>NC_083415.1:21297035-21991109 GCF_020745735.1 Hemiscyllium ocellatum | reverse complement strand
ATAACCATGTATAATGTCTCCTTCTAAAAGAATTGCACAACCATATCCATGTAAAAACAGGCCAATGAAGATAAATGACTTGTCAGTTCTTGTATGATTTGAACTTGGCTGGGGCTTTTATCTCTTCAAGATGCATCGCTGCAAGGAAAGGTTGAGCCTGCTTAACCAGTCATTAGTATTGGTTATGAAAAATATATAATGATAGTCCTACTAATATTGAATATTAGATTATTTTTCAATTCTTTTAATAGAAAGAAGAATGCCAGAGCTATACTTCTGCCAGGTAGGAGCCTGTGGGCTAGGAGACATGACCAGAGCAAATGTTTACTCACTCCCATGTGACCCTGTTTTCCTCACAGCACATAATGCTCTTTTTTTGCTATACCTGAGTTAGGGATAACTGTTGTCTAAAATGACAAATTGCTTTGAGCATGTTTTCCTCTTTAAAGATTAAAATGAAAGACCGTATAAAACACGTGACTATAAAGAAAGCACCATAGGAGCCTGCAATCGTGTTCACAAGTGTTTTTATTTTCTTTTCAAATATGGTTCTTTGTTTGAATTTTTGGGATGCATTTGACATCCTAACTCCCAATCTGTTTAAAATAAAGTACAGATGTTTAATGTTCTTGTAACAGCTGTCATGCCGGGAAGTCAAAAGATAATGTCTGATTTATGTGGTGTTGCAACTTTATTGACGTGATAAAAAGGCTCAGCCAAAAGTCTAAATGCTTACGGCATTCATTATGCTTGAAACTATTACAGAAATCCGTGGTCAAATCCAGTCAGTAATCATCTTGAGTCAATGTAGTAGTAAACAGCTGCATTGTTACTCAACACAATTAGTTTTAAAACTCTGATCATGTTAAACGTGATGCAGGAAGTGGAAAACTAAGAAGGCTTCTCTGAATTCCAAACTGATGATGATTAGTCATTGATTGCTTTTGATTTTCTACATTACCATTGCCTCAACTAAGTTCTCAGGACCATAATGTATACCACAATTAAAAAAGTAAAATAAAACTCTCCTCAATGTCATGTGGATGTCACTTATAATGCACCTTTCAGCAAAATATACACTACATTTTAGAATCTTTGTAAATAATCCTTCTCTGTCACAAAATCCAAAGAAAATTTAGGAGGGAAGTCTGAATTTAAATGCATGTCAATAATGGGATTTGACCTCAAGCTTCCTACTTAAGCATCCAATGCTCAACTGCTCCTGCCTGATTACTCCTGTAACTGTGTTATATCAACTAGATTATTACTGCTGATGGTAGATGACATCATGGTGATTGTTGCAATTCGTGACTCACTTTTTGCCGAGAGAACCTGCATGAAAATAACTTGTAATTAGAAAGCTGTTAGCACAGGAGGCTGTGGACAGTGAGCTGTGAGTAAAACTGAAATGTGAGCTATTAGGAACTATCAGTCCTTGTATTCTGCTCCTTTGCATTTTCAAAGTTACAGTCTGGTGGGTATTGTGACTGCATTAGGAAAAAACAACTGGTTGAGTTTAGCAGGTGTTTACCACAGTGTGACTGAAGTCTGGCTGAATGACTGCATATTGTCTTGCTAGGAGAATGAAACTGTCATTCTTACAAATGTCAGTGAATGCTGACTTTGCAGCTACAAGTACTCACAGGGAAAGATGAGGTATCAGCCATGGCTTGAGCTCATGCTCTTTTAATGGCACTTATTCAGGATGCTCTGGTATTTACAGAAGGACTGATCAGCATAAATGACGATAGTGGGAATAAATTCTGGATGTATTTGAAATCGTCTTTCTCAGCAGGCATAAATGTTGGAAACAACATTGCTGGAATTAGCATTGGCTGTGCTTTGTTTCTGATGCACACGTGATCCATCTGACATGACAGAGTTAAAATTATTTTCATGAAACATGTCGTACTAGTTTTACTTGAATTCCAAATTTCAGAAACCTAGTGCCTAATCCAGTTAGCTGACTTAACGCATCTCCTCAGCTTGCCTCTGACTGCTTAGTGTTCAGTGGCGATATCTACAGTGGTCACTCAAGCATTTCCTCTGGGAAGAGCCAACAGATGTGAGCGAGACAGCCAGGGACCAAAAATCTATAAAGATTTCTCGGTTTACTAATTCCTTCAGTCTAATGTTTCTTTGTAAATATGTCAGATGGGAATGAAATTGCCTCATAACTCTTGAGATGCGAAGAGCACCACTGCACAAAATTACGTACTTGTCAAAGCAACCAGAATTTATGTTAGTATTACAGGGCCATGATTTTTAGCAGTGTTATTGCTGGTGAGCTTCTTTGTGGTGGAGTGAGACTAGAACAGCAGACCATGTGTAACTGCGCATCATGGAAGCTGGAGTTTAGTTTGCAGGCAGCACTGTTAAATATGGTTGATCTGATTTCACATAAGTTTTCACTGTATATTTTAAGGTTATTTCCATTGTAAGTTGCTGCCCCTTTAACCAAAGGAGATTAAGTTTAATCCATTCTGAATGAACGACAATTGAAGTGACGATAGACACTCAGATTAATTTTGCTTATATTTCAAAAGACTGACTTATATTTTATCAGCACAGCAGAAATTAGATCACTCAAATGGCAATGGGAAATAGTGTAATAACATCTACAGTTTTTGGTGTAAAAGACTTTTTACAAAAATTAAGATAGTCCTGTGATATAAGCATTGTTTAATATTTTGCAATGTCACAAGAAATTTAATTTTAAATTGTTACTTTTGTTGCATGTATTTCATGGAAATAATGAAAATAGATACATTGGCAATGTGTAGAAATTACGAATAACATAGGTTATAAATAGTTAGGAGACTTAATTCTGAAGTTAAATATTGCTTTTTATTGTTGTTTATACTGAGGACATTTCTATGAATTGTTTGTTTTAACATCATTTCACTGAAAGTTGGGTGATTTTTGAAAATGAAGTGTAAGTGGTACCCAGTTAATTTTACTTCTGCTCTCAGATATGGATTGTTATTAGGTATCAGAGCATGAGATTGTAAAAACAACCTGGTTCTCATCATATTAATGGTTAGTTGTTAAAAGACCTTGGAGTCACTTTTATGGTGTGAAATGGGATGTAATGTAAACAGCATTGTAAATGCTCTCACGGTTTCAAAGAAAAGATAACTTGTAATCTTTGCATTTTTATACCAGAATGTGCATTAAAATAAATGTTATATTCTTTTTAAATGGGTGATGCCAGAAGTCAATTATTCTTCAACATAACTAATCTGCTCATAAGAAATTCAACACAGTTCAACAACAGCAAGTAAGTGAAACTGAAGTGTGTTAGATAATTTTAGAGATTGATTAATAAGGTGAACAAGTTCCTGTCTAGCTATGCACCTGTGTTGCACTCACTTAACAACAAATTAAACCCAACTATTCCTTATTATGGACAGAGGATCATGATATTATTTTGACAAGTTTACGATTCCCTCATGTGTAGATTATTCTCCATAGCTAAAATTGATATAAAATTGAATATGTAGGATGACAAGTATAAAAAGAAGTTTATTTTGGGTTCATAGTCAACTGTTCAGAATTTCCCCCAGTTAAGATAATTTTTGAGTTTAGGTTGAGCATTTTTTCTTATAAAGGGGCAAACATTTTTCAAATTCTATTTTTAGCTTTATGACATTAACATTATTTGCAATATCACTGGCATTTATTATCAAAGCATTCTAAAATATTCAAAATTATTGACTATCTGCCAGTCTGGAAGGTGAACGTTTAATTTGTGGTGGGTGAGGATCAGTCCTAGTTGGTCTTGTGGAAGAATACATGTCTATTTGTGCTCCCAATCCAGTGTAAGGATACAAATATGTCGGCTTTCTTTGCTCAAGTTGATGGTCTGTTTGTTGTATTTGGGAGGAAGAAAGGAAATCGTATTCGGATCCTCTTGAGGTAATATTATCTTAGTCTGATCTGTCAGTAATCAGATAAGTAGACGTGCACAGTGTCTAATTAGATCCAGACATTTATATCAATTTATTTAAATTTAACTATTTTGTTCTTATAATTCTTTGTGGACTGTGAATGGAAACTGAAGTTAACTGGAACTTACACAATGTATGATGTCAGTGACAATTAAACAGAAAACATTATCTGCTCATTCACGAGGAGTAGTTATAGTCTGTGTAAGAAAATGACCTGGGGCACAATAAATAAATATCGACTACATATTTTAGGCTATGAAGTAAACTATTGCCCTTTGGCATACTGAAATGGCCTTGACCATACAATAATGCCCACAGCTTTGACAGTTACAACACACTCTGATCCTTTGGGTCAAGAGTTTACTGGTGCAGCCTGAAAATAGCAGTCAATATTTGTGTGGTAGTTTATAAATCTATTCAGACTTTCAATTACAGTGGACAATTTGGATCAGATTAGAAAACTGCAGCTGTTGTAAATTGCAATTTAGCAGCCTTAAGTTTTTTTCAATACGTTTCACAATGTGATTTTAAATGTGGCTACATGTTAAATGAAAGGTCCTCAAAATAGATAAATCCTGAATTTTTAAAGCAAGTATCTCATTCCTTATGACAGATATGCATTAGCCAAAGAGTTTTTTATTTATATACTTTTCAGAGTACTTAAATGGACATTCGAATATTATAACACTATATACAGGTTATATTATTATGAGATTTATTTATGACATTTTGGAGTGAACCAAGTCAATGGTACGAGTGTAAAGTGAGCTGATGGCATTTGGGCAGGTCTTTACATACTGCACCAAATTTTCTTTACATTATAGAATAGAAGGCTAGGATTGGTTCCAAAATGGGCTGCTGATTTTTCATTGGTCTGCGTTGTACTCATGCTTTGACCAATTTCATACTCTTCCTGCTCCCATTCAATGTTTGAATAACAAACACGCATCAGGGAATTATAAAGTGCAATTTTATTTTTAATGCTTACACATTCTTATGAATATTCAAATATCGTTTCTTTCATTTATTAATTGAAATGACATATTTCATCTACATTCTTATTCATGTACATCTTTTGGATCAGAAATGTTTTTATATGAAATATTTTCTCATTGCATTCATACAGAATTATTTACAAGACTGCCGATTGCCATATAAACCCATGACAGACTAAGTACTTTTATGGGTTAGGTTTCATTTTTAATGCTGCTTTCTGGCATTTATACATAATAAAAGTCAATCTACATGACATTGGCTCACAAATATGTTAATTATCATTCTGAAAGACTCCCCAGAATTTCTAATATCACAGTAAAATGTCAATATATTGTTATCCCTTTAATAGTTACATGCTACAAGCCCCTCTATTGTAGTAAAAAGCACAGTGAAGAAGAAATGGTGATGCTACACCCCCTCAGGTCACAAGGTGCAACAGCAGCACCTACTGGTTTAAATTAGAGAGAAGACTGCAAATTCTAATTTATTTAAAGGGTTTGCGCAATTGGAAATTTCTAGGTTGTAAAAAAGACAATTCCTATTTTACAAACATCCTTCTGAGCAAGTAGCCTATATTCTTTCAGTAAATCCATCAAGGGTTGTGCATTCAAGTATTTTGGATTCATTTTTGATTCAAACTGAAAAGAACAATCCTTTGCAATTACTGTCACATGGGAATTTTTACTGAATCGATACAGTGGGATGCAAGCTTGATCATGCTTTCTGGTAACTAACTTCATAGAAGTCAATCTGAATTTGATTGACTCATAATTATGTTAGTTACCATGGAAAGCTAACGAAAAAAATAGATAAATCCCCAGAATTTCCAGTTTTAAGGTGAAATGTCAATATATCATTCTCCATTTAAACAGTTACACATCAGTTACAATTTCATCTATTGCAATAAAAAGCCAGTACTGTGAAGAGAAGCAGGAATCTGGTGACACTGATGTGCATAACAAACTCCCTTCTCAAAATGTGAATTTCTAAATATGGTCCTTCAACAGGCAGAGGCAATACACACGAGAAGTCCATCTCCAACAGGCACATTTGATGGATGTTGCAAAAACATTAACAAGGCAAAACAAAAAGAAAACTATAAAGTTAAAATAACAGATGTAGTAAAATAGAATAGCTTTTACTGCTAAACTTTTCTTTACTAAAATTACTTGGGAGTATAACAGTGGTAAGATGAAAGTGTGTAAAGTTTGGAAAAATCACAATACTGCAAATCAAAATTTTTATTGTATTTTGCAAGACCAGTTTGACCATATGTAAATTTATGACAATCAATTTTGGAAACAGGATTTGGTTCAGCCTTGTCTCTGTGTTCAGCTTACATCAGGTCATGTTTTTGTCTCTTATTTTGTTACCATCTTTTCTTTCATCTGCCATTGAAGTGCACAAATCATTGGAAGATCACGACATTTTTTGGCAAGTCAGCAATGACTTCAATGAGATTCTAGCATGTGATTTACATTATTTATGCAACTTTAGTGAGCAAAGCCCACAGAATGGTTGTTTAGAATTGCTGCAATAAGCTTGAAGAATACCATTGGAGTTTTGTCATTTTATAAAACAAATTTGTAGCGAATTTGAACACCAGAGAATAGTAAGAGAAGGCTTTTAGTGCCCTGCTGGTTTTATGATTTGAAGCAGTCCTGGAAATGTAATTACACATGCATTTTGGGATGAAACCACTTACATTGTTTGAAGTCATTTCAACCATTGTGCTACTGTTTCCAACTCATGAGCAGAAAAGTGTCTTTAAAAGACATTTTTAGCTGTGAAACTAGATTTTGCATGACTTTAAAAGCTATTGATAATTAATATTTCTCTTTATTTGTCACCAAATAATCACAGGTGCCACAATTGGTTCATATGATAAACTTTTAGCTTGGTACTGGTTATAGGCATTAATAGAGTCTGCAATTGCGTATTGTTATATTTCCTGTGTTGGAATTGTCCCGACCTATGGATCAGAGTTTGGATAATGAAGCAAGTCATATGATGCTTCAGAGACACCCTCTCTTGTCATGACAAAATTGGCAGACAGGCCTAGAAATCACAAGTCCTGTTCCTGAACAGCACAGCTCACAGTTTTGTGTTGGGAAAAATGGGGATTGAGTCAGATTTGGCAGCATGAGGGCAGCGAGCTAATTTCCCATCATCAGGAACCATAACTACCTGCCAACATGCTCTTCAATGCATGCTGCCTTTCTTGGGTGATGTGGAAAGTGGTTTACAGAGTGGGCAGAGAAGGTTGCTGTAATCATTGAATGCAAAAAAAAATCTCCTCCTTGTACTGATGTGACATTGTTTGTGTTGTACTCATTAGAATAAGGTCCTTATATCAAACGTTCATTAGCATTCCGTGGCCTTCCTTGTGAGTGTGCCCCATGTCCCAGTGCATGGAGGACTATGCTAGGGCATCATTCATGTGATGTGAATGCTGACTGCTTACATTCTGAAGGACCTGTTCTTCAGATTCACTGGGCCAATACTCTGGAACTGCCTGTCTGTTAGCACTGGTCTGTAGCAGTTCAAGAAGTCAGCTGACCAATACCATCTCAAGAGCAACTGACATAACTAGCAACGTCCACGTCCCATGAATGAATTGGAAAGCCTCGTAATCAACAACATTATATATCAACTAGATGTTTCTAAGGGCTGAGCTAAAATGTGCTCTATCTCATCAAAAAGTTCTACAGACATCACAAATCATGATGAAATTAATCTTAAACAATTACTGACATAAAATGAACATGAAAATGAATTTCGAGCCGTTGAGTTCTTTAATATCTGCTCAGAATTTTCCAATTAATTTTGGTTGTCTTGTTTTCTGTTGTGGGAGTGCCAATTGTGACAGTGAATGTGCTAAACTCGTTGAAATATGTGATATTATAAAATGTTGTGTCACCCCCATGAAATGACGCAAAGATACAATAATGAAGTGGTCACTTTAATGTGTTTGCACAGTTCTTTGCTATTTATTCCAATTCCTTTCAGTTCCATTTCTATGGGCTGAATCTTCTCATATTTTGGTTTAATATAATTTTTGTTGGGTTTCATGTAGGGCTTCTCTCTGCGCGGGTCAGTGAGTTTCTCATGTGATCATCAGAAACTCATCTCATTGACAACCAACCATGTCCCTATGACACCCTTCTCACCCAATACTAGTCAAATTCTCTTGCCTGGAGTAGTCATAACTACTCACCAGTGCTGGAAGATCCCAGAATATGCCACTATTCCCTTGCTGGTCAAAGGCTGGATGTTTCGAGTTGCCCTCATGGTTGCATTCATTTAGCCATACATGGCAGACCTGGGGAAATTAGCACTCATTCTGTAGACCAGGTGGTGTAGAGGAAGAATGTTCTCCTGGACTGATAGAGGAGGCCATGACACCAGACCCTGACAGCCTGACCTGAGTGTGCTACCCAGTTCGTTGTAGTCTTCATGACCCCAACTCCATTCCAGCTAAAATACACTCTGAGTTGTCAGTATCTCAGCTGGTGAAGGGTACAGGAGGACAGGTGCAAAGGGCATGCCCAGTAGCACAAGAAGAAGACAAATGACCTTAGAGCCATAGAGAGTCATAGAGTATTACAACATGGAAACAGGCCCTTCAGCCCAAACTGGTCCATGCTGACCATGGTGTCGACTCAGCTAGTTCCAATTGCCTGCATTGGGTCCAAATCCCTCAAAACCCTTCCCATCCATGTATCTATCTAAATACCTTTTCTACTCTGCCAACATAAGTGCCACTATTTTCTCTCTGCTACCCTCACACTCACTGTATTTCCAATGCTGTGTACTACCTCACACCAAGGCTCATAGTTTACCATGCTCACTATTCCCTGCAACACCTTCCCCATTTCCTGTCACCAAGCCCTAACTCTGCTTACCCTCCACACTGCCTACTCACTGACTCACTGCGTACACCTAACACACTTTACCCTAGTGCACCATCACTGAAAACTGTACAATCCACATTCACCTCAAGCAATCCTTCCCTTATTTTCATTCTGGGAGCAATTAGCCTAAAAAAGGACTCAGGAGCCTGGATGGGTAGTCAGGTGCCAGATATTCATTTCCTCTCGCACTATGAGGGGAGGACTTTGATCCTTGCAGATGAAGAACAGGACCAATCCATGGTGATGTGGAAACATCCATGTCTTGGCAACCCAGTAGAAAGCATTATCCATTATTGTGCTACTGAACCTGATCTTCACTGTAAACTTATTGTTAACATGTCACACCTTCTAACCCTTGGTCATTATATGTTCTCTCTGTTGTCTCCAGCAAGCCTGAGCAGGATGTCCAAGGTCATCACTGTCTAGAGGGCCACCCTTGAAGACATTCATTCATCCATCTCTGAGCAAGAGAGCACAGGTGCCTCAGAGGATGCACAAGCAATGCTACCTCCTTCACCCTTCACCTGCTGAGATACTGACAACTTGGAGTGTATTTTAGCTGGAATGGAGTTGGGGTCACATGCCAGTGAGCACTTCACTGCCACATCTCCATAGTTAACTGAGACCGAAACACCATACCTCCCCCCAACGGTCACTGGCACTGAAATGACTGCTGCGGGCCAGTCACCTGCTCAGTCACAGGCAGGAGGGGTCTCCAGGAAACGTGGGACTTCAAACAAATGCACCAGTAGACACGGGAGCAGCAGGCAGGTTTTACAGTAGCCTGACATGAGGACTGCAACAACATCGTTGGAACCCTGCTACATCAGGCATATGATCTTGTCAAAAAGAGAGACCTAGGGATTCATATACATAACTCATTAAAAGTTAAGTCACAGGTAGACAAGTCATTTAGCATGCTTGCCTTCATTACTCAGACCACTGAGTTGAGGAATTGAGACGTCATGCTGTGATTGTACAGGGTGTTGGTGAGGTTACTTTTGAAATGCTGTGTACCGTTCTGGTTGCCCAGCTATGGGAAGGATATTATTAAATTAGTCAGGGTTCAGAAAATACTTACCAAGATGTTACTGGAACTGGAGGGTTTGAGGTACAAGGATCAGCTAGATAGACTGGGACATTTCACTGGAGCAAAGGAGGTTGAGATGTGAACTTATAGAGGTTTATAAAATCATGAGGGGCATAGGTGAATAGCAAAAATAGGTGGCATATTTTTAAGGTGAGAGGAAAAAATTTAAAAGGTATCTGAGGTGCATTTTTTTTCACCCAGAGCGTGGTTCATATGTGGAATGAACTGCTGGAGGGATTAGCGCTGAAAATGTGTTGCTGGTTAAAGCGCAGCAGGTCAGGCAGCATCCAAGGAACAGGAAATTCGACGTTTCGGGCAAAAGCCCTTCATCAGGATGAAGGGCTTTCATCCTGAAGAAGGGCTTTTGCCCGAAACGTCGAATTTCCTGTTCCTTGGATGCTGCCTGACCTGCTGCGCTTTAACCAGCAACACATTTTCAGCTCTGATCTCCAGCATCTGCAGACCTCACTTTTTACTGCTGGAGGGATTAGTACATGTAAGTTCAGTTACAACATTTAAAGGACATTTCAGCAGGTACGTGAATAGCTAAGATTTAAAATGACATAGCCCAATGCAGGCAAGTGGGAGTAGCTTAGTTTGGTAAACTTGGACAAGTTGGACCAAAGGGTCTGTATTGATGCTGTATGACTCTAAGATCATCTGGCTGCATTCATGGACAAACTGGCAGCTGCCATGGAGATCCCAATTCTGCTGCATATGCACACAGGCCTGTATTCCATCACCTTAGCCAAGAGTGCTCAGCACCAACGGTAAGGCAACAGGGTGATAAGGAAGTTTGACCTCATTCCAGGTGCCTCTTCCACATAAGGCACAAGGCAGTGCCAATAAAGTCCCAGATGGAGGAGCAAGCACACATTGTGCCCCTCGAAGTCTCTTCTCAGGACAGTGCAGACATATCCAAGTCTTCCATCCCTTGCCTGTTAGCATCAGGAGCTCAAGCTGTGGAGAGTTCACCACCTCATCGGCAGGACACAATCAGCCTGTTTGGGCTCTCTGGACAAAAACCTCCCAGAGTCACCCAAATAAGCCCCAAGGCCAATGGGGTCCACTGTAAGGCAGTCTCCTTCCACTCAGATACAGAATTCAGGGATGCACTGAGACATGGTGGTAGGGAAAGAAAGAAAATCTTCTGAGGTCACATAGTTATGTATATGGAAATGAGATTTTACTTTTGTAAATGAATGTTCACTTTTCACCATCATCTGCGTGCACACAAGTATCTGTCCAGCTTCAATGACAACATTAACTCTGCAGAGCCCACTCATCCTTAGTGGTCGTGGTGTTTGAGGTGAGCAGCTCTGGCATTACATGCAGACACTGAATAAATGGCAGGTGACTGCTTCTTTGGTAACTAGTCTCTATCTTTCCAGGTAGACAGACATAGCTACTGTATCATTGCTCATTACATGAGCTCTGATGAAGAGTCATCCAGTCTTGAAACATTAGCTTGCTCTGTCTCCACGGATGCTGCCTGAACTGTTGTGTTCTCCAGCATTTTTTTGTTTTCAATAGCTACTGTATCATAGCATTTGTGGGATTCACTTTCATCAGTGTATGGGCATCTGTGCAATGCTGTTGCCCTTTTAAGGGCTCAAACTCAAAGCCCCCTCTTTCACAGAACTGCACACTTACACTGCCCACTCCCTGTGCCCATGGACACTTTCATCTCCAATTCACACTTACTACTTGCAGCATGATGGAAGGCAACAGGAGTCACTCCTCAGAGACTCACAGGCTCAACCTTTCCATCTTGGCAAACACCAAAGTATAAACATTCCAATTCCACCCCCCACCCCTCCATGCTCCCCATTCGACTTGGCATGTCGAATAATGCATTGCTCCCCCCATGGAAGTCAGAGTGCTGCTTACAATCGATGACAGCCCCTCCTGCCTGGCAGTTTCCTTTCTATGCTTTATTGTCATCCCTTTTCCACACCCCATGATAAAACTGGAGTCCATGGGAGTTCATGGTAAATGGCCTATATTGTGGGAAATGTAAAGTTGTTTATTTTGGAAGAGAGAATAAAAGAACAGAATTTTATTTAAATGCTGAAAAACTGCAGAAAGCTGCAACACAAAGTGATTTGGATGTTCCTATGACCCACTACAGAAAGATAGCACACAGGTACAGCAGGTAATAAGAAAGGCTAACGGAATCCTGGCCCTGATTTCAAGGGAGCTGGAACCTAAGAGAGGGAAGTCATACTACAAGGTGCTGTAAACAATTTTAGTCCCTTTATTTAAAGAAAGATATTACTTCATTGGAGGCACTTCAGAAAAGATTCACTAGGATGATCCCTGGTATGGAGGAATTGTCTTACGAACAAAGATTAAATAGATTGGGACTCTACTCCAGTTTAAAAGAATGAGAGGTGATCTCATTGAATCATATTGAATTCTTAAGGGGCTCGACAGCGTAAATGCTGAGAAGATGTTTCCCCTCAGGGGAGAGTCTAGGACCAAAGGGCATAATCTCAGAATAAAGGGACGGTGCAATTTAAGACTGAGATGAGATTGTATTTCTTCTTTTAGAGGGTTGTGAGTCTTTAGAACTCTTTGCCACAGAGACCTGTGGGGGCAGAGAGTTTGTGTGTATTTCAGGCTAGAATAGATAAATTCTTGATCAGTAGGAGAATCAAGAGCAACTGAGAAAGGGCAGAAAATTGGATGTGAGGAATATTGGGTCATTAAATGATCCTATTGAATGGCAGAGCGGGTTTGATTTGCTGAATCTTATGGAATTAGGAAAGAGGTGTCCACTGATTGGAGTTATTCCTAACACAAAGGAATATGGTTCTCTTTTTTGAAGGATAATCATGTCCATCCAAGGGCATTATGCTGAGAAACATAGAGCCATGGAATCATGCAGCATGGATACAGACCCTTTGGTCCAGCTAGTCCTTGCCCAATATAATCCCAAACTAATTCCCAACATAATCCCAAGCTAAACTAGTTCCACCTGCCTGCTTCTGGTCCATATCTTTCCAAACCTTTCTTGTTCATGTATCAATCTAAATGTCTTTTAAACATTGCAGTTGTACCCACATCCACCATTTCCTCAGGAAGTTCATTCCACACGCAAACCACCCTCGGTGTAAAAATATTGCCCTTCATGTCTTTTTTTTAAATCTCTCTCCTCTAACTTTAAAAATGTGCCCCTTAATCTTGAAATCCCCCATCCTCATGAAAAAATAACTACCATTAACTCTATTTATATCACTCAAGATTCTATATACTTTCTATAAGGTTGTCTTTCAACTTCCTATGCTCCAGTAAAAAAAATTCCCAGTCTGTCCAGCCTTTCTTTATCATTCAAGCCTTCCATACCTAGCAACATCCTGGTAAATCTCTTCAGCGTTATCTCCAACTTGATAATATCCTCTTAAAAATGGGCAGCCAGAATTGGACACAGTATTCCAGAAGAGGCTTCACCAATGTCCTGTACATCATCAAATTGACTTTCCAACTCCAATACTCAAAGGACTGAGCAATGAAGGCAAGTGTGCCAAACACCTTTTTAGCCACTCTGTCTATATGTGACATAAACTTCAAAGAATTGTTTACCAGCACCCTTAGGTCTCTATGTTCTACAGTGCTACCCAAGGCCCTCTTTCAATTTTTTATTAGTGACCTTCTCTCTGCCTTAAGGTCGAAGTGGGGATGTTCACTAATGACTGCACAATATTCAGCACCATTCTCAACTGGCATAACTTCTGATTAGAGAAGTACAACTCCAACTAGGCAGCATTCTATATTACATAGGGTGTCAGTTCATGTATTAACTTTTGGAATATGACTCGAACACATGATGTTCAGGCACAAAGATGAAAATGCTGTCACTGAATTGACTTGACAACAACTGCATATGCTAATATAAAATAGTTGATGGGAATTAATAAAGAGAAGCTGCAAGAAGGATTAAATTGGATTGGCTATGCATATGTATAAACACACGAGCTAATTTAAACAAGGACAATTGACACTCCTATACCAGGAAAAGATAAAAGACATTCAGTGGACTGGAGGCGGTTGCATGGGCACCTGATTTTCTGGCGATCATGGAGGCCTGACTCAAAAATGAGCAAGTCTATGTATTAAATATCCCTGGCAATGACTGTTTCAGGGAAAATAGATAATGAAATAAATAGAGTTGTGACAGCATTGATGAAGGTTAAAGTGCATTCTTGGAGAGAAATTTTGTCTTGGAGAGTGAGTCAATTTGGTTAGTAATAAGAGACAATAGAGGTCCCATTACAGTACTGGGTCTATTCTGTTGGTTGTCAACTAGTGGGAAAGATGCAGAGAAACAAATTTGCAAGCAAATTACAGAGAAGGCAAAAGCTATAGAATTATTATCATGGTTTGTTAATTGTCTGCATATAGTCTAGGGTGGTAAAGGTATAAAGAACAGAAAGGGGAAAGAGTGTTTAAAATGTGCATAGGAGGATTTTCTATGTTGGTATGTTTCCAGTCCAAAAACAAGAGAGGCATTGCTGGATTTGGTTCTGCAGAATGAAGTGTGTCAAGTGTCTTGTCAGGGGCAACTGGGGAAGGGGGAATTAAACGATGGCCCAGCCAGAAACACCAAATTCCCACGAGTGAATGAAACAAAGTGGATTAATGAAGGGCAGCAAGAATCTGTAAAAGCTACTAGTGTTTAATTCATTGAGTTTTTTGGATGAGAGTTAAAAAAGGGGTCGATGGAGTGCACATGGACATTTGAAACATTTTTGACAAACTGATACATACCTTTTTGGTGGCAAAATTAAAGTCCACAGAATAATAGGCACAGTAAACATGGATATGATGATGGCAAAGGAAACAGAGATCATCAGTGAACCATTGATGTTTTTAGATTGGGGAACATGCATAGTGGGGTCCCTTTGGAGTTAGTATTCGCACTACATTTTTCTTATTAAGGTCCTACATATGGCTGTGCAAGGAACAATTTAAAAATTTGTAGATGATACTGATAGCACACTGTGAAGTATTGTGAACTAACAGGAGGATAGAGATAGACTTCAGAAGGACAAAGAGAGCTGGCATGGACAGATATGTGGTTGATGAAATTTAATGCAGAAAAGTACATAATAACAGCTATTTGGTTGCAAGAATGAGGAATAACAATATGAAGTGTAGCATATAATTCTAATGATGACGCAGGAGCAAAGGGATTTAGAGATATATGTGCACATTCACTGGAGGTGACAGAGTATGCAGAGACACCAGTTAATAAGATATACAGGTTCGTGGGCTTTATAAATAGAGGTATATAATGCAAAAGCAAGGAAAGACAATGGTTTGATTTCAAATAGAATGTTACCTTCAATTTTGGGCCTTGCACTTCAGGAAAGGATTAGAAAACATTTACTAGATTAGGATCTAGAATAAGAGACTTCAGTTATATGGCTTTGTTTATTTTTATTCAATCATAGGCTGTGGGTTTCGCTGGCTGGCCAGCATTTATTGCCCATTCCTAATTACCCTTACAATGGCACCCGCCCATCACCATGACAGCTAGGGATGGGAATAAATGCTGGCCTAAACAGCAAAGCTCACATCCCATGAATGAATAAAAAATGGGGAAGTGGAGACTGCTCTACACTGACAAACGAAAGATGAGAGAATCTTTTTTAGATGTGCCCAAAACTATGAGGGTTTAGACAGAGTAGAGAGAGGAAGAAACTGTTCACAAGGGGCAAAGATTTGAAAATGAAAGAACATCGAATCACAGGGATTTGAAAAAAATCCAGAGGTAACATGAAGAAAAACTTTATGCTACAAGTTGTTAAGATCTCAAATTACTTGCCTGAAAATGCACTGGGGAAATACTTAACTTGTGGATTTCAAAAGTGAACTGAAAATTATCTACAGTGTAATTAGTTGCAGATGAAAAGGCAGGACAGTGGGACTTGCAGAGTTCCTTTCTTAGAGAGCCAGCATGGACAGTGCAGGCTGAAAGGCCCGTTTTGTGCTGCAACAGTTATATAATTTAATCTCTTTAACCAAAGCTCAATTTTAACATTCAGAATTAATGAATATATTTTACAAATCCAACACATGTGCAGCAGTGCTCTCCTCTGCTTATGATTAATATCATTGACCACTACACTACGGATTGTAATTACCAGAAATCCAAAATATCAGATACAAAGAGAAAGTTAAACTTCTTAGACTGTAACAAGATACGACCACCGCTGTATTATAACATTTTGTTTCACTTCAGTCTGTAAATGCTGGATACTCTATGTGCTGACTCTGCTATCTGTAACAAATTGGCAGTGCTGCCCTTTTATCACTGCACATGTTTCTAAGCAATCAGGCTATCAAGCCCCTGCAGTGAAAATCCATAATATTGATCCACACCTATCTCCACTGTTATACTTTAGAAGGAAATCCCTGATGACAAATTATATCTGCACCACTTTTTGATCTAGTGTTTTGATGTAAGTGATCACCAAGGACTGGAATAGGTACCCTTCATAGGTTTTTTCCTTCTGTTCTGCATTCTTAAATGGACTATCAAATAGGTTAAAACAATAAAAAAAAGCAAGCTGTGACATTATATATGTTGCAGTATACCTATTTTGGATTTGTCCTTTAAGTACATGTCTCTTCAAAATGCTTTTCACAAGCTAATGTTTAAAACATGCCCCAAAAGTTTAATTTACTTCGGTGTAAGATTTAAAACTATTTCCAACAAAGATGATTGCTGTGAGTATCACTTGACACTTGACCTGAACAGTTATAGTAATTAGCCAAGTATGCCTTTGGCCTTTTATATAGAATAACGTGAGTTATCAGTTGGCTTAATCTGATCCCATGCTTGTTTGGATGTAACTAATAAATTCACTGATTGTAGCACTGTTAAGTTCGAAGTTGTACTGTTATTAAAAGGTAGTCACAGTTTACAAGTTCAAAAAGGTAGAAAAATGATATAACACTACAAAAAACATGGGAATTTAGTTAAAACAACCATACTTGGAGTGTAGTGATCAAGCTGATTTTACAATCAACCAGTTTTTGTACATTCGGAAGACTTGACATTTTTCCCACCTTATTAGATAAGGTAGGGTCCTGAGGGACTGTCTGAGGCCCATAGAATGAGAAAGACTTCTGGATTATCTCCAAGTGCTGACAGAGATCTCTTGTCTTCTGCAAGGATTTGAAATTCTCCATTAAAACTAGGTTTCATTCCACTTTAGTCTTTCTATTAAGAGCTTTTAATTCCCTGGGGTTCTGTGGAAAAGTAGTACTGCACTATATCATTCCTCTTTGGTCAAAGGTTGAAACTCCTGGAGAAAACAAGCTTACTTATGAAGCAAAATATTTATACAGGCTTTAAGCAGCTGGTTAAGTGTATGTTAAAAGTGACCTTGAGGAAGTAGTGCAAAAATTAACAATGGCTAGTACTTTTTAAAAAAAAATACATCTTATGTCGAGTTCCTGGGCAATGTACCCCAATTTTTACAGGTCCAGAGGGGATAGCACAAAGATGTTAATTTTCTGGGTGAAGTTGTTAACTTTTTGTACCTTTGGTCATTCACCTGTGTGCTTCATTGTTGTAATAAGGTTTATTTTAAAACAATCCCTTTTTGTGGATAACTTCCTCCCCAACTCAAATCAAATTGTATTTTAAAAGGAATCAATTTAATCAGGCTTTCATAAATTATTAAAAACAGTGAATTTATTGACTACAAAATGTAGATAAAATTGCAACCCAACACAGATACTGATTAGAAATAAGAGGTGAGTCCAAAAAGATAAAACTTTTAAAACAAGATATAAAGATCAGCCTCTCAAATTTCCAAGCAGAGAGGATAATTGAACCCAATAGCCATCACACAGAATAATACAGGAGCATTGGCATTGGTAGTTGAACCGTTGATTTTGAGTATCTTGGCTTTATAGATTGATTAAAGTACTTTGAGCTGATTATTTTTATTAATGACTGACAGCCAACACTCAAGTGTGAGACAGAGTGTCTTCTCTCTTTCCTTTACCTGCAAGACAAGGGAGTTTGAATGACTGCTCAGAGTTGCAACCCTCATAGCACAATGGTCCATACGCTAGGACATCAAGTCACTAATACATATAGACCAGGGCCGAGTCTTGCTTTTGCATATATATTAATGAAATGGATGCAACAAAACAATGTGTCTTTCACCTTGACTGCTGTCCTTTTAATCATCATATTCATAGTCTGAGATATTACCAGGAGATTACAAGTTCAGTTTATAGTGCATTTCTCATTGTGAAGTTGCTTTGACATGTCATTAGCTCTGACATTTCAGAGATTTCTCCCCAGGCAGCCATTGAATGTACATCGGCAGTCAACTTTTGGCAGCATATCCTTTTTATAAGAACAAATGTTTAAATTTGCATATGGCTATAAGTGTATTTTTTATTAATTACATCCAAACAAGTAAATGGGATCAGATCTGTGGTCATGATTCTTCTATCACATGGCAAATGAAGTGAGATTCATTCTCATTTAATTACAAAAAGGAGAAAATTAAACAAACAATGAAAGGACAGGGACACCAACCAATATCACATTCATCCCTCTAACATATTATCTTTCCTTCTCTAACTGGTCCTCTGTATGTTTTGAACAGGGATTCTGCATTGGATTTCCTGGCAATATGGGAGATGTTGAAGTGGTATGGTTGAAGGATCAAACTCCAATGGAAATCTGCTACATGGTCTTACATGGACACTTGCTCTTTCTGTACTAAAAAACCTCCCCTTGATTAGTTTTAAAGGACCTCACTATTAATACTCATAAACTAATTCAAGTGAAGTAAAACTGATGGACTTATTAGGTGACACCCTGGAATTGAATAGAACAAAATTGAGTATTTTTATCATGAGGGTACTCATGGCAGTATGCCCTAATCATTGTTTTGCAGGTATGGTTGTACCACTGTAGTGCTATGTGTGACTATAGGTGATATTCAGATGACTTTCATTGGGTCCTGCCTATGTTAACAATGGTTTCCTGGAATATATTTGACATGAAATGTGAGTCATGGTCCAACTACGGGTAAACCATACAAGGTGAAGAATTTGATCAATTTTCTCACCACTATTTTGGAAGATATGCTTCTTAACGGAATGTATACCCAGATTAATAACAGTTTGATGGGACCTTCCATTTTGGCAAGAATCCCACACAGTTCACTAACACCTTCATAAAATGTTTCACCCAAACCTGATACAGGAATTACAGGTACAAGTCCTATCTGAGGTTGGGGCTCTCCCATAACCTAGCAGGTATGGCTGACTCTGCAAAAATCTTACTACAACCTTGTGCAATGTGGCCAGTAAAAAATGTTATATTCTTGAGATTTGTGAATGCCAACATCCCAACTATTGGAAATTTGTGAGCTAGCTGTAATATTTCCCTGTGGCACTTCAGCAGCATCACTGCTAGATAACTGTCCACATTATATGTCTGCATGTCTATGATGGGATGTCCATTTTCATATCAGCACCTTTTTTTTCATATATTAGCATTCAGGGACTGTTTCTGTCTCAGCCTCAATTTGAGCTGCTTTTTTTGACAGTAAATCAGCTCATTCAACATCTACCTAGGAGTTCCATTGATCCCTTGAGGTCTTCCACACTTTTGAAAAATGTGTCAGGCATCAGGAATTCCTGATGAAGGGCTCTGGCCCGAAACGTCGAATTTCCTGTTCTTTGGATGCTGCCTGACCTGCTGTGCTTTAACCAGCAACACATTTTCAGCCAAGGTCATTTAGAAGCAGAGTGGGGGCAACTCACGGAGTCACTGGGCCAAACATAGGATTCTGGGTAATTCAGAATGGAGAATGGGAAAAATTCTGGCTGTAACAGGCTATTCCTTTACTGAGGTATTTTAGATGCTGGAGGTGATTTCCGCAAATTCCAGGAGCAGCAATTACTGTTTGATATGCTGTTGCATTGTTTTGGAACTTTGGGGAAAAAATGAAGTCAAAACAGCAGCACTTTTAAAAGGGAGAGATCTGGGAAAAGGTAGCATATGGTGAGGTAAACGCAGGAAAGAGAGAGAGAAAGAAACCCACACTGCTAACTGACACAGCAGTGATCCTGCACTGTTACTGCCTTTACTGTTTGAATTCATGTATCGCTGGACGTCAGAGTGTGTCTGGGAAAATTAACAAAAGTGAAATTCACAACTAATCTTGGAGGAACCTGTTTGGAAGAGGTCATAGCACAGAAACAGATAAGTGAATATGTTTAAGTGTGGACTTTAAGCCTGCAGTTGTGAGTAGAGTGGGTTCTTTCTTGATTATATGTTTTATTGAGATATGTCTCTTGATTAAACAAAATAATATAAGCCATAAGTATTAAGTTAGCCTGAAGCAGTGTTTTGGAGAGGAATTACACTGTGCTATTTTCTGGGTCTGTACATTGAAAGAAGCAAAAGTAGCGTTTAATAGAATGATATGCTCTTCTTTTTGGATGTGGGAGTTTAGGGTGAGTTGACGTGTTACTGAGGATTATATCAGCAAGAAATGCTGTTGGTTGCGAATCCTATCAAATCAAATGGATCGGTTGGAGAGACAGTTAGAGGCAATTAGGAACTTACGAGAGCAAGGGGATGTGATGAATGGCAGTTATAGGAAGGGAGAAAAGTTGCACAGATGGGTTAACTCCAGGAAGGGTAAACGAGGTCGGCAGGTAGTGCAGGAGTCTTCTGTGGCTATCCCCATTTCAAACAAGTATGTTGTTTTGGAAAATGTAGGGGAATGTAACAAGAACAGCCAAGTTCTGATTCAATATGTGGATGTACCTACATGAGAAGGTGCAAAACTTGATCTACTCTTGGGAAATAAGGCAGGGTAGGTGACTGAGGTGTCAATGGGGGAGCACTTTGGGCCAGTGATTATAATTCTATTAGTTTTCAAATAGTAATGGAAAAGGATAGACCAGATCTAAAAGTTGAAGTTCTAAATTGGAGGAAGGCTAATTTTGATTGTATTAAGCAAGAACTTTCAAAAGCTGATTGGGGGCAGATGTTCGCAGGTAAAGGGACGGCTGGAAAATGGCAAGCCTTCAGAAATGAGATAACGACAGTCCAGAGACAGTACATTCCTGTCAGGGTGAAAGGAAAGGCTGGTAAGTGTAGGAAATGCCAGATGACTAAAGAAATTGAGGGTTTGTTTAAGAAAACGAATGAAGCATGTGTCAGGTATACACAAGATAGATTGAATCAATTCTTAGAAGAGCACAAACACAGTAGGAATATATTTAAGAGGGAAATCAGGACAAAAAGGGGACATGAGATAGCTTTGGAAAATGAGGTCAAGGAGAATCCAAAGAGTTTTTACAAAGACATTAAGTACAAAAAGGTAACTAGGGAGAGAATAGGGCCCCTCAAAGGTCAGCAAAGCGGTCTTTGTGTGGTGCTGCAGGAGATGGGGGAGATATTAAATGAGTATTTTGCATCAGTGTTTACTGTGAAGAAGGACATGCAAGATATAGAATGTAGGGAAATTGATGGTGACATCTTGAAAAATGTCAACATTACAGAGGAGGAAGACCTGGATGTCTTGAAATGCATAAAAGTGGATAATTCCCCAGGACCTGATCAGGTGTACTCTCGAACTCTGTGGGAAGCTTGGGAGATGATTGCTGGGCCCCTTGCTCAGATATTAGTATCATTGATAGTCACAGGTGAGGTGCTGGAAGTTGCTAACGTGGTGCCACTGTTTAAGAAGCGTGGTAAGGACAAGCCAGGGAACGATAGACCAGTGAGCCTAACATCGGTGGTGGGCAAGTTGTTGAAGGGAATCCTGAGGGACAGGATGTATATGTATTTGGAAGGGTAAGGACTGATTAGGGATAGTCAACATGGCTTTGTGCATGGGAAATCATGTCTCACAAACTTGATTGAGTTTTTTGAAGAAGTAACAGAGAGGATTGATGAAGGCAGAGCAGTAGATGTGATCTATATGGACTTCAGTAAGGTGTTCGACAAGGTTCCCCATGGGAGACTGGTTAGCAAGGTTAGATCTCATGGAATACAAGGAGAACTAACCATTTGGATACAGAACTGGCTCAAAGGTAGAAGACAGAGGGTGGTGTGAAAGGTTGTTTTTCAGACTGGAGGCCTGTGACCAGTGGAATGCCGCAAGGATTGGTGCTGGGTCCACTACTTTTCATCATTTATATAAATGATTTGGATGTAAATATAAGAGTATAGTTAGTAAATTTGCAGATTACACCAAAATTGGAGGTGTAGTGGACAGCGAAGAGGGTTAGCTCAGATTACAATGGGATCTTGATCACTTGGGCCAATGGGCTGAGAAGTGGCAGATGGAGTTTAATTCAGATAAATGTGAGGTGCTGCATTTTGGGAAAGCAAATCTTTGCAGGACTTATACACTTAATGGTAACGTCCTAGAGAGTGTTGCTGAACAAAGAGACCTTAGAGTGCAGGTTCATGGCTCCTTGAAAGTAGAGTCGCAGGTAGATAGGATAGTGAAGAAGGCGATGGTATGTTTTCCTTTATTGGTCAGAGTATTGAGTACAGGAATTGGGAGGCCATGTTGCAGTTTTACAGGAGATTGATTAGGCCACTTTTGCAATATTGCATGCAATTCTGCTCTCCTTCTGGTCGGAAGGATAGTGTGAAACTTGAAAGGGTATAGAAAAGATTTACAGGGATGCTGCCAGGATTGGAAGATTTCAGCTATAGGGAGAGGTTGAATAGGCCAGGGCTGTTTTCCCTGGAGCATTAGAGGCTGAGGGGTGACCTGATAGATGTTCATAAAATCATGAGGAGCATGGATAGGGTACATAGGTAAAGTCTCTTCCCAGGGGTGGGTGAGTCCAGAAATAGAGGACAAAGGGTTAATGTGAGAGGGGAAAGATACAAAAGAGACCTAAGGGGCAATGTTTTCGCACAGAGGGTGGTACGTGTATGGAATGAGCTGTCAGAGGAGGCTAGTACAATTGCAACATTTAAGAGGCATCTGGATGGGTATATGAATAGAAAGGGTTTGGAGGGATAGGGGCCGGGTGCTGGCAGGTGGGACTACATTGAGTTGGGATATCTGGTCGGCATGAACAAGTTCAACCGAAGGGTCTATTTCCATGCTGTACATCTCCATGACCCTATGATTCTATGACTCAGTGCTTAGCACTGCTGCCTCACAGTGCCAGGGACCCGGATTTGATTCCACCTTTGGGTGACTGTGTGGGCATTGCACATTCTTCGCCTGTCTGCATGGGTTTCCTCCAGTAGGTTAAAGTGGCCATGCTAAAATTGCCCATTGTGTTAGGGGATGAGTAATAAGGTATGGGAATGGGTCTGGGTGGGTTCTTCTTCAGAGGGTCGGTGTGGACATTTTGGGCCAAATAACCTGTTTCCAAACTGTAGGGATTCTATGATTCTTGGAAGGTTGCCCTCTGCATGCACCTAGGAAAGAGGAATGCATAAGTACCCTTCCTCAATTTCTTTTACCAGCACCTCTATATTTACT
Organism: Hemiscyllium ocellatum; assembly: GCF_020745735.1. NCBI lineage: Eukaryota > Metazoa > Chordata > Chondrichthyes > Orectolobiformes > Hemiscylliidae > Hemiscyllium > Hemiscyllium ocellatum. The sequence continues at coordinate 21,967,645 of NC_083415.1, read as the reverse complement.
GACCTCTCTGGTGAGAAAAGAATACCTTACTCAGCATCTGAGTTCACCTGGCCCTGCTATCCCTCAGTCTACAACAGGCTTGCTTGCTTCATCTTGGTACAAAAGACCCAATCTTCTTTGAGTTACAAAGCCTTGATGTTTGTTCGGGATTTGTTGAAATTCATCCACATTCTCAAGCATGCCTTTCCAGGGATTTCCAGCTGCAGTTAGAGTCAATTCCTTGCTTGCTATGCTTTTGGACTGATTCCTATTCTCTGCATAGGTTCTATGTGCCCAGAAAATCCCATTGTATATTTTTCCCCCATAGCCTCATCCAGTTGGCCCAGATATTCCCCATTTTTAATTACATTTTTTTAAAAAAGACCGTCTTTTTGGCCTCAATTTTATCTTACATCAAGTTTTCTGTTGTGATGAGGCATCCCAGCATTTTTCTCTTTAGAACATAGAACATAGAAAAATACAGCACAGTACAGGCCCTTTGGCCCTCAATGTTGCGCCGATCCAAGCCCACCTAATCTACATTAGCCCACTATCCTCCATATGCCTATCCAATGTCCGTTTAAATGCCCATAAAAAGGGAGAGTCCACCACTGCTACTGGCAGGGCATTCCATGAACTCACAACTCACTGAGTAAAGAATCTACTCCTAACATCTGTCCTATACCTACCACCCCTTAATTTAAAGCTATGCCCCCTCGTAATAGCTGACTCCATTCATGGAAAAAGGTTCTCATGGTTAACCCTATCTAAACCCCTCATCATCTTGTACAATCATCTTCCTTTCCCTCTATTTTACTCTTATTCTCACAGAGTCCCTGAGGAAGTGGATTGAGAAATAAAGGACGCATTAGTGGTCATCTTTCAAGATCCTAGAAGTTCTGAATAATTACTATGGATTGGAGGAAGTCAGAAGCCACACAACACTAGGTTATAGTCCAACAGATTTATTTGAAATCACAAGCTTTTTGAGTGCTGCTCCTTTGTCAGGTGAAGTCTTCACCCCAATCCCACACTGGCACCTCCACATTGTGGGTTGGAGGGGAGCAAATGTAATCCCAATATTTTAAAAAGAAAGTAGAGAGAACAGAAAACAGAGAAATATTAACCAATTAGCTTGACATCGGTTGTAGGGAAATGCTTGAGTCTATTATAGATGTTTAATCGTAGAGCACTTGAAACAATGGTAGGGTTGGACAGAATCAACGTGGATTCACAAAAAGAAATAATGCTTTGGAATTTTTTAGCACTAATTGTTTTTGTTAATCAGTGGAATCATTGTATGTGGTTTACTTTGACTTTTTCCATTAGATCCCACAAAAGAGATTAGCAAGCAAAATAAAGCATTTGGGAATGGTGGTAGTGAACTGACATGGATAGAGAACTGGAAGAAAATGAACAACAGGAATAAATCAGATATTTTCCAAGCAGCAGAGAGTATCCAGTGGAGCACCTAAGATATCAGTACTTGGATCCCAATTATTTAGATTACAGCACTAAACGTGGTATCTCCAAGTTAGCAGATGACACAAAGCTGGGTTGGAATGTGAACTGTGAGGAGGATGCAGAGATGCTTCAGTGTGATTTGGATAGGTTGAGTGAGTGTGCAAATGCATTGTAGATAATGTATAATGTAGATAAATGTGAGGTTATCTGCTTTGGTAGCAAAAACAGTGAAATCGATTATTACTCGAATGGTGATAGATGGGAAAAGAGGGATGTATAATGCGAATCTGAGTGTCCTTGTACACCAGTTGCTAAAAGTTTAGCATGAATGTGTAGCTGGCAGTGAAGAAAGCAAATCGTATGTTTCCCTAAGAAGATATGAGTAAAGGAACAGGGTTGACTTTCTGAAATTGTACAGGTGAGACTTGGAGCATTACATGCATTTTTAGTCACTTTACCTAAGCAAGGACATTCTGGCTACAGAGTAAGAACAGTGAAGTTTGACCAGATTGAGACCTGGTATGACAAGAATGGCAGATTAGGTGAGATTGGGCTTTATTCATTAGGCTTTAGAAGAATGTGGGGATCTAGTAGAAACTCACAAAGTTTTAACAGGACTAGACAGGGTAAACATAGGCTGGATATTCGAGATGACCAGGAGTCCAGATCCTGAATCAGAACCAGGGCTCACAGTCTAAGTGTACAGGGCAGGCCATTGTGGTCAAGAGATCATCGACCCAAAATTGGACACTCTAAATTGACCCACAGTTGGAGAAATCAGGCCTGACACAAAATTAGCTGAAGCAAATCAAACAGCAGCTAGCAACTATCAACTACAGAAAATAATGAAAACCAAAGTCAAAGAGGTCACAAAGACTCAGGGGAACCAGTTACAACCAGCCTGAGTGTTGTATATTGGAGAAGTATTGATCAGACTTTCTGACATCTTAACTTACAGTCAGCACCTAAGGCCATACAGTTTATACCTCCTTGGCATGACAACAGTGGACAGATTCGGCCTAATCCCATTGGATGCTTTGAACCTCACTCAAGACGCCATTATCCATAGGCCACAGAACATTCAGGAGTGTCCAGGGCAAGGGGGACAAAGACACACACCTGGAATCTACCCCCTAGTGAAGACTCGCAGGAAGACTCATGGTGGAAGCCTGTGCGGCAATCCTAGACCACCCAGGAGAAAATCCCCCATGACCTGCAAGAGCCATCTTTCTGAAAGGGAGCCAGGCCGACATCCGAGGGGAAGGAGATTTAACAGCTCAGCTTAAACATGAGGATCATTGCTGAATATAATTTCCCAGGTGGATAGAGCTAGATCAGCAGTAAATATTGTGGGAATTTGGGAAATGTTCATGTGGTGTTCTTAATCAGGAATAGTTTGTTAATGAAATCAAGTTGAACCACAAACCAAATTCTGTCCCTTTTCCTGACAAGAGCACTTGGGTAAAGTGTCTCTAATACATAAAACTGATCAAAATGCCTAAAGCAAGGACAACACGATTTAGTACTGAGATGAGGTGAATTTTCTTTACCTAGATAGTAAGCCTGTGGAATTCTCTGCCACTGAGAGCAGTTGATGTTAAACATTGAATGTTTTCAAGAAGAAGATTGATATAGTGCTGTGGGCTAAAAGGATCAAGTGGTATGGGCAAAAGTAGGAATGGGTTACTGACCTTTCAAATGTTAATTCGGAATTCTCTCTCTCTCTCTGTGCACCACTCTGTGACTGCAATATGACATTGTGCATTCTGTTCTGATATCCTGATGCACTTTGTATGATATGATCTGCCAGTACACCATGCAGGGTAACACTTTTCACTGTATCTTGGTACATGTGACAATAATCAGTCAATCAATGAGGAGGATGCCACAATGATAATGAATGGCAGGGAATGCTCAAAGGGCCGGATGGCCGACTCCTGTTCCTATTCTCTTTTGTCCAGTTTCCCAACACTCTCCTCACCTCTTCCTTTCAAATTGGTGGGGGTGACTGGTGGGTTTTGTCTGGAAAAGGAGTTTGTGGAGCAAGTCATAATCATCAGCCAGTGCGGCTCTCTACCTAGGCCCAGTCACTGTCTGTTCCTATAGGTTTATTCTTACTGGGAGCAGGATGAGCTTTTTAAACTCCTTAATGAGAATTTACTTACAAAGGTTTTCACAACTGGCTTCTGTTCTCAGTGCTCAAACTCACTGGTCAAAAGGATGCTGCTTATGTTTTCTTAATTGCCTTGTAGTCAGCAACACCTTATTTGGGCAGGAGGGAGTAACGTTTATGACCATCCCTGAATGTTTATTCTGCAGTAGTAAGAACCAATGTTGGGCTGGCCACTTTGACTGCAACACAGCCCATTCAAAAGAGGTAAATAATGTTCCTACTGCTGCCTCATCAAATGTGGGAATTAAACAGGTCAGCAGATTGGTCTGCAGGGAAAAAGTGAGGACTACAGATGCTGGAGATCAGAGTCGAGAGTGTGGTCCTGGAAAAACACAGCAGGTCAGGCAGCATCTGAGGACCAGAAGAATCAATGTTTTAGGCCTGCAACCTTGCTCTGAACCAATGGTCTCTGCAGGGGGCACAGTAGCACTCATGTCCCTCCACTTGATCTATCTTAAACTCCCTATCCTCCAATTTTATCTGGCACTGTCTCTCTCCTCTATTTTTGCACTTCCCATAATTTCCTATTTCTCTCTCTGTCTTTCTGCATTTCCCTCCTTCTCTCTCTCTCTCTCTCTCTCTCCCTCTCTCTCCCTTTTCTTCCTCTGTCTCTGACTCTTTCTCCTCTCTTTTGTATTTTGTCTCCTCTTGAAATTCTAATTTTCAATGCTCTGTTTTTAATTTCCCTAACACTGTTCCATTGTTTCATCCTAAGTTTCCTTTTGTAAAACATAGCCACTCTTTTTAAAATTTCTGATTCCATGACTTCCAGGTGCATCACTAAACCTTTTAATTGTGTTTGAGGGTCAGAATATTTTAACTCCTCAAAAGCAACTTAACCTAATTCTACGAAGAAACACCAGCATTGAATACAAGCAGTTCTATTAAGCATTATATATTCAAGCAAATCTTTTGCATTTTTACTTTCAAAAAATTGATTTCAAAATGAGAATGTATCCATTCTAATTTTCTTGTTTGATCTCTGGGTTCACGAACTCCTGAATTGTCATGACCCACCCGTTGGCAAGGTTTCCCAAGGTGACACAGGTCCAGCCTGGATACCTCCATTGACTAAGTTCCTGGGTGTGGAGGGATGAATTGGCTCCATTTGTTTTTCACATGCCCTTTGTTGGTCACAACAAAGTTACTTTCTAAACAATCTCTTCCTTTCTGGATAGCTTTCTGCCAGACCAAAATTAATCTGTATTCCAAAAGGAACCAGTTTAATCAGATTTTCTTGATAAACAAAAGACGGCAAGTTTGTTCATTCCTGCTTTTGAGAAGAAAACGTAACACAACACATAAGCACAAATTGAAAAGGTGAAGTCACAGAGTCATAGAGATATACAGCACAGAAACAGACTCTTTGGTCCAACTTGTCCATGCCGACCAGATATCATAACCTAATCTAGTTCCATTTGCCAACACTTGGCCCATATCCCTCTAAACCCATCCTATTTATATACCCATCCAGATGCCTTTTAAATGCTGTAATTGTTCCAGCCTCCACAACTTCCTCTGGAAGCACATTCCATACTTGCACCACCCTCTGTGTGACAAAGTTGCCCCTTAGGTCCCTTTTATATTTTTGCGGTCTCACACTAAACTAATTCCTGAATCCAAAAAGATATAAAATTTAAGAAGAGGTATGTAGATCAGTATCCAAACTGCTTGTGAGGATCAGATCATTGAATGTTTTAGCTGTTAAAATGGATGCTACCATTAACATCAGTACTTGAACAGCCAAGTTCGAGAATCTTGGCTTTGTAGGTTCAATATGTCCGGGGTGATCCATGGTTATGGTCCATTGGCATGACAAGATATATATTCTGCTAAAACAGAAACACCCCAAAGGAAAAAATAAACAACCAGGATTATTGAAAGAAATTAAAGCTTACATTAAATCAAAAGCATTAGCTTCTAAGAATGCCAGAAATAATGATAATCCTGAAGAATAGGAGCAATTTAGGGTTCAACAACAGATTATCAAGAAATTCATAAACTGAAAAGAATAAGAGAATATGAATGCAAGTTAGCAAGTAAAATAAAAGCATATTGTAAAAGCCTTTATCAACATGTGAAAGAGAAAATATCAATGACAAATGTGGGCTGATTACAAGCAATTTTAGTATGGAGAACAGGGAAATGTTAGAGAAACCAAAAAGGTTATTTTGCATCAGTCTTCACTGAAGAAGATACAAAAGAGCTCCCAAAAGCACTAGGCAATCAAGAGATTTGTATAACTGAGAAAGTAAAATCAATTAGCATTAGTAAATAAGTACTATTTGATAAATTAGCTGAACTGAGGGTTGTTAAATCTAGTATACCAGATAAACTTCATTTTAGAGTGTTGAAAGAAGTGGCTTTAGGGATAATGGATACATTAGAGGTAAACTTCTGTAAGTCTATAGATTCTGAAGATTTTGGCTGGCTGAAAGATAACAAATGTAATCCCATTATTTAATAATGGAGGAAAAGGGAGAATGCAGCACCGCTGACCTGTTTGCTTGATATTAGTAGTAGGGAAAATGGTAGAATTTATTGTAAAGGATACGACACTCAGACATTTAGAAAATAATCATAAAATTGGGCAAAGCCAACATATATTTTTGGAATGGAAATCATATTCGTAAAAAATGCTACTTATAGCATGGACAAAGGAGAATTGGTGAATGTGGTGTACTTTGATTTTTCATAAAGTTCCACACATGAGTTTAGTAAATATAATGAGTGCATGGATTTATGAAATATGGTATTATGGATTGAGAACTGGTTAACACAGAAGGCAGAGAGAAGAAATAAAGAAATTGTTCTCAGGATGGCGAGCTGTTGTTCACGGGGTACTGCAATGGTCAGTGGGAGGTCCAGAACTGTTCATAATCTATGTCAACAATTTGGAAAATTCCAAGTTTACCAATGACAACAAACTAGGTGGAAAAATAAGTTGATAGCATGGTGCAAGGAGGCTTCAAGAGGGTATGAACAAGCTAAGTAGTTGGGTCAATGGAACATAATGTGACCAAGTGTGAAGTTAACAACTTTGGGAGACCAAAAAACACAGAAAGGCAGTACATTTGTTAAATAGTAAGAGATTGAGAAGTTTGTGTTTCAAAAGAGATCTAGGTATCATTTTCCATGAGTCACTGAAAGCCAGCATGCAAGTGCAGCAAGCAATGAGGAAGGCAAAAGATTTGTTAGCCTTTGTTTCAAGGAGAAATAAAGATGTCCTGTGTCTGAGCCTTAGGCAGACTGCATTTAGAGGATTGTGTATAATTTTGATTTTTTTAAATCTAAGAATGGAAATCCTTTTTTGTAGAGGGAATTCAATGAGTGTTAAATCAATGAATCCTTGAAATGGTGGGATTATCATACCAGGAGATGTTGACGAAGCTGGGTTTACATTCCTGCGTTTCAAAGAATGAGTGAAGATTACTATGATCCCAGCTCATGTTACTATTGGACAAAATTCAGATGACAAAATTCAATCTGGTCAGCTAGAGCACTTTTTAAAAATGTGATATGCCTTCACTTAAACAGGAAGGTACAAGGCTTCAGATTTGGCATTTAGCAATAAACAGATGTTTGTAACAAAAATGAAATATAGTTGAAAACCAAACCAAGCTGTCTAAATACAACACAAGTTGAAACATCTCAAGACAAAGTCCCATCAACTCTCCAATGCCATCACTTTATAGTTAACTAAAACCTACAGAACTTTCCTTTCCTACTAAATATGTAGGTTTGACTTAACTGCTTCTTCTCAGTTTTAGTCCTGAGGATAGTGAAGACTTTTTCTTGAACATTCACACAACTGAGGTTTTAGACATTCACAGCTTTGAATAAACAATGCAAGTTATTAACCAAAACTCCTGCTCTGAGAGTTTTGCAAACTGTATGCATTCACTGAAGTATCTTTAACAGCTGAGACAAGTCTCCTTCCTTGTGAGAAAATGCACTTGCATTTGACCCCAGTCAGGTCTCCTTAAAACTATTCTCAAAAGCTTTGGAACCAAGTTTTTAAAATGCACGCTCAAGACTCTGTTACAAATAATTGCTTCTTGTTTTCTCTCTCCTATCATAACTGTGCACTGTATAAATAAAGTGCAGGCATCCTTGCAATCATCTGTTCTCTGATACATACTAGTTTCAAATCATAATTCTGAAAAGAACAATCTAGTTAACTTTTAAACTCCCTCACAAATGTACACCAATTCTATTTCCTTAAAATCCAAATTCTATATATAAGAATTGATAAACAAATCACAAAGATCATTACAGGATCTCATTGAAACTGATAAAATTCTTACAGGACATGACAGGCTGGACTATTTTCCCCATGGCAGAAGACTGCAGAAACATGGAACATCTACTCAAGATAAAAGAATGGATGAGAAGATGATGGGGACCTCAGTCAGCAGGCAGAGGATCCGTGGAATTCTCTCCCTCAGAGATCTGTGAAGCTCAAGGTACAGTTAGTAAGTTTGCAGATGACACCAAAATTGGAGGTATAGTGGACAGCGAAGAGGATTACCTCAGAGTACAACTGGATCTTGACCAGATGGGCCAATGGGCTGAGTAGTGGCAGATGGAGTTTAATTCAGATAAATGCAAGGTACTGCATTTTGGGAAAGTAAATCTTAGCAGGACTTATACACTTAATGGTAAGGTCCTAGGGAGTGTTGCTGAACAAAGAGACCTTGGAGTGCAGGTTCATGGCTCCTTGAAAGTAGAGTTGCAGGTAGATAGGATAGTGAAGATGTTGGTGTGTTTTCCTTTATTGGTCAGAGTATTGAGTACAGGAGTTGGGAGGTCATATTACGGTTTTACAGGACATTGATTAGGCCACTTTTGGAATATTGCATGTAGTTCTTCTCTCCTTCCATCGGAAGGTTATTGTGAAACTTGAAAGGGTATAGAAAAGATTTACAGGGATGTTGCCAGGGTTGGAAGATTTGAGCTATAGGGAGAGGTTGAATAGGCCAGGACTGTTCTCCCTGGAGCATTAGAGGCTGAGGGGTGACCTTATAGATGTTCATAAAATCATGAGGGGCATGAATAGAATAAGTAGACAAAATCTCTTCCCTAGGGTGGGCAAGTCCAGAACTAGAGGGATAGGCTTAGGGTGAGAGGGGAAAGATATAAAAGAGACCTAAAGGGGCAACTTTTTCACACAGAGGGTGGTACATGTATGGAATGAGCTGCCAGAGGAAGTGGTGGAGGCTGGTACAATTGACCAGATGCAACATTTCAGAGGCATTTGGTTGGGTTTCTGGATAGGGTTTGGATGGATATGGGCCGGGTGCTGGCAGGTGGGACTAGATTGGGTTGGGGTACCTGGTCAGCATGGATGGGTTGGACCGAAGAGTCTGTATCCATGCGGTGCATCTCTATGATTTGTTGACTCTAAATTCCAGAAATAAAGCCATAGGTTTCTGCAGACTAATGACTTTAAGGGAAATGGAGGTAAAATGGTAAAGTGACATTGGAGTAGAAGATCAGTCATGATGTATTGAATGGTGGAGTAGGCCTTGATTGCTAAATGGTCAACGCCTGTTTCTATGTTCATATTTTGCAATGACATTTAAAATAATTTGCTTCATAATGTTGCTGAGACATGTCCTATTTAATTATATATGAAATGGATGCTGCAAAATGGTGTGTTGTGAACAATTTAACTGTTTTACACTGCAGTAAATTAGGTCAGAGGGTCAGTTATCCCAGTTGGCTGGACAGCTGGTGAGTGATGCCGACACTGCGGGTTAATTTCCATAGTGACTGAGAATTCCCCTTCTCAACTTCACACTCTCCTGAAGTGTGGTGACCCTCAGGTTAACCTACTACCAGTTATTTTTCTCTAAAAAGAGAGTAGCCTTATGGTATGGTAAGACTAAGCCAAACTTTACCTTTACCTTTAAATAAGGTCACAGAGAACAGTAATGCCAACTCTTATATCATAAGCTTAGATCCTGTTTGCAGACTTACTAATAAACAATTTTCATTAAGTAGCCTGATCTTTTAGCAATTTAATAACCCAGTGACCAGTTTCCCTCATTGATTCAACTCTGCAACAAGGGATCAATGAATGACCAATTTACGCTCTATTGTCAGGTATGATTGCACAAGTAACTCTTACCATTGTCAATTTGTTAGCATTCTATGGAAGAACCAGTAATGCCAACAATTCTCAACTCTAATTGGCAAAATGCCAATATGAATTCTCTGATTCCTAAAATGGTTCCATCATATCCTGGCAGTCATGCCTGGAATTGATGCTGAAGAAACATTAACCCATGACCTGTATATGTTAAAAGAGGATTAAGTTGTCATTCCTTCATTCCTGCATGTATGTGAGCACAATATTTCAGCGATAGTTCAACAAAATGTTTCTAAAGTTCTTCGACATAATTAGTTTTGAAAAAAGATTATTTGCTGCAAGGTTTCAAATGATATAGTAGGTTGTAGTAGAAAGAAACAAAATGACCCTTTGTTCAAGAATGTAAATATTTCAAGATTATGTTTTGAACAGTGGTCCTCGTAATTGAAGAATGTATTTATTAAAGGGTCAAGGGATGGTTTATTTATCTGTTACCCCTCAAAATACCAGGCCGCTTACTTGCGGAACGCTTCAGAGAACACCTCAGGGACGCCCGGACCAACCAATCCAACCACCCCGTGGCTCAACACTTTAACTCTCCCTCCCACTCCACCGAGGACATGCAGGTCCTTGGACTCCTCTACCGGCAGAACATAACAACACGACGGCTGGATGAGGAGCGCCTCATCTTCCGCCTGGGAACCCTCCAACCACAAGGTATGAATTCAGATTTCTCCAGTTTCCTCATTTCCCCTCCCCCCACCTTGTCTCAGTCGGTTCCCTCAACTCAGCACCGCCCTCCTAACCTGCAATCTCCTTCCTGACCTCTCCGCCCCCACCCCACTCCGGCCTATCACCCTCACCTTGACCTCCTTCCACCTATCCCACCTCCATCGCCCCTCCCCCAAGTCCCTCCTCCCTACCTTTTATCTTAGCCTGCTTGGCTACTCTCTCTCATTCCTGATGAAGGGCTTATGCTCGAAACGTCGAATTCTCTATTCCTGAGATGCTGCCTGGCCTGCTGTGCTTTGACCAGCAACACATTTTTAGCTGTGATCTCCAGCATCTGCAGACCTCACTTTTTACTTTAAAATTCACCTGCTTGATAATTCATCCTAAACACATCTCAGCCATTAAAGAGAGAAGCAGATTGATATTGCTTTCTGATGTTGTTTTAGCTGTTCTTTTCTGCTGACCAAAATGATCTTAAAGACAGTCCCAAAACCTTTTAAAAGATGATCTTCATTCTTCTGACAAGGTACTGATTGTTTGGAAAAAGAATAACATTTTACTTTCTCTGCCCAATTTTATTTTTTTTCCCTACTTCACAGTTCGTTGTTATTATTCTGCTTTATGCCTGTTTCTTTCCTTGGCTATGCTATCATTGCCACAGTATTCTCTTCAGCCTAAAGTCCTTAGAGAAATGTTATCACTGAAATAAAACTAGTGCAGTTTCCTCTGCTCCATGCTCATGCACAAGGTCATGGCAGTCAAATAAATGGGGGATATTTAGTCCTTGCATTCTTCAAATGATTTGTTTCTCTCTGAACTCAACTAAATTTTATTAAATTTAGGATAACTTGTCCTACATTGAATGCATAAATATGACTTAATATTTCATCTATTTATATTTTTAGTTTTGTACATAAAATATGAGTGAACAATTCTACTAAAAGGTTTGGTTTCTGTTTTTTACTAACCAAGGTAAAAATGCATAGTTAACATTTATTCCAAATGTTTGTTCTATAAGAAACCCCGTAGGGCCTTGTTCTAGTTGTTAGATGCCCTTTAGTTTGTCTTTGATGGTGTCTGGTTCATCCCATGGATTAACACATCAACTGCATTCCCAAAGGGCATTGACACCTCTGCAGATTGAGTTATATTTTAAGCAACCAATATTTGCAAAGCTAAAACTCACAGATATATGTGAGATAGGACAAAATTAGGTAAGATCATTTTGCCTTTCATTACTCCTGTCAGCCATAAATATTCTCTTCTTTCATTACCTAATGGAGAGTTGTTTTTTATTAAGGACAATTTTTTGAAAGATGACTTCAAGGAACATGAGATATCTAACTTTGATTTCAGTGCTCAGTCAGAAATAACATTGATTTCAATGAAAATAGCAGAGGTCCACTTAATTGAAATGTTCTTTCTAGAATTTATGCAAATAATCAGAAAAGAAGATTTTCCTTTTCCAAAATTCTCCTGTTCTTACTTAAATCAATTCATTTGTAAATAGTCGAAGTTGGAATAAAATGGCACAGATGGAATAAAATCGAAAGGTAGGCACAGGGTCATAGTCACTGCACGGAAATAGACCCTCCGGTCCAACTCGTCCCGACTGACCAGATATCCCAACCCAATCTAGTCCTACCTGCCAGCAACTGGCCCAGATCCCTCCAAACCCTCCCTATTCATATACCCATCCAAATGCCTCTTAAATGTTGCATTTGTACCAGCCTCCGTCACTTCCTCTGACAGCGCATTCCATACACGTACCACCCTCTGTGTGAAAAAGTTGCCCCTTTAGGTCTCTTTTATATTAGATTAGATTAGATTACTTACAGTGTGGAAACAGGCCCTTCGGCCCAACAAGTCCACACCGACCCGCCGAAGCGCAACCCACCCATACCCATACCCTTATATTTACCCCTTACCTAACACTACGGGCAATTTAGCATGGCCAATTCACCTGACCCGCACATCTTTGGACTGTGGGAGGAAACCGGAGCACCCGGAGGAAACCCACGCAGACACGGGGAGAATGTGCAAACTCCACACAGTCAGTCGCCTGAGTCGGGAATTAAACCCGGGTCTTCAGGCGCTGTGAGGCAGCAGTGCTAACCACTGTGCCACCGTGCCGCCCGTATCTTTCCCCTCTCACCCTAAAACTATGCCCTCTAGTTCTGGACTCCCCTGACCCCAGGGAAAAGACTTTGTCTATTTATCCTATCAATGACCCTGATGATTTTATAAATCCCTATAAGGTCACCTCTCAGCCTCCAATGTTCCAGGGAAAACAGCCCTAGCCTATTCAACATCTCCCTATAGCTCAAATCCTCCAACCCTGGCAACATCTTTGTAAATCTTTTCTGAACTCTTTCAAGTTTCACAATATCTTTCCGATAGGAAAGAGATCAGAATTGCATGCAATATTCCAAAAGTGGCCTAACTAATGTCCTGTACTGCCACAACATGACCTCCCAACTCCTGTACTCAATACTGCAACCAATAAAGGAAAGCATTCCAAATGCCTTCTTCATGATCCTATCTACCTGTGACTCCACTTTCAAGGAACTATGACCCTGCACTCTAAGGTCTCTTTGTTCAACAACACTCCTGACAACATTACCATTACGTGCATAAGTCCTGCTAAGGTAGTTTGATTATTGTGTGATACTTACTGAAGTGTTGATAGTGAAGGTATTCTGAACTATCATCTGATTATTAAGAATGTGAAACATCGTTCTTTCTTTTTCACAATCAATTTGACAGATCAACGTAATCAGTTTGAACATTTTTGCACCATTTTTAAAGTGTAAACATTTGTAATTGTTTTATAAGGTGCCGTATAGTTAGCTCATAAATAAAGTTAAGATGCATAACATTAGAAATAATATGGCAACAACATTATGCAGACAAATGGGGAACAAGCAGCTTAGTGATTTTGTTTTGGACTGGAAGGATAAAAACAGTGTCACTACTATTGCTGATCTCTTTTTACCCTGTTGCATGTACAAAATAATGTATCAATATCTGTTTGTCATACAATGCTACCTAACAGAACTAGACAAGGTAAATGCAGGAAGATGGTCCCAATGACTGGGGAGTTCAGAACCAGGAGCCACAGTCTAAGGATATGAGACAGGTCATTTAGGACTCAGAAACTTCTTCACCCAGATAGTGGACTTCTATACCACAGAGCATGGCTGAGGGCAAAATATTGAATGTTTTCAAAGAGTAGTTAGATAAAGTTCTTAGGGCTAAAGGGATCACAGAGTATTGAAAGAAAGTGGGAATAGGATACCGGGTTGAATGATCAGCCATGTTCAGTGACTTCATGTCTTTTTTGCAGGGCCACTCTTGTGCTGTCTTGCCAGAGGCCAGTTCCTGGCACAGTAGGCCTTTTGGGATTCTCCCATCTGACATGTAGTGTACGCCACCCAGCCAGCAGAGACTGCATTAATAGAGCAGGGTGAAGAGATTGGGTATCTGGGCGCAGGCCAAGACATTATTGTTGGTGACTTAGTCAATCCACTTGATGTCCAGAATGTGTCACAGACTGCGAGTAACATGTATACTGAAGATATAAAGACGTGGCCATCTTTACTGAACTGTTGCAATTTCCCATCCAACTCTTCCATTTACATGTTCAACTTCCAACATTATTCTTTGCGTTATTTCCTACAGCTTTGCCTACTATGGTGTTGGACTGTACTCCAACAAAGTCAATGTGGTTTATGATCCTTGATGACATAACCCATCTCCCTACGTCCTACAATGCATTAATGTCTCCTACCTTTATATATTGAGTTGCCTTCTTCAAATTTGTTGTCCCTTCTGCAACCCAGAATGCTGCTTCCTATCTCCACAATTACTTCCTCAGCTTCTGTGTCAGAACAGAGACTTTTAGTAGCTATCTTCCTTGACCTTCATTGACATCCAGAACAGATAATAGCCCATCATCCTGAGAAACTTAGAGGGGCAGCCTCGATCAAAAGGTGACCTGATCTCTTAGTGATCTCTGTGAAACAAGTCAATTTTGCAAATCCCTGGCCTAGTTGCACTGACCCTGCAGGAATGACCATGTCACTGTCACTTGTGAGATTTCCACCTCACCCTTGGAAACCTAGTTGCATAATTGGAGTTTACAATGTTTTTTAACATATTTAATTCCACTCAGTACATAGACGTCAAACATAACATTTCCATTTAATTCAGAATGTTGATAGGATATAAACCTAATAATATTTTGTGGTTAAGATTAGAGCAGAATTTGGTGAGTTACGATTCTTTTAGCTAGTTGCCAGTCTTGGAGGATATATTCCTCTGTTTGCAAAGTTAATGACAAATTACTTATGGCAAACTAAGGTGGGGAGGTTTTGGTAAAAGCATTTTACACATAGGTAAAATATACTTCAAACTAGGATGCATAATTTTATTTTGAGAATACCGAAACATTGAATAGACAATTCATACCTGAGGTGTTATATTACAGTTTCTTATCCTAACCTTAGTGTTCATAGATGAGGTCTCAAATATAGATATTATAAATTGATTTCCTACATCTAGATATAGCAGCGCTGTTATATGCCCAATTCCCCTCGAGCAAGTGACCAACTGATAAACAGAGGGCACTCAGTACACTGCTATAATGTGTTCTGTTATATGAAGAGATCAGTCAGAGAATGATAGCAGAGAAGCAGATTATTACTGTGTCTGAAAAAGATCAAACACTCTTGGCATATCCACTCAGATGAAGTTGATTTACAGGCAGACAGATAAAGCACTACAGTCCACTATCAACACAAAAGTATGTTGGCTGTCCTGGAACTGCTGAATATGTTATAACTGAGACTTAGGTAACCTCTTTCTTTTCTTTGATCAAGTTAATATGTTTCATTTGCAAGATGAAGTTAAAAGTAACCAACATATTTATAATTGTTACACATAGAAAGTAACTAAACTAATACATGAATATATTCAAAGGAAATAAAATATCTCATTATGAGAAATATTCGCAAGGGGCTAATGTGGATTTGACAAAAGAGAGGAATAATATAAGTATTCAGTTATATAGCAAACTAACTAAATTTTATGAAGGCTTGAGATATCCAACAGTGTTTTATCAACAAAATGACAGATATTTTTTAAGTTATTTCAGGGCATTTTCCTATTAGGTTATAAATGGAAATAGATCCAGTGTAAAGCAGTGCTAATCCAGTAAATTCTTGTTATTCCATGCTCACATATCCAATTTTAAAGGAAAAATCAGACAGCATACAAAATGAAATATGAAAGGCAATAAGCACAGTTTTCACAAAGGAGATGAGAAAGTCAAAGTATGCACTCTGGGAAGAATGGGATGACATATTATAAATATTATACTTATCAAAGTATCCCAAATGAATATAGTTCCAACATAAATGAAAGACTGATTTATGAAAAAAAAGAAGGAAAATTGGAAGAATATATACGAGCACTAACATTCGTTTGTTAACAAGAAGACACGTTAAAACAAGTCACCAAAATTTATCCTACCATTAAATTTTGTATGAAAAACGTAACCACAAGTCCATTCAAGGAGGTCTGGAGCCACATTAATTTAGTACCGGCAAAGCACAAAAAATGCATTTCATCTTGTTGGGTTTTTTCTCACTTGACTGAATGGATGCAATAGCATCACAATCTTGTTCCCTTCGATAATCAGGGATCATAAACTTGCAGCATTGATTTGAAGGCTGGCATTTCTCCCTCTCCTGTGAAAAATATCCTTGAATATGGTAGCCCACAATAACGCTATTTGTCACATGTTTGTAATCCAGTATCAAGGTCCTACCAATAAATCAACTTTGCTTGCCTGCCACCCACTATTTGCCATTGTAGCACTGAAATTCTATGAAGTGTGGATCAAAATGTGTGTAAATACTCAAAGTATCATTCCATGTCTGTCCATAAGCACATTTATTAATTAAATGGGTCTTCATGAGCTTGGGGAAATGATCCAAATTTGGTATAACACAGACATTATCTATAGAGATCCGCATTAGTCAAACTTGGACCACCTTAGTGTTTCAATGCAATTATATTTGTTCCTTATATTTAGCAATGACATTCATACCATTTTCACTATAGTATTGTGGAATATTTCCAATTTTGGAGATTCAAACCACCTTGGCCAGAATTATACCATTCTCAATTTGATAGAAACAGAGGCAAATAACGTGGCGGCAAGAAGCACAAACTAGAAAACTTGCTTTATTTTCTGTTTTTCACAATATTGCAAAGGGTCTGAGTGGGAGTAGGCTCTAAAGATCTCATTTCTTTTAATAGGTTAATTTATGTCCTGGTGAACTCATTAAGTACCTGTATCTGGAAGGTTTTCTGATTTTCTACATGGTTACTAGAGTTCAGTAGCTGTCAGCAAACAGGAAGAATTATATTAGGCAAGTTAGTTTTGAAGAATTTCAATTGCTTTTATATTTTCAGTTTAGATATCTGCTGAAATTAGAACTTTTGAAGCCAGATTGTTTATTTATTTGATATTTGGGCTCCTACGTGCAATTCAGTTTTTAAAGTAAGAGTTGTGACTTTATGACTTTATAAAGTTGTTAAGATATGGGGATGGATAGAGTGTAGTGAGGAGTGTGGGGTAGAGGTATGGATATTGGTGGAGAATGAGATTGGGGATGGGGTTGATTGATGTGGAATAAGGGACAGGTCTCCATGAGGGATGGAGATGGGTGAGAATGGAAAATATATTAGAACATTAACACACATTTGAGATACTTCTAAATCTTAAAAACAAAATGTTAAATATATTATGAGACTTTTTTTGATTCACCCTATATCCATCTGAACATCTGGGTCAAACCAATTGCGAATGGATAAAAATGGAGACAGGGCTTTTAACCTGATGCCTCTGGAATTAGCCTGCTGCCAAATGTTCCTTGATTCTGCCAAAGTTGAAGGCAAGCCCACCTCAAGGCCAATGAAATCCCCAGTGACAAGAAACCACAGTCCCAGACAGCCTGGAGCCTAAGGGGAAGAACGTGATTCAGTTTTAGTCCTGACTCTTGATTCCCACCTCCTTTGGGAGAATTAGTCCCTCTGAATCTACAGTTATCCAAAATGTAACAGTTGTTAAATGAAGACTGAAAATTAGAAAATGCTTTTGCTTGCATGAGTCACATTGGTTGACTACCATCAACCTTGAAATGTTTTTGTTTAAAATCTTTGTCTCAGCAGTTCCTATCTGCTGGCACAAGATTGAATACAGATACAAATTGGAAAGTGTTCACTGGCTTTGAAATCTTATTGAGGGATACATTTTGTGCTAATTATTTTTTAAAAGCAATAAGCAATTGTTGGCTTTCAAATACTTAAACCACCCTTCATAATACCTTAATTTATGTATGATTAAAAATTAAGAATTCAGCTTAATTAATTAATTATGGATGTCAAATTACATTGTGAATGTATATATCCAAAGTAATTTCAAAGTTATAGATTACAATTAATGTCAAAAGTTGTGGTTTATTACTATTGGTATGACCAACCCAAGGTGGGGGCTTCCCATGTTATTAGAGTTGTCAGTAAAGTAATCCAAATCATCTAGTCCTCATGTGAGGAGAGATGAATTGGTTTCCTTTCTTTTTTCATCCATTTCATCAAGTTGGTAGCAATAAAGTTAATTTGCAAAGGAACTCCTCTAATCCATAACTTTCTCCCAGACCAAATAATTTTATGTTTTAAAAGGAACCAACTTAACTAGGCTTTCATGAACAAACAGAAGAGTGAGTTTATTGGTTGCTAAATGTGAGAAGAAATAGTAATGCAAGAGACATGCATTCAGATTAGAACTGAGAAATGAGTAGAAAAAAAAGTTAAAAGGTAGATGGATCATTTTAATAGGCTATTCATCAGAAGCAAGTATTGGAATGTTATTGGTTAAATTCTCAATGTTTAGATTTGCGAGCTTGTGGGTATGTTAAAATTCTTTTGTCCTGTTCTTTTCAACTGGCTTGCTGGAAAGATAGCTTCCAGCACTCAAGAGTAGTAACAACTTTATTTGGAATGCAAGGGTGATTAGTACTTCTTTGGCAAAGATCTTAACAGTACACTAGTGCTTGAACCCAAGCCAGTACCCATGTGTACATTAGCCCACTAGCTCATCTTCTTACACATACAGAACAACGCTGAATTAGCTTTTAACACCTGACTCAGTGTATTCTTGAAAGGGGAAGACACAAACAACTACTGAACTTTCTCCCATCATATTCAAAGTGAGTAAGTCCGAGGAGATTACAGCTCAGTTTGTAATACTAGTTTGTAATACTTTTTTATTTTCCACCCTTTGAAGCTTCCCTGACACCATCTCATGTGTGACATTCCAGAGTCTCTCTCTCTTTCTTCAGATAGCCACTGCATTTATGCTCCCATAACATTTGGCTCTACATTCTTTCAAAAATAATATTGTAATTCAAGTTTAAATGTATTCTTAAGTACTTTAGTGCTCCTTTATTGTCATGGCACCTTGAGGAGGCAAAACTACTTGGAGAGATGAATGACATAGTGAGAGCTATGATCTATAAACATAATCTATAAACAGATATATCAAGATTCACTGTGTTCCACTATCCTCTGGCCTATTCTTGAACTAAAGGATGATAATGGTACTTTGATTGAAGAACTGCAGAACTATTTTAAATGATAAAGATAGTACTTGTAGATTTGGAAATATTACTTGTGTAAAATGTTTCTGAGTGGTCATCTTAAGAGATGACTAAACTGTGTAACCTTGGTATCTTCTTGCCAAAGAAAATCTGAGAAGGTAGCATACTGTTTGTTTTAATGTATATTTCTAGTCACCTTATTTGAACATGTTAGGACACATTTCTGAGATAGGTGCAACCTAAGCCCAGGCCTCAGTCCAAATGTAGGGAAACCACCACTTTGTTAAAATACTCTCTCTGATATATCTCACTTCAGCATGAAAAGACATCACGAAGAGACCGGAATACATAATGAATGGATCTTATCATAACGCACATCATTCAGACATCTTAACCGTGAAGCCAATGACAAAGTTAAAGAATATTTTTAATCATACAGTTATAACATTTTTGGGTTGATGGAATTTGAACTGGGACCTTCTGATCAGGAAGTAGTAAGATCACCCTTTCAACACAAGAACCCTATAGCAATGCTCTTAAGGTATTTTTAATCAACCTGTTTAAATGTATTTTGACCAACATCTAGAGCAGGCAGATGTTGAACCCAGGACACCACTGCTGTGTCACTACCACAGTGCCAGAGGGGCCCCTAGCAATGCTGTCATTGATAATTTAATAGCCCTCTTTGGATACACCTGCAAGGTCGGTGGGA
Source organism: Hemiscyllium ocellatum (assembly GCF_020745735.1). Lineage (NCBI taxonomy): Eukaryota > Metazoa > Chordata > Chondrichthyes > Orectolobiformes > Hemiscylliidae > Hemiscyllium > Hemiscyllium ocellatum. The sequence goes on along the minus strand of NC_083415.1, from coordinate 21,947,825 downwards.
CTATGACCTTAGACATTCTGGCTCAGAGACAATACGACTGGCCCACAAAGCATCCTGAGTTAGTTTTGTTTTCCTAATCAACCTGTTCACAGATGTTTCTTCATATTTCTGGAGCAGGTGGGACTTGTGGCCAGGCCTCTTAATAAAGGCAGTTTACTTCTACTAATCTACTTTGCTTGCATACGATTCATCATTTGCCAATAGCACAAATCAAGTGTGGACAAAAATCAAGTCTTTTGTGGATGTAAACTCTCATGCATTGAATCACATGGCTAAGGTTCCCAATCACTCCTAGCCTGTACTGTTAAGGACATAAATGTATTTAGCACTCCAATTGAAGCCTCTTAATTAGGATGTCTGGGTGGGAAGACTATTAGATCATTTAAGAGACAATCTTCATTAAGGAAATTCATCAATACTGAGTTAAATACTTAGAAAATCAATTGGCTCTTGAGAAATGCCCTTAAAATGTATGTCGCCTTTGACTGTATTAACAGCTGTCAATTTTGACAATATCATTGTTGCATTTAAGCATTAATTTGGTAGGTGTATTTGAATGAAAACTATTTCCACAGAATTTAATCAGAACATGAATGTGCCTCATCCTTCTTCAAATAACAAGGTATAAGTACTGGCTATAATGATGTATCTTAAGAATTAAATATTTTGCTTTCATGTTGTATATTAAAAAAATCAATATTTTAAAATTAACACCCATGTTTAAGTGATTCAAAGGTATCAGACTATCATTGTCTAAATGTATCATAGAACATAAGAACATAAGGGCTAGGTGTAGGCTATTTAGCCTCTCGAGTTTGCACTGCCACTCAATAAGATCTTGGCTAATCTGTGGCCTAACTCCATATGCCTGCCTTGGACACATATCCCTTGATATCCTTACTAATAAAAATGTGTTTCTCTCAGATTTAAATCTAATAGTTAATTTAACAACTGAATTGCCATTTGAGAAAGAGTTCCAAACCTCCATTATTGTTTGCATGTATAAGTACTTTCTAACATCTCACATGAATGGTTTAATTTATAGACTATTCCCCCTGCTTCTAGAATCTTCAACCAGTGGAAATAGTTTATCTACCCTGTCTTTTTCTTTTAATATTCTGAAGACCTCGATTAGATCACTCCTCAATCTCCTAAATTCCAGAGAATTAAAGCCTAATTTGTCCAATTTCTCCACATAACTTGACCTCTAAGTCCTGGGATCATCCTTGTGAACCTACATTGAACTCCCTTCAGGGTCAAAAATTCTTTCCTAAGGTGAGGCACCCAGATTTGCTCGCAGTACTTTAAGTGGGATCTATCTAGGGTTTTGTGTAACAGCAGCATAATGTCTACATCCTTATACTTCAGCCCTTTAGGTATGAAAACCAACATTCCATTAGCCATCTTGACTATTTCCTGCATCTGATAATCGCATTTTAAAGAGTTAGGCACTTTAACCCCTGAATCTCATTGGACATGCTTTATCTTTAACTCTACGCTTTCTAAAAAAATCCCCTGATGTATCCTTTGTCGGCATGAAATGGATTATCTCACACTTGCTTACATTAAAATCCATTTGACACAGTGTTTCCCTTACAGCTACTCGAATAACATCTTGTTGCAATTTTATGCTGTAAATAGCATTGTTTATGGTGTTGCCCAATTTTGTGTGATCAGGAAATTTTGATATTTGACTTCTTATTCTGTTATCCAAGATCTTAATGAATATTGTGAATGATTGAGCCCCAACGCAGATCCCAATGGGACATCACTAATTAAGTTCTGCCAATTTCAGTAGTTGACCATTATTCTAACTCTGTTTCTTGCCATTGAACCAATTTCCTATCCATGTCAGTAATTTGCCCTCAATTCCAAGGGATTTCCCCTTAGCTAACATTCTCTTGTATGGGACTTTATCAAATGCCTTTTGGAAGTCCATAGATCTCTGCCCACCACCTTTGTCACGTCTTCAAAAAACTTTGAGGTTTGTCAGCATGGCCAACCTGTCATGAATCCATGCTGGCTCTCCCGATTAACTGTTTTTTTTTGCGGAGATCAATCACCCTCTGCTTGAAGTCTGACTCCAACAATTTCCCCACCAAGATGCTAGGGTAACATGTCTATATTCCCTGGTTTCCCTCTGTCACCCTTCTTAAAGAGTGGTGTGAAATGAGAAAATTTCCAATCCAGAGTTACAATTTCTGAATTGAGGAAACTCTGAAAGATTATGGTTAGGATATTGGCAGTGTGCTCTCCAACCTTCTTTAACATGTCGTCCTGGGGATTTGTCACTCTTTAGTTCCATTAATTTCCCCATTATTGATGGTAAATTACTTAAGCAAAGTTTATTTAGACCTTTTACTTGATCTTCCATTAATTTATTTGGGATTTCCAGCAAGCTAATGTCCTTTCCTACTGTGAATACCGAAGCAAATTAATCATTCATCATATCTGCCATTTCCCCATGGTCAATGACAATATCCCCATTCTTAGCTTTCAGTGGGACAACAGTATTCTTAACCAGCTGATTTCCCTTTACATGACTATAAAATATCTTCTTATTGTATTTTATGCCCCTTGCAAACTTCTTTTCATAATCCTCCTTAGTTGCTCTAATAAGCTGCTTTGTTGTCTTTGCATTTGTCCCATTCTGTGAGATCTGTACTGTTGTTTGTGTTTCATAAGCCCTTTCTTCGACTTATATGCTCTGTGTTATCTCCTTATACTTATACTTTTCAGGAAGAGCTGTTTTTCTCTCATGTGAAAAATGCTTATGAATAGCATTAAATACTTCCTTGAACACCCTTCACTATCCCCTGGTTGCTTTATGGATAGCAAAACTTACTGTGGACATTCTATGCCTCAACCCTTTAACATCTGCCTTACTTAAGTCCAAAATTCTAGAATCTGATATTTGCTTATCTCTACAAATGCTATATGAACCTTAATCATGTTATGATCATTGTTTCACAAATTCTCACAACTAGATCATTAACTTAATTAGGCTCATTGTTTACTTCTTGATCTAATATTGCTTGTCCCCCTGGTGCATCCAAGTCATTATTGCTGTAGGAAACTGTCCTGGACACATTCTTGGAATTCACAAACTTTCTGGCAGGTGTTTGTCTGTCTCTCCCATTCTATGTCATGATTAAAATCTCCTATTATTAATATTCTGCCAATGCTACATAGTTGTCTAATTTCAGAACTTATACTACCTTGCTCATCTGAGCTGCTACCAAGTGGTCTACAGCTTACACCTATTCTGGCTTTAGTTGCTTGATAGTTCTTTGGTTCCATCCATGAGGTCTCCACTGAATGTTTTTTTCCCTCATTACATCCTCCCTCACCACAGTAGTAATTCTGTTTCTAATTAATAATGCTACTCCACCTCATCTGACAAGTTAAACTCTGCTTTGGAAAGTGTGGCGCTGGAAAAGCACAGTAAGTCAGGCAGCATCCGATCAGCAGAAGATTCGACGTTTCAGGCACAAGCCCTTCTTCAGGCCTGATGAAAAGCTTATGTCTGAAACATCGACTCTCCTGCTGCTCAGATGCTCCCTGACCTGCTGTGCTTTCCCAGCGCCACACTTTTCGACTCTGATCTCCAGCACCTGTAGTCCTTACTTTTTCCAAGTTGAAGTCTGCCTAGATTATCATCACACAGCTAACCTTCTAGTTCCATGGGTCTCCAGTTAACAGTTTTTGCTGCGTAAAACAGGACCTGAAAGGCTTAATTAATATCATGAAATGAGCTCCACCCATCTGGATGTAAAGGACTGCCCCAGAGTGGAGCTAACTAGTTCCAGATTTGTTACCAAAGCTGAAAGAGAATGTTTATTCATAATTTGTGTCTGATGTCTCACAAGAGAGCATCCATTTTAAATATAAAATAATTAAGTATTAAATCTCATGTTATAAACCTATTTACTGTTCATCAAGATTGACCTAGCTTCTACTGAGGATTTCATGTGGACATATTTTACCACATGATGTCAGTAGCTTAGACTAATACTCACAAAAGATTTGGTGGTAGTGAAATTAGCCAAAGCTTCTCAGCCCCAATATTATTATAGCTTTAATCACCAACAACATTGTGGCTAATTAATTTTAGTTTTGCCATTTTAGTAAAAAATATGGGTTAAAAATTGTCAACCATATCAAGTTATCTTAAAAATCATTTCGGACAATCAAAAACAAAGCATTGCCAAGCTGAAAATCTGACACAAAACAGAAATTGCTGGAAAAACTCACCAGGTCTGCACTGTGTTGTTCTGAAATTCTGAAGAAGGATCACTTGTCCCAAAACTTTGACTGTTTTTCTCTCTACGGATGCTGCCAGACTTCAAGGGTCTCCCCAGCAGTTTCTGTTTTTAGTTCATTCTGGACTATATTATAATTCTAGTGCAAATGGAATAGTAATACGCAACTTTCAGCATTTGACTTTATTACCTAAGATTTACATGGAATGAAAATGACCAAAAATAGCTGTTCTGAGCATCTGACAAGGTGAGATAGCCCACATAGAATATAAATAATCCAACGGCACAGAAAATACCATTTAAATCAAGAAGCATTGAGACTCACTGAGGGATCAATACATTTGCATCTCTTGTTTTACTCACAACTGCATTACAAATTCATACAGAGAGGAAAAGTTGCCTATGATTGTCCAACTTTGAATGAAATAGTCCAACAGCACCAGAATATTCAAGGAATCTGTATAGCAATAGCAGTCTTTAAATGGCAAAGGAAAGAGAAAGCAACATGGACTGATGATAACAAATATATAGAAGGTTCTTTTCTACCATTCTCTCTCAATCTTAGACACCAGCACCAGTTGGAAAACACCTTAGAAAAACTGAGAAATCATTGTTATCTATGGCCTTTGCCACTCCTGGGGAAATTAGACAACAGTTAATCAGTTTCCAGTCAGGTATGGCACTCACAACTCAATGTCTCATGTCTGAAGATATATCATCCTTCATTTGTTTTTAAAACTTTATTATACTTGCTTGGGTGTATATGTTTGAATTTATATTTTCTTATTTTTTTATTGGGATTGCTGGGCAATAAAACTCTTCTCACTTTCACTTAAGAACACCTTGGCTGTCATTTATTTTTGATATGGTTAGGTAATTTTAATTGAAGTGTTACAATTATAAAAAGAAGTGGACAAGATTGTTGTGACTGACTGAGAGAGGATTAAAAACAGATGAGCAGATCGTCCTTCTTCACTTGGTCATAGCAATCATGAGAAAATTGACCAAGTGGTAGCCACCTTGTGGCATTGTTATATCAGGATACATAGTGCAATGAAAGTTGATCTCTTTCATTTCTTTTTAGATCTAATTTGGAACCCTGAACAAATCTAGTAAGCTGCTTTGTTCTAATCAAGGCCAAACCAAAACAAAAATCTTCTCAAAGCAGTAATCATAGAAATCGTATATATGTATTTAATGTAAACACAAAAGTTTTTGGATTTCAAAGAATTTCTTGGTGATTGTTTTTGTATATTTTATCATAATCCCAAGAGTCATAAGGTTGTCCATGTGTGAACAGTTGCTTGTAATTGTGGAACAGAGATATGCATGTCATAGAGATGTGTAATTATTAATGTATTTGAAAATTGGTTAAAAATTGTCTTCATAAGAGAGCTATAAACTGTGATAGTTTGTTTTTAAACTTGGAGGCATTGCTAATACTGTGACTTAAAATAAAAGAGCCATTGCATTTCTGATGAAAACACTTCACAGGACGTTCACCAGAGCAATGAGAACTTAGCTGCACTGAAAATCTATGGAAATGCTGGACTTAGTGTTTCTGTGCCTTTCAGGTCATGCAGTTCTGAAGCCAGTTTATTTCTGACATTGGAAAAATATTCAATGACATTCACCGTGTGCACAGGAGTAGGAAGGATGCTGCCAATGCAGAATTTTAAAGGACATTTCTTAGAAGAATTTTTTAATAATTACAGTGAGGCCATTTGAAAAGAGAATTAACTCCTTATAACAAATGAATCTCATTATTACCTTTAACGTTTGCCAAATGTATTTATGCCCAACTTCTCAAATTTAATTACAAGGAACTACTTAATAGTTAGATTAGCTTGAAAACTTTGTCTTGCTTTCATATTCCAGCAACTTGAAACAACAGCAGCAGTGTACCTCAACACTATGTATAATACAATAAACAATTTACTGCAAAGTTTTTGGATCACGTGGGTCTACAGGGGCAAATTGTACATTGTAACATAGCTTTTAAACCTTAGGTGATGATAAGGTGATTGTAAGCATTTGGACAAATTTCTATTGCTTCAAGGAAGTTGGCACAGGAATTTCCTAGATTCGTCCCCCTGCACATTAATCTAATGGGTCTGGTTTTCTCAGCATCTGAACAAAATGGGAAATGGCAAGTCAATTTGGAAAATATGGTGAGATTGCAAAAATGAGACTCTTAACGTGAAGAAAATAAATCATGATTTGGCACCCAAGGTTTTAACAATGCAATGAGTGTTGTAAGCAGAGAGGGGCCTATTTGTACACATATACATTCCATTTGTGTTAATTGCAGCTCACTTAAGGGCAATTTCCTATTCTCCCATGCACTAGATAGAAACATGATGGCAGCATTTATTGACATGACAATTAAACAGGTACATAGTGTCTCCAGCTCACCAAATGATCCTCCATTTCTCTTTCTTGAATAAAAGCCAAAAGAACTGCAGATGTTGTTAATCAGAAAGAAAAACAGAAGTTGCTGGACAAGCTCAGCAGATCTGGCAGCATTTGTGAAGAGACATCAAAGTTAACATACCACAAAATCGTGGGTTTCTTCCGGGTGCTCTGGTTTCCTCCCACAGTCCAAAGATGTGCAGGTCAGGTGAATTGGCCATGCTAAATTGCCTGTAATGATAGATGCATTAGTAGGGGAATGGGTCTGGGTGGGTTACTCTTCGGAGGGTCGGTGTGGACTTGTTAGGCCGAAGGGCCTGTTTCTGCAATGTAGGAAATCTAAATCTAATCTAAAATCTAATCTAATCTAATCTAATCCACTTTAGTACTGAATTTTGAAGTGCACCAACACCTTCCATAGTAATGCCAATGCCACAAGTCTTTGCATTCAGGGAGAGACACCCATCTCATGTATTAGAGGAGGGTCCATCTCAAGACTCTTAGCTAGCTCTCCTAACACTCACTCACTGACTGTCCAAGTCAGTTTCAGTCAGTCCAGGAGTTCATCTTGATTAAGTTCAAGTAGATTTATCAGGGATCATTCCTGTGACTGGAACACAGGGGAGCTCAATGGTAGGATTGAAGCAGTATGCTGGACTACAGAGAGGTTAACATTTTTGTGGGAGGTGGGTGCAATTCAATATATAGGATGAGAGACAATAGAACATGGGAGGGCAAGTGATGACTGAGGGAGGGCAGCCTTTGAGAGTTACCACCAGTCAGGCACTGAGATGATGTGGTCGCATTGCTATGGATCTGGAGTGACATGTAGGCTAGACCAGGTAAGGATGGCAGATTTCTTTCTCTAAAGGACTTTAGTCACATTAGATTTTTTTAAAATTATAGCTAAAAATTGTAGTGGTTGCCAATAAGACAACTCTTCATTCCAGATGTTTAAATCAAATTCACATTTTCACCATCTGCCAGAGTGGGATTTGAACTCACGTCACCAGAACATTGGCCTGGATTGCTGAGTTACCAGTCCAGTAGAATGACTTCACCGTGGCCTCCCTTGCTGTATGCCTGGAGCTGAATGGGGCAAGCAGGGAGATGAATAGATGAATAAAGACAAAATACTGTGGATGCTGGAAATTTGAAACAAGCACGTAGATTGCTGGAGAAATTCAGCAAGTCTGGCACCATCTGTGGAGAGAGAAATGGAGTCAATGCTTGGAGTACAATATGACTCTGCTTCAGTTGTCTCTGCACAGATGCTGCCAGACCTGCTGAGTTTCTCCAGCATTCGGTGTACTGTTGCAAGCAGGTTGGGTGGGCACATAGGGCTCACACTATGAAATGGTCCTTGTGTTGTCATCCATCCTCAACTAAATCATGAATATGCAGTTGAAATGGAAAATGGCTGCTACCATGGAGTGGACAGGGTAGTGTGTTTTTGAGAGAAGTTGATTCATTTTTGTGCAATGTGAGGGTCTTCAAAGTTCAATAGCAGTAAATAGACCTTCACACAGTACAGGTGAAAGACATCTGTTATCACATAATGCTTTATGGAAACATCATGCATTGTCTTACTGAGTCAAATAAAATCCCTGACCACAGGCGCTCTCAGCCACATTATTCAACATTACAAACGAATCCTGCTAATGGCTGCGACACACAAGCAATGTCATTCTGACTATAAGAATTCCCCCTAGGTGTCAAAATAGCATTTACTTTTCAATACCTTAGAGCCTGCACAAGATTTTAGAGCTGCTCACTTCACATCTGGGACAATAAAATATTCGCACAATTGTCCTGTATGCTGTGTGGCCTGATATGGGTACTATGGGGTTTTTGAGGTGACTTCCCTGTCACAATGCTTTTGAGGATGCTATGTTAATGTAACTTGTGTGTGTTGCAACTACTGAATGAATGCACTGTTGAGGAGCGGCTTTATTCATGAAATTAGCCACAAAGGCTGTTTGGAATCAGTCCCAATGGATCCAGATATAGAAGCTGTTGTTGTTTCTGTGGTCAGTTACTGCAAAGATGTATGAAAAGTACATGCATTAGAAAGCCTCGGACCACCTTCAACCTTCAGAAGATGTGAAGTAGCCTCCAAATGCAGAGTGGGGGGAAATGTTCTCATTACAACTGTAATGGACCAGACCAGACCTCCTCAATGTATATTAAGAAAGTAGCCTATACCCTTTTTTTAAACTTATTTTTAAAGGTAAGTGTTGCATTCCAGAAGCATTTGACTGATCAAACTACTCAACTTTGCACAAAACACACTACATTTTTACACTACAGTTAAAATAGAAACAAAACAAAAAGAAAATAACTGGCTTAACTGTAACTCTATCAACATGCTTAACAAAATAATGTATATATAACTGATCCAATATAGCAACATTTCATAAACACACCCTTGGCAAAGGCAAATTCATTAAAACACATTGTCTCACAAGCAATTCTAGTAGCAAAAAGAGAACCCCAACTTTTAACTGTTGCAGAGAGAGAATAAAATCTTCCACATCCAGCCATTAGACCACAGCAACTACAGAAAGTTAAAACCAAATTTCCTGGTTCTGTGGGAGCTTGATCCGACCCATTCAGGCTGCTTCTATTGTTTAGTGTTTAAAAAACCCCAACACCTTGCAAACTGTTTATTTTATTGACTTTGAGCAAACTGCTCATCGCCTCTGCCTCAACCTTTCTTCATAAGAAAAACTGGACAAAAGACACCTCTTAGAGCCATAGTATTGTCACATTACTGCCACGTGTTCAAACTGAATCAGACAGACATTGCTCAAGCCTGTTTTCACACACTAGCACAGTAGTAGTGGAAGGTTGAAGTAGCCTCCAAATGCAGAGTTTCCAGTCATAGGTGAGTATAGTGTGGTGCAGAGAGCCACAGTCATTCATCTTCCATGGAATGCTGTACAATGTGACTGTCATTGGGATGCTGGCAGTCACATCTCAGTTACGATGTCTAGCACATTTGCAATGCAAACCATCCTCTCTGTGGCAAACCAGGGCAAATGAATAGTCCTTTCACATCAGGTTTCTATGCAGACCATGTCTAGAGCGTTCATGAATCACCAGAATTTCTGCTCTTGACAAATGGGGGATGCAACACGGCTGGTGATGAAAAATGTACATATATTTACAAATATGATAATATTTCTACAATAAAGGGTCACCCCTGCCACCTATGTGCTCTCAGCAAGTTTCCTTTGTCCTTTCCCTCCCACGATATCCAGGTACAATCCCAGGATCAGCCCCGTGCCCTAGAGTGGAGCTGGTTGACCTTGGAGTTTTATGCTTGATCCTGGATGTTTTCCTTTCTTCTTCTGAGGAAATGTCACTTAGAGTGAGCTCAAGGTCCCTTGTCATGTTTTTGTTGGTTCTGAAGGTCAGCAGCAGAGGTCACCCATCAGTTACCAGGGATTGAATAGAAGATGAGGTAAATATAAAAGATCTGATTTAATGATTCACTAAAGATGGGGATTGGATTTCTACAGCAATCTTTTATAATCAGTGTTCTTCAAGCCTTGTTTCATGAAGGTGCTGCTCTCTGTCTTTAACGGAGATCCTAATTTTAACTTCTTAGCCTTAGCGGTTGACTCACAGGGTGTTCCACCATGTTCATCATATTCAGTCACCATGTCGACCATGGCTTGAACTCTGACTTCAGAATCAAATGGCTTCTGAGATTTAAAACAAAAAAAAGTATCTCAGCTAGTCTTCACGGCACAGCCTTGAGGGAGTGCTGCACTGTCAGAATTGCTGGCTCATTGATGAGACGGGAAACAGAGGCCCTGTTGGCTCCTCAAACATATCCTGTCCTTCTGCTGTATAACTACTCTGGGCTTCAGAGTGGTCTAGTTCTTATCCTTCATTCAACATCACTGGGACAAATTATCTGGTGATTATCTCTTTCCTGGTCATTTTGAGAGACATTTTGCTGAATAACACTTTCTCTTTTACGTACTTGCATGACATTATCAGTGTTATATAAAGTGTTATAAATGGCTAAGGTTTTGCAAGGCTGTCTTTCAACTGGAAAATTTAGATGTAATCTATAAACCAGCGGAATACCATAAAACAAAACGTTAATGTTGCAATGTTAGCTAGAATCCTTTTTATCGAAATCTCATGTTGGGCTTTCTGGATGTGTATTCCCAGCAGAGAGTGTCTGCCATGATATTCATACCCCAAAGAACAGAGAAAATTACAGCACAGGAACAGGCCCTTCGGCCCTCCAAGCCTGTGCTGATCCAGATCCTCTGTCTAAATCTGTTGCCTATTTTCTAAGGATCTATATCCCTTTGCTCCCTGCCCATTCATGTATCTTTCGAGATACATCTTAAAGGATGCTATCATTCCCTCCCCTACCACTTCTGCGTAGGGAACTTTCCACGCATATCTCTCTTAAACTTATTCCCTCTCACTTTGAACTCATGACCCCTAGTAATTGAGTCCCCCACTCTGGGAAAAAGCTGTTTGCTATCCAACCTGTCTATACTTCCCATGATTTTGGAGACCTCAATCAGGTCTCCCGTCAACCTCCTCCTAATCTGTTCAATCTCTCTTGATAGCTAGCGCCCTCCATACCAGGCAGCATCCTGGTGCACCTCCTCTGCACCCTCTCCAAAGCATCAAAATCTTTTTGGTAATGTGGTGACTGGAACTGAACGCAGTATTCCAAATGTGGCCGAACTAAAGTCTTATACAACTGTAACATGACCTGCCAACTCTTGTAGTTTCCGTCAGATGAAGGAAAGCATGCCGTATGCCTTCTTGATCACTCTATTGACCTGCATTAGCACCTTCAGGATACAATGGACCCACACCTCTCTGTACATCAATTTTCACCAAAGCTTTTCCATTTGCTTTATAGTTTGATCTTGAATTGGATCTTCCAAAATGCATCACCTCGCATTTGCCTCGATTGATCTCCATGTGCCATTTCTCTGCCCAACTCTCCGATCTATCTATATTCTGCTGCATTCTCTGACAGTCCCCTTCACTGAAGACTGAAAATATTAACACTGCTTCTCCACAAAGATGCCACCAAACCTGCTGAGTTTCTCCAGCAATTTTGTTTTTCGTTTCAGACCTTTAGAATCACTCGTTCCTTTTTTACAATTGTGTAAGATAACTCATTAGAGCACAAGGAGAGAAATCTTCCATAAAACTCCTCAAAATTAACTCGTAGTGAATTTTTTGTAAGATTCAGCCCTTTATCCTTTTTATTTGCCTCTACAGGCAGATTGCATGACATTTTGAAGTGAGACGGTAATATATTTTTTAATGCTTCAGATATTATAGATATATAAGACCAAGTCAGTGGTGTGGAAGACTCTTTTCATTCTTGTAGTTTGCATGTTTGTGTGTTGCTGCTTATGGGAATAAAACTATTAAATGCCTTAAAAATATTTGCAGCATGCAAGAAAATAATGCTAATTTGAGCAATATGGTTGTCTTTGTCCCGATTAAAGGACGTATAATATGACTGAACTCTGGCTTGTTATTTAATTTACGTTTACTTTCCCTTCAAATACTTTTCTTAAATCTGACTGAAAACTACAAGAAAATCTTGGGATTAAACTAATAATTTCAATCATTGTCCTTTCATTCGTAGATGTCATTTTGAATGTAGTTCAGGGAAAAGCAAAGGAGAAAGGTTTCCTATTACTGATGGCTGTAACAGCCGAATTAAATGCAGATGTTTGAAATACAACATGATAAATTTATATATGTAAAATGCTTGTGAATTTGAAACCCAACAAATTCAACCCTGACAAATCTAGAGAAGTTTGGAGAGATTGAAATGGTACCTACTTCTGAGGGGCTTATGTTTCAATTGCCTTTGAATTATAATTATCATACCAGAAGACATTGCTTTAAATACCAATTATATAATATTATAAAGAACATGATTCTTTTTTCTGATTTCTTTTGAAAGGGAATGGGCTTTGTAATGTGTTGTTAGTGCTGTAACTTACGGATAAATAATTGCGAAAACTGGCTTGCCCCTATTTAAACCAATAATATAAGAATGCAACACATTAACAATAATGTCTATTAGTGCCATTTCAGTTTTCTTGTGCAGCTTAATTCAATACGTTGAATCAACTTTCCCCAAAGGACTCCAGCACAAACTCCTTTACAAAAATAACTACAAATTTGCCAGAATTCCATGAAACTATTTATTTCTTAAATAGACAATGAGACAACAGGGGTTATAAAAATAACTTGCTTCCATTTTTCCCAATTAGTTCCCCTGTACCCGGAGACAGTTATAACCAAAAAGACACACGGACAACCATTTCCAAATGTTGCTCTGAAATTAGTCCAGGGATGAATTTCGCTCTCTCCTTCGATGACTGCTCTCTAATTTTGTCATTTGAAGCAATTCGATATAAGAAAAATTGTACCTGCTTTAAGGAGCTCAATATTACTGAATGTGAAATATTCAAGAGTTCATCCTACACCCCACTTAATTGCTTTGCTGTCATGCAGTAATTCATCTTTGAATAACTTTTTTGGTTAATGTATTGAATATAGATTTCTCAAATGAAGAAATCCCTCACAAAACTGTTGTACAAGTTTCAAATTAACTAGTGATAACTGAAGTTAAAGTATTGTTTTGTTGCATTAGTTGAATGAAACCTTAGTTACTCAAACTCTAGTTGTCAATGTCAACCACTTCTTTTAAATAATTCTGCCAAATAACTCCATTGGAATTTGTTTTCTCAATAAAAATCTAACTTACTCAATTCCACTTAATAGGCTTTGCACTATACCTCCAACTATCTAACAGTCAAAGGAAGAGGGGTGACAGTGGCTATCATGTTTAATGTTGAACTTGGAAACAAATAAAGTCTATGCTATACTTGTGAGAAGGGACTAGTGAGACATTTGATTATTTTTGCATGCATACTCTCTGATTATTTATAAAAAGAGAAACAGAATATTAAACTCAATATTTAAAGAAACTCTCTTCCACCATAGCATTTCCAGTGTGATTTCCACTGATAGTACAATTTTTGCTGCTCTAACCCTGACTTTGTTATTAAGCCTGTCGATAAGGGTGGTGCTGTTGTTGTTGAACCATCAACTTCTCCATCTCCTGATGTTGCTCAAGAGTGTGGTACTGGAAAAGCACAGCAAGTCAGGCAGCATCTGAGGACCAGGAATTCCTGATGAAGGGCTTATGCCCGCGATGTCAATTTTCCTGCTTCTCGGATGCTGCCTGACCTGCTGTGCTTTTCCGGTGCCACACTCTCAACTCTGATCTCCAGCATGTGCAGTCCTCACTTTCTCCCACCTCCTGATGTAGCCTGGCTTGCTGTGTTCTTCTAGCCTCCTGCTTGTCTACATTGTTGTCTGGTGGATTGACCTCTATATTGCAGAGGTCGAGCTCCAGCTCTCGGATACCTCCTCCTATCTCCCCCAGATCATTATCGTATTGTGGAACATCAGGCCATTGTGTCCACTGTGATCACTGCTCTCATTTCATCTGCTGATCTCCCCTCAACTGCTTCCAATCTCATAGTCTCCCAACCCCACACAGCTCACTTCCACCTCTTTCTCAAAATCCATAAAGAGGACTGCTTGGACATTGTTTCTGTCTGCTCCTGCCCCAAAGAGTTCATCACTTCCCAGCTTGACTGGAATTTTTCTCCCCATGTACAGTCCTTTCCCACTTACATCCACAATTCTTCTGACACTTTGTCAGTTTCAGACTTTCCAGTTTGCCAGCTCCAGACACATCTCCTTTCTTGTGGATATGCAATCCCTTTATACGCCCATCCTCCATCAGGGCTCTCTGCTTCTTCCTGGAATAATGGCCTTAACTGTCCCCACCCACTACCATTCTCCTCTGCCTGACTGAACTCGTTCTCATCCTGAACAACTTCGCCTTTAACTCCTCTCACTTTCTTCAGGTCAAAGCGGTGGCCATGGATCCCTGCATGGGCACCAGTTATGCCTATCTCTTTGTAGGGTATGTGGGGCATTCCTTGTTCCAGTCCGATTCTAGCCCTCGCCCATTACTCTTTCTCTCGTAATATCAATGATATCATTGGAGCTGCTTCACTCTCTCATCCAGAATTGGAAATCTTTATTAATTTTGCTTCCAATTTCCACCCTGCTCTCACACTCACCATCTTTGACTCCTCCGGTCCCTTCCTTAGCACCTCTGTTTCCATTTTCCGGGAATAGGCTGGCCACTAACATCCACCACAAACCAGTCGACTCCCACAGTTACCTTGACGATGCATCCTGGTTCCTGTAAAGACTTTATTTAATTCTCTCAATTCCTCCATCTCTGTCACTTCTGTACTCATGATGCCAAGTTCGATAAAGAGCCTCTGAAATGTCCAACTTCTTCCTCAACTGATGATTCCTCAGTACTGTTGTTGACAAGGCCCTCTGCCGGGTCTGGCCCATCTCCCACATTTCTGTCCTCATCCCCTCCCCCTACTCCCACAACAGCAATTGGATTCCCCTCATCCTCATCTAACATTCCACCAGCATCCACATCCAAAGGATTATTAGTCGCCACTTCCACCAGCTCCAATGGAATGCCACCACTTGCCACATATTTTCCCTGGAGCGTCAGAGGCTGAGGGCTGACCTTATAGAGGTTTATAAAATCATGAGGGGAATGGATAGGGCAAATTGACAAGGTCATTTCCCTGGAGTGGGGTAGTCTAGAACTAGAGGGTATAGGTTTAGAGTGAATAGGGAAAAATTCAAAAGGGACCAAAGGGTCAACTTTTTCACCAAAGGATGGTGTGTGTATGGAATGAGCTGCCAGTGGAAGTGGGGCAGGCTTGTACAATTACAACATTTAAAAAGCATCTGGAAGGGAATATGAACAGGAAGGGTTTAAATGGATATGGGCCAAGTGCTGGCAAATGGGACGAGATTGGGTTCGAATATTTGGCATACACAAGTTGGACCAAAGGGTCTGCTTCTGTGCTGTACACTTCTATGACCCAATGACTCTATTTTCCCCTTCCCGCTCTTGTCAGCCTTTCACAGGGGCCATTCCCTCTGGGACATCCTGGTCCACTCTTCCTTCAGCCTCAACATTCTCCCACCACTTCATGGCACCTTCCTTTGCAACTGTAGAAGGTGGAATACCAGTCCATTTATCTCCTTCCTCATCAATGTCCAAGGGCCCAAACACACCTTCCAGGTGAAGGAGCATTTTACCTGCAGTTCACTCAATCTGGTCTACTGCATTCACCACTCACAATGTGGTTTTCTCTACATTTAGGAAACAAAGTGTAGACTGGGTGACTGCTTTGCAGAACACCTACACTCTGCATGCAAAAAAAACCCCTAATCTTCTAGTTGCCTGCCATTTCAACATCTCATCTGGCCAACATCTCTGTCTCAGGATCGCTACAGTGCTCCAATGAAGCTCAGTGCAAGCTGGAAGAACAACACTTCATCTTCTGTTTGGGAACTCTCACGCCTTTTGGACTCAATATCAAATTCAACAATTTTAGGGCTTGAGGCACTTTCTCCCATGTCCTCACCTCAGACCCCACACACTAGGTCTTGTTTTCACATGGTCTGCTATTTCACACAACCATTGTTAGCCACTAATAGTCCCCATCAATAGCTATTTATTTTCCAAGGCTGACAATTATCCACTTCTTTGCCTATCCAATTGTTATAGAGTCATTGAGTCATACAGGCATACAGATTGGGAACAGACCCTTCAGTCCAACTCATCCATGCCGTCCAACTATCATAACTAAATCTAGCCCCATTTGGCAGCACTTGGCCCCTATCTCTCTAAACCCTTCTTATTCAAATACTCATCCAGATGTCTTTTAAAAGTTGTAGTTGTACCAGCCTCCACCACTGCCTCTGGCAGCTCATTCCATCCATGCAAAACCCTCTGAGTGTAAAAGTTGTCCTTTAGATCCCCTTTAAGTTTTTCTCCCTTCACCTTAAACCTATACCCTCTAGTTTTGGATCCCCCCCTCAGCCCCCCATCCTGGGAAATAAAGGCCCTGTCTATTTACCCTACCTATATCCCTCATAATATTAAAATCCTCAATAAGGTCACCACTCAACCTCAGATGTTTCACTGAAAAGAGCCCCAGCCTATTCAGCGCTCCCTGTAGCTCAAACCCTCTAACCTCCTTTGAGGGCACGGTGGCTCAGTGGTTAGCAGCCTTGCAGCACCAGGGATCTGGGTTCGATTCCAGCCTCAGGTGACTGTCTGTGTGGAGTTTGCACATTCTCCCCACGTCTGCGTGGGTTTCCTCCGGGTGATCCAGTTTCCTCCCACACTCCAAAGATGTGCGGGTCAGATGAATTGGCCATGCTAAATTGCCCACAGTGATAGGTGCATGAGTATGGGAGTGGGTCAGGGTGGGTTACTCTTCGGAGGGTAGGTGTGGACTTGTTGGGGCGAAGAGCCTGTTTCTGCATGGTATGGAATTTTAAAAAAAAATTTCTAACCTCTTTCATGTTTTCCAACATCCTTCCTATAGCAGAGAGACCAGAATTGCCTACATTATTCCAATGGTGACCTGAGCAATGTCCTGTATAGCTGCAACATGACCTCCCAACTGCTGTACTCAATGCATTGACCAATAAATACAAGCATGTCAAATGCCTTCTTCACTATCCTATCCACCTGGGACTCCACTTTCAAGGAACTATGAACATGCACTCCCAGGTCTCTTTGTTCAGCTGCACTCCCCAGGAGTTTACCATTAACTGTGTAAGTCAAGCCTTGATTTTTCTTTCCAAAATGCAGCACCTCACGGTTATCTAAATTAAACTCCATCTGCCACTCTCCAGTCCATTGGCCTATCTGATCAAGATCTCATTGTACTCTGAGGTAACCTTCTTGACTTTGCTCTCTCTTTGGGGTATAACTCCACCTACTAGTTTCTCCTTACCCCTTCCTCCAACTCTGTCTTCTGCATAAAAACCAACTGTTTCCTAGCTGTCTTCAGTTCTGAAGAAGCGTTACTAGACCCAAAATGTTAACTTTGATTTCTCTTCACAGATGCTGCTCACATTTTTGAGAAATTCTGTTTTAGAATACAATTTTCCCTTTTGATTAATATAAAAGAAATGATATGTTTCTCTTGGACGTGAAAGGAGACTACCAGCAGTTTGTTCCTAACAGTTCAGATGAATGAAAATATTCAGCAGGAGACTATTCTGGTGTTTCTTAAGCTGTTAACTAAGATTTTGTTACAATCACTCTGGTAAGAATTCAAAGTAACTTGAAAGGTGAAAGAGCCTATAAGCTCATATCTCTCTATTTGCAAACACTTATTCAAAAGTAAGATGTAATTGTTCATTGTTAACATTGTTATGTTTTAAAAATCATCTTTCTTTTGGTCTAAAATGCACAATACACTTTCCTCTGGTTAAGATAGCAGTGCTATTCCACAATGTTCAGTGCTGGGCCTGCTTAACCCATTAAAAATGATCAATGATAGCAAACTTTCAGATACTGAAACTCATCTCTACCTACCTCAATACTGTCCTATCCCCTCTAGTCCAGGAACTCCCCACATACATTCGAGACACCACCCACGTCCTCCACCTCCTCCAAGGCGTCCGTTTCCCTGGGCCCCAACACCTCATCTTCACCATGGATATCCAATCCCTCTACACCTCCATCCGCCATGACCAGGGCTTCCAAGCCCTCCATTTCTTCCTCTCCCGATGTCCTCAACAGTACCCTTCCACCGAGTCTCATTCATTTGGTTGAACTGGTCCTCACCCATAACAAGTTTCCTTCAAATCCTCCCACTTCCTCTAGACCAAAGGGGTAGCCATGGCCACCCGTATTGACCCCAGCTATGCCTGTCTGTTTGTTGTCTACGTAGAACAGTCCATCTTCTGTAGTTACACCGGCACCACTCCCCACCTCTTCCTCCACTATATTGATGACTGAATTGGCGCCACCTTGTGATCCCGTGAGGAGGTTGAGCAATTCATCAACTTCACCAACATATTCCAACCTGACTTTAAATTCACCTGGACCATCTCTGACACCTCCCTCCCCTTCCTTGACCTCTCCATCTCCATTAATGATGACCGACTTGACGCTGACATTTTTTACAAACCCATCAACTCCCACAGCTACCTGGATTACACCTCTTCCCATCATATGCCATTCCCAATTCCTCTGCCTCCACCGTATATACTCCCAGGAGGACCAGTTCCACCACAGAACATACCAGATATCCTCCTTCTTTAGAGACCATAATTCCCTTTCCACATGGTTAAGGATGCCCTCCAATGCATCTTGTCCACATCCACACCTCCGCCCTCAGACCCAACCCCTCCAACCATAACAAGGACGGAAACCCCCGTTGCTCACCTTCCACCCTACCAACTTGGTATAAACCACATCTTCCGAAGATATTTCCGCCAACTCCAAACAGACCCCACCACCAGAGATATATTTCCCTCCCCACCCCTTTCCATTTTCCGCAAAGACCATTCCCTCCATGTCTACCTGGTCAGGTCCACGCACACACACCCCCCCCCCCCCCTTCCACAACCCACCCTCCCTTCCTGGCACTTGCCTCTGCCGCTGCAGGAATTGCAAAACCTGCACCCACACCTCCCTCCTCATCTCCATCCAAGGCCCCAAAGGAGCCTTCCACATCTATCAAAGTTTCACCTGCACATCCACCAATGTCATTATTGTATCCGTTGCTCCCAATGCGGTCTCCTCTACATTGGGGAGACTGGACGCCTCCTAGCAGAGTGCTTTAAGAAACATCTCCGGGACACCCGCACCAATCAACCCCACTGCCCTGTGGCCCAACATTTCAACTCCCCCTCCATCTCTGCCCAGGATATGCAGGTCCTGGGCCTCCTCCACCGCCATTCCCTCACCACCCAATGCCTGGAGGAAGAATGCCTCATCTTCCACCTCGGAACACTTTAACATCAGGGCATCCATGTGGACTTCACCAGTTTCCTCATTTCCCCTTCCCTCACCTCACCCCAGTTCCAACCTTCCAGCTCAGCACTGTCCCCATGACCTATCCCACCTGCCTATCTTCCTTTCCACCTATCCACTCCACCCTCCTCTCTGACCTATCACCTTCATCCCCACCCCCATTATTCACCCATTTTACTCTTTGCTACCTTTCCCCACCCTCCTCTCTGACCTATCACCTCCAGCCCCAACCCCACTCACCTATTGTACTCTATGCTACTTTTTCCCCACCCCAACACCCATCCCCATCTCATTTACCTCTCCACTCTGCAGGCAACCTGCCTCTTTTCCTGATGAAGGGCTTTTGCCTGAAACGTCTATTTTCCTGCTCCTCGGATGCTGCCTGACATGCTGTGCTTTTCCAGCACCATTCTAATCTGGATATTGAAATGAGCTGAGCATGAAGATACACTGCACTTAACTTTATTCTTAGTTTTTCTACTTATTCAAGGTTTGTGTAAAGATTTGTAGCTTGGGTGCCAGTTGCCATCGTTGTGGGTATGCTTGCCGAGCTGGGAAATTGATTTGCAGATGTTTCGTACTCTGTCTGGGTGACATCTTCAGTGCTTTGGAGCCTCATGTGAAGCACTGCTGTACTGTGTCTTCTGGAATTTATTTGGTTCCGTTCCTGATGCTTCTAGTTGCCAGTTCCAGTTGTTCGTTGTAGTTCTGCTATATTGGATCCAGGTCTGTGCTTGTTGATGGAGTCCAAGGATGAGTCCCATGCCTCTGGAAATTCTCTGGCTGTCCTTTGTTTAGCTTGTCCAATAATTGTTATGTTGTCCCAGTCAATTGTACCATCAATCAGATCATAGGCAATCAGATACGGTAGCCTCAACCTTGTTTTGCTATCCACCTTCCAAAACCTTTCACTCCTTTCTCTATCAAAAATCTCATTCAGACTTGAATATATTCAGGAGAAAAACAACATTTTCCTCATCCCCGTCCCCTAATTTTTAAACTGTGTCCCATTGGATTTTCCCATACGGGAAAATAAGCTCCCAGCCTATCAAGTGAGTTCACGATTTTATATGTTTAAATAATTTATCATTCTTCTGAATTCAATGAATACAGGACAACCTTATCAATCATTTCTCCAAAAGCAACGCTTTCACCCCAGGAATCAGTCAAATGAGACTCCTCTGAACTATTTCAACTGTAATCATGTTTTTTTCTTAAGTAAAGACATGCGTGGTACTCCAGCTGTCGGTAAGACCCTATATAGGTGCAGCAACACATTCCTAATTTTATAACCAATTCTCTTTGCTCTAAACACCAATATTCTATTGAGAAGACAGTGAACAGGTCACCCATTTTACTTTAAAAGACTGCACCTGCAAATATGGTGACGTGGGATTCTGCCTTCTGATTCCTGTTCCCTGCGCATGCTTCTACTTGTAATTTACCTCTAGGCCGTGTGAAAATATCAACAATAGTGGCCTCTCCAGTGATTATTTCTTCTTATTTTGTTTTGAGAGAACAGCTAACCTCCACACCATTGATGGAATCTTCTAGCCTCTACTGAAACTGGCTGACTAATAGTTGCACCATTACATCTGGTGTCATGGCAGAGCTGCTATGCTTCAGCTTGTACTTACTGAATCATCATAGGGTGAGGCATCAGGTAAGCTGCCTGCCATTGAGCTATTTATGGCCCTGTTGTATTAGCAGTATCCATGCAAGATGTCAGGGCTGAGGTGGCATTGCCATTCTATTCAGCCACACTGTATCCAATACAGCCTCCCTCTCTAACACTGGCACCAAACCCCTTTTGTGTGACCCCTACCATCCCAAAGCCAGGACCATAATCCCACACATCAGGACATTCCACCCAAATTACCTTCTCATGTGACCCCACCGACAATGACTGCTGGGAACTGGCTGCCATCCCATTAGTGGCCATTGTTCACAATGGTTTTGCTGGGACAGGAAAGCTGCCAGCTATCAGATTGATCAGCAGCTCTCAGAGGGGGGGAGGGGGGCGTCCTCCTCCAAAATGGAGGTGACAGTCTCACCCTGAGCTATTTGATGGCTCAACGGCAGTTCCATCACTACAGAATTGTTTAGACAGTTAGGGGCAGGTCCATGCCTGACCCTTCCGCTGTGACAGTTCTGGTGAGGAATCGCTGGACTCAAAACATTGACTCTGCTTTCGTCCCACAGATGCTGCTATATCTGTTGAATTTCTCCAGGAATTTGTTGATCTTTCAGCTGCAAGGGTATGATTACCCTCTCCGCATAAATTTCTGGTTTCCCTACTGAACGGGTATAAATGAAACCTCAGCATACAGATGAATTCAATGACATAGATCTGTACCTACGATTATGATACTAAAATTTCAGACACTGGTACAAAGGCTGTACCTTTAGAAATAGCTATTATACTTTCAGGCAACTATGCTGGAGGTGAACTTTGTGAATGACAACTGCATCACAAGGCTTACCTAGACTTATCAGGACTAATGTTAAAAGTGAAAGGAAAAGTTTTTCCGGTGTGCCTAGTTAGTCTTTTAATATGGTAAAGTTGGAGACAAGAGGTTTATGAATGTTTAGAGAAACAAAATATATTCTTTATCACAGCATTTTATTGCATAATGATCACAAACATAATTTCCATAAAATCCATGTGAGAAAGGAATTGTACATTTAATTTCTATGTTTAGGTCACTATTACCACTGAATTAAGCTCTTGGTTATTCAGATTTCCCATATTAAATTGGATCGTTAGAAACGAACCTAATGATCACAGCAGTCAGCAATATATTTTCTTTTAATGTAATATTAGACTTCTTCTGTAGTGAATGGCCACAACCTTTGTATATGAGAAACAAATCTCCCCACCCCAAAATAAAAAAAGCTGAGCAGAACTTTGCGAAGACTAACCATTTTACAGGAACATTCTAATGATTTATTTTTGAAACTTTTGAAAATATTGCCTATGCAATTCACAGAAAAGTGATTACTCGCTTATTAAGACCAAAGAAACACCATGTTTTGGCATTATTGTATATAAAATAAATAGTCATGCCATGAAAGGTAATGATTCAGTTGAAGCAGATATATTGGCCTATAAAGCTTTGAGTAAGAGGTGCTTGAATTCATGACAGCAAGACGTTTTAACATTGTGTACACTATAATCCATCCAATACCTGCCATATTATTGTAATTGCAATCCCACTCCTAGCTGCTGTCATATTCCTTGAGGGCTAGATTTTAAGCTGATGCTATTATCAATCACAAGGCAGGGACTGTCAAACTTCCTGTTTCCCTGGCAGAAATTTGTTTCTGAACATCGCTGTTTTTTCATCAGCCTTGTCAGTCCTTGAAATGACCTTAGTTTAATTAACTGCATCTTGATGAGGAAATCTACATAGAATGTGAAGGTTAATTAATGATGAATCAGTTTTTATTCTAAGACCATCACAGAATGGCTGACAGCAAGTCTACCATTTAGAATATAACCCAATACCTCATTATAAATTGTCGACAGGATTTGCACTCTCGCTCCAGCCAGAGAAATAAGAGCACATTCTCCTCACAAAGAAGGTTAGTGGGGCTGTTGCAAAATCCTCTGCAAGAAATGCACAATAGTTGACTTAAGTGAATAAACAGGCAGCTTACAGAATATAGTAATTATAACAAACCCGCATCTCACTTGTGTCACTGATGTTCAAAATTATAACATTATTGTTTCAATCAAAACTGATTATTCAGAGGAAAAGTCATCACAAACTGTTCACAACATCCCTCTTGCTGGAACTCAAGATTTTTAATTGTTTAAGGTGAATCACAACCTTCATCCTGCTGTCAGATCACCTAAATGTACATAGTTTAAAACTCTTTCACCTGACCAGGCCAACATTTTAAAAGTCAAATGTCTGATGTTCCCTGTACTCCAGTCAAACATTTGTTTTTCTTCTTCCCTTTGCACTGGGGATAATGCTCTGATCTTTAATGTTTTACCGGAATTTTCCATTGATGCGTGGAATCCTTTTGACTTCAACTGCAGCACCCTTAGAAGATAATCAAGATTTTCAAACTAAACTTAACAGTATATTTATCATTTTAACACATTTCACAGCCAAACAGAACTTCCATAATGAATAGCCATCAAATCTAATAAATATTTAAAGCAGCACTATTCTCTTCTTTTTAGATTATATACATAATTTTTCACTTTTCCACTCTATAATAAAAGCCCTTCCAATATTGCAGTGCTCTAATTTATTTCGCATTGAGTCATTTTGTGTAAGCTTTCACTTCTTTATGATACCTGTACTCTGTTACTATCTCTAGGTACTGAAATATAAAACCCACTCTTTTAAGTTTTCTAATCACAATGTATTAATAAAATGAAAAATAAGTTTTAAAAGCTTAAAACTTTTTAAATGGTTTTGATACTCTAGATACATGAATATTTTTTGAGGTAAAGATGACTTCTTAACTTTGGTTGCTGTTTTCTGCATATAACAATAAATATCTCATGGGAAACACTTCCATCCCAATCATGAAGGTTAAGATATATGATACAACATGGAATTCATCCCATTAAAGCTTCTACAATCTTATATCACTGAAAATGATAATCAGTGTTTGTAATATAAGCGATATATTCAAACATGTTCAGCCATTTGTTGATTCCTCTGTATCTCTTGAGTTAAGCACACCAGCTGTTTGTTCTTCAGGGCCAAACTTTGATTTTGCTCTGGTGATCTGAACCGTATCCTGATTCTACTGAACCATATTTTAATTTTCCAGAAGAAGCTGTTAAGTGAACTGAACCAGCACAAAGTTACTTCATGTAAATTCTCGAGCTGCCTGTAGCAGCTGACTCCTGAATAACTAGCTGGATTTTTCTGTAGCAATCACTTGAGAGAGATTAATCTAACGCCATGAAGAGGGTGGTAGCCTCTGTCAGACTCACAAATTACCCGGGCATTAGCTGAAATTGCATGCATGCATTTCTTTCTTTTGCTAATCATTGACACAATTTTGGTGGTGAGCTGGAAGTGGGATCTGAGGCAGAATTTCCTGATACTGGTCATTGTGTAGATTTCCTGGTGCAATTTTAGAGAGCATGAAGGAAGTTGGAGTACAGCAACTTACCTGGTTCAGAGCCTTGCTATGCTAAGCCTGTCAACGAGATTGTCGTCAGATTGCTAAGTTTGTTAATTCATCTCCAGTCTTCATGGAAAGGCATAATATCATCTTGATCTGAACAGGCCAAGTAGAAGGAGGTGACAACACAGTAGAGATCCCATCATGACCATGCTTTTCAAAGAAATAGGGTTATAAAAGGAAGTGAAACCAAGAGGGGCACTCATGCATTGACACACTGTTGCATTCAGTTACACAGAGCTAATGGAGTAAGATCAGTGCACACTCTGTCAGTTGAGTCTGGGTTTTTAAATCTCCAGGAATCATAGGGCCACATACTTGAGTTATGGTAAGTAACAGACTGAACACAATACAACTGTTGGACATGGAATTAAGATAGATGGAGAAAGCATTGAGTATTAATGGGCATCAACATTAAGAGGAACAGGTTGTAGCCTGGGAATGAAGAAGCCAGAGAGGAGGAATGAGGAGTATTAGCGCAAAAACAATAATCATAACTTCAACATCAAGTGTACAGTTGAACAGCAAGTAGCTAGAAATTGTTGAATAAGGTAATAGTTATGAAAGAATTAATGGTGAAGGCTGTATTCAGCTCAACCAATCTGAGGATGTTATAAAGATGTGGTTGGGAAAAGTCTGAACAGATCTGGACCTTCCATCTTCTCACAGATCTATCAGACTTTGAGCGACCTGGGCTATGGCAAGATGAGAGATAGAATTGGGTAAGATGTTCAGCAAGGCCCATCTTCATATTGAGATCATCTCACTGCACCTCATACTTCTTTCCTAAGAGATTTAGCAAGTTTCTTGTATTCAATGGCAGGAAATGCATACATGCAATTCCAGTTAATTAATGCACATTATTTCTTGATCTCCTGGCTTGACAACCAAGCTGAATATGTGTCAGTTTGTGATCATACTAAGCTTGGTGTGCAATCTATCTGGTGAGAAAAGCTTGCCATGGAAAAGCAGAGTGGGTTCTTGACGCGTTCATCACGCTGCTCGGTCCAAAAACCTCCATGTTGAATACTGGGCACCAGCAACTCAGTTATACTCCAATAGCACTGTCCACATGCACCTCACATCCATGGACAGCCAAATGCAACCTGGCAATCTCCAATTCACTTCAATGCTGTACCTAGCAACTATTGTTGTAATACTACAGCAAGGACACTGTGCCTGTGGACACATATCCAGCTTATGGTGTGAACCAAACTGCTGGGCTCTTCAATGATTGTCTCACTTGCACTGAGCCTACCTGTATCTTCATTGCATGCCCATCTTACCTTCCCTTTTTGCACATTGGCTATTCAGCCTGAGATATCTGGCTTATATTATGCCTATTTTGTCATGTGTTTAACACAAACACAAAGTCAAGTAGCTTGTCATCTTTTTCAGTAGGCCTCAATCCTGTCAAGGGGTTAGCCTCTGCTCGGGGAATCCCAATACTGTAAGCCAAAAGCTGTCTCTGATACCTGCCCAGACCCTGTTGATAATGTTCAGAGCCAGGACACTTTCCACAAAAGGAGTGAACAGCAGAATGGTATGCAGCCAAACACCTGTTTTTTCACTCCTTCTGCCCAATTGTGGCCTATTGTCCTCTTAGAATGAGATTTGTGCAGGCATTATGGAAGATGAAAATAAGTGGTACAGCTATTACTATTGTTACAGGTCGGGATATTTCCGAGGCAAGTGAGTAGGTAGGTCAGAGGGAGTGCAAGTTAGAGATGTTGCAGATTGGGATGGGTAACGATGGGTGGGAAAATGTAGCATGCATTACTGAGAATGGTGGAGCATGAACTTAGGTGGAAGGTGGGCCCAATAGCCGGGATAGAGTGAGTGTGACTTATTAGAGAAAGGATGGAGATATTTACCCTGGCTGAGGGCTGATCTTATAGAAGTCTATAAAATCATAAATAGACATGGTCATTTCCCTGGAGTGGGGGAGTCCAGTACTAGAGGGCATAGGTTTAGAGTGAGAGGGGAAAGATTTCAAAGGGACCTATGAGGCAACTTTTTGACATAAAGGGTGGTGTGTGTACAGAATGAGCTGCCAGAGGAAGTGGTGGAGGTTGGTACAATTATAAAATGTAAAAGGCATCTGGATGGGTATATGAATAAGGAGGGTATAGAGGAATCGGAGCCAAACCTGGCAAATGGGACTGGATTAATTTAGGATAACTGGTCAGCATGGACGAGTTGGTCTGAAGGCTCTGTTTCCATGCTTTACATCTCTTTGACTCTAAGAATCTAATATGACGAGCTTCTATTGTCAAAAATAGGAACTGGTTAACTCAGTTGGGTGGGTGAACAGTTTATGACACAGAATGATGTTAATTGCGTTACCATTCCTGTACCAGCTAAAGTTACCATGAAGGTCCTGCCATTACGATCTTGTCAGAGACATGGTGACTCTCAGGTTAAACTCACCATCAACCATTTCCCTTCAATGATCAAGCAGCCCTATGGGACTTTGGTGACAATGCCTGCTCTCTAAATGTTCAAGTGGTTTGGGACAACAAAAAGTGCTTTCTGCATGTGTTAGTTCACTATTATGATGGCTGTCATAATGCCTTATCCTCTGGCAGTCCATGGTGACACTGCACTTGCATGACACTCTGAGGGAATAAGGGATAACCTTTGAACAGATGATTTCTCACATATTTTCATGACCCAAGATGGGGCCACAGAGGTAAATGTTCATGAGAACTACAATTAAGCAGATCAATCAGCTTCTAAAAAAGCAGTTCCACCCCTAGATGGTTGGGAGGCAATCTGGAGTTCCCTCCTGTAAAGGTTTACTCTAATGCTGTGTCTGCTGCCCTCTCCAAACATGGCCCTGGAGACAGGTTTGCTGGAAGTGACTATAACTCTCGCAGGAGTCAAAATTGTCACCAGGTTGGTACTGGCACCAGTGCCCATCTGACCAAAGCCTATTTTGCATGAGTCCTGCTCATCTAGCAGGATTCCATGTTCTGCCATTCATTTTGCTCTGCATGGTACACATCTCCTAAGTGGTCTCAACATCACTATTCAAAGACCATTGTTTCCCTCCATTGTGCCTTCACTCTCCTTTAGTTATCCCATGAAAGAATGGAAGCTCACACAGAGGCAGTGTGGCTCAATATCTCCAATGCAAAAACAAAAGAAAACACAAACACAAATGAAAGTGAACTACTCAATGCAATGGTTGAATGAATTACTGTCAATCTTGGCCACTTTCACACAGTGCTCCCCTCAGATAAAGGAGAGACAGTGTACTCAGATGTGTATGCTTAGAACAAAGATGCTTGTAGTAGTCAACCTCACTGTAGATGCGTGATTTGAGGTACTCAGAGAGGTCCCATGCCCTGGAATAATTACACAGACAACCTCATTCACAGGACTGTGCTGCATAGATGGTCCCTACCGTCAAAGGGATCAAGGGATTTGAGAAAGATGGCACTCTGGATTTGGAAACCACCAACTGAGAAATGACAGCACAAATGGAGTGAATAGACTCTTCCTTTCTCAGCTCATGATTATTGACAGTCCCAGTGAATTCAGACATATTCACACAAATCTTGCACAGTTGCAAAAGGACAGCTAGCCTGCTTGTGACTCATGTGTCCATCTGTGCTGAGCTCTGCACATCTGTGTCTGACTTCCATTCTCTGCAGAGGGTCTGCATGCAGCTGCCCCTCTCTTGCCCTCACCTCCACCTGCTCATACATGACATACTCTTCACTCAGTGCTACCCTTTCTAATCATGAACAAAGGACTCAACAGTGTATCTACGGAGGTGAAAGGTACACCTGAATGATGTGACAGAGCTGCGTCAGTATTACTGCCCATTCATTGTAGCACTAGGACTTTGATGCTTGTTAATGGGTTAGCAATTACCCTGAACAAACATTTTGCTGGAGCACTGTACACATGCACGCTGTTCTGCTGCATTGCTTGTTGAGGGCTGCAGGCTTGCAGTCACCTTTCCAAAACAAAGAACATCTTACCCCATCACATCCATGTCTCTCACAGATGTGTAGGTTAGGTGGACAGGCTATGCTAAATTGCCCTGTAGCGTCCATGGGTGTGTAGGCTAGGTGGGTTAGATTGGTAAATGTGAGAACATGGGGATAAGGTAGGAGGTGAATCTTGGTGCAATGCTCTTTGGGAAGCCAGTTTAGTCTTGATGTACTTACTAGCCTTTTCTGTTCTGTAGGGATTCTATGATTCTAATCAAGTTCTCATATTGTTGGGTAAATGCCAATGTTGATAGCTGAATGAGAACAACTTGGCTGGTTCTGCAGGAAAGCCTTCAACACTATTACTGGGATATTGTCAGGTGCATAGTATTTATGGAATCAAGTGTCTTCAACTGTTTCTTGGTACCACATGGAGTATATCAAATTGGTTGAAGACTGGTGTTTTGTGATGCTGCGGACCTCCAGAGGAAGCTGAAGTGTATCATCCATGTATTACTTCTGACTGAAGATGGATGCTAATACTTCAGCTTTGTCTATGGAGTGATGTCTGCTGGGTTCCCCCATCATTGAGAGTAGGGATACTTATCGAGTGTCTTTCTCCTGCTAGGTGATTAATTACGCAGCACCATTCATAACTATATGTGGCAGGAGTGCAAAGTTTCGATCTGGTCTGTTGGTTGTGGGATCTCTTTATTGTATTTTGACAGGTACCTTAACAGCCACATGTACAATTTCTTCATTTGCCAGATTTGTGTACTACTTTGTCAACGTATTTAATAGTTTACTTGCATTCTGAAAGGTTTCTACAATGAAAGATATGTGGTATGGGGCAAATTGATTTTCAGAACTAATAATCATGCTGTTCTGGCTTGACATTATATGGAGAAAAAGCCAACTGAAATGTTACAGCTTCATAATTCACTTCAGAAAATTGAGAAATATTCACAGTGTACAATATGGATCTCACACTGCCTTTTTTAATAGTTTATGGAACCGTATCACAACCCAGACCACAACTTCCTCCATTCTGGATCCAACACTCCCCACCCCGAAACCACCTATTTTCCCTGTCATCGGAACAGATCCCTTCCTACAAGACCGGAACATCCCTTGCCCTCCCTCTGAAACTAATATCTCTACACTACTGCTGGGCAGCTGGAATCCCCTCCCAGCACCAACCACATCAGGACCAAATACACTACTTTCCCCGCTGGATACAATATCTACCACCAACCATGACTTACCATAAATACTCCAACACTTACATGGCCCTTTTGCCAACTTAGCCTATTAGCTTAGTTATCTGATATCCTACCCCCCACCTATTTGTCACCTTACACATTTGACACTAATTCTGTGTCATGTAATCCCATGCCCAATTGGCTCTCAACTCACTTGGCATCCTACCCGTACCCACTTAGCAATGTACCCATTCAGCATCTGACTTACCTGGCATGCAATCCTCCAGTCAATCTAGCACTTTACCCTCCCAGTACCCTAACCTCACCCCTAGTTTACGTAATTGCTGCAGTGGTCAAAATGCCCATGAAAGTAACTGTCTGTGATGCTGGATCTTTATGTTTCAGAATATGGCAGCTTGCTTGCTGCTTTGCAAGAGATAGTGTGGTTTGCCTTTCCCTGACTATTCTATTCCATCAAAAGACTTGTCAGACTGGAAGTAAGGTTCGACATTTCTGAAGAAACCCTGATCAGAATCTCTTGTCAGAAATGTGGAGCTCTCTCATGGCCTAAGAATAGATTGAAATGGTAATCTATGCATGATTGCCACTCCTCAGAATATGTGCTCTGTACAAATTTAAAATAAACTGAGTGACAAGTAACATTTCTGCCACGTAAGTGCCAGTCATTGATCATTTCCAACAAGAGATAATTTAACCATCGGCCCTTGACAATCAATGGCATTGCCATCACTGAATCCCTGTTATTAACATCCTAGACATTACCATCGGTCAGAAACTGAACTGGACCTGCCAAATAAACATGTGGATACAAGGGCAAGTCAAGTCGAGAGCAAGGCTAGATATTCTACTGTGAGTAATTCACCTGGTGTCTCCCCTATACCTGTCTATCATTTACAATACACAAATACAGTGGAATACTTCTCATTTGCCTCAGCTTTCATTATATTTGGGAAGCGCAACACTTTCTCAGGCAAAGCAGACTTTCCGTTTAACATCTCATTCACCACTTTCAATATCCAGTCCCCTTAGCACCAATGCACATTGGTAGCAATGTGTATATCTACAAAAAGCAGTACAGTAAATCACCAAGGCTCCTGAGCACTTTCACAACCCGTGACATTGACCATCCATAAAGATAAGGGCAGGAGAAACATGGCAACACCATTTCCTGCAGATTGTCCTTTGAGCCACGCAGCACTGTGACGAGGAACAATATCACTGTTCCTTCACTATTACTGAATCAAAAGCATAAAAATCCCTTCCTAACAGCACAGTGGGTGGTCCTTACTCCCCAAGAACTGCAGTGGCTCAATATAGTTGTTCATCATAACTTTCTCCGGAGCCATTATGGATTGTCAATAATTGCTAGCCTAGCTAGCAGCATCTTCCTCTCATGAACAAATGATTAAAAAGTTGGACAAAAAAAAATTCCTAAGACGCATTTTCAAAATTCCAAAACAGTTGCCACATTGGTAAAGTTATTTTTCCGTCTCAAATTATTTTTAATTATGGTACTTACTTTCAGGAAAATTGTGAAAAATGCTAAAAACAAAATTTGATGAGAACAAATTATGAAAAGACTAATGATTGTTGATAAAAGTTTAGGGTAGATTTGAATTGTAAATAATTTCCAAGACTCTTAATAAATGGAAGTCCAACTTTTTAAATCATGTTTTAGTTTGGTTTATAGGTACTACAATTATTATCTAATTCAAATGTGTTCTATACATTGTAAAATGTGAAATTTGAGTCAATTTTATTGAATACTTTTACAAACCTTCTCTCTGGAAAGAGTTTTTTGCTAAATTAAATATATCCTTATTGCTTTTAGAGTGAATATTTGGGCTAATTCATGCTGACTCCAGTTCCTCCAAATTATCACTAACACAGTCTAAGCAATTGCTAATCAGATTCAATGTTTTCTACTCATAATATATGGCATTGTCAGGATGAATAAAGGAAGGTTTCATTGCCTTTCACAAACAAATGTGGGAAAATGATGAGTCATTTAAGCAAAAGTAAAAGGGTTTGTGTAACAGCTGACAATCTCTCAGTACATAGTAAATCACACTACAATTCAAATAGCCAAGATGAATGCATTGCTGACAAACTGACAATGCAGGGTGACCAACGTTTGACATGGATTCAGTTTAATCCTGAGTTAATATTCCTATGATTCAAGTACCATATTGCCATGACTGAATAGCTAGATTGCTGATCCAGTTTTAAGGAGCAGCCAATATAACAGGTATTTGTTAAGAAATACTTGCCTTTTAACATTGTTGTAAATTACAGTATAACAGCTGATATGTGAAGGTTTACTTAACAAAAGTCTGTTAAAAAAGTGCAAATGCTAAAAAAACTAAAGTTCAGGGGTGAATGGACTATGTTACCAATCGTTAATGACAAAATCCTCTGGCCTTTTCCTCCCAAGGCACCACAAGTAAATAGCAGCAGAAATTATATCTAAACTAGACAAATAAATGATTGCAACAGCAGCAGAATAGAATATAATCTTCTTTTTCTGCATTCTTTCAAAGTGTGTACCTCTGTTAGCAATGCAAAGGCAGTCACCACAATTCATAGTTTTCTGATCTGCATTATAATCGACAAATAGACATGTTGCATTTTCCAGACGCTATTTAATGATGAAGTTGAAAATCACACAACATCAGGTTATAGCCCATCAGGTTTATTTGGAAGCATTAGCTCGCGAAGTGCAGCTTCTTTATCCACCTGATGGAATAACCTGTTGGACTATAACCTGGTGTTGTGTGATTATTAATTTTGTCCACCCCAGTTCAATATCGGCTCCTCCAAATCATGAGTATTTAATGATGTTTGACCAGCTACCATCTTCCAACCTTTCTCACAATGTTAGAACACAGTCAAACAAGTTGAAGAATTCATAAAAGAAGAATTTTCTTTTTCTTCAACCCTTTAACTTTTTAAAGCCGTAAGCAAATTCTAAGCATTCAGAAAAAATGTATTGATCAAGGTTTCACCATGGTGGAAAATTTTCTTTGAGCATTGAGGTAGAAATTGGTTTTTCATGTCCCTAATTTGTGATGGAAAAAGAGGACAAAGTTTACTGATTTTGCAGGGCTATTTCCTACATCATAAGGCCACCTGACAGACATTTGATGTTATATTGGTCTCAATTGATTTCCAGGTGATCAGGGCTGTTGCCTATAAAATAAGCATTAGATTGGTTTTATAAGCTAATTATGGGACTAAGGACTGCTTTAAGACTCCTTCGAGAAATTGGGTTGATTGGAACAGAACAGATGCTACGTCAGTTTTTTCTTGGTTTAGATGTGGCTTATAAACCAATTGTCACTGAAAACACGAGTTTACATTTTGTTTTTAAGTTTTATCCAGGGACAGGATGAGAGGGAATGTTCTTTTCAGTTTTACAGCTGTTCTCACACCTCCTGCCAGCTAGCTTCAAATAACCTCTCTCGCACTATCCACCATCCTTCCCTCTATCATGACGTTTCTCAAAGAGTGTCCCAAACAGTTAGGTAGCTAGAAATTGATAGATAATGAGGTTAGTGGCATTATCTAACCTCTGAGGTTAAAGACACTAGCATCTGCCTAAAATTACTGAAATGGGACCTGAGGTCCAATTTTGTGATTGTGCGATAATTCTTTGACTCATCTATTCCATTTAACATTTGTGTCAAATTCAGAACTTAATAATGTTTGATAGTTCATTTCTGAATGCTTCCTATTAAAACACACCAGCTCAAGACTTCTTGTTGTCCATCTGGAATAAGGCATACAGTAATTCATTTCAGAGCAATATGACCAATTCTGCCAGGCTATTTTCTCTGAAAATTGTGTTACATGTACCTTCATATTTTTAAAGTTAAAATCTTGACTCTCTCAGAGTTTTACCATCTTTCCAGTCTCACGATTGTCTCAAACAATTGTAATTCCAGTTACAGATTCCATCTGCCCAACAAGTTGATAAATTCACTAATGCCTGGAAAATTATTCAACTCAATAAACTGGGAAATGGATTTCTGTTCAATTCAGTGGTAAACCAGTACTGCATGGTTCTTTTCTGTGATTGTGCTTGCATATATATTTATTCTTGATTATTGGGATTTGAAAGTTTGCTTATTCTGTTTGAATATTCTATCCTGCCCCTGACCGATGGGTGCCTAATGGACCATTTATACAAAATCCAAGTTAGAGGGATCTGGCTGCTATCTGAATGATTGTGTTCTTATTGACATTAAGAGGAATAAATTGAAGCTGCAGAATATCTGAACTTAAGAGCATTTTTTTTAGCAGACTATGTTAAATCAACTGATGTTATCACAGAGGTAAGGCTTTAGGTATGACAAAGAAAAATGGCTCATTTATTTGCCATCTACTGAAACAATCAGAATGGCAAACTGGCATGAAGTAGCTAATATGGCACACACCACCAGCGACACCTAGATTACTAAATAAAAATACAAAAGATGTCAGAGCTAAAAAACATGCCATGTTAAGGCAACTGTGACCAATTAGCTGTCCCAACATTGCACATCACAAGATGTTTCCTGATAAATCATTGCTCTTTTACAACTGCCTATCAACAATATTCAGAAATCTGTTTGAATGCTTGTCAGTGTTGCTGCACATCGGCAAGACACAGTCTTCCATGAAACAGCAATCATCATCGGATTTTGGTTCCGCTCTTACTTTCTGTGCCTCAATGGTTTACATTTCTGGTCATGTCTTCTGACACTGCTCTCTTTAGAAATGTTCTACACAGAACTCCATTGCAGCACTGGAGCATTGGTGGGGTGGTGACGTGGGGGTCAGAGAAACCATGTGTTTGTTTATAGTGCTAGTTGCTGTAAGGTAAGTTTAAACATTCAGTGTGAATGATCATGAAACAGTGGATGAATGATTGAATGGAAAGTAGCTAGGGCAGTCAGTGGGTAGGGTGGCAGGAGAGTAATATGGCCAATTGATTGGTGGGTGAGGTGTATGAGCTGTTAACTGGGTGAGTGTGTAAATGGGTCTGGGTTGGGGGGTTGTCAGATCGGAAGGGGTTGCCAGTCACATACTAGCCAGGTCAGGTCAGAATGCATAGTCAGGAGCTTGGAACTAGTCAGATAGCAGCTGTGGGATCATTAGGTACTTGGGGATTAGTGTGACTGGCAATAAGCAGTCAGTTCAGGTTGGGTGCAATCAAGATATTGGAGCGGTGAGTTGGAGTATCAGGAGTTACTCAGGTTGCATTGGGAGTTAGAAGATTGAGGAGGGACTGAGGAATGGTTTGTGTGGGTGATTTGTGGATCAGTTATTTGTATTGATTTGTAGGATGTGGACATCACTGGCTGTTTTGAGATGGTGGTGGTGACCTGCCTGCTTGAATCCAGTTACCTAGCAATTAGAAAAGGATTTTTCTACCTACTATTCACTGTGTAACGAAACAGTTAAGTAAGTCAGAACTGTCTGAGGTCTCTGACTCTAATTTAGAGTTGTAGATCCTTATGTGAAAGGATCCCAGAAAGCTGGCAAATTGTCTGCCGAAGTACAAACATCCCAGGCAATTGCCACAGAGGTCAGCAAGTCAAGACTTACACAATTTCTGACACGCATCTTGGGTCATACATCTGCTGATCCGAGGATTGGATAATCTGGGTCATTTGGAACTTTGGAATATTTAAACAATTTCACAAAGCCAGTACTTCCTACATGTTTCCAACATCACTGTACATACTCCTCACACTCACCAAATTGCAATAGTACTTCTGCGCTTCAGGAGTAGATGGCACACAGGCTAGGGGCTATCTCTAATGTTACTGTGAGGACAGCACAATTTACATCATTGGGTATGTGAGCAAGGAGAATAGTCCTTTTTCCACTCTTCATTCACTCACAGCATAAAATCACATGCAAATACAAAAAAAAACAAGCATTTACTTTCAACATTGTTTGAAACTCTCACTTCTGTTCTAAAATGTCTGTTCATTTTTAAGGTCTGAACAATCAGCTTATCCCTGCCACCAATGGAACTGAGCAAACCAGCATAAGACTTCCCAGCATAGAGTATCGTACTTCCCAGTATTTATAAGTACTAGCACAGTTATTTACACAACCTAGAGAATTTAGATTATGATTTTGAGAAGATTGCACTGGTCTCACACAGTTCCTCTCAAAATTGCTGCCTTTCATTGTGCTCACAGACAATATGGTCACCTAAATAATGAAATAGTAGTTTGTAATATCTCTGTGTTGGACTGTTGGTGTCTACACATACTTTGTAACTGAGACTGGTTTCTCCTCATCACTAAGTGAAACTTTTCAACTCTTTATGCACTGTTACAGCTCTTTATTTTCATCTGTACATAGCAGGTTTTCAAATACAGTTCTCCGGTGCAGTGTCTAAGACCATTGTTCACATGCTCATGTGACTGGTGTCTTGTCTCTTACTAATACCAGTGTCATGCAATCAATTACATAAATCTCATTATAACACAGTTGTATTTAATGACTCAGAATTCACTAAGGTTGGATAAGAAAGGAGCTGGCTGTTTGAAGTAAAATGTCTTCAGGTAGCGTGTGACTTTATACAAATAATTTTCTGAAAACCAACAACGAACATGTAAGACTGAACAAACTGCAGCTAAGGCTTAGTCAGGAAGGATTCTCAGCATGGACCAAGAAAATCCTTCATAACACACACACTCCAGGATAGATTGAGGAATCTCTCACAAGTGTTCATATTTCTTCTGAATAGGAAAAGGGGTGTAGGTCCACCTGGCTCTGACTGTAACCTGGCTGTTGGTTTGAATATTTATCCCTTGTGCAGGGAATCACTTGGGAAAATAACCCATTAACACTCAATCAGATGTAGATCATTTGAATTGTGTTTAAAGTCAGTCCAAAATTGACACCTGCTCATGGAAAATGAAGTAGCAACCAGAAAGTCACAATAATCAAGGGCAGTAGAGGAATGCAAGCTGTTGTTGAGGAATTACAGGTGTAAGTGTTGTAGGAAAAACTAGAAGTCCCAGGTGGGGAGGCAAAGTTGCTCAATGGGCCAGCTCAGTCACAAAACTGAATGCATTTTGGATAGTCTGCATGATTAAACATCTGTTTCTGTAGCTCCATCCTTTTAATCTATGTGGTTGTATTCTTCTCTGTCCTCATTATGAATTTGCTTCCTTTTCTTCCGTGTTCATTTTCTATTAATTATGAGGGCTATGCCTCAGGAGTTTTGGATCTGTATATATCTTTAAAATGGCACTATAATATGTAAATTACATTCTTACAGCATTGATCTTGCTGGATGTGTGATCTTCTTTCTACCCTTGTGCGTCTTTTGACCATAGCTTTCTCAAGCATGCTATTGTCTGATGTATGGCTATGGAACCTACCATAAACAACTTGTGATTGGTGTGTGCATGTTGGAGGTTGGGTAGCTGGTATAGAATAGGTAAAAACAAGGACTGCAGATGCTGGAAACCAGATTCTAGATTAGAGTGGTGCTGGAAAAGCACAGCAGGTCAGTTAGCATCCGAGGAGCAGGAAAATCGACATTTCAGGCAAAAGCCCTTCATCAGGAATCTAGTATCTGGAACCACAGGAATCTGGTATAGAATGCTGTGATCAATCTTCCTATCTACTCAAAAAATAAAACTTAAACAACTTAAATGATCGCTAGTGAGGTACAGTGACAATCAAATATCAAACGATCAGCTGAATCTTACAGAACTGGAATGGGAGCTATCAAATTCACTGAAGATATCATGATTAAGGGTGATTACACACCCTAGTCCCTGAGGTGCCCATGCGCTGTTATTGCCTTTGATTGTGCAAGTAGATATTGCATGGTTCTTTTCAACTGACACCTGAGTGTGGACCAGGTCATGGAAAAGGTGTGGTCAATTCGGTATCATGGCCCTTTCCACAACCCACTGACTGCATCCGTTGGTGGCCACATTGGGCAAAACCTCCTAATTCCTATTCTATTAAACAGAATGTTAATCAAGTTTGAGAGCCCTTGGAATGAAGACTCACCAAAATCAGATTAAAATCACAGGTCGCCCCTCCACCCTCTCCCACCACCCCTTCTGAGTTGATTTGATATATTATAATCACTTGTACTGAGATTCAGTGAAAAGAATAGTTTTGCGTGCTAACTAGACAAATCATACCTTACAAAAGTACATCAAGGTAATAGAACAGAGAATGCAGAATATAGTGTTACAGCTCCAGGGAAGGTGCAGAGAAAGATATATGAGGGGTCCATTCTTATGTCTGATAACAGCAGGAAACACAAACTTTTAAACCTTCTGCCTGATGAAAGAGGATGGAAGAGAGTATAACTGGGTGGAAGGGGTCTTGGATTATGTTGGCTGCTTTGCAAAGCAGTGGGAAGTGGACAGAGTCGATGGAAGGAAGGCTGGTTTTCATGATGCATTGGATTGCATTCACAATTCTCTGTAATTTCTTGAAGTCTTGGGCAGATGAATTGCCATACCAAGCTGTGACTCATCCAGATAGGACGCTTTCTATGGTGCACCTATAAAAATTGGTCAAAGTCATTGTGGACATGCTGAATTTCCTTAGCCTTCTGAGGAAGTAGACGTGTGTTTTCTTGACTGTACCATTGACATGGACAAATTGTTGGTTGTGTTTACTCCCTGGAACTTGAAGTTCTTGACCACAACCCCCTCAGCACCATTGATTCAGACAGGAGCATATCCCTCTTCACTTCCTGAAGTCAATGACCAGCTCTTACATTTTGCTGACATTGAGGGCGAGATTATTGTCTTTACACCATTCCACTAAGCTGTCTAACTCTTTCCTGAACTTTGTCTCATTGTTTGACATTCAACCCACTACAGTAATGTCATCAGCAAATTTATGGAGTTGGAGTTGAATTTGGACACACAGTCATGAGTATATAAAGAGTAAAGTAAGAAGCTGAGTACACAGCCTTGCAGGGCACTGGTGTGGATGCTTATTGTGGAGAAGGTGTTGTTGTCTATCCATACTGATTGTGAGCTTTGGGTCAGGAAATTGAGGATCCACTTGTCGGGGTGTGGGGGTGGGGGGGGGGTGTAGGTGGAGGTGGGGAAGGGAGCAGAGTCCTAGGTCTCAGAGTTTGGAAATAAGTTTTATTGGAATTATAGTGTTTAAGGCAGAATTATAGTCAATAAATAGGAGTCTAACATGGGATTCCTTCTTATCCCCATGTGTTGGGTATGAGTGTAGGGCCAGAGAGATGGCACTTGCCATGGACCTATTGTGGCGGTAGGTGAATTGTCATATAGTAAGGAAATCTTGGAGATTGGAGTTGATGTATGATATTACTAACCTCTTGAAGCACTTCATATGATGGATGTCAGATTTACCAGAGGTAGTCATGAACAAATTGCCTGATTTCCTTTGACATCTTCTGTACTGATGTCTCTATTCTATTAACAGAGGTAGAGGATGAAACCACTCATGAATCTTAACAAAAAGAGGCACATGATTTAACAACAAGGCGTAGTTTATAGCACGCTAGTTTTATTACACATTTTAGTGAACTTTGAGAAGATTTGTAGCTCAGATTGAGGTTCTGGATGTAGGTTTGCTCGCTAAGCTGGAAGGTTCATTTCCAGACATTTTGTCACCCTACTAGGTAACATCTTCAGTGGGCCTCCGGGTGAAGTACTGCTGATAATTCCTGCTTTCTATTTATATATTTAGGTTTCTTAGGCTACACATTATTTCCTTATTACACATTATATTGTCTAAATAGACTCAACTATAAAAAATATCAGGAACCAGAAATGACATATCTGACCCTGTTGAAATATAAAACTGATTCCTCGATTATGTACCAAAGATTGTGCTAAAGATCACCTTCAAACTAGGTGAAGCCTAAATCAGCCTCCAACAACAAACCTTTCAGAACCATTACTTTATACAACTCTATTGCATTGAAATGTTTACTCTAGGCTTTCAAGATGTGCATAATGTTCCATAAAGTATATCTATCAAATGTGCTCCATGCAAGTGATGCCTGTGAAGTGTGTGTGAACTCTGTACTAAAGAGTATAGCTTATCATTGACCAGTTATACATTGACAGAATAAAACTTTTCCTTCATTTAGAACATTATGTCTTGACAGCCAAATAGACACATATGTGCTATCTATGACCCACTGTATTGCTGGAATCTACCAGGCTGCACGCAGAGAGCGGCGTGAGCTGGGCGGAAGTGAGGTTGGAGCACAGAGCTGGTCGAGAAGGTAAGTGATTGGTATTTGAGTGGGTGTGTTCTAGACCCCAGGCCCTACTTCGGCCTGGGGTCTAGAACACACCCACTCAAATACCCTACTTCGTAGGGCCTCCCTCCCATCCTCCTCCTCGAACCTAGCTTTAAAGTCCATAGGTAAGCGACTCAGTGACTCAGTGTTATTGACTCAGTGTTCTTGTTTTTGGAGACAAAGTGTACAGTCATGGCAGCGCAGGCAATGGAATGTTCCTCCTGCAGGATGTTTGAGGTAGGGGTGACCACCGATACTCCTGCTGACTTTGTCTGCAGGAAATGCAGTCAGATCCTGCTCCTCACCGAACGAGTTAGGGAACTGGAACTGGAGTTGGATGAACTGAGGATTATTCGAGAGGCTGAGAGGGTGATTGATAGAAGCTACAGGGACATAGTTACGCCGGAGAACAGAGGTAGCTGGGTAACAGTTAGAGGTGGGAAGGGGAAGAAGCAGGCAGTGCAGGGATCCCCTGTGGTCATTCCCCTAAACAATAAGTATACAGCTTTGGAAACTGTTGGGGGGGACAGCCTTGCAAGGGTAAGCTGCAGTGACCGGGTCTGTGGCATGAGGTCTGGCTCTGAGACTCAGAAGGGAAAGGGGGAGAGGAGGAGAGTGCTAGTTATAGGAGACTCCCTAGTTAGAGGGACAGACAGGCGGTTCTGTGGACATGGGCGAGACTCTCGGATGGTTTGTTGCTTCCCGGGTGCCAGACATCTCAGACCGTGTCTTCAGAATCCTTAAGGGGGAGGGTGTGCAGCCAGAAGTCGTGGTACACATTGGCACCAACGACATAGGTAGGAAGAGGGATGGGGAGGCCATTCAAGAGCTCAGGGAGTTAGGCTGGAAGCTAAAAGCTAGGACGGACAGAGTCGTCATCTCTGGGTTGTTGCCAGTGCCACGTGACAGTGAGGCAAGGAATAGGGAGAGAGTGCAGTTGAACACGTGGCTGCAAGGATGGTGTAAGAGGGAGGGCTTCAGGTATTTGGACAATTGGACTGCATTCTGGGGAAGGTGGGACCTGTACAAACAGGACGGTTTGCACCTGAACCAGAAGGGCACCAATATCCTGGGGGGTAGGTTTGTTAGCACTCTTCGTGGGGGTTTAAACTAATTTGGCAGGGGGATGGGATCCGGACTTGTAGTCCAGCAAGTAGGCTAGCTGTTTGTCAGGATGTCTAAGAATGTAGGGAGGCTGTGGAGAAGGTAGCACTGACAGGGAATACTTGCGGACACAGAGATGGGCTCAAGTGCGTATACTTCAATGCAAGGAGTATCAGAAATAAGGTGGGTGAACTTAAGGCGTGGATCGGTACCTGGGACTACGATGTTGTGGCCATCACGGAAACGTGGATAGATGAGGGACAGGAATGGTTGTTGGAGGTTCCTGGTTGCAGATGTTTCAGTAAGACTAGGGAGGGCGGTAAAAAAGGAGGGGGGGGTGGCATTGCTAATTAGAAATGGTATAACGACTGCAGAAAGGAAGTTTGAGGGGGATCTGCCTTTGGAGGTAGTATGGGCTGAAGTCAGAAATAGGAAAGGTGCAGTCACCTTGTTGGGTGTTTACTATAGGCCCCCAAATAGCAGCAGAGATGTGGAGAAACAGATTGGGAAACAGATTTTGTAAAGGTGCAGAAGCCATAGGGTCGTAGTCATGGGCGACTTCAACTTCCCAAATATTGATTGGAAGCTCTTTAGATCAAGTAGATTGGATGGGGCGGTGTTTGTGCAGTGTGTCCAGGAAGCTTTTCTAACTCAGTATGTAGATTGTCCAACCAGAGGGGAGGCCATATTGGATTTGGTACTCGGTAATGAACGGGGACAAGTGATGGGCTTGTTAGTGGGTGAACATTTTGGTGAT
Organism: Hemiscyllium ocellatum; assembly: GCF_020745735.1. NCBI lineage: Eukaryota > Metazoa > Chordata > Chondrichthyes > Orectolobiformes > Hemiscylliidae > Hemiscyllium > Hemiscyllium ocellatum. Next base: position 21,905,717 of record NC_083415.1, on the reverse strand, counting down.
GGTGACCACAATTCTGTGACTTTCACCTTGGTTATGGAGAGAGATAGGTGCGCACAACAGGGTAGATTTTACAATTGGGGGAAGGGAAATTACGATGCTGTAAGACAGGATTTGATGAGCATAAGTTGGGAGCATAGGCTGTCAGGGAAGGATGTGGTGGAAATGTGGAACTTTTTCAAGGAACAGATACGACGTGTCCTTGATATGTATGTACCTATCAGGCAGGAAAGAAATGGTCGTGTGAGGGAGCCTTGGTTGACGAGGGAGGTTGAATGTCTAGTAAAGAGGAAGAAGGAGGCTTACATAAGGTGGAGGAAACAGGGTTCAGACAGAGCAGTGGAGGGATACAGGATAGCCAGAAGGGACCTGAAGAAAGGGATTAGGAGAGCTAAGATAGGGCATGAAAAATCCTTGGCGGATAGGATCAAGGATAACCCCAAGGCATTTTATGCGTATTTGAGAAACATGAGAATGACGAGAACAAGGGTAGATCCGATCAAGGACAGTAGTGGGAGATTGTGTATTGAGTCGGAAGAGATAGGAGAGGTCTTGAATGAGTACTTTTCTTCAGTATTTACGAACGAGAGGGACCGTATTGTTGAAGAGGAGAGTGTGAAGCGGACTGGTAAGCTAGAAGAGATACTTGTTAGGAAGGAAGATGTGTTGGACATTTTGAACAACTTGAGGATAGACAAGTCCCCCGGGCCTGACGGGATATATCCTAGGATTATGTGGGAAGCAAGAGAGGAAATTGCAGTACCGTTGGCAATGATCTTTTCGTCTTCACTGTCAACGGGGGTGGTACCAGGGGACTGGAGAGTAACGAATGTTGTGCCCCTGTTCAAAAAAGGGAATAGGGATAACCCCGGGAATTACAGGCCAGTTAGTCTTACTTCTGTGGTAGGCAAAGTAATGGAAAAGGTACTGAGGGATAGGATTTATGAGTATCTGGAAAGACACAGCTTGATTAGGGACAGCCAGCACGGATTTGTGAAGGGTAGGTCTTGCCTTACAAGTCTTATTGAATTCTTTGAGGAGGTGACCAAGCATGTTGATGAGGGTAGAGCAGTGGATGTAGTGTACATGGATTTTAGTAAGGCATTTGATAAGGTTCCCCATGGTAGGCTTATGCGGAAAGTCAGGAGGCATGGGATAGAGGGAAATTTGGCCAACTGGATAGAAAACTGGCTAACCAGTCGAAGTCAAAGAGTGGTGGTAGATGGTAAATATTCAGCCTGGAGCCCAGTTACAAGTGGAGTTCCGCAGGGATCAGTTCTGGGTCCTCTGCTGTTTGTAATTTTTATTAATGACTTGGATGAGGGAGTCGAAGGGTGGGTCAGTAAATTTACAGATGATACGAAGATTGGTGGAGTTGTGGACAGTGAGGAGGGCTGTTGTCGGCTGCAAAGGGACTTAGATATGATGCAGAGCTGGGCTGAGGAGTGGCAGATGGAGTTCAACCCTGCCAAGTGTGAGGTTGTCCATTTTGGAAGAACAAATAAGAATGCGGAATACAGGGTTAACGGTAGGGTTCTTAGTCAGGTGGAGGAACAGAGGGATCTTGGGGTCTATGTACATAGATCTTTGAAAGTTGCCACTCAGGTGGATAGAGCTTGTAAGAAGGCCTATGGTGTATTAGCGTTCATTAGCAGAGGGATTGAATTCAAGAGTCGTGAAGTGATGTTGCAGCTGTACAGGACTTTGGTTAGGCCACATTTGGAGTACTGTGTGCAGTTCTGGTCGCCTCACTTTAGGAAAGATGTGGAAGCTTTGGAGAGGGTGCAGAGAAGATTTACCAGGATGTTGCCTGGAATGGAGAATAGGTCGCACGAGGATAGGTTGAGAGTTCTTGGCCTTTTCTCGTTGGAACGGCAAAGGATGAGGGGTGACTTGATAGAGGTTTATAAGATGATCAGAGGAATATATAGAGTAGACAGTCAGAAACTTTTTCCCCGGGTACAACAGAGTATTACAAGGGGACATAAATTTAAGGTGAAGGGTGGAAGGTATAGGGGAGATGTCAGGAGTGGGTTCTTTACCCAGAGAGTGGTGGGGGCATGGAATGCGCTGCCCATGGGAGTGGTAGAGTCAGAATCATTGGCGACCTTTAAGCGGCAATTGGATAGGTACATGGATGGGTGCTTAAACTAGGATAGATGTTCGGCACAACATCGTGGGCCGAAAGGCCTGTTCTGTGCTGTATTGTTCTATGTTCTATGTTCTATGTTCTAATTTGTCAGTGCACTTTAGCTGTTGGTCACTGGGAAAAGGGTTTTCTCCTGTTTAATAAAGCATCAGTCACTTTGCAGAATTACCTATGATGACAAATTTGTTGAGACTGCGGATACTTCCTAGCTTAACCTAAAAGAAGCCCGAAACATCAAAACTGAAGGTCACAATCACCTTGACTAATAGCAGTACTGTCACTGTAGTGGTGGTTGATTCTTTGAAACAGATGGTACAGCTCTGTAACTGCTTCCCTATTAACCACAACCTATTAAAGCTTTAATACTCAATGATTGTCAGGGCCTATGGATATGGTTGGTGACATATTGGCAACTGAAAGCAGATGGTGCCAACTGATGTCCCTGGCACCTCTTCTTTATTCCATGCCATCTTTTTCCATTAATCAAGTGAAAGGGGATCAGTGAAAGAATTCCCATAGCTTACATAATACAGGGGAGAAGAAAAGAAATAAAGATTGAAGCTTAAACAAACAAGTGACAAAGTGTGCAGTATATGATTACTGCACATTTGGTGCTTGAAGCTGAAAGAAAGACTTAATCAGTAAATTGTCCTCATTAGTAAATTCACATCAGTAATGATGTTTCACATATCCTACATGACAGTGTACCACGTCAGCGGTGCAGGGATTTTAACCTGCATTCAAGACTTTGAAGAAAGAAAGATTAGACTAATGCAACTGTCCATTGCCCTCTACTAGCATAAGCAGTTCTCATGCAATAGTTTCCAGTCACTCATACTCAATCAATCCTCCTTGATTTCCTTAATTGAATACATTTCCCTCAAATGTAACTTTATTCCATATCTGTGAAATAATGTTTCAAATTGTCCTGTTATTTTTAGAATTGTCTGTTCTGTTGTCACATCTCTCCTGTTTCTGTCGTATCATCTGGCCAAAGTTAAAAAGAGAAAAAAAAACTTTATCTTACATAGCACTCTTCACTATTGCGGAATGTCTCAAAGCAGATCACAACCAACAAAGTACTTTTGAAATGTAGTCACTTGCAATGTAGGAAATGCAGCAGCTAATGGGTAAAATAAGTTGATACAAACAGCAATATGATTTCGGTCAAATACTCTGTTTTGAGTGACATTAGCTGAGAGATGGATATTGGCCAAAGAATAACTGCATTGGATTCTTCAAAATTCTTCATGGCTTCTTTTACAGCTGCCTGAGAGGTCGGACAGAGCTTCAGTTTAATGTGTCAGCCAAAAGACAACAGAACCAATGGCTGCCCTCACTTAAGGCAAGTTTAATGTGGATGGGACCTCAGCATATTCCCATATCCAACCAAATTCAGGTTAGAGTAGGAGGGTTCATGAACAGCCTTACCCTCTTCCCATTATTAAGGCCCTTAAATGCACATTTAATGTTCATTTACGGACCTCATCATTAATTGCCAGTATTCAATCAATGGCAGGTCCAAAAGTTACCAGAAGGTAAAAAAACAAACCCTTTATACTGGGATCCTTGTGGGAGTGTAATATGCCCTAGTTCAAAGGCAATCAATACCTGATTGAGGGAGATGGCATTGAAAGCCACTTTCTGGGTCTTTGACCTCCGGGAATACTACCAAGAGGTATTTAATACCTGTAGGGCTTTTGTGAAGGAGGTGATCTGAGACTCTCACTAGCTCTCCAGCCAGCAGATTGGACCCTTGTTTCCTGCACTAAATAGTGCAACAATCCTTCACTCTAAGCTTGAATTTTCAAAACTCTGAATTTGGATTTAAACCTGCAATCCTCTAACCTGAGGAAGAGTGCTGTCACTGTGCTAATAAGAATAGTATTAGCTCAGTTAGCTAGACATCTACCTTGTGATGGAGCATGATGCCAACAGCACAGGATCAATTGCTACACTGACTGAGGTCACTCTGAAGCCCCACTTTCTTCAAGCTGATGTCTCACATTAAATTCACTACCAGTTGTCTGTCTCCAATTACAGAGTGGTCCTCTAGGACCATTACTTTACCTTAATATAGAATTGGCATGTGATTCATTTCTAAAACATGTATAGCTCGTTATCAATTTAACTCAAACAGGATCAAAGGTTACCAGTTAGAATCATTAAGATGTACAGCATGGAAACAGACTCTTTGGTCCAACTCATCCATGCCGACCAGATATCCTAAATTAATCTAGTCCCATTCACCAGCATTTGGTCCATATCCCTCTGAACCCTTCCTATTCATGTACTCATCCAGATGCCTTTTAAATGTTGTAATTCAACACTTCCTCTGGCAGCTCATTCCATAGATACACCACCCTTTGCATGATAAAATTGCCTTTTAGGTCCTTTTTAAATCTTTCCCCTCTCACCTTAAACCTTAGCTGATCCAATTTTTGGTTGATGGCTATCCACACACTACATCATTTCAGTCAGTGTTTTATGTATTTCTAACAGCAGGAATTGATAACTTCAATTAACTTTATCATCATATTAGCGTTTTAAAAATATTTAAAATTCACATTGTTGTTTTCAAATCTCTCCATGGATGCACCCAGCCCCAACTCTGCAATTTCCTCAGCCTGCCAACCCACTTGGATATCCATGGTCTTCTAATGTTAATCACTTGAGCATTAGAAGAACTGTTATAAATCCTCCTCAGAAGGACATATCATCGAAAACATAGAACCGAAGAAATGTATGACATAGAAAGAGGCCAAGCAGCCCACCATGTCTGTGCCAGAAATTTAAGGTATTCAAGAAATTAAATTTAATGTGCTGCAGGTATTTTGCTCCATGAACTAAGTATGAAGATAAAATGTTACCTTTGTGTCAGTGGAACTGGTTCTGAATTTAACAACATATAAGACCATATATTAGCCCATCAAGAATGTTCAAAGATTTATTGAGATCATAAATGAATGGATAATCCTCCTTGCTGCCTTTTCGCCATAACCATTACTGATTAAAAATCTAATGTCTAGTCTTGGATATATTTGAAGACACAATCTCTATGGACCTTTGCCATAAAATAGTCTACAGACCCCTTGAGAGAGAAAAACAAATTCCTCCTCTCTGTCTTCCCCTGAACTCAGCTGCTAACCTGTTGAACCCCACAGGAACTTACATATTTCAATAAAGTTGTGTCTGATTCCTCTAAGCTTCAATGAGTACAAACCCAAAATACACAGCCTCTCCTCATAAGATAACTGCTCTATATCTGGGGTCAACCTTATGATCATTCTTTGGATTGCCTTCAATATCTTTCCTTAGATAAAAGAACCAAAACTATACACCGCATTATTCCAAGGGTGATCTAATTAATGTCTTACATAGTGTTAGCAAGATTCCCTTATTTTTATATTCTATTCCCTTGGAATAAGGGTCAACATTCCATTTGCTTTCTCTGTTTCCTGTTGAATTTATATGGCAGTTTTTTTTTGTGAGTTAAGCATGGGCATCTCCAATTGCCTCTGTGCTGCAGCTTTCTGCTGTCTTGTTATTGAATTAAGATCCAGCTCCCCCGCTCCTCCTGCTAAAGTGCGCAACCTCACATTTTCAAAAATCAAATTGCATCTGCCAACTTTTTTGTTCATGCATATAAACTGTCTGTATCCCTCTGCAAACTTTTTCTGCTATCCTCGCCAGTTGCCTTCCCACCTCTTTTTGAGTCTTCTGCAAACTTAACAATAGTACATTCATTTTCACCAATTGTGTTCTTAATATGTGTTGTAAATGATTGTAGCACCAGTATTGATTCCTGTGGCACTCTACTCATTACGGGTTGCCATCCTGAATATGTCTCTCTTATCATTCTATTAGCTAACCAATTTTCTATCCATGTTAATATCTTACCCTTAGTGCATAGATCTTTACCTTAGTAACTAGTCTTGCATGTGGTACTTTATCAAATGCCTTGTGGAAAGCCAAATATATGATATCCACTGGTTTCCCATTATCTATCTTGCTTGTTACCTCCTGAAAGAATTCTAATAAATTTCCCCTTTGTGAAACCATGCTGAATCTGGTTGTTCGTATTATATTTCTAAACATTTTACAATTAAATCATTTGTAGTAAACTCTAGCATATTTCCAATGACAGATGTTAAGCTAACCAGCCTATAATTACCTGTGTTTTTGTCTCTCTCTCTCTTTTTTTGAATATGTAGTTGGCAGTTGACATTGGCAATTTTCCAATCTTCTGAGACTTTTCCAAACTCTAAGCATTCCTGGAAGATTACAAACAGTACATCCACTCTCTCTATTGATACTTCCTTTAATATCCTAGAATGCAACCCATCGGGTTTAGGAGACTTCACGGCCTTAAGCCCTATTAGATCCCGAGGACGTTTTTCTCTAGTGATAGTTCCTTCCACATCAGCATCCATTTTGCTCCTTGATTATTTAGTATTTTTGGAATGATATTAGTGTTTTCTATCATGATGACATATTGTTGACCATTTATCCGTGAAATGTATAATACACAATGCTTCCCATATTCCTTCTTGTCTGTAATCTTGTCACACCAATTTTGTTATACGTAAAACATAGAAGAAGTTTCCTTTTACTTGTTTCAGTAGATTTCCATTCACAGATGACCTGAATTAGTGACCAAAAGGATAATCCTAAGATACATAATTTTGAATAGTCTATTTCATTTTTTAACAGTTTAGTTGTTATTTATTTGTGTATTTTTTTTGTTACAAAAGGCAAGTCATGAAACCTATAATTTATTCCATTTGCTAGGATTCTAATTTTGTTGTTCTTCTCCTCACACAGTATATCCCCATGCTGTGGACCTACTTGAATGGACAGGCAGACAATATTTTTCTTGGTCTTAATTTACCTTTAAACCAGTTACTAAAAGTTGCATCAACATAACATGAGAACCATCATCTAATATGGTTTCCCTCTTCTATCTAGGGAAAAACTTCATTCCCATTCTTGGCTTTTGATTGTAATTCGGCAGAAATTTGGAATTTTTATGTCAGGAATTATTGATCATTCTGTTACAATATTTCTAGCAGGTAAGATAATGTAACTTTATAAACATAGTCTCCATGGCAACATAAAAATCCTTGTATGATATTATATAGAAACAATACATTTTAAATGTAAACATACTCATTAGTCTGCTGGTATAATTATCGGATATTTGTTTTATTTTTTTTTAACTGAGGCGTTACAAACTACAACACTATAATCAAAATGGAGGTGACTGAAGGCAAGCTATTACAAGTTTAGGGAATGGATGATTCAGTAGATCAGAATGCTATTTTTTCCTGTGGATTTGAAATCAGCTTCGACAGATGGAATGAAAGTCTCCATTCTGAGACTGCTGTTAACAGTTCTAAGTGAAATAAATTTGGGCAATCTCCATCCATTTCCCAAAGGACATAAATCAACAGCACAGAAATGCCAATAAATGTACTTACTAGTTGTAACTGGGCAATCTTGTTCAGGCATCAAAGGCAGTTAATATATGAAAAGGGATTGTTGCATTGAGACAATAGGAGGAGCTCTCATGAGGTCAAAGTTAAAGTTGAAGCTTTTTGTTGGGAAACTGTAGAATCATGCCTATACTTCTCTGTTGTTGAAAATATATCAAACAGGTCTATTCAGCAAAAGCCTAAGTCCATTGTTGATAAGATGTATTGTCACTGCTGAGAGAAATGCAACTGTATTTAGCGTATTGCTATCTTGACATTGTCACATGACCTCAATCTCTGCTCTCAGTGCTTTTGTGTACAGGTTGCGGAAGCTAACAGCTGGATCAGTGGGTGACAGAGCAGAGTGAACCTGGGTGTAGATGCCAGCAGCACGAGCAAACTTGATAAAGCTTGAGGAGTAGAGCCTGGATTGAGGTCAGTTGGAGTAGCAGAGCCAAATCCAGGGCAAACCTTGTGGCCACCTCTGTCCCACCTCCATTTTCCTGCACCTTCTTTGAATCGCTGTAACAGAAACAATATCCTCTGGTGTGGCTGCAACCATTGGTCATTCTTCCAAAGAAACTGTGTGGGGAACATAAGACAGAGAAACACTTATAATGATGTGAGCAGTTAACTTCCAAATCACTCACAAATGATGGTTTAGCATAGTCCAGCATCCAATGAGAAATGGAGGACTCTAAGAGCAGGGCAATGGAAAACCCCTACATGGACTTTTCATACAGGAACCTTAAACTGTTGAAAGCAGCACAAGATATGTCACATGAAGATAGGAGCAGATTGTAAGTGCTGTATGATACTAAGGCCTTGTATATCCAGCCCAACTTCAACAGGCATTGCTGCATTTAACAGCATGTTGGCTAAGAGCTGCAGTTTGACATTAGAGGAAATCACTTCCATGTTCCTGTGAAGCCTGAGATCTTGAATGATCTTTTGCTTTGTAGATGCTACTTTTAAGGTCACCTGTAATCACTTGTGTTTCACAGAGAAGACTGTTTTCAGCCTACAAAGACCAATGTAATGGTCAAGATTGCTAGGCTGGGACTTTGTTCTCACTGGAGCATCGGATGTTGAGGGGTGACCTTATAGAGGTTTATAAAATCTTGTGGGGTATAGATAAGATGAATGGCAGGTGTTTTTTATTTTCCCTAGCATGGGAGATTTCAAGACTAGAGGGCATACTTTTAAGGTCAAAGGAGAAAGATTTTAAAAAGACAATAGGGGCAATTTTTCTACACCCAGGAAGTGGTTCGTATGTGGAATGAACCGCCAGAGGACGCGGTGGATATAGGCACAGTCACAGCATTTAAAAGACATTTGGATAAGTGTATGAGTAAGAAATGTTTGAAGGGATATGGGCAAGTGCAGCGGGTGTGAATAGTTTAGTTTGGGAACATGGTCAGCATGTTCTGGTTGGACTGAAGGGTCTGTCTCAGTGCTATATGATTCTATTACTTGTGACCAGCATTTGGACCCTACACTGTTGCACACTACATACATTTCACATGTAAAATGCAATGATTACAAATGATTTCAAACCATATTGTGCAAGTGGCAGATCAATACAACTACCTCTTGAAGGACCTCACATCACTCCCAAGTAGAGTTCACATGCAGACAAAAACAAAAATTTTCTCAACTCTGGGAGTCATTGTAGCCATTTTCCATTGCCAGTGCATTTTTACGATAACAATTGACAAGAAGTCTGACTGATCTTTATGTAGCTGCTTGACTGACTCACCTTGATTCTTTGCGTTGTATGCACTGGATCTCCAGCACTAACCATGGCCCACTATCTGAAGTGTAGTGATACTGTCCCCATGTCCATGCCCTAACTCCTGGACTGAGATTGGACACTGCCCTTATGCTGTGCGGGTAAAGCCTTACTGAAGAATGTCTCCCTTAATCTGTCCAAAGACAACTCCTCTGAAACTTTAAGGCATTTGATTGATGCGCATGTTTTTTTTAATTTCAAAAATATACTTTATTCATAAAATATTTTGATGATCTGTACAATTGGTCATGCCATACACACGTATACATTCCATTTCTTTGCATACAGAGATCAAATAATCATTTGTAAATACAGATTACTACCCATATATTTCCATGTAGTGTTTCTCATGTAGGCTGCTGGCGCACAGAGCACATGGGAGACTTATGCAGCACGGTGCCATACTGCATCATGGAGCCCACCCTTAGTTGTCAATGACTGTTATCAATTGTGAAGGACCAGAGGGTCAAGTAGCAAGTTGGGGTCAGACTTTTATGTTGGAAATTGTCACCATCACATTTCCATGTGCTGCATGGGAGAATGGGAAACTGCAGATTAATAATGTGAGACTAACTAATAATGAGATATTCATGTTAATGTATGAAAATAGACCTCTCACCACTGACTTGTCTTATCGCTCAATACTCGTTGAAAATCTGGACTCATTGTTCTCCAGTTTGAGAAACTCCTCATTGCCAGTCTTACAGGGATTTCCACAATTTTCTCACCAATTTCCGCTTTGATCAATATCTGGCAAGATTCTGACTATAGAGTCAGAGTAACGTAGACGTGGGAATTTTCAAAGCTGTAGGAAAGCTAGTTAGTATGGAGAGAAAGGAAATGTGTACTTTATAGACAATGTATGGGCTTTTGAGAGCTATTAAAGAGCCAGCCATTGACATAAAGCCAGCAGCTTTAAATTTTGGGTGAGTCTGCATTTTCCATTCTCAACTGCTATGGAAATAGGAAAAAAAGTTGAAATCTTTTCCACTCAGTGGATAAACTATGAAATTGCAGCATAATCAATGAAAACTTAACAACTTTATATGCAATACAGAGTAAAGAATTCTACAAATCCTACAGCAGCCTAAGTCACTCTGAGGAACAGAAAACTAAGACAGCAGATATTTTGTAAGGTTTGAAGACATATTTTGAACTCAAATGTTATTTATGAGTAGTAGTTGTCCAACATCAGAACATAAGAGGAGAGGGACACAAATGAGACATTCGTGACTACATTTATACATCTATCTGAATCCTGTGAGTTTGAGGGACTGAAAGTTAATCTCATCAGTGATAGAACTGTCTTACACAAAAGGGAACCTGCTGTGAAAGCATGCCTGCTGAGAGAGGAGCAACATACTCCTAAGAAAGCTATTGAAATGTGTAGAATCTCTGAGGTTATCAATCATCAACTAGGGCATAGTAATGTCATAACAGATGAGTTTTGCTCTATGTTGAAATATGTTCTAGGCAGAATGACAAAAACCACTTGAGAAGAAAGAAATATTTGCAAGAAGGTCAGCAGAAAGATTAAGGCTAAAGGGCAGGGTATAACTGTGTGCAAGACATCACACAAATGAAAAATAAGCATGTACAGTACAGCAACATCAATACTTTAACTGACAGAAGTTGAATTACTTAGCATGCAAGTGTTTAGCAATTAAAAAAAGCAACACATTCTTCTAAAATTGCTGCTGGAGAGAAACCACTCAAACATTCTGACAAATCACTTTTCAAATAATAGGTTGGTATTGTTAAGTCTAAAGATGATAAGCAAATTGTGATTGCTTGAATGATGACTGCAAAATGAGAGCATCACCCAAAAATGAAGCTCTTGAAAGGAATTTTGAATTTCGAAGCTATGTGATGGAGCAATACTTATCCTATGAGGACAAATTAAGCTTATTCTTCTCATTGCCCAATGCAATGAGAAGAATAAATATCTGGATTTCCAGATAGTAGTTACTAAGCAAAATCTAATTATTTTAGCTGAAGGAGGTCTAAAGCTTAGAAAATCATCCCTAAACATGCCAAACCAAGATTTTTGATGTTTTACAGTCAACTAAACCATTGACTGCTGAGCAGACCCAAGAAGGTGACTTCACCGAGATCCTGACAATGAAGCAGTGATACAGTGACAAATAGTGAAAAAAGCAATGCAACAATTGTTGAAGTTGTGAACTATTTAGTAAAGTTCTTGTCTCATTTGTCATCAGTGTTTGAACCTTTACACAAGCTTACTGCTGATGATGTGTAACAGATGTGGGACGCAAAACAAGAAACAGTATTCTTCAGAATTAAACAACTAGTGATGACAGTGTCAGTGCTGATGTACTATGATATCAATGATGAAGTTATCTTGCAGTGTGATGCCAGTGATACAGGACTTGGAGCTATGCTTATGTCAAAAATACAACCAATTGGATTTCTGTCCACGGCATTAAAGCAGAGTGAACAGCACTGCACTCAGAGGAAAACGCCTGGTTTCTGTTTTTGTTTGTGAGTGTATTAAGCATTAGTTGTTTGGGGGATTAAAGTGATAGTGGAGTCTGAGCACAAGGCACTTCAAAGAATCTTCCCCAAATTGTTTCTATCTGCATGAGACGTTATTTGCAAGGTATCAGTTAGGCATGACATACAACATAGAAAGAGATGCATATTGCCAATGTAAACAGAATTACCTATAAATAAAGTTGAGGATGCTAGTACAGACTGGGAGAAAGTGAGGACTGCAGATGCTGGAGATCAGAGCTGAAAAATGTGTTGCTGGAAAAGCGCAGCAGGTCAGGCAGCATCCAAGGAGTGTTTCTCCTAATTTCCAAGCATGAACATTGAGATTCAGGAACATAACAACCAATGTAACAGTTGTAACATACCAAGCGAAGCAAGCTGAAGAACTGTTTATGACACATGACATCCAAGACAGGTTGTGGAATATGTTTGGAGTTGACCTTATCATCCTCACAGGAACTGATTACTTTGTCACCACTATCTATTGCCCATCATTTCCATATCCAACTCTATACATCAAGATAGAAGATATGTGTCAAACATGACTTGTAAACCAGCTATGATCTTCCTTTTTCAACCAACCTGACAATGAAATAAATGTTCATATGGTTATTACAACAACTTGGTATATCGACATCACATACTCAGCTCTGTTAGGTTTGATTGTAAGGTGAGGATTTATCTATCAGGAAAGGAGTATATACCAACTGCAGAAACAGCGGATTTTCTAGTCCCACAGAAACTACTTTCATAGAGTCATAGATAATAAAGATGTACAGCATGGAAACAGACTTTTCAGTTCAATCTGTCTATGCTGACTAGATATTCCAAATTAATCTAATTCCATTTGCCAGCATTTAGCCATATCTCTTTAAACCTTTCCTATTCATGTAGTCATCCAGATGCCTTTGAAATGCTGTAATTGTACCAGCCTCCACCACTTCCTCTGGCAGCTCATTCCATACACCCTTTGCATGAAAATGTTGCCCCTGAGGTTCCTTTTATATCTTTCCCCTCTCACCTTAAAACTATGCCCTCGAGTACTGGACTGCCCCACCCCGGGCAAAAGACCTTATCTATTTACCCTATCCATGCCCCTCATGATTTTATAAACCTTTATAAGGTCAACTCTCAGCCTGTGGCACTCCAGGGAAAACAGCCCCAGCCATTTCAGCCTCTCCCTTTACCTCAAAACCTCCAAACCTGGCAAAGTCCTTGTAAATCTTTTCTGAACCCTTCCAAGCTTGACAACATCCTTCCTATGGTAGCGAGACCAGAACTGTGTGCAGTGTTCCAAAAGCGGCTTAACTAATGTCTTGTACAACTGCAACATGACCTCCCTACTCTTATACTCAATGCACTGACCAATAAAGGAAAGCATACCAAATGCATTCTTCATTATCCTGTATACCTGCAACTCCACTTTCAAGGAACTATGAACCTAACTCCAAGGTCTCTTTGTTCAGCCACTCTCCACAGGACCTAACCATTAAGTGTTTATGTCCTGTCCTGATTTGCCTTTCCAAAATGCAGCTTCTCACATTTATCTAAATTAAATTCTATCTGCCACTCTTCGGCTGACTCTTGGATATTTTATGGCATATAGTTCACAACACAGGGGGTCAGTGGAGTTCATGATTTTACCCTTACATTTGCAACCTGCAATACTTTGATTCAAAGTGGAGAATGCTATTATCATAGTGATGAGTTAAGGAAAGAGGAAAAAAAATTGTTGTTTTTCTTTAACTGAAACTGCCATTTAAAAGTGTACCTGGCATATATGTGCCTGCTTTCTTCTTCAACTTTAGACAACCTTGAACATTTGTAATAGTGACGTTGAAGTTAACTCCAATGATTTTCCAGTATACAAACTTTCTAGATCACCACAGCACAGCGATTCATCCCTACACGAAACACAATTTGTAACATTTGATGTCAGTTTGAATTTGGGATTTCATGAGTACATAAGACATAGGAGTGGAAGTAAGGCCATTCGGCCCATCGAGTCCATTCTGCCATTTAATCATGGCTGATGGGCATTTCAACTCCACTTACCTGCATTTTCCCCATAGTCCTTATTCCTTGCGAGATCAAGAATTTATATATCTCTGCCTTGAAGACATTTAACGCCCCGGCCTCCACTGCGCTCTGTGGCAATGAACTTCATAGTCCCACCACTCTCTGGCTGAAGGAATGTCTCATCATTTCCATTATAATTCCATTGATCCCCTCTAATTCTAAGCCTGTGCCCACGGGTCCTAGTCTCCCCACCTAACAGAAACAAATTCACAGCATCCACCCTTTCTAAAGTGTGGTTCCTATTATTCTTGTAAGTTTCTATTAGATCGCCCCTCATTTCAAGTGATTGAGACTTAAAAATTAGTCAGTGATGAATTCAAATGTTAAAGATGAGGATTATTTCGCAAAAGATTTCCATGAAAAACCATGGAGTAAAATTTCTGTCAATTGCCCAATACAACTTCAATGGAAGATCAGGAAAAATCTTGGTTAATAGTGTGGGCAGCCATTTTAGGCAATTTCTTTGGGGATTCTGCTGGGAGATCTGGAACGTTCTGGTGAAAATTATATGCATACCTTTCATTTTTCAGTCTAATCCTTTGATTTAAGAACAATGTGTGTGTGTGGACTTCAGCAGATGACAAGATCAGGTTTGGTTCTGAGGCCCCCTACAGTTAATCTGCTTGCAAATACATGCACGGAGACAATTTACTTTGAAGAGGCACTAGAATGTACTGGTGTCTGTGGGACATCAAATAATAGATGTATAATAAAATAGAAAAGAATTAGAGGGGTAAGTAATTATGATTATTTTGAGATGAAATGAACAAAATAAGCAACATTTCATGCAATGGTAATATGCAAATCCTTTTGTACCTCCCAAACAAGATGCAATAATGTGAATCATTCAAAGATAAGGTCATTACTGGAAAAAAAGATACATGATTTGTAATGTTTCTTCCCTTCCTATTGTCCCTCTGCATGTTGCAATCAACAACATACATTTCTTTTAGCAGAAAATGCTCTCCATCGCACAAGCAGATAGCGTTATTATAGTGTCTACTGTAAAATAAATGTTTCTTTTAAGGAATGCATCTTCAATGCTATTGTATGCACATTGTCCATTCTTAACACAAGATATATAGAACTGAAACATCTCTGTCGTTCTATGCTCCTGCAATAATGAAGCCCCGGAGAGAAAAGAAAAGGGCCAGGGTTACATGTTACGACTTGGATGGCAAAGTGCCCAGCTGGTCCAGCAGAATAGATGGGTTATAAATCTATCTCTGATATCCAATTATCTCCATGTTAACATAAGAATATGAAGACTGCCTTGATCGGAGTCTCACCAGAGTTGGAGAAAGCAACACAAAACATTCATGCTTATGTGATGAAAATCTAAAACACATTACACAAAGCAACATATTGTTTTTATAAGATTAATTGTAAATGCTGGAAAGTAGCTATTGGTTTGCTGCTTTTTTGAAATAATGATGAAAATAGTTTGAAAAGTCACACCACTTTCGAAACCGGATGTAGGCTGCCAACATTATTTAAGTTAGCAAGATGGCTTGACCTGATTTCTGAGTTTTTAGGGTGGCTATTTCTCCACTGGAGGCAGTACAGAATAGGCTCACAAGTTTGCTCAGGAGGGACCTTTTTATGAGGAAAGATTAGTAGCTTGGGTTTGTAATCACTGGAGTTCAGGAAAATGTGGGAACACCTTTCTAAAACATAAAAGTTTCTTTGGAGACTTGATTGAGTAACCTATAATTTTAATGATTTATTTGGGTTCCCTTGGTGCAACAAAAAAAATTCCTTGGTGAAGGAAATTCAGGGGTTAAGGTTCTCCCAGGTAAGGTAATAGGTAAGCAACAAGGTCTACAAGGAAGGACACTTTCAGTAAAGGATATGTGAGATATGTGCAGGACAGTTGTCCAGGAAATGGCTGATGGAATTTAACATGAGCAAGTGCGAGGTCTTGCACTTTGGCAAAAAGAATAAAAGCATAGACTACTTTCTAAATGGTGAGAAAATTAGTAAAGCCAAAGCACAAAGGGATCTGGGAGTGCTAGTCGAGGATTCTCTAAAGGTAAACATGCAAGTTGAGTCCGTGATTAAGAAAGTAAATGCAATGTTGTCTCTTATCTCAAGAGGGTAGGAATATAAAAGCAGAGATGTGCTACTGAGATTCTATAAAGCTCTGGTTAGGCCCCATTTGGAGTACTGTGTCCAGTTTTGGTCCCCACACCTCAGGAAGGACATACTGGCACTGGAACGTGTCCAGCGGAGATTCACGTGGATGATCCCTGGAATGGCAGGTCTAACATAAGAGGAACAGCTGAGGATACTGGGATTGTATTCGTTGGAGTTTAGAAGATTGAGGGGAGACTTAATAGAGACGTACAAGATAATACATGGCTTGGAAAAGGTGGACGCTAGGAAATTGTTTCCATTAGGTGAGGAGACTAGGACCCGTGGACACAGCCTTAGAATTAGAGGGGGTCAATTCAGAACAGAAATGCGGAGCCATTTCTTCAGCCAGAGGGTGGTGGGCCTGTGGAATTCATTGCCACGGAGTGCAGTGGAGGCCGGGACACTAAATGTCTTCAAGGCCGAGATTGATAGATTCTTGTTGTCTCGAGGAATTAAGGGCTACGGGGAGAATGCTGGTAAGTGGAGTTGAAATGCCAATCAGCCATGATTGAATGGCGGAGTGGACTCGATGGGCTGAATGGCCTTACTTCCACTCCTATGTCTTATGGTCTTATATAAAACTTAAGATCCTTTCATCAGACCTAAGGTCACCAGTACTCAAGCAAAAATAAAGAATAATTCTTACAAGTCCAAAGAGCTTGTGTTCTGAGAGATTTGTGAAACACTCAAGCCAACATGTTTGTGAAGTCAGAGATTTGGGGATTGGAGGAAATAGGGTGATGGTAAATGCATTCTGGTTATATATATTATTGCATTCTGGCTTAATTGTGGGTTTAAAACTTGGAGAGGGTGATGTTGTATTAGGAAATAGTTCTAAAAAGATTAATGTCCATGTTATGTTGATTCCACACATTCTGTTGAAGTCTCATACACAGTGAGGTGGAGTTATGTTTCAGAAGAAGCAGATGTATCTATATCAGCTCTCTAAAGCTCTAGTAATTGTGCATAACCAAATATTACGAACATGCGGTGATCTTTCTTGATAAGAGAGAACAGTGTCTCTTCTGTAAACACTTTATTGTGGTGTATTCTCTGCCATTTTTTATGTCAAAAATATACTTTATTCAAAAAAATCTTTATCTATACTTTTAGTCACTAGAGTAATGCAGTGGCATATGAAGAAACAAATATTGGAGTGTGACTCTATCCAGCAAACAAAGTCAAGACATTTCTTACTTGTACAGTTAGATAGGTCCAAGATATAGCAAAGACAAAGGAGCATTGCTGACAACAAACTCCCCCAAAACCATCCTTACACAGTACTATATACTGGTAGAAGTGACAATATCCCAAGTTATTAGCATTGGTTTCTGGCAACATACCATAAAAACCAATGGATATTTATTGTAATTTTCTACTGGTTTGTTGAGCCCATGAAGATCTGAAAAGAAAATATTCCCATATCATATGCAACAATTCAGCACCCCACTTAGACTAGTCCCACGGATTGGATAGAAAATTGCACAAGTTCTGTAGGAATCAGGGCAAATCAATCTCATTTTGTAAAGGTTTTAGGATCTTTGAACAACCTTGTGATGATGTCTAACAGTTGCTCCTCACTGTTCAGAAATAGTACATTTTCAGTGAATAAAATTAGATAGAGATTTTAAAGATGAAATGAGAGAGATAAAGGAATGTGAGAAGCAAGGAGAGAATCACATTTAGAGAACAGTCTTTCAATAATGCTGCAGCTGATATATTTCAGATTGCCATGTAGAGTATTAGTTAGTATTAGTATTTAAAAATTTGTTCGAAAGAAGTCTAAGTCTGAAGACAGTTCTTGACCTGTGTTCTCCTCCAACAATTCAGGTTCAAAGTAGAGAGTGTGGTGCTGGAAAAGCACAGCAGGTCAGGCAGCATCCGAGGAGCAGGAGAATTGATGATTCGAGTATAAGCTCTTCATCAGGAAGTTCAGGTTCAAAACCAAATGACAAAAGAAATTATTGCTCAATTATTGGTCCTTGCATGTCCTTGGTAGGATAGCTGGCAAAAGTGATAATTCAGACATAAAATCTGTCTTTAAATTATACAGAATAACACAAAATAAGCTGTGTTTCAAGGGCATAACACATTACAAAATTTGCAATTTATTGATATATATTCAAACTTTGATCTATGATGTCATAGTAATTTTGCTATAATTTACTGGCTTTTAATTCATTCCTGCCTATGGGTCACCCCTAGATCCTGTATAATAAATCTTCCAGAAAATAGCTGAAAAACATGAGCTTTTAATAGTCTTCCAGCCACCGTGTAAAGACAGCCTTCAGTGTTTACATTATATAGAGTTGTACTTGACACACCAGCAATAAGACATCAGTGCAAATGTATTAACAAACCAACAAAAAAAAACTATAAGTGATTTTATAAACATACATTTGTATCTAACAAAATAAAAGAAAAACACATCTGGTTCCCCTCGGTATTAAGTGTAATAAGCAACAGGAAGGGAAGTGGAGTTGAGGCCAAGATCATGAGGCCATGATAATATCGAATGGTGTAGCAAGCTCAAGGAGTCATTACCTGCTCTGGTCCTGCCTCTGTTTCTTATGCTTGGTTATCTGAATGCAGAAAATATTGACATAATTTTCCCAATTTACTCACGTACATCTGAAATTTACCGTGCAATGTTTAGCTAAACTATGATGCCTAGAAGCATATCCTGCATATAAATGTGTGGCACGCAATGGTCTGCATTGTGTAACTCAATCATCACATGCATGCTCAGGGCTGTAGAAACAGTAAATTCAGGAATAAAGCTTATCTTTTTCTTTTGTGGCTGACAATGCTTTTCACATTCCACAAACTGAAGCAGATGCAGTGAGGCACATGCGTCAACCAGAGTGCACCATATAGGAACACATTAGAATGTGGAGAAGTTGCTTTCAGCGCTTTAACATAGAGGGATGAACTGTGAACTGAGAAATGGAGCTGAGGTTGAGAGGGTTCTGAACATCAAGTGATGATAACTGACAACCTGTCTGGACTTGCCACATGGATGTGATGGTCAAGAAGGCACAATACCTGTTTTTTCTTAGGCAGCTCAGGAAATTTGGCATGTCCACAAGGAACTGCACCAACCTTTGTAGACGGACCATTGAAAGCGTACTGTTCAGTTGCATAATGGCCTGGTATGGCAACTGCTCTGCCCAGGACCATAAGAAACTACGGAAGGTAATGGTGTCAGCCCTGGTCATCACGGAGGGCAACCTTCCACCCATGGGGTCCATTTACACGGCCCATTGCCATCGAAAGGCTGCGAACATCATCAAAGACCCATCCCCCCTCCGGTAATACTGTCTTACTACCTCTTCCATCAGGCAGAAGATACAAAAGCTTGAACACCCACACCAAAAGGTTCAAGAACAGCTTATTCCCTGTAGTTATTAGATTGATGAATGGTCTCTCTAACTTCAAATAAGGTTAATTTGCCAATGTTGATTTTGTCTAGCACATGTCCTGTGCGATGTAACCCCTGTACTCCTCTCTCCAAATTCTTTTTTCACCCTATGATCTGTACACCCTTGCTTACTATGATTTGCCCTGTACTGCTTGTAAACAAAGCTTTTTACCGTACTTAGGTACATGTGACAATACGTCAAATCCATCAAATCTTAGTCAAACTATGTTGACCTTTCCATCTAATTTCAGCTAATTTTACTTTGAAGTATATGACAATGACATTTCCAAGAATTTTGAATGTAACTTGACATCTGGAGAATCCTTGTAATATTGAGTTCAACCTCCAGTTGAGATCATGCAGGAAATGACCAACATTTAGTTTGTGTGCCTTCTAAACTAATGTAAAGTCTTAACATTTCGGCTCAGAGATCTATTCATTTTTGTATTATAGTGATTGAGAGTAATGCAAAACTGTGGGACAATTGATACACATATAACACTTTTGCTTCCATATTTCATACCCACTCTTATTTTCCCTTTACTGTGATACTCCACTAATTTTAAAATGGCTTTGATTTTTATGAGTTGTAGCTACATTCAGATCTGTGTAATCTGGCATGCTCAGGGAAGTGGTGCACCGCTTAATGGGAAATGATATTAATCTGGCAGGTGCTGCTCTGTCTTTGAGGTTGAGGGAGAGGGGAAGTAGCTGGACTGTGAAGGATTCCAACACAGCAGAGTATCACAGTAAAACCACCTCAAGCTGCTACTACAACCGACATCAAACCAAACTACTACAGATCCTGGAAATCCGAAACATAAAGTGCTAGATGAACTTAGCAGGTCTATGGAGAGAGGAACGGAGTTGAAGTTTCAAACCCAACATGACTGTTCAGAACTGAAGGAAAATGGAAAAAGTCGAGTGTTATGCTGTAGAAAAGAAGGCCAGTCAAGTGAACTCGAAGAACAAATCAAGGAAAATTTCAGTAACATCTAAGATGTCATAGAATAAAAGATGAAGGAAATGGTCATAATTCACTGGTGTAATACGCTGGAAATCAAGCTCCAATATTCCCAGAGTCCTAACAAATGCAAAACCATTTAATCCATCTGTGTGAAGTCCTCAATTTACCTGACCGATGAATCTAAGATAAAAGAAAACATTATTTAGATTTCTCAAACTTAACAAGGAAATAGTTATTTATTGCAAATAGATTACAGTTAAATGCTAGCAGAGAAGAAAAATAAATTACTAATTTATAACCCCCTACAACTTAATTCTACTCCTTTAAAAATAATCTTATACACATGCAAACAGACACAGAAAGAAACAAGACAAGGCATAAGTATTATGAGTGAGTGGGGAAGGAAGAAGAAAAATGTCAGCGAAGCACAATTCTGCCACCAGTCCAGATTACAAGTATCAATGAGATGCTTACCTTCAGTTCCCTCCCAATTTCTTTTGACTTTTTGAGGGTGGCACAAGGTTATAGATACACTGATTCTTAACTTTTCATTCACTAGTTGACACATTCAGTATCACTAATGGTGCTTCTTTTTTCCTTTTTCCCTTCATGACAAGAATTTGCAGAGAGAGAGAATAGCTTACTGCATGCAATGTTCTTTCACTTCTACACTCACAAAATTGGGAGAGAGATGTTTTCTCATTCACTATTTGGATATTTCTCCTGTATTGTCCAAACACCAAGCTGTAGCCTCTCACCTAGGAACTAATCAGAGAGTTGTCACTATACTGAGTACTCCTGAACACACACAACTGGTCCTGGTTGATAAACCAATTAACAGTCTGTAACTGGACAGAACTGCTCTGAACACACACCTGTGAAGCTGAGGTATCTGACATCTTACACCATTGAGTAAAAAAGTGAGGTCTGCAGATGCTGGAGATCACAGCTGAAAATGTGTTGCTGGTCAAAGCACAGCAGGTCAGGCAGCATCCGAGGAATGCCTGACCTGCTGTGCTTTGACCAGCAACACATTTTCAGCCATCTTACACCATTGTACTACCCACCCATCTAATTGCTCGAATAATGCACTAAATTATGTGCAACAGACAATGAGTTCCAGTGACTTGTTTCTTTTAAAAGTCCTGATTTAAAGTAGTATCTTTTCCCATTTTTTTAAGTCCACAGTTCAAAAAGAATGAAAATTGTTGTTACAGGCACTATAGAGAAAACTAACCCAATAATTTAGTAAGTTTATTGTAAAGATGAAGAACAGTGTATTCATGTTATCAATCCACTATTATGATGATTAGATTTTAAAATAATAACTTTTTTGAAAACTTGAAGTGGCCAACCTTTTAGAAGGTAGTCATCAGAAATTCTGGTTACAAGAGAATTTCAGTTGGCAGAGTGACAGGTAACAGGCAGTTCTCGATGGTTGGCAAGTTATTAGGAAGAGTTCTGTATTTGGAGAAACATGAATTAATCAGAAAACGTTAGTATGGATTTGTTAAAGGAATGATTGTGTTTGACAAATCTGACTGAATTGTTTGAGAATGTAACTAGTACTCTTGATGAATGTCTACATTTGATGTGGGCTGAAAGGACTTTAGCAAGTGTTTTGATAAGTACCACCATAGCAGCCTAGTTAAGGAAGTAAGAGCCCTTGGGATTCAAAACAAAGTGGCATCTTGTTTCCAAAATTGAGTGAGAGGCAGGAAGTAAGGAGGGATCACCTAGAGATGTTTCTGTAACTGAAGGTCTGTTTTCAATGAGCTCAATGCTGAAGCCCTTGCAGTTTGTGGTATATACTAATGGTTTGATCTTAATTGTAGGGGGTATAATCAAGAAGTTTGTGGATAACTTGAAAATTGGTACAGTGATAAATAGTGAGGAAGATAGCCATAATCTACAGGAGGAAATCAAAAAAACTGGTCAGTAGCATGAGCAATGGCAAATGGAATTCAATCCAGAGAAGTGTGAGATAATGCATTTGGGGAAGTGTAACACAGTAAGGGATTGCACTATAAAAGTACTACACTGGAAAGTACTGGAAGATCAAAGGGATGTTATTGTGCAGATTGACAGATCCTGGGAGATCAAATGGATGTTATTGTGCAGATTGACAGACCCCTGAATGTAGCAGCGCAGAGAAACAAGATGATGAAGAAGACATATGAGATACTTTCCTTTATTAGCTAAGGCATGTATAAGAGCAAGGAGGTTAAACGGGAACTATAGAAATGCTGGTTAGGCCTCAGCTAGAGTACTGCATGCAGTTCTCATCACCACATTATAGGAAGTATGGGATTGCATTCAAGAGGGTGCAGAGGCAGTTTTACAGATGCTGCTTGACCTGGAGGTTCTGTGCAATGAGGAAAAATTGGTAGGCTGGGATTGCTTTCCTTGGAGCAATGAATGCTGAAAGGTGCCTTGATTGAAGCGTATAAGATTGTGAGGGGCATGGATAGGGTGGATAAAAAGGCACATTTTCCATTAGTAGAGACATTAATAATCAAAGGCCATCAATTTTAAGGTATGAAGTAGAAGGTGAGAAGTTTGTTCATTCAGAGGGTGGTGGGAATTTGTAACTCACTGCCTGAAAGGGTGATTTCAGTCAAAAGCGCTTGTAATATTTAAGCAGTATTTAGATATTCACTTATCTTGCCACTGCCTCTGAGACAATGAGATCAAAAATTGGAAAATGGGATTAGTGTAGTCAGATCCTAATTAAGCATAGTGGACAAGATGGGCCAAATGGCCTCCTTCTGTTCTGTAACAGGCTATGATTTGATAATACAAAGGCCCGATAATACAACGTGGAAAGAGGTGAGTCAGGCAACTGTTAGTTTTCTCTATGTCATGGGAAACTATTTCCAAAGTCTGTCAAAAGCTTCAAAAATGTGCATTATTCAACAGTGAGATTTCAGTATTATGTCACAATACTTTCTTATGGGACTGATTTGAATGCCTTGAGATATATCATATATTTAAAATATCATGAAATTGTCTTTGTACTCAAAGCTATTTGAAGGAGAAAAGTAAAATTCCAACTTTCCTTATTAAAGATAAGTATTTGTTGACACAGTATTGCGAAATGATTTATAAATACTAGTGTTGGATTCTCACCGAAAATGATGCCATTGGTTTTCAGTCCATCCAGCTTTTCAGTCTCTGCAACATGTAGACAGCATGTAAGTCACATTAACTGTCAGCATTGTAACTGATGCACTGTAAGTCATGGTCACAGTTCCTTCAGAATGACACATATCAGCTTAAGATAGCAAATAAAAACAGAAATGCTCAAAACATTCACTAGTTCAGGATGCATCTATGGTAAGAGAACTGAGTTCACATCTGACACAATTATCTTTTGTCAGGATGCACTGTCAGCTTAAGGTAGAATCTAATGTCTCTTTATTTACCAAAAAAAATTAAACAAAAAGATGTACTGACATTTGTGTAATTATAATTTTGCACAGATCTGTCGTTATTTCAATTCATTTGCCTGTGTAATTCCAGTGATTTTATTCAGCATTTACACATGTATTGCTTTATTCTAGAATACAATAAGGACTCTATATTTAATTGTAGCAGAAAGGACTGCACATTGCTGTGTTACAAAGATAGTGAGGAGTCACATCCTGCTATGTTTTAACTCTTAGATTTTGGAGCAGACTGAAAATGAGCATTT
The DNA here is from genome assembly GCF_020745735.1 of Hemiscyllium ocellatum. NCBI lineage: Eukaryota > Metazoa > Chordata > Chondrichthyes > Orectolobiformes > Hemiscylliidae > Hemiscyllium > Hemiscyllium ocellatum. The sequence continues at coordinate 21,881,494 of NC_083415.1, read as the reverse complement.
CTGACTTAGCTCTGTGCCTTGTTTATAATATTTCCCCCCATTTTTGATCAGCATAAGCCAGAATTTAATTCTGCAATTTATTCAATGCAAATTCAGCTTGCAAGATTTTGGTATGGTTAATAAAATTTTCTTTTCAAGATGTCGGCATCTGGATGGCAGCATAAAATGTAATTTAGATCCCTGTGAACTTTTGACTGCTCCATTGCTGAGCTAACATCATCAGTGGAGTATGTCAGAAGAGAAAATGTGTTGCTGCCCTGCAGGCTACAAAAGAAAATCATCACTCAAAGGAATAATGACACAAGAGATGGATATTAATAATCTGCAAAAGTGCTGCCCATGTACAACATCAGTCAGCATCCAGCACCAACTTCTCTCAAATACTGATTCCACGGCATGAGGTAGATCAGGTAACATGTTCTGTCGATTTATCTCTCCCGTTGACCACATGAAAAAGCTTTTTAGCATACAAAAATGGAGACAGAGGCCATTTTAAATGGTGTGGTGTCTGCGAGCTAACAAATGATAGGTGAACTAGCCACTAATAACTGCCACTTCCCACTGTTCATTCCTCACAGCTGGAATTGCCGTCCGCACTCTCCCTGATGGAGTCAGGCCCAGGAGTTGTATCATTCAGTGGCTCATTAGTTTGATAAACCGTTCTAGCAGAGTACCCGCAGCAGCCACTGCCAGCACTGCAGTACTTATGTGACTTCAGGGACTCCTGAAAACTAAACCATCATGAGAGAACAGAACACAGGCAGGATCTGTGCAGCTGCTTTAAAGCTGCATTGTCCTATAAACATGGTTGCTTGCTGTCTCATATCAGAAGTGTAGGGCACTGAATGAAAAGTTAAGCCTACTTTCAGGCATGACATCGTACTTATTCTTACCTTGAGTGTGAAATACATTCCGCATAGTTCTGTGAGCAAATCCATTTGGTGCTGATCTTGCAGTATCACTCCCCAGCTCTCCGATTCTCAAGAGGTCAACAATACACGATTGATTCATTTCAGGTCTGCAAAGAAAGATACCCTCAAAACATCGCATCTTGGGTGTAAAAACAATAAAAAGTTAAAACAAAAAACAAAAGTGCTGAATAAAATAATTTCATTTAAAATTTTCAATGTTTAAAATCATGCTAAATGAAAAATTTAATTTCAAACAAGGTATGTGTTAAAGTTGGGACCAACCAAAGGATATGACAATTTGTATTTGAATTTTTAATCACAGTGCTATTATTTGCATGTTGCATCTTTAAAAAAAAACACGATTATATTTTATGTATGCATTTATCAGAAATGTCTCCCTATGCTCATGCAGTGCCATTACTTTTAATCAAATCAAAGGTGTTATATTCTTTTGGTGTTTTCCTTCACTCAGATGTTTCCTCTCAGGATACTCCAGAGGTAGCCAGGCCCTCCATTTCCACCTTGCCTACTCCCCTCTAACCCTTGGAAATTCGGGCCACCGAGTGTCGACTTGCCTGGAGCAGGAGATCCTCAACATATCTGAGCTGCCCTGACACTAACTCCCTGCTGTCACTCAACCAAATCTCCAAAGCCAAAAGGATCCATTGCTGAGCAGGCTTCCCTCTACCCCAGCTGCTGAGCCTGGGAACACACTCAGATATATTGGAAAGGAAAAAGATAAGATTACCCTCTGAGGGCACATGGGTGGGAAGGGTGACATTGAATATTAAATTGATGCTCACATTTCCATAAACATGGATAGATTTTGTGGGCAGCACGGTGGCACAGTGGTTAGCACTGCTGCCTCACAGCGCCGGAGACCTGGGTTCAATTCCCGACTCAGGCGACTGACTGTGTGGAGTTTGCACGTTCTCCCCGTGTCTGCATGGGTTTCCTCCGGGTGCTCCGGTTTCCTCCCACAGTCACAAAGATGTGCAGGTTAGGTGAATTGGCCAGGACAAATTGCCTGTAGTGTTAGGTAAAGGGGTAATGTAAGGGTATGGGTGGATTGCGCTTCGGCGGGTCGGTGTGGACTTGTTGGGCCGAAGGGCCTGTTTCCACACTGTAAGTAATCTAATCTAATCTAATTTTGCAATGCCTCTACTTGTTTGTGTCTCTTTCCAACCCCAAATGTAACTGCATCGGCATGATGCCTAACAGCATATCTCTACAGAATGCATCAGGGATCGTTGTTTATGTGAAGCATAAGCTGACACCATTGCCCTTCATGATCAAACATCTCTATTCTTTTCCTGTTCTCTGTAAACAAATGTTTTTGATGTTGAATGAAGTGGTCAGCCACAGCTGGGGGAGAGATGTGTACAGCACACAAGTAGCCAATGCAATAGGATTTATGCATGAACCTGTGTGTAATGTTCTTACCATCTGAAGGCCCTCGCATTGCTGGGGTTTGCGGCCCCCTCCTCACATGCTGAAACAACCACCCCGTTCTCTCCAGGCATGGTTATGGCCATTTTATGTCTTATTGTGTAATTCTGGTTTACAGCACAATGGAATGCTCACTTCAGACAGCAGTTTCCAGTATTCACCTTGACATGTCTGTGAGGCCCAGAACATCCAGAGGCAGTATATTTCCTGCAAATGCTGCTGGAACTGATTCAAGATGGTGAGAGGGTAGTGAGCTGCGTGCAGACCCTTGCCCAGGGCTCATCTGCTACTACATGCTTTCTTTCTTTTTCTTTTTCTTTCTTTATCATTCTGCTCTTTTTCTTTCATTTTCTTTCCTTTCACTTTTCTTTCCTTTGGAGCCTTTTGTAGTGGGTTAGTCAGAGGAATCAGTGTGGCAGCTACGGCCAGCTGTGTGTGGAATGGCTCCTCCGACGGTCAAAGGCAGCGGTGGTAGTGGCAGCAGGGACGTTCTCCTGACATTCGGGGCTGGTGGCAGCAGCAGACTTTCCAAGAGTGCTTCCAGGTTCTCAAATGCAGAAGTGGACCCCTAGTCCAGACACAGGATCTGTAACATGAGCTGCCAGAGAGTCCTCCAATTCTGCTGCCTAGGGAAAGAGATCCTTTAAGACATTAATGTTAAGAGTTTTTTTTCTCTCACTGTGATGATACTATGGCTTTAAGAGGTGTACTTTGTCCTTTTTAAATGAAGAGAGATTGAGACAGAGGTGAGAGTAGTCTGATCAAAGTCATTCATGTAAACAACTTGTGAGGGGATTTAGTCTGCTCCATAACACCACAAAGGAGTTCATAACATCGGTACGCTACAGTAGTAAAAAACACCTATCACTCAGGTTGCCTCTACGTGAAGTTACATCCTCGCAACACCACCCACTCCCATTTCTTTGATTCTATTTATTGTACCGTGCACCACTCCATCTCCTCTCCATGCTCACATGCTCAGGATGACTATAACCCTCACTTACCCATAGCTCCCATCTGTCACATGACATGCAAAATACATACATTCTCAAACAACTCATAAGATTGTCCTCAACACATATTTACAAGAGGATATTATATAGAACCTGCAGCAGAAGACAGTGAATCCCCTGTGAATTAACCTGTCTAACCTGCCTCTTCTGGCAAGGGAAAAGCCTATTTTTTTAAAAAAAATGCTTTTAATGGTATATGGGTTACTGGTAAGGCCAGCTTTTGATGCCCATCCCTAAATGCCCCTGAACTGAGTGGCTTATTCAACTATTTAAGAGTTAACCACATTGCTGTGGGTCTGAAATCACCTGTAGACCAGTCTGGGTAAGAATGGCATATTTCCTTCTCTAAAAGGCAGTAGGTGGGTTTTCCTGATAATTCATGATAATTTCATGATTCATGTTTTACTAATTAATTTCAAATTTTATCTTGGATTTGAACTCAATGTATGGCATTGTTAGCCTGGGCCTTTGGATTACAAATCCAGTGATTCTGTCATCTCCCCTCGATCATGACTCTGGTGACAACCCTGGAGGAGAGGCCATACAGACATGTTCCTCCTTTTGCTTTCATACTTCTATATCACTGCCCTCTACATGGCAATCATCCAGCCATCTTCCTCAGCACACCTTTGATACTATGATGAATTACCTGTTACAAGTGGGCAGAAGGTATTGGAGAAATAGGATGTCACAGATTTCAATGTGCTGGAGGGCAAGATCATGTGCTGGTTCTGCAATAGAGGACTGAGACATTCAAGACCAAACCTGGAAGAAAAGTTTGCTTAGCATGTAACAAGAAACATTACGTACGCTGCACAGCATTTTAGTGAGCTCGGGCCAATGGTTCAGAGATGAGAGGAGACCAACTATAACTTGTGGCAGGGTCTCATGCATAGCATAGAGCTCTGCCCAACAGTGAGCAGATGTGAACATTGAGGGGCATGCACGGTGACAGAGCTTTTACTGACAGTTCAGGTAGCTTCTGCAGCAAATCATACAGTTCCATGGAAGTCAGACACTGCCCTGTTTTGAAGGCCAGTAATGATAAGAGCTTCCTGAATGTGACATCATGGTCAGATTCTTGTTATGTAGAGCTGCACAAATGCTGAGGTACAATTACATAGACAGTGATCTTTCCAGTACGGTCTCAGGATGTTAGCATGCCTGAGTACCTCCATTGCATATTCCATCGTGCCCTCGTAAATGCCACACAGCCAGCTGGGCCAAGCTAGTTCCCCTTCAACCTACATCCAGACCTTCAAGGTTCGGAGCTACCTCTCAGAGGTCAGCCACACCAGCCATCTTCATGGAAGCTCAGCAACCATCCCTCTTCTAACCTATAGGAACTGGAGATACATGTCATTTTTATACTCTGCTGACTGCCCTTCGTGCTCCCGAAGGATCCTAATTCAATATGGCAGAGGGCACGCTTCTGATGCACAAACAGCATGTGCAAAATGGAAACAGATACAATTGTTTTATGTGTGCAAAAGGGATACAACATGATTGATTTTTTTTCACATACATGTTTCCAAAATGCACATTCCTGCAATTTCATCAAGGGGTTGCTGATAGCATAATAAATAATATGATGCTACCTTTTTACCCCAATTGTTGGTGTGTCAATGCGCAATATATCAAATTCCTGACAAACCAATGACAATTTTTTTCCTGCTTTATTGAATGCACTTTTCAAAACAGGTACTATGAAAGTTTGGAAATTCCGAAGTTTGTTCCCAAATTAACTCATTTCTACCAAAGATGGATAACATTAAATTAACCCATTACATACCATGTTGGACAAGGAAACCTCACATCATGTATAGTGAGTAGCCACTTTAATATCACCAATTTTTCACCACTGCACAAGATTGAAGTTATCCTCTACAAGCTTGGATGTATCCACGGAAAAAGCTGGCAGCAGATGGATTGTTAGGAATATGTTTTGAAATATCAATTTCTTCCAGCCTTAAAAAAAAGATTTCCCATTTGCCCAACAGAATAACAATGGCCTGGAAGCAGCATCTATCTTTCAAATGAACTACACTATCAGCATGTAATCATAGCAGAATCTAACAGCAGGGATTGCCAAAATGAGATAGCTGCACTGCACATTGTTATTACACCTGTGCAGACTTTTAGCCAGTTTATTTACTGGACCATGTTATCGAAATGGCTAAGGACAAAACGTAATGATGGCTCTGGGAGCAGAAAGCATAGTGGGCTGGCTGAGTTAATTTTTGTGGGAGCCTGCTGTTGCAGTCCTTGCTGTCGATTGTAGCCACTCCTGCCAGAATGTCTGCTGCTCTATTTGTCTACCTTGTACTATCCCCATCTAATCCACAGTAACTCTTCAGTCACCACCCTGTGAAGTTCATCATCCAACTACAGCTAGATTTGCCCTTCTTTCTGCCACACTCTACTTTGCCCACAAGAAAAGATCAATAGCTTTTCAGCTCTGATCAACGATCAAAATGCTGATGGAATTTTTTCAATATCAGTTACTAAAATTATTTTTGTTCTCATAATTTCAAGTATCCCTTCATTTGTCATATGATTCTTAGCACACATATTTCAAAGATCTCTATATTTTGGGTTTCATTCACAGGATGTGACATTGCTGACAATTATTTCCCAGAGGGCAGTTAAGAGTGAACCAATTTACTATCACCATGTAAGAATGGCAGTTTCCTTTTGTAAAGGGTATTAGTGAACAAGACGAGCTTTTCGCACCAAACAATAGTTACATGGTTATTATTGGACTCTTAATTCCAGATTTGTAATTAAGTTCAAACTCCACTATCTGCCACAGTGGAATTTAAATGCAGGTCTCCAGAACATTATCTGGGTCTCTGGACTAATAATACCACTGGGTCATCACCTTCCCACAGGTGTTGACTTATCATTCAGATTTCTGAAGGAATACAGACATTTCGAAGGAATACAGGAGGTAGCATTTTGTGAGAATTTTCTTCTTTACAAGGTTAAGTTTTCTTGCTTTTAATACATCTTTCATCTTCACATAATTACTTGTGGCTATCTCTATCCTTTATCTAACTTCTACATCACATCCACCATTGTCTGTTATAATTTGACCTAAACAGACAGACATAACAATTTCTTTCTCTGAGAAACCATCTACTTCGGTCTTCTCTCTTGTTTCCTTTGATAATATATTTTGCATTTACCATATTTGTCCTTTTGAAGTTTATTCTCAGTTAATTTTCTAGACTTTTGGAGTCATAGAGTCATAGAGTTGTACAGCACAGAAACAGACCCTTCTGTCCAACTCATCCTTGCTGACCAGATATTCGAAATTCAACTCATTCCATTTGCCAGCATTTGGCTCAAATCCCTCTAAAATCTCCCAATTCATATGTTGTTAACTATTGTAATTGTACCAGCCTCCACCACTTCCTCTGACAACTCATTCCATTCAAGCACCATCCTCTGTGTGAAAAAGTTGCCCCTTTGATTTCTTTTATATCTTTCCCCTCTCACCTTAAACCTATGCCCTCTAGTTTTGGACTCCCCCACCCTGGGGAAAAAAAATCCTTGGCTATTCGCCCGATCCATGCCCCGCATGCTTTTATAAATCTCTATAAGATCATCTCACAACCTTTGAAAATAGCCCCAGTCTATTCAGCCTCTCTCTATGGCTGAAACCCTCTTTCCCTGGCAATGTACTTGTAAATCCTGTCTGCACCCTTTCAAGTTTAACAACCTCTTTCATTTGGCAAAGAGACCAGAATTGAATGAAGTATTCCAAAAGTGGCCTAACCACTTGCACAGCCAAAACATAACATCCCAACTCCTATACTCAATGCACTGACCAATAAAGCCAAGGTGTACCAAATGCTTTCTTCATTATCGTATCGGCCTGAGACTCCAACTTCAAGTACAAGGTCTCTTCGCTCAGCAACGCTCCCCAGGACCTTACCATTAAATATATAAGTCCTGCCCTAATTTACCCTACCAAAATGCAACACTTCACATTTATTTAAATTAAGCTCCATCAGCCACTCATCAGTCCATCAGACTATCTAATCAAGATCCCTTTGTACTGAGGTAAACTCCTTCACTGTCCCCAACACCACCGATTTTGGTGTCATCTGCAAACTTACTAACCATTCCTCCTATATTCACATCAAATCATTTGTATAAATGTCAAAAAACCGTGGACGCATCACCGATCCTTGCAGTAGTCAAAGGCCACCAGTCCAAAAAGCCATCTTCTACCATCACCCTCAGTTTCCTACCTTCTAGCAAATATTGAATCCTAATGGCTTTTTCTCCCTGTATTCCATGTGATCTAAACTTATTAATCAGTCTATCGTACGGAATTTTATCTATTCTGCTGAAGTCCACATAGACAATGTCCACTGTTCTGCCTTCATCAATCTTCTTTGTAATTTCATCAAAAACTTCAATCAAGTTTGTGAGACACGATTTCCCACACACAAAGCCACATTGACTATCCCTAATCAGTCCTTGCCTTTCCAAACACATTTAGGTCCTGTCACTCAGAATCCCCTTCAATAACTTATGACTGACATCAGGCTCACCGGTCTATAGTTCCCTGGACTTTCTTTACCAGCTTTCTCAAATAATGGCATCACAGTAAGCACTCTTCAGTCTTCCAGCAACTCATCTGTGGCTATCAATGATACAGTTATCTTCACAAGGGGGCCAGCAATCACTTCCCTAGTTTCCCACAAAGTTTTGGGATAAATTTGATTTGGTCCACAATATTTCACAAGACCTCTGATTCCGCAAGTGCTGTGTCAGAGTATACTGCAGGTTTAACATGTTCTTGCCTCAAACCTTGACTCCTGGAAGTACATCTAATCTCCTTAGTATGTGTTCTGCGTTCAATTGACTAAATGTGGCAACAGAATGCAGTTTTGCTGTACTCATCTCTTCACTTGAAACATACCTGATTATCCCTTCTAGCTGGATGTTCATTATTTAATCACAATATCATCCCTAGATAAATCTCACATATTTACTGTTAATGTTAACTTTTAGTGATAAACACAAATTGAATGCTTTTTCCATAGGCCATGAAGCATATCTAAATTTTCTTGTTTGCTTATAGTTATCCATTGTAGATTATTCTTGGGTTAAATATTTCCTCTCTTGTTCATACGTTAGGTCTAACTCCAGACTAAGTTTCACCAATTTCTGCTTCAATTGTAACATTATTTCCATTTATTTGGATTTTCAAGATCACTTTAATGAGGTGATTTATTAAGCTTATATGTTTAAAATGATTGTACTCCATTACTCTTTAGATAATTTACTGAAACATGACTGCCTCAAGTCATCTGCAAAGTATTTTTTGGTCTAATATGTTTGATCCCAAAGTTTGGTGATCACAGTTAACTCTGCTCCTCCAAGATCTTTGCAATGTTCTGTTGTTATTTCATCTATGCCTGGAGATTTTCCTGTACTCAGTAATTTCAAACCGGTCGCCATATCTGATATCATAATATTTAGTCCTTTAAATGCATCTATGTCTTGAGGGCTTGTGGAGACCAAAATTTCAAAGTTATGAGGATTCAGACTGTAAAACTACACCAGTGGTGTGGCAATGGCAACTTGGCTTCATGTCATCCCATGCCAAGTTCCTATTTGTAGATATATTTGCATTATGGATACTATTTGGAATTAAATCCTACCTTCAAAATTAAGACATTGGCATATGAGAATCTCACAGCACCAATTTACATTCATGTAAGAGTGGCATGGCTTAATCAACTTTGTGCTAGCTGTGCTTGAGGTAAACAGTGGTCTTCATTGAGGGTGCAATAGCAAAGGGAGCAGGAGGATGGTATTTCACTAAGAGTATTGGGACTGACAAAGTCGTCAAAGGTGAGGGACATGGAGGTTTGGGCAGGGCACTCAGGATAGGGAGATAGCTTAGATAGGAGACTGATGTGGGGTCTAGGTACAAAAGTACGCAGGGGGAAGAAACTAATTTCTTGGCTATGGTCAAGGGTGGAAGGGGGAATGGGGGCTGTCAGCAAAATAAATAGAAAAAGATGACAAAAGGACAGGGTCACCACTGTCCAAAATTAAGTTTGACAGGTCAAAATCAGGGTACTATCTAGGAGAGAGAATATTCACACTCACAGGGGCAGGGGTGTGGGGCAGGGATGGATTAATTCAATTCTGTTGTGGTTAGGCAGTAAGGGGAATAGAGGCCCAGTCTGATTAAGGAATTTTTAAGTGACATGTACAGTGGCCACAAGGTCTATCAATGACTCCAAGGATGATGTGGGGTGGGTCTAGGTTCTGAAGAGGAATCTTGTTGGGGATGGAGGTAGAATGAGAGTAGGAGAGGTGATAGGTCTACTGCCATATTAACAGCATGGTATGTGGAGGTTCAATGGTTATAGTGGGAAGATGCACAGTACTATTGGAGAGTCAAGGTGATGGGGTAAAAATGTAAAATCACAGGATAAGTTGGAGGGTGGCATATTATTTGTCACTCTCACACAAAAAGTAAGCATATCCAAAAACTCACTTACATCTGCCAGGAGTACAGATCCACGTAGGAGGAAGACAGTGTGGGGTGGGTGAAGTTTTTGATGCAGGCAGTGGGAGGTGTGGAGGACCTAACTGCTCAGCAGCATAATCCCAAAGCTCTCATATCGCAGTCAACCTTCCTTGTACAGGTCACTTGCTTGAATATCTGTGAGTCTCACCCACACTGCCTTCCTACAATGGTAAGCACAGGGAGAGAGGATGTAATAAATGAGACTCTCACCTCTCAAGCTGGAAGAATAGCAGCACCATAATGGAGAGGGGGTCAGGAGACTACCACTGCAGGAAAGATATCAAAACAGAACACCAGTGTCGGGTCAATGCATCTTCAGCACATTGATAAACTACCTTCAGTCCTCCAAGAGACAATTCTGGAGGTACCAGACATTGAACTGGGAAGTAGTCACTGAAATTTGTCAGGATCTGCAGCAAGCCTTGCAACCATATGAATGTGGCAGCAATTCTATGCCTGATGCACTGAAAGTGACTTAAAGTGAGCTTTGCTCCAATAGCTGTTTCCAAGACTCCACAGGCAATATTTGCAGCCTGCAACAAACAGGTACATCAAACAGATTACCCATAGCCTCTTCCATTGTGCCAAAGAGATGGTCAGGTAGAGCACAGATGAAGACAGGCAGGCAGCCAGTATGATGAAGTTTTCGGACATTGCTTAGAAAAAACTGGGGAATTTTCTGCACTCACATTGCTATTAAACAGCTGGCAGCAGAAGGCCTCTTGAGATTCTACTCAGTGAATAGCTAGCTCTTCTATGGCCATAGATGAGGAATCAACCCCCTGTATTTGGTTCCCAGGGAGCTCTCTGACTGATATGTCTTGCAGAACCAGCAGCTTGCTGAGCTTTTCAAAGCCACTTTTCAGATGGACAGCTGGACCAAGGGTGACAAGTGCTATCTCTCAGTCTCTAGTTAGTGACACAGACAGGGAAACCTCACAGTGGAGCAAAGGGGCATTGCACTGCAGTCCACGCCTTCATCAGAAAGCACTTCAACTGACTGCACAGGTTCTTCAGCATGCTCCATACTGGCATTCATGAATAATTGTGTCATGTTCTACAGTAGACAAACTGACCATGCAAACTGTCCAAGACCATACATGCCAAGGATACCAGGGTGAAACAGCGCCACGGAGGCCAGTGACCCATCACCAAGTCACTCCTTATTTATACATGGAGAGTCCTTAACACTGACTCAGCTTCCCCAAAGCCAGCTCTCAAAGTGAACTGAACTTCTGACACTCCCGTTCACATCTGTCATCCAGGACTCCCTGCTTGGACCAGATTAACAGCCCCAGTCAGGGAACTCATATTTGATGAGGTCCACATGCTGGCCTCATTAAAATTCGCTACACAGGGACAATTTCATTTAGATAGCTCTTGCAAGATTGAGGGACTTAGATGACTGTTCTACCATTGCCAGAACTTTATTGCCAGCTCAGGATGGCAGAAACCCCAGCCACTAGCAACCCTGCTCCCCACACCCCCAGCCACCACCACCATCAGAAATGCAATCCTTTTGGGGTCTCAGAATCTGCAGCATCCTTACATGCCCATGTTCCTGTACAACAATAACTTGACACTGACTGTAATGGAGTGTCTGTGGAGCCTGCAAGTACCTCTATATTCCAGTAAAACAGATGAACATTAAAACAAAAGACTGCTCCAAACACACACTATAGTCTTTTGCATGATAAATGAGATTTCTAACTTTCCTCTACAATGAGAAGTTACTGTATAGTAGGAAGCAATTGCCAAAGAAAGGACATTGATGTAGAATTTAGTATTGTGAAGACAATATATTGTGCAATATGTGCAAATGACGAAGTATCTTTTATATTAGATATAATAAATTCTTAAGCTTTCCTTTCTTACCACTGTGTCTTAGTAGTGACCTAACATCAGCAGCTGAGGTGGAGGCTAGCTGCTGAATGTGATGCTCCTTTGCCTGTGATGACATTGACTTTGGCCTTCTGGGAGTGTCATGCATTGGTTCAAGGTAAACACTTCAGCCATGCCTACTGAAGACACTAGGGTCTTGGCAGAGGGGAAGTGGAGAGGCTGCTCACTTTGAAAATACTCTGAATGACAATTAGCTGACCCTAGCTAACAACTGAAACATGCTTCTACTCTTTCTGACTACACTATTGTACTTCTCTGCCTCCTTGAGGACTGGAAAACTAAGAACATTCAGGTGGCTTAACCCTTTCTTTTCTTGAGACAATATTGTATAATGGATGGTGTGACAGAAGGCAGCTGAGGTTGAATTTTACTCAACCTAGTACTTCATGGCATTCACTAACCTCTATATGGGAAAAAAAATCCTCACCTGCCCAAAACATGGAAGATTCATAATGGACATGGTCTCATCCATATTCTGTGCAAAGCTGCACAGAAACCTAGTATCTCCACCATTTGTTAGTCTAACCTCAGTTACATTTCCAATTGGGCTTCTTATGGTAGCAATAAGAGACCAACAATCAGTGTGGGTCTCAAAGGCAGCCTTATGCCCAGGAGTTGTCTGAGTATCTGGGATCTCAGTTATTAAAGTCTGCATCAACTTCAGAGAAATGTCTGCTGTGCTCATAAGAGGGTGAACCCAATTCTGAATGCATACCCTCCACTAACCCGTTGGGCGTATTCATGCCAGTGGGGGGTGCAGGAGAGTTAGGTGATAGTGCAATCTCTGGATCACTGGTCTCATCATACCCAAAAGTGGAGTACATAGTCTCCAGTGACTGAAACCTGAGATCAGAATTACAGGTACCTGTAACAGGCAACAAATAGAAACATAATGACATTCTACAGAGTCTATATGTGCAGAACACGTCCCTGGGCACCCATTGCAACAGCTCCAGATTTCATGCACTCTCAGAAACAAAAACAGAAGCCGCTGGAAAAACTCAGCAGGGGTCTGACAGCATGTATGGAGAGAAATCAGAGTTAACATTTTGAGTTCAGTGACCCATCATCAGAACAGAGGTCAGATCTTACTAGATCTGCCCAGTTTTTCCAGCAATGCCTGCTTTTGTTTTTGTTTTCCAGCATCTGCAGTTTTTTTTGTATCTTTCATTTTTCATCCTTCTCACTCTGCTGCCTTCGCAGACAGCAATAGATCATTTGCTCTTTTTTTAAAGCAACTAGAAAGCTTTTGATTCTATTGCGGAGTGATCATGAGTTTGGGAACCCCTCCCATCATCAGTATCCTCTCCTTCAGCTTATGCATCTGTTTATATTTCAAGGGAAAATAGATATTTAGTGACTTAGAGTCATAGCGATGTACAGCATGGAAACAGACCCTTCAGTCCAGCCTGTCCATGCTAACCAGATATCCCAACCCAATCTAGTCCCACCTGCCAGCGCCCAGCCCATATCCCTCCAAACCCTTCCTATTCGTATACCCATCCAACTGACTTGAAAAAGATCACTTTATCCCTTCACAATGCCGTACTGGTTTGTCAATATGTTACATTGCATCCAATCACTCATTCAATCTGAACTGTCACACACTTTGGCCTCAAGTTCAATGTGTCCTTAGACTTCTAATGCATTCATCTGACTGGCTGAGCTACTCACTTGCAGATAAACATAACCTGAGAGTGAATCCCATGCCACTGTGACACTTACCTGAGAGAGCCAAATGAAGTAATTGGCTCTTTTCCTGCACTGGAGCAAGGATCTTAAGTGAAGCCCATAATTTCTAACAGTGGCTTGGAGAGGCAAGAGGTCCAAGAAGACCAACTGCCACAATTCCCAGATAGCCTGGAGTGGAATATGCAGGGAGGCATCACTGAATTACTAGGCCAATCTCTGTCTTGGTTCTGACATTTCCAAAGTGGTGTGACAGGGGCTGGGATGTGATGCTAATGTACGATGAGTGAGCTGGGGTCTCAGAATAATAAAGATTAATAAATAAAGAAGTGATGGGGGGAGTATTTTAAGGAGGCTTGAGTAGAATGGAGTCCTGCTCAGGACAAATGCTTCAGAATCTTGACGAGGAGGAAGTAAACAAGAAGCGTGGGACCCTGGTTCAGAGCCTCCTTGCTTTCCTCATACTCATTTGTAGCCCATCCAGAACTCTTCACTTGTCACCTAATGGGGGATTCCTCTATTGAAACACATTCCCACAATATTATTGAATAGATTCCATATACCTGACATTTGTCTTTCAATTTTCCTGATGAATTGTTCTGAGCATTGGCTCCCAACTCAAAAGTACATGTGATATTAACTTCTGGCTCACCACCATGAATAGCATGCCACAGATTAAATTCTACCCAAAATCACTGAAGGAGATTTTGAAAGCCTTATATTCAAGCGCTCTTTTGAGAGCACAAAAGTCAACTTAGGAATACAATTTAAATTATTACCATAACGCATTTCCTTATGAAAACGGTAGAGAAAAACATGTTATTCGAGCAATAAAATGTTAATTTATAAATAAAATGTGAGACAGTTCCATCCTGCTAATGGGCTACCCTGACACTTGCTAGTTCAAGCCTATATTTTATTGGAGTTGATCGATACTTTTCTAGTAGTCCTGTATATTGTAATCATTTGGTTACAGCAGCCTTCTCAGGACAATACAGCCCTCTAATTATCGGAGTGTGCACATTTAACTAATAATAAATATGCCATGAGTAGAGAGCTTGGAATAAGTCGGCATGCAGTCCATAGTCAAAACATTTCTGTGAAATCAGAGCCTGCATCAATAGTTGAGGGGTTCTGGAAATGCTCCTTAATCTCCTGGCAACAAAAATTCACAGAGTCTCCTGAGATAGCACATTCCAAACTATAACTATTAACATCTAGAAAAACAAAGGCACCACACACATGAGAACATCACCACTTTCAAGTTTCCTCCAAGTTGCTTGTCATCTTGATTGAAATATATTGCCATACTTTCAGTGCTGCTGGGTCAATGTCCTGTAACTCCCTTTCTAATGATGCTCTGGGCCTACCAACATCAACTGGACTGAGGTGGTACAAGAAAGCAGCCCACCACAACCTTCCCAAGGGCAAATAGGGATGGGCAATAAATGCTTGCCCAGCAGTGACCCCTGCATCCCATGCTACTTATTGAAAAACATAAAGCCTAGCAATGATTTTCCAACAGAACATATTTTTCATCTGTGAGGAGGATGTGTTTCAATGCTTCTACTTTGTATTAATTTACTATATGAGGGCTGAGTGACTTTTCCTATCTATTTTATTCCAGTCAGTGTAGCAGGCTTACTGAAGTCCGACTGTTTGGGTGATGAACAAGTCAATGTGGTGGACTCGCAGGCCCAGCTGTAGAGACACACTTAAATTTTATTGGTTCAAATCTGGACCAACAACTAATTTGCAGCAGGATTTTGCAGCAGGAACCTTTGGAGATGGACTCAGGCGGTCAGTAGGAGGATGACATCATCAGTGGTCTGACTATTCAGCGCGCATTTTTCAGCTTATAATGGCTGACAAGCAACAAATGTTCACATTTTGCATTACTTTGAGGGCAATAACCAGGTGAAAATGTTAAGCTCAGGGTTTCATGTAAACAGTACTGGCTTTGGCCAACTTTAAGATGATTAAAATCACAGGGAAAAGCGGATGGCTTCCCTGTCTTCAAGTACATGATGGTGATGTGGTTAGTGGAAGGAAATAAATTGAATCTCAATCACATTAGGTGTGGGAAGAAGGAAATGCGAAACACACACTTTTCTTGCAGGGTCAGGAAAGGAACTCAGTCCTATTCCTCACAACTTTTCTTAAAGTTCCCAGGTGCCAGGGTTTGTGATGTCTCACTTTGTGTTTTCGGGATCCTTAATGGGGAGGGGGAGCAGCCCCAAGTCATAGTCTAAATAGGCACCAATATCATAGGTTGGAAAAGGGGTGGGGAGTAAGTAAGGAATTCAGGGAGCTAGGGTGAAAGTTTACAGCTAGAACAAACAGAGGTTTTATCCATGCCATGTGCAAGCAAGGCAAGGAATGGTCAGAGAGAATAGTTGAACACATGGCTACAGGGATGCTGCAGGAGGAGGGATTCAAATACCTGGATAATTGGGGCTCCATCTGGGGTAGGTGGGACCTCTACAAATGATCTACACCTGAACCAGAGGGTGACAGTATCGTGGGGGAGAGGTTTGCCAATACTCTTCGGGAGGATTTAAATTAATTCAGCTGGTGGATGGGAACCTGAATTATAGCTCCAGTGTACAGGAGGTTGAGAGTAGTGAGGTCATGAATAAGGTTTCAGGGTCACAGGAATTTACCAGCAGACAGGAAGGTGATTTGAAGTATGTCTACTTCAATGCCAGAAGCATCTGGAATAAGGTGGGTGAACTTGCAGCATGGGTTCGTACCTGGGCCTTCAGTATTGTGGTCATTTCAGAGACATGGATAGAGCAGGGACAGAAAAGGTTGTTGTAGGTTCTGGGGTTTCAATGTTTCAGTAAGAAAAGGAAGATGGTAAAAAAAAAGGGGAGGTGTGGCACCATTAATCAAGAACAGCATTACGGTGGCAGAAAGGACATTTGCTGAGGACTCGTCTACTGAGGTTAGAAACAGGAAAGGACAGGTCACCGTGTTGGGCGTTTTCTGTAGAAAAAAGTTCTAGAGATGTAGAGGAAAGGACTGCAATGATGATTCTGGATAGGAGTGAAAGTAATAACGTGTTTTTTATGGAGGCTTTAATTTTCCTAATATTGACTGGAAAAGCTGTTGTTCAATACCTTGGATGGGTCAGTTTTTGTCCAATGTGTTTCTTGACACAGTATGTAGATAAACCAACAAGTAGCGAGGCCACATTGGATTTGGTAATAAACCAGGCCAGGTGTTAGATTTGGAGGTAGGTGAGCACTTTGCTGATGATGACTATAATTTAGTTAAGTTTATTTTAGCAATGGAAAGGGACAGGTATATACCACAGGGCAAGAGTTATAGCTGGGAGAAAGGCAGGACAGTACATGAGAAGTCTTTGGCAGATAGGATCAAGGAAAGCCCTAAGGCTTTCTATAGCTATGTCAGGAATAAAAGAATAACTTTAGTAAGATTAGGGCCAAGCAAGGACAGTAGTGGGAAGTTGTGCATGGAGTCCAAAGAGATAGGAGAGGCACGAAATCAGTATTTTTCATCAGTATTCACACAGGAAAAAGACAATATTGTTGAGGAGAATTTTGAGACACAAGGTTATTAGTCTAGACAGGATTGAGGTCCGTAAGGAGCAGGTGTTAACAATTCTGGAACATATGAAAATAGTTAAGTCCCTTAGGCTGGATGGAATTTAACCTAGGATTCTCTGGGAAGCTAGGGAAGAGATTCAGAGCCTTTGACTTTGATTTTTATGTCATCATTGTGTACAGGAATAGTGCCAGACGACTTGGGGATGGCAAATGTTGTCCGATTATTCACGAAGGGGAGTAGAGACAACCCTGGTAATTATAAACCTGTGAGCCTTACTTCAGTTGTGGCTAAAGTGCTGGAAAGGATTATAAGAGACAGGATTTATAATCATCTAGAAAGGAATAAGTTGATTAGGGATAGTCAACATGGTTTTGTGAAGGATAGGTTGTGCCTCACAAACCTTACTGACCCTTTGAGAAGGTGACCAAACAGGTGGATGAGGGTAAAGCGTTTGATGTGGTGTATATGGATTTCAGTAAAGCGTTTAATAAGGTTTCCCACAGTAGGCTATTGCAAAAAATACGGAGGTATGTGATTGAGGGTGTTTTAGTGGTTTGGATCAGAAATTGGCTGCTGAAAGAAAACAGAGGGTGGTGGTTGATGGCAAATGTTCATCCTGGAGTTCAGTTTCTAGTGGTGTACCGCAAGGATCTGTTTTGTGTCCGCTGTTGTTTGTCATTTTTATAAATGTCCTGGACGAGTGCGTAGAAGGATGGGTTAGTGAATTTGCAGATGACACTAAAGTCAGTGGAGTTGTGGACAGTGCGGAAGGATGTAGCAGGTTACAGAGGGACATAGATAAGCTGCAGAGCTGGGCTGAAAAGTGGCAAATGGAGTTTAATGAAGAAAAGTGTGAGGTGATTCACTTTGGAAGGAGTAACAGGAATACAGAGTTCTGATTCTTGGTAGTGTGGATGAGCAGAGAGATCTCGGTGTCCATGTGCATAAATCTGTGAAAGTTGCCACCCAGGTTGAAGGAGTTGTTAAGAAGATGTACAGTGTGTAAGCTTTTATTAGTAGCGGGATTTTGTTTCGGATCCATGAGGTCATATTGCAGCTATATAGAACTCTGGTGCATCCTCACTTGGAGTATTGCATAGAGTTCTGGTCACCACATTACAGGAAGAATGTGGAAAGGGTTCAGAGCAAATTTACTATGATGTTGCGTGATATGGAGGGAAGGTCTTGTAAGGATTGGCTGAGAGACTTGAGGCTGTTTTTGTTCAAGAAAAGAAAGTTAAGAGGTGACTTAATAGACAAGATGATCAAAAGATTAGATAGGGTGGACAGTGAGAGCTTTTCTCCTAGGATAGTAATGGCTAGTACCAGGGAACATAGCTTTAAGCTGACGGGTGATAGGCATAGGACAGATGTCAGAGGTAGGTCCTTTACTCAGAGCGTAGTAAGGATGTGGAATGTCTGCAATAGTAGTAGTCTCGGAGAAAGTGAGGACTGCAGGTGCTGGAGATCAGAGCTGAAAGTGTGTTGTTGGAAAAGCGCAGCAAGTCAGGCAGCATCCAAGGAGCAGGAGAGTCTCACCAACTTTAAACATGTTGGACTATAACCTGGTGTTGTGTGATTTTTAACACTGTCCAAAACTGGCATCTCCAAATCATGACAACTTTAAAGGTATATTATTGGCATGCCCAGCCTTTTTCTATCAAGTGGACCAAATTACAATCATTCAAGTTCCATCTGATCCAGAGGAGTTCATTAACTCTGAACTGGCTGACTTGGAAGTATCGTCTCTCCTGAAGTTAAGATCACATATTCAACTGTTCTTGCCCAACAACTGGGGCAATTATAACAGGTTATTCTGATCTCTACTCCCCGTATCCATGCTTTGTTTCGGAAGACAACTTTTTTTAAAAAACTCTCCCTTGATAACCATTGCAGTCCAGGGATGACACACAGTCCTGTAGCTTCCAAGGAAATCACTATTGGCTTACTGTGTAGAATAATAGCATCCTCAGTGACAGATAGCTCAAGGAGAACCAGCTCCTTGGTAATCTGCTTTTAATTTGTGATATTGATTTGTGCATAAACATTGTGTGACTGCTTGTGGTGAAAGATCTGTCTGTGTATATTGCTTGATATCAACTGGAGTGATTTCTTTGGGTGTAGACAGTTGACGATTGAACTAAACGAACTTCTCAACTCTTTTCTTTAGCAGCTTTTGGATCTGGATCTCAAAACGTGTCATGAGCTGGATCATCAGTTTCACATTGGGAGTTAGTGATAATTTCATTAAAATGGATATTCAGAAAACAACACAGTTTGTAGAAAATGCAATCTGTTGCAAGAAGAATAGGGGAATATAATTTCATAAATCGCTGATCATATATATTCGGAGAATCATTGCACAGGCTATACACTTACTCAAGTATTTCACATTTATCGTGGTTGTAGCACAGCACTATGAAAGTGAATGCATGATTCAACAAGAATATCTTTGGCACAAAAAATTTTGTTCTCAAGCCCACTCAACTGGTGTTAATATTCAGAGACTTGTTTAAAAATAAACCATTATCATATGACTAGTGTGTAAATACTTGATGTGAAGCAGTTTGTGATATTTACCTTCCCACTTGTAGGTTCTTCCTACAACTGCTCATTCTTACAATGATTATTTCATTGCAACTTAATTGGGAATAAAGCAGAAATGGTAACTAACCATAACAGAGAAGATTGAAGCATTCTGAAATTTTATTTGGGGTTTCTGGAGTAAATGTTTGAAAACATTCTGGATATTCTTTAATAAATTTGCCCTTTTTGCATTGTATATAAGTGCATTTTCTTATTGCAACTACTTAATTTTATCAGCACTCTCAGACTTCTCTGATTTTAATGGAGATGTTTGGAGGGCTCCAGATGAAGAGCAATTGTCTCATAAAAAATTGCAATCTCCTGGATAATCACCTCATGGTTTGCTGTGATGGGGATTCCACAGGGATCCTACGTACAACTTCCATCTATACTGGAGTAATGACTGTCAGGCCATTGGAAAATACAGGCAAATGACTTCCGTGAAATAACGCAATTGAGCAGCATTTTAGCACACTTTATTTTGAATTTCATGCTAAAACTATTCCTTAGGAGTGATAACCTCGTGCAAATTTTAATAATAGAGCTAAAAATGGTAACATAAGCATTTTCAGTCAGCATACCTCTTCCATCACCTGTGAGTAAGCCAATTTTGGTTGGAGAAAATGATTAAATAACACTATATGGAAGCATTTGTTAGTCACCTGGGTGCCCAGCAATTAGTAATTCAAAACAAAAGCTGAATTTTAAGAGGCCTAAAAAAGGTTTACAAATGGAAGCAATTAGTAGAAATTCCCAATGATGTAGCATGGCTAAATATCAGCCTGAGGCAGTTTTCAGTATAATTTTTACAAACCTAGCACGAACATCAACTATTGGGAAGTATTCTAACTGACGAGGAGAGGTGCAGTCTCAGAGTACAGTGCCTGAAATTAGTGTCACATCGGAATGTGTCATGGTCTTGGTAATGTTCAAGGTTGACTTGGGTGGATTTGTAGGTGCATGGAGAATCTCTATGTTGTTGTGAGGAAAACCATTAAAATGTGCAAACTGGTCATTAGTTTGAATTTAACCCAATGTTCTGACTTCAATAGCCAGTGGACCTATCGCCTGAGCTGAGTGCAACCTACCAGAATCAAGCAATTAACAGCATTGCAAGGAGATTGCAAGATGGACTGCAGTGGTTCAAGAAGGCAGCTTAAGGGCACCTAAGAATGGCGATTAACCACTGGCCCAGCCAGCAATGCCCACATCCTACAAATGGATCAAAAAGAGATTCGCAAATGAAGTGACAGGCAAGGAAGCCTTCAAATAGCAATGTTGAATAACTGCAGTCCTCACTGAATGAGAGGCAGCTGCTCAGAGCATTTCTATTGAGAATATGTTTTATCTACTTCAGAAGTATTTTTCAAAATTTTTGGAAGACACTTCATCCAACTTGCACTGCAATTCCCACTGTCAGCCTTCATCATATTAGTTTTTTAAATGACTCTGTTTTAGACTTTGCATGAAGGACAAGAGCAACAATCATTCCAACACAGTCAGAAGCAGGACTAATACCAGCAGCAGCACCATTTCCAGAGGGACAAACAGGAACCAGAAGGTTCAGGTGATGAAGGCAGGACCCCAAACATAGGATCTACTGACAGAGAATCAGCTTTCCAAGATCTTTGATCACCAGTGCCTTAGAAAGATCAGGCTTTCATAGTAGGTTATGACTGACATCTTCAGCATAAGTTAGAAATCACACAACACCAGGTTATCATCCAACAGGTTTATTTGGAAGCACTAGCTTTTGAAGCGCTGCTCCTTCATCAGGTGGTTGTGGAGAGTAAAATTGTAAGACACAGAATTTATAGCAAAAGTTCCCAGTGTGATGTAACTGAAATTATATATTGAGAAAGACCTGAATTGTTTGTTAAGTTTCTCATCTTTTAGAATGACAATGTTGGGATCAGTTCTTTCATATGTAAATCACAAAACGTTTTTCAAAAGTTACATTCTCAAGTGCACTTTCACAATTGGTGTCATGTTGGCCCAGATAAGGTATTGAAGGTGTTAAATCCCTGTGAGGCTGTCAGTGCCACATTGGTTAGACTGATTCAAAGCTAAAAAACAGAATTTAAGAATCTTACATGGATTCATGCTTTTTTTGTGCAAAGGAAAATGCAATTTTGCAAGTACAAATTCACCCCACAAACTTGTGTGTGTGTGTGTGTGTGTATAGTGCAATGCATTCATGAACCCAAGGTCTATTTTGAGGCCATCCCCATGGGTACCAAAGTTGGCTATCAGCCTTTGCTAGGCCATTTTTTGTTGTTGTAGTAAAAAATGAGGTCTGCAGATGCTGGAGATCACAGCTGCAAATGTGTTGCTGGTCAAAGCACAGCAGGCCAGGCAGCATCTCAGGAATAGAGAATTCGACGTTTCGAGCATAAGCCCTTCATCAGGAATAAGAGAGAGAGCCAAGCAGGCTAAGATAAAAGGTAGGGAGGAGGGACTAGGGGGAGGGGCGATGGAGGTGGGATAGGTGGAAGGAGGTCAAGGTGAGGGTGATAGGCCGGAGTGGGGTGGGGGCGGAGAGGTCAGGAAGAAGATTGCAGATTAGGAGGGCGGTGCTGAGTTGAGGGAACCGACTGAGACAAGGTGGGGGGAGGGGAAATGAGGAAACTGGAGAAATCTGAATTCATACCTTGTGGTTGGAGGGTTCCCAGGCGGAAGATGAGGCGCTCCTCCTCCAGCCGTCGTTGCCTGTCCCGAAGTCTGCCTTGGAGGGAACACTCCTGTCTGTTATTTGTTCTGCAGTGTCCATTCATCCGTTGCCTTAACCTTTGTTTGGTCCCGCCAATGTAACATGCCTCAGGGCATCCTTGCCTCCAGTATATGAAATACACAACATTGGCTGAATCACATGAGTACCTGCTATGTACATGGCGAAAGGTGTCCTCACGCATAAAGGTGGTATCCGTGTCGACATTCCGACATATTTTGCTGTGTTTACCGTGACTGTGTTGTATGGTATTGTCCTGAAAGCTGGGCAGTTTGCTACAAACAATGATCTGTTTGAGGTTTGGTGGTTGTTTAAAGTCGAGAAGTGGAGGAGTGGGAAGGTTTTCACGAGGTGCTCATTCTCATTGATAATGTGTTGCAGACTGTAAAGAACATGGCGTAGTTTTTTGGCTCCTGGGAAGTACTGGACAACGAAGGGTACCCTGTCGGTTGCAGCTCTTGTCTGTCTCTTGAGGAGATCATTATGGTTTTTCACTGTGACACGTCGGAACTGGTGGTTGATGAGTTGAGCATCAGAGCCCGTTCTTATGAGGGCATCCCTGAGTACTTCCAAGTGCCCATCATGTTACTCCTCATCTGAACAGATCTTGGGTATGCATAGGGCTTGTCCATAGGGGATGGCTTGTTTTGGATGGAAGCTGGAGAAGTGTAGCATCGTGAGGTTATCTGTGAATTTGTGGTAGAGTGTGGTGCTGAGGTGCCCATCCTTGATGGAGATGCATGTATCCAAGAATGAGACAGATAGTGAGTTTGATGGTGGGATGAAACTTGTTGATATCACTCTGTAGTTTTTTCAGTGACTCCTCTCCGTGGGTCCAGAGGAAGAAAATATCGTCAATATACTTGGTGTATTGTGTTGGTTGGGGATCCTGCATAGAGAAGAAGTCTTGTCCGATATTGTGCATGAAAATGTTGGCATATTGGGGTGCAAACTTGGTCCCAATGGCTGTTCCATGTGTCTGCATGAAGAACTGGTTGTCAAAGGTGATCGATGTAACCCATGTAAGATTCTGAAAATCCGTTTTTCAGATTAGAATCAGTCTGGCCATTGTGTCGCAGACAGCTTCACAGGGATTTAACACTTTCAATACTTTCTCTGGGTCAACATGACACCAATTGTTAAAGTGCATTTGAGAATGTAACTTTTAAAAAAAGTTTTGTGATTTACATATGAAAGAACTGATACCAAAGCGGTCGTTCTAAAAGATGAGAGACTTAACAAATAATCCAGGTCTTTTTCAATACATAATTTCAGTTACATCACATTGGGAACTTTTGCTATAAATTCTGTGTCTTACAATCTTACTCTCCACAATCACCTGATGAAGGAGCAGAGCTTCGAAAGCTAGTGCTTCCAAATAAACCTGTTGGACTATAACCTGGTGCTGTGTGATTTTTAACTTTGCACAACCCAGTCCAACACTGATGTCTCCAAATCATGACCTTCAGTCTAATGACGAAGATATCCTAAACAATGGGTATGCATTGTCAGTAGCCAATGTGGTGTTTTTCACTGAACGGCTAGCAACCAACTCATCTCCATTATTCTCTTGTTCTCTACCTTTTTCTGGAGCGTGCTCTCTTCCTTCTTTTGTAAGGAGAGAAAGCAGAGAGTTATAAATGTGAGAAATAGTTTTCATGAAAAGCAAAGCATTTGTGGAGATTGCCTGTGTCAAAGGACATAAGAGGATAATAGGCTGAGGATGAATGCAAGTATTGACTGTTCAGAGGGTGATGTGGGGTACTTCAAGAGAGATCATGAGCGGGGATGTCAGTTCTGTTGGTCTAAGGCCTGCTGTGCAGAAGAATGCTGGGACTCGATACATAGAAATGTGGCTTTATTCAGTTCCTCCCATCCCAAGATCCCTGAACTTCTTGGAAATCTTGGTGTTTGGCTGCAGGTTCAAGGGATCATACTCCTACTGCTCACTCACCTGACCATTTCCATACAGCCTACTTGATTTGAGAGGTTTGTGCTGTCCTTGGCAAAACAGCACATCACTCTAATCTGTCAGATCTGATGGTAATACCTCCAGGACAGAGTAACAGATTTGGGGTGCAGTCTCGGGTCTGCTCTAATGTTTGTGTTACTGAGGCCTCATGATTTAATATATAATGCATTTCTGAAGCCGACCTGCATCAAAAATCCTTTCTTTATCAGAGTAAATCTTCATCTTGCCTATCTTAGCTGATGGCACTAGGGACCTAGAAGTGGGATTCTATTGCTCTGGATTGGTTAAAGCAAAACTCTATTTCATTACAAATGGATCCCTGATCCACTCTACAGCTCCAGCTACACGCTGGTCTACTCACGTGAGCTTCCATCAATAGAGTCTGTGTGTTAAAACACAATCTGTTAATGTGTTGTAATTTGCTTTCTCCCACAGACAAAATGTTGTTTCTCAGAGTTTCCTCACTCCAGCTTAAAACACTGCCATATGGTTGTTGAAGTGCAAAATGAATATACCACGCACATCTTGAGAATTGCATATACCGAGACCAATAGTTACAATGCGAATTTATGATTTTTGACTCATTCCAGAAATACAAAGACCTACATTTGAGTGTGACCTGTGAAATTTAAAAGAGGTAATCATGTTCGCACCAATGGGACAGAAGGATAAGTGGAACTTCTCTGAAATAGCCCCTTTTTTGAGATATCCGGACCATTTCTCAGAATGTGATCGGGACCACTGAAGTAACAGACCTCGTGATTACTCTTCTCTGGGACAAACCAATTGAGAGCCTACCTTCAGTCTTCTCCCGGTTAGAGGTCTGACAGGATGATATGGCCATCTTGTCAGAGGACGGATTTTGAATTGTAAGAGCCAACATATGTTAGAGAGAAGCACACCCTGATTTGGATATTTAATACTGCATCATCTACAGGAGCAGAGAAGCAGCTAGAGAACGCTGATTCCTGGGATGCACCCAAGAGAACTGAGGGGTGCTACAGCAGGAAGCAGAGCGCACATTCTTTGGCTAACGTTAATGGAAATGACTGGGAAAATCAGCAGCACTGTGGCTCCTGGGAAAATTGGAGGGTGCAAAGAAGGGATGGCCCTGTCAGGTGTTAAGTGCAACCATTAGACAGCATTCTCCAACTCACCACATTTCAGGTACCTTGCATCTGCATGTGTTTTTCTCTCTAGGTGCTCCATGAATTCTCATCTGAAAAGACAACGCTCACAATGAGTGTTAGCCTCATACCATTATCACAGCCTACTTCCATGCATCCATGCCTCACAGTCACCGCTCACATGTAACAGTTCTCTGAAAATAAAACATTTCTAAGAAACCCACGTCCCTGTCAAGAACCAAAGATGTGGGATTGTGACATGTGGGATGGTAGGGTTAGTTTGGCAGGGAAGACAAGGTCATCAAGTGATATGCATGTCATTAGCCAATGGCAAGCATGGCCAGTTGATTCACTTGGACAGATGAAGATAACAGCTAGAAGAGCCTGAGATACCAGCATTCAGACATGTTGGGATAGCTGATTCTCTGACTGAAGCAACTATGTTCGGACTATCAACTCCTTCTGCCTTGATTTCAATGCCCATACCCTCAGTCCTATGGGCGTGTATGTGCCTGAAGATGTCGTAGTAGAAATCCTCCTTCCTTGAACTTCCAACTGAGGTGGACAGCATAGCTGCATACATCACTTTGAAGGTTGCCAGTATGGAAATGCAGATGCAGGTGGGTAAGAGTGCTGGTTGAGGAGTGGTAGCATTTCCTAACAGAAGGAATGCTTTGCAAGAGAGCTTTGCGGCCTGACCATGTATGTAGCTCTTCACTGCCTCCACAGTTGGTCAGTTTCATGGAGGCAGTTACTCCCGCTTTGCTGTCACCTTTTCAAACTTGGCACAGCATCAGGCTGTTGAAAGAAAGGATTCTGCTGGGAAAATCCCTCATATTTGCCTCTTCTATTCATTTCATTGGCTTGCCACCTCAGCTGCCAGGTTGCTGACTCCTGCATCAACTGACCCTAAGAAACATGGCTGACTAACACAACGTTTTTTTTAAGCTTTCCAAGTCTCTACATCACCCTTGAATGTCATTTTCCAAAGGATTGAGAAAATCCTTTCTAGTAATAGTGAAGAGAAGTGGAGTATTCATTCTATTAAATCTGTGCCAGCTATTGTGAGGAGCAATGTTGTTAATCTCACCTGACTGCTTTGTTTGGCAGCACGTGAGCTCAGTGGTTAGGGCTGCTGCCTCACAGTGCCAGGGTCCCAGGTTTGATTCCAGCCTCAGGCAACTTTCAGTGTGGAGTTTGTATGTTCTCCCAATGTCTGCATGGGCTTCCCTCAGGTGATCTGGTTTCTTCCCACAATCCAAAGATGTACAGATTAGGTGGATTGATCATGCTAAACTATCCATTGTGCCCATGGATGAGTAAGCGAGATGGATTAGCTATGGGAAATGCAGGGGTGGGTCTGGGTGGAATGTTCTTTGGAGGTGTGGACTCAATGAGCTGAATGGCCTGCTTCCAGAATGCAAGGATTCCATTATGATTTTCCCAAATCACAGCAATATATCCTCCTTCAAGGATTTGTGCAATTCCCTTTTGAAAGCTGCAGTTAAATCTGTCTCCACGATGCTTCACTATTGTGCATTCCAAATCTTACTTACTTGTTGCATTAACCTTGTTGAAGTATAGTGTCTCCTAAATGAATCCCTATGAACTCTTCATTTATATTTTGAACTATTTTCATTCCCAAAATGTCATGTTTGGCCTTCTGATTGTTTATTTCCTTGGCTGTTAAGATAAAACAAGCCCAGCACCTTCTCAGAATACTTCACCACTATCCTCTGATGGGCAATAATGAATGGAGGATAAATGGTCACCCAGCCAATGATGCCCTTATCCCATTTTGAGAAAAAGCACACAAACACTACGTGGTTTTTGTTTCTGCTAGAGATTTATCTAACTATTCAGTCTAGTGTTGGAAGGAGAACACCAGAACCAATGGAAAATAGAGCAAAAATACAATGAAGCAGAACATCATTAACGAGAGTAAAACCCAATTATAGTGACCCTGTAGTTGAACTAACTGAGATCAAATAGTTCAGTAGAGGCCAGTAATCAAATTCCTGGTGTGCACAACTAATCTATTCTCTGCCTATACTTGTCAGGGCAATCGGTAGCGATGCAGTTTCTGCTCTTAATAATCCTGGTGTTTAAGTTAGCTTGCTCTCAAATAATAATTCCTTCTCCTCTGACCTCCATGAATTATGATGATCGTCAGAGGTGATCGAGTACATTGCAGAATAAGATATATGAAGAAAACAAGGGTGTACGAATGCCAAAAAAAACTTGAAATCAGTATGAACACGGTGGACCAAATCTCCTTTTGACTTTTTAACATTTTATTGATAGATTTATCTCCTATATACTGCAGAGGCAGATACATTCTAAATAAATGAGGAAGAATGATGCATTGGTTTCCAGTGGGCTCGGTTTTGAATGAATAGATGACTACTGAGACAATGTGTATTAATGCAACCTTTGAGATATGCCCTACACTGGCCATGCTGTAACTCAATATCTAGAAACAACTTCCTCCTGATTTTCTCCCTCTTTTACCTTTGCAGTTACTTGATAATATCAAAATTGAATATTTCCAAGTCTTGTTATGCCACGGCAACCCCCATAATCACAAGGAGTAATCTACTTTTCCGTTTGTGCTGAAAAGTTATCGCATTTCAACAAAAAATAAGACTATCAGGTTTATAGCACGCAAGGCATGGTTTGCCTGATACTTGTTTTGAGGTGTAAGTGAGCCCCATATGCCATGCAGGCAGATAAACAATACAAATCATATGGTTCTTCTAGGACAAAATATTAAAACTGAAGTAGCCATATAATACACTAGAAACAATGTGTTTCAAACAACAACATTTTACAGTATATTATATATCAGATAATCAACATTAAGCCACATTTCGAACCGAAGTATTGCTATTTTAAACAAAAGGTTTCAATTTCTCAAAGAATTTAATTGTGAACAATTAAACAATAGGGAAAAAAAGCATAGCTATTTCTGACTGGTTTCAAATGAACATCATCCGAGTTCACTGGTTGCCATATTAGAATATAATTTACATAATTAGGTTCACCGACTGCCATATTAGAGTATAATTTACATAATTAGGTTGTACTACTCTGCACCATAAAGTGAAAATATTTAAATAGGATTTGAACAGCTGAGCACACATACAGCCTGAAATGACATTTTTTCCATTAGCTTGGACGATACTAAATACAACATAAAATACATTTTATTTTAAGTCTAAACTTTATGATTTCATTTAAATCAAATCAATTTTAAACTTTATTAATTGAAGATTTTTTTTGTTTTTATTCTTTCAAATCACATCACATTTTGGGTGTCATTATTTGCAACGATGAACAATTGCAGCTTTAATATTTATTCAAACAGCCGCGCACTTACTGGTCACAATATTCAGTTCCATTGCAAAGGAAGCTGCACTCAGTCACTCAAGATGCTACTTTGGTGAAGCTGTCTGCAAGGACCATCAAATAGAAATACATAGAGTAGGCTGATTGGAATGTCAATCAGCTGCAATACTCATCTTGGAATTCAATATTTCAGCTAATGTACCCCCTTAACTTTGAGCAGCTGAACATGTCTTCAACTGCAAAAAGGATTCTCAAACAACAGTATTTACAAAGGTCTTGAACGTTGTGCAAGGTAGTCACTGACTGATTTTTGCTTCCTCTTGCAGAAATTGTTTCATCATTGGGTGGTCTCCAGAGCTGTTTAAAGTTGGTAAACTCATTGGAGTAGAAATTTCTCTTGATTTCAAGGTTTCCACACAGCATATGTACAGTTCTGTGCATTTCCTTGGATTACAGCATGACCTGGAGGATGAGAAGAAGTGACCCAGAGGAGGACAAGTTGATGGGATTGGGAGGAGAATGTGGAAGTTAAAAGCTTTTAGAGAAGGTCATATCTTCCCATGGTATTCAGGAAGCTATTATCTTATTTCAATGTCATTAAGGAATATTATATAGTGTCTAATGAAGGATCTCCTCTTTCATCTGGATTCTTCCAAGCTGCAGCAAGTGCTAATTGCAATATTTCCAAGTTTGTCACTGAGATAGTGAAATATGTTACGTTCTCACCTGCATGACAGACACAGGCAGTGCAAGTATACAGCAAATATAATGGATTGTACCAGTGAATGCACATGTATAGCTTTTCAGGTGTATAATGTAAACTTTGAGATATACCACAACCAAATAGCATTTTACCTCCTCAACACTGAGCTTGAAGGAACTTACACAGCTTATTAGCCATGATCCTAATGACTGACAAGAGGGAGGGAAGAGCAAAGGGCCTATCGCTGCTCCTACTTCTTGTAGTCTTATTATGCATGTCAATGCCCAGTTTTCCACAATCAGTCTGCTGTACCATCCGCATTTTATCATCGTGACAAACCAAAGGGTGGGTACTCACTAACAAGGATTATACTTTGATGACATGTCTAATGATTTTGGTGCATGACTCAACCACACAGTGACGGTCTGCACATAAGGAAAAGCATGCAGCTGTATGAAGAATGAAAGGGCAGAGAATTAGGCTATTACCTGAACACACTCAAGGAGCATTTATTACTCACTGGAGCATGTAACAAGACTGATGGTGATCTGCTCCATACTATACAACCTCACCATTGTGAAAGTACAGGCCCTGCTAGCAGATGCAATGGTAGGAGGATGAGTATTGTCATTCCCAGAGAGGACAGCATGTGCATGTTCCATGTGCATGGAGAGCAGTTGCTTCTCCTCAAGGGGGTACCTCAACAATCCGAGTAACATGCTTGAGGACAGATTGCCAGACTGTGGTGATGTCCCTTTTAGATATTGATGTCCAGGAGCCTGTTCTTTGCAAAACCCCCATAACCAGGATCTACAGGTCATTGTCAGAGAATTGTGGCACCATCTTCCCTTCTCTGACATGTTCAGATTTTGTCCTTAATTGAGCAAGGCAGGTTTGGAATGCCAGTACATATCCAAGTGCACAGTGACTTTTTAAATATGGTCTTTCAGTGGCTGTCCATTGAGTGGCAAATTGTTCCTGGAACAGTGCACAGAAAGTTGGCTGGAATGAGACTTGAGTGAAAGCATAGAGGAAAGGCATATAGTTAATGAGGTGCATTTAATAAATTACAAAGGAAAATCTCACTTGGACATGCAGCAAGATTCCCTCAAAAAAAAAGCATGATACAACTTAGCCAAAAAGTCTAATATTCAGCTCAAGTTCTCTCTCTCTGTATTGAAGTAACCAAAACTTGGAAAATAACTGGTAATTTTGTCCCACTGGTTGCTATAAGTTGTTGCTTATAACTAGCTTCTGAAAGACTACAGTTAGTTGCCAACTGCCCTGTGTTTTCAGAACAGTACTGAAACAAACTGGAAATAAGGAAATTGAGGGACAGAGGTTTTGGGAAGCAAAAGGGACACCTTCTCAGATCCTGTTGACTGGAGCTACCGGACTGAGTTTCCCATGTTTTTCAGTGTTTTGCTATATAAGAGTATGTGTTTGAGCAATCAATTAAAGTTTCATGTCTGGACTGATGTCAATAATTTTTATTTTTGTTTGCCTGTGATTCACTTTTTTTTTAAGTACAGAACTCTGACATTTTGTGTTAACCTGAGTTCATCAAACAGGTAAATTGGTAACTGAGTAATTTGATTCAATCTTTAACTTTTGTGTTGACTTCGGGAGTAGCAGGGTTCAAGAAACAGCACTCATTCCTAAGTTGGTCATGACGACAATACTGACACAAACTTTTGTGCACCTTTTCCTTTTCTTGCTTGAGTGCCCCATCACACTCCTACCACACACAGGACACCAAGTTCTTGCCAAATAAACCCTCTATGAGTTCAATCGCACCCTCCATTCTCCTGTGAACTCCTCTTTAAATCCTCCATGCCTTCAAAACCACTTCACAAATCTCTTCATCACTGACTGATCTGTGCCAGTCCAACTTGCATGCAAAATCCCACACTCCTGTTTCTTTCTTGTACCAAATAGCTGATTTATACACAGTGCCACAAAACCAAAATTAACATATCATACTTAAGCAATCATGAACCAGATGTCACAAGATTCCTGTGTGACATTGATTTTATCTTGAAATTCAAACATGTTGAGAACTAGTTCACATTAAGGAGTGTTTATGGTACGCATAGGTTTTAGAAGTATGAATCTGAAACAGGCTGGCAT
This sequence comes from Hemiscyllium ocellatum, assembly GCF_020745735.1. Classification (NCBI taxonomy): domain Eukaryota; kingdom Metazoa; phylum Chordata; class Chondrichthyes; order Orectolobiformes; family Hemiscylliidae; genus Hemiscyllium; species Hemiscyllium ocellatum. Next base: position 21,849,801 of record NC_083415.1, on the reverse strand, counting down.
AATACTCGACTTCCAACAAACACACCACTGACCTTATCATTGCACTTCAACATGGGTTAAGAAATAGATGTTTTTGAATCTTGCCCAGTAATCCACCCTGTATGCCACATTTTCCACACTTGATGGCTCCATACATTTTCCCCTAAGTCTGTGTGGAAAGGGGAATCAATAAATGTTTTACAAATTATGAATTGTGGTTGACAGAATGTTGATAGAGAATGTTGGGTGTATGGTGTTTAAGAGAAGTGTTAAGTTAGTGTTACAATAGGTGTTAATGGCATTTGAACATATAATTATTAATTTTGACCATTCGCGTAACTCCTCCTATTTTTCAGCCTTGCCTCAGTTTGTGACCTTTCTTTTTGAAAGGCTACAATGTTCAAATCCTTAAGAAATGAAAAATAAAGTCAAAGGAAAGCAGCAGAAAAGTAGACCTTCAAATATATGTTTGATAATAATTCAATGTAATTTTCAACATAATATGACTATTTATTATCGGTCATAAAGATGCAGAAAGAATATTGCTTTTAAAAATTACTAACATTGTTTCCAGCTGTAAATATGGATGAGACAAATTCATGAATTTGGCCGGAGTTTTTGAGTTTAGTATCAACTGGAGGATGAGTATCAATTTGCAACCACCACTTCTATGAGCATTTTAACTCATAACTTCTCCGTCACTTTGTTTTTCACCTCAGCAAGCTGATGTGCACAATGTACACTTACTTTATTTTTTAAAGGGTTTAAATTTCCCTCAACAGCATCTGTTGATCTATTTAAAGTAATGACTGTGTACAATAACCCATAGACAAAGATCATACAAACTCACTTGTGTCTGTTGCAAATATCACTGAGAGTAGCTTCAACTCTTAATCCTCCTGTGTTGGTCCCTTTATGAATGACACAGAATTCCAAATGTGCTGAACAATGGATGATATGGCTTGGTGTTCGACATATGACAAGCTACAGGTCTCAGTTGTGTTGCTATCGAGAAACAGCAAGGGCAGGTCAGCTGTCTCTCCATATGGAAGAATGTGTCATCAGAGCTACTGCAACTCAGAGCTACTGTATTACACCTTCTGGTGCCTGATCATAAGTTGACACTTGGAAGAACCTTATTTCCCATGAGAAAAAGCATGTTTTACAGAGAGTTCACAGAGAAGGAAGAAGAAAATGACAAAATAATCTTCAAAAACAAAAATGTCAAATTGCATTATGAGTAATTACATTCGGTGTAGAATTCTTCTCCTTGCATATGTATCAAAGTCAAATGTACTTGTGAACATTTCCTTTCTTTAGTCCATCTATTTAAATTGAATGAATTTCTAAAGGAATGCACTACAGCTGAAACTGGGTATGCAGAACAGTGGAGAGCTTCATGAAGACATTTACACTATCTCCAGGCAATAACACGAGGAATTCTTATTTCAAGTTTAAAGTATTTTTAGTAGTCATTTTCCTTTTACTAGCTCTGAAATTGGTATTCCTTGACAGATTTAATGAAGTATTGGCTGCATTAAAGACACCCTGTTTTTCATTTATTCTTCAAGACCAGGGAAGGAATTATCAATGGATAACCCCCTTGCAGTGAGGGTATGGTGACTAGAATTCAGATAGGAGCACAGAAATGACTTTCATAGCATGAGTCTGTGAAAATTACAGAATGCATTCTCTTTGAATTTGGAAGAATGATATATTTTTGGATTGAGGATTGTTGAATTTGGTTCTGACCTTGACCCTGTGATGTCCTTAATTGTCTCTCCACTGAAGGGCCCTAAATCCCCTGTGCATCTTCTACAGAGCAAATCTTTCTTGCCAAATCAGGCAATTGTCTCATTACAATATTTAGGGGATATTTAATCTCATGAATTCCCATCAAAGAAGATTGTTACTCTGTGAAAATATGTGCTTTCTTTCTTGTAGTGCACTGGATTTCTGAGTCATGTGTGTCATGAATCTATGGATGCTGATCCACTTCCACAGCATCAACTGCAGTGGACTCTCCTCAGTACAAGCTGACAGTGATGATGAAATCTAACATTGACTCTGATTTGCCAGGTCAGCCTTTGGATGCCTGAGGAACAGAGTATTCAAAGTCCGAGACGTCAAACTCAGCACTGAGCAGATTGCCTACAGAGCAGCCATAGTTCCCACCTTCCTGTATGCATCAGAGAAATGTGGTGGACATTCATTGAAATACAGTCACTCGAGTCTGCAGTTCTTTGAACAACAGAAGTTTATTACACGTGTGATTCTGTTACAAAGCTTGCCACAGTCCACATTTCTCAGGCCCTGATAATAGTCTTTAGCTTAAAAATGTGTTGCTGGAAAAGCGCAGAAACGTCGATTCTCCTGCTCCTTTGATGCTGCCTGACCTGCTGCGCTTTTCCAGCAACACATTTTTTACCTCTGATCTCCAGCATCTGCAGTCCTCATTTCCTCCCTGATAATAGTCTGCCTGGATTTCTAAATGGTTAACAATTTTGTTTCTCATTATGACATCAAATAGTTAGCTATTCTCACTAGCTATCAACTAGCCTAGAGTTCTTTTTATTCCTTTATGAATTGAGGTGTCGCATTGCTAGTCTCAAAGTTCACATCCAACAATGTATGAAAATTTCATCTTCATACTCACTCACCTTCTGAGGTACATACTAATCAGTCTGGACCCCTTTTGTGTTTAACTTTGACAACTTTTTCACTGATGCTTCTTTGCCATTCCTTATTCAATCCATTTGTTATGTCTTCCACTTTTGGAGAATTCTAACTGATATTTTTGCCATGGAGATGGGAAAAAGTAGTCAGGTTTAGTGTGGTTAGAAAACCACAAACTGAAGGGAAATGAAGTTGAGAATGGAGCTGAAGTGTAAATTGATGTGAAGGTTGGAACAGTGGTAGGTCAGATGAAGTGAGGAATTCGGTTGGACCCACACCTCCAGTATCCATCACTGAGTGTGCTGATTGTCCTGGGGGTGGGAAGAGATCTACAGTAGGTGAAAAAACCTCCAGCTATTCTGGAAGGAAGTAAAATCTCATGGAATTTTCAGAGGGCTGGAACCTTGAATTCAACTCGTAAAGTCTTGAGATTGTTTACCTGGAGACCAACAGAATGAGGCCACCTTGTTATATAGCTGGGTCATTTCTCTGTTCAGTATTCTCTCCCTTTGTCTCCAGTCACTCCTCCTACCTACTGGGCCTGGTCTTCTCTCCAGTGAACAGTCTCCTTCTATATACTCTCACTCCTCAAAGTCCACAGTACTCTTGAAAAGCAATACTTTCAAAGAGAATAGGAGATGACCACAATGGCTGAAACCCTTGCAAGATGGCAATAAAGGTTATCTCCCAACTAATTCAGCTACTAGAAGTGCACTGTCAGAAACCCAGTGGTCGCTCAATGGATGCCTGACTGGGCAGATAGAATTGTTTGTTTCACCTTTGTGAAACCTCTGACTGGAGCATATAAAGTGGTGAGTAGTCAGATCTTTATTTGATACTCCTTCTGCATGAGGATTCACCTATACACTTTGGGAGCTAGTGAAGATCTAAAGCAAATTAGACTGGCAGAAGATTAAGGAATTCAACAGATACAGGGAATGTATGTCCACACATCGAGGTAGCTCTTCTTATGTATGCAGATCAATTATACTATGAAGGAATGGAAGCCCTACTCACTGATGGAGCTCACTGGCTGCCAGATGAGTAATCATTGGTACTTGTAACTTGGAGGAATGGAGCAATGGAGGTAAAATCTTTTTTCCCTGTCAGATACTATCTACACATTGAAAGGATGTGGTGTCCAACTCTGGTAAAGGTGACTTTGGAGACCAGTGAGATGCAGTAGTGAGATGCCATTATTTAACATGTCACTAAAGCCTACTGTTGCCCTTTGGAATGAATCTGAATAAAAGCGCAGGATCCATAATGGCTATAATAGCCACAAACAGAGCATGGTGAGCAGTAGAGTGAGATACAAGATATTCAACAATATAGGAGCACAAATGACCATCTTCCTGGAGAGCTGTAGTGACGTGCAAGCCATCATTACCCTCATGTTATTACATAATGTGATGCTTGGATACAACCCATTTGTGATTGAGGTGCAGTGCTGCCACCTATGTTCCTTTCTATGTTAGTATCAGGTACCATTTAATAGTCTGTGCTGGAGCAGAAGAGGCTCTTATCTTACAGGATACAATTTATTACATTACAGTGTCTGTATATATGTTATATTAATTCTTAAAAATCTTAACTATAACTAACAAGAGGTAAATTGGTCACATATGCTTCCTTCAGGAGACTTTTTCAGCTTGTTGGCTGCTAACTTGCCCTGAAGTGGCTGTGTTATAGATCGCCATGGTGGAGCTTCAGGTTAGCTCACAGTTTACCACTACCTCTTACAACAGTCTGCTATGACACTGGCTCTCAGTCACCCCCAATAGCTCCAGCTGCGCCCCAAAAGCTGATTGCTATTTCTCCATTACCAGTGGAGCATCTCTGAGTCTGGAAATGAAATTTTCTTTTCTTTCTAGTCAATTACCTTTGTTTTTGACATCCCTTTCTATTTTTTACATTGGAACCCTTTTGTTCTCATTGTCATTTCCAAGTTATTCACTAATTCATAAAATACTTGCTTCCACCATGCCCCTTTTTTAACACTGGATCCAGCAATGCCTCTTTACTTCTTGGGACTAAGATGTACATTTTTAGGAAAAATCCTCAATGTATTCAGCAAAACTCCTCCCCTTCTTTGCTATTTACCATTACTTATAGTTGAATTCATCTTTGATTAATTAATGTCACCCATTATTGCAGCCTTGCCACTTCTGTAAATTTCATTAATTTGTCTACAGATTTCTTCCCCTGGCTCATTTCCTCAGTTTGCTTGTTTATAATAAATACCTAACAGTTCCCTTCGAATTTCTTAACTGTAGTGGAATGGATTGTACTTTTATACCATTCAATATATAGTTTTTATAGGAGCTTACTTTACGAAATTGCCCTGGAATATTAGGCCTTCTGTCTTGCCTTTTCTTAAATCATATTTCTAGTTATGCAACTATATCATATTCCCCTCCATGTCAAAATTGGCGGCAGTTCAGAAATTTTATCAAAAATACTTTGTGCAAGTCTTGTCTAGCCTTGAGATAAATTCTGGCTGCTCGGAGTGGGGACTGGGCATCCCAGAAATACCAACCACCAGTTTTAAATGTCCACAGAGTCTTCCTGACTCCAAGGAAATCTATTCCATTGGATCTAAACCTGTTAGGAAATGTTCATCTATCTTGCCTCAGAATTAGTCCTGGCACTCCAAAAATAGGAATTCTTTCCTCTGTTGCTTGATTTGAAGGTTAAATGCTACCACCCTAGTGTAGAATGGTATTTTAGACATACTTTTGCATTTATTTGTTGATTTTCGCATATGTTTTCAAATGGTACACCAGCCTCAATTCACATTTCAATTGCGTTTTTCTGGGGGAGATGAGATTGGCTGCTGATGGCACAGCATAAAGATTCAAAGGTTCCCTCCTTAATCACCCACACCAGCTTCCAGAAGGTCAAGGAGCAGAGACCGGAGTTAGAAGCATTATTGGATTTACCTAATGAAATGAAAAGGTGATCCTGTCCAATGTTTCTAGAAAAGCAACCAAGGAGTTTACATTAATGTTTAGGAAGCAATGCATTATGAAAACCATTTAAATAAGCCCTCCAGCTTTGTTATTTTCTTTTATTTATCCATTAACTGTAGTTGTCTGTCTGTTTTTTGTGTTATGGGAGCTCAAAACAAAACTTTAAAGTGGAGACATTAATTACATTACCTTGTTTTTTTTCTCTCTCTGCTGAAATTCTTGCACATTTAATAAATTGTTAAGTCCTTTTCTTTCAGATAGAAGATGATGATGTTTAGTGAATTCCTGCAGTGCATCTTATGGATGGTACACACTGCTCCTTCTGTGCGTCAGTGGTGGAGGGAGTGGATATTTGTGGATGTAGTGCTGGTGAAGTGGGCTGCTTTATCCTGGATAGTGTCAAGCTTCTTATGTGTTGTTGGGGCTGCACCCATCCAGTATTCCCTCTACTCCTGACTTGTGCCTTGTAAATGGTGGACAGGCTTTGGGGAATCAAGAGGTGAGTTACTTCCCAAAATATTCCTACCTTCTGGCCTGCTGTCATAACCATTTCATTTATGTGGTGAGTCAGCTGAGTTTCTGGTCAATGATAACTCCCAGGATGTTGACAGTGGGGGATTCAGTGATGATAACACCATTGAATGTCAACAGGTGAGGGTTAGATTGTCTTTTATTGGTGATGGTTAGAGCTTGGCATTTGTGTGGCATGAATGTTATTTGCCACTTGTCAGCCTAAGCCTGGATATTGTCCAGATCTAGTTACATTTGGACATGGACTGCTTCAGTATCTGAGGAATTATGAATGGTGCTAAACATTGTGTAATCATCGGCAAACATCCCCACTTCAGACCCTATGGTGGAGGGAAGCTCATTGAGGAAGAAACTGAAGATGAGTGGGCTGAGGACACTAGCCTGAGGAACCCCTGCAGAGATCCCTAGAGCAGAGATGATTGACCTCCAACAGTCACTACCATCTTCCTATGTGTCAGGTATGACTCTAACCATCAGCCTCCCATTGATTCCAGCTTTGGCTCCTTGATGCCACACTCTGTCAAATCAGTCTTGATGTCAAGGGCTGTCATTCTCACCTCACGCCTAGTATTCAGCTCTTTTGTCCATGTTGGAATCACGGCAGTAATGAGGTCAGAAGCTGAGTGGCCCTGGCAAAACCCAAACTGGGTGTCATTGCGCAGGTTATTGCTGAGCAAGTGCTGCTTGATAGTATTGTTGATGGCAGCTTCCATCACTTTACTGATGATCGACAGTTGACTAATGGGGGTAGAAATTGGCCAGATTGGATTTGTCCTGCTTTTTACATACAGGCCACACTTGGGCAATTTTCCACATTGTCGGGTAGATGGCAGGGTTGTAACTGTATTGGAACAACTTGGCTGGGGGAGCAGCAAGTTGTGGAGCATAAGTCTTCAGTACTATTGCCGGGATGTTGTCAGGGCCTGTCAACTTTGCAGTGTCCAGTGTCTCCAACCTTTTCTTGATACCACATGGAGTGATTCAAATTGACTGAAGACTAGTATCTGTAAAGCTTGGGGAACACTGGAGTAAGCTGAGATGGATCATCCACTTGGCACTCCTGGCTGAAGTTTGCTGCAAAAACTTTAGCTTTACCTTTGTACTGATGTGCTGGGCTCTTCCAATATTGAGGATGGGAATAGTTGTGGAGCCTCCTCCTCCTCCAGTAAGTTATTTAATCATCTACTACCATTCATGACTGGATGTGGCAGGACTGCAGAGATTAGATCTGATCTGTTGGCTGTCAGATCTCTTAGCTCTATCTATTACTTTCTGCTTATGTTGTGTGGCATGCATGTAGCCCTGTCTGGTGCTTCATCAGGTTGACACCTCATTTTCAGGTATGCCAGGCGCTGTTCCTGGCTTGCCGGCTGCATTCTCCATTGATGCAGAGCTGATCACCTGGCTTGATGGTAATGGTTGAGTGGGGGATAGCCGGGCCATAAAGTTACAGATTGTGCTGGAGTACAATTCTGCTGCTATTGATGGTCAGCAGCACCTCATGGACTCCCAGTCTAGACTTGATCAAAATCTGTCCCATTTAGCATAGTGATAATGCCACATAACACGATGGAGGTTATTCTTAACGTGAAGATGGGTCTTCATCTCCACAAGGACTATGTGGCGGTTATTCTTACCGATACTGTCATGGGCAGATGCATCTACAGTGGGCAGATTGGTAAGGACAAAGTCAAGTATGTTTTTCCCGCTTGCTGGTTCCCTCACCACCTGCCTGCAGATCCAGTCTAGCAGCTAGGTCATTTAGGACCCAACCAGCTCAATCAGTAGTACTGCTGCCAAGCTACTCTCGGTGGGTGGACATTGAAATGCCCCACCCAGAGTATATTTGGTGCCAGTCCCATCCTTAGTACTTCCTCCAAATGTTGATCAACATGGAAGTGTTCCAATTCATCTGCTGAGGGAGGCCAGTACGTGGTAATCTGCAGGATGTTTCCTTGCCCATGTTTAACCTGAAGCCATGAGGCTTCATGGGGTTTGGAGTCAATGTTGAGGACTTCCAGAGCAACTCCCTCCTGACTTTATGCCACTGTGCTGCCACTTCTGCTGGATCTGTCCTGCCAGTGAGACAAGGGATGTTTGGGACATTGCCTGTAAGATATGATTCCATGAGTCATGGAATCAGACCTATGACAGGCTGTTGCTTAACTAGTCGTGAGAAAGCTCTCTCAATTTTGGCACTAGCCACCAGATGTTAGTGAAGAGGACTTTGCAGGGTCGACAGGGTTGTTTCTTCCGTTTACTTTTCTGGTACCTAGGTTTATACCAGGTGATCCATTGGTTTTATTTCTTTGAGACTTTGTAGCAACTGGTACAACTGAATGGCTTTCTAGTCCATTTCAGAGGTCAGCTCTGAGTTAACCAGGTTGCTGTGAATTTAGAGACACATTTAGGCCAGACCAAGTAAGGATGGCAGATTTCCTTCCACGAAGGACATTACTGAAGCAGATGCGTTTTCCCGAAAATCAACAATGATTTCATGGCCATAGGTAGATTCTTAATTCCATTTTTTTAAATTATTGAATTCAAATTCCACCATCTGCCATGATGGGATTTGAACTCAAGTCCCCAGAACATTACCTGGGTCTCTGGATTAATAGTCTATAGATAATGCCACTATGCCATCGCCCTCTCAAGGCTGGTTAGAAACAATTTGCGTAGCTATTGGAGGTTTTGGATGGTTTTAATTTTATTGTGTTGCAAATACAGAAGTGCAAAGATTGATCCACAGCATCATGGTTAACTCTTAACCCACCCACTGAGGCAATTAGGGATGGATAATAAATGTTGGCCAAGCCAATGGTGCCCACATTCTGTGAATAAATTTTCAAAAAACAGAATTCCTTTAAATATATTTTTTCTTTTCTGCTTCTCTGCGTCTAGATTCACATAACTCAACAGTGTTTTTCTTTAAACAATCGCTAAGTCACTTTCATCCTTTACACACTCTTTTTGGTAATCGAATGAGCAAATTATGTAAGTGACTGGTTAACTTAATGAAACAGATATTAAAGAGGACCTGCAACCAAAATTAAATCTTCAATGAAAGTTTTAAAAATTCAATGAATATATGAATCCAGTGCTTGGTAAGGCACTTTAGTCCCAGTCATGCTCACTTTGTTTTTAAGGCCACAAACCTACCTGTGGACAGGGACTGGTTCCGCTACAAAGAGACCTGGGCACAGATGTACCCACAAAAGAAACAGGCAGTCAAGTCCAATTACCCCTTCCACAGCCCACTGCCTGGATTTGTTAATGGCTAGTCATTTGTAGACTGGAAATCATTCAATTAAAGACCAGATTTACACTCAGAACATTTGTAGCATAAAGGTTTAAATTGTAATAAATGCCGCCCATATTCATCAATATAGATGAAACAACTTCACAGACTTCATATTTACATAGTACATTGTAATAGTCTTAGGCTGACTTATTCTCTACAAAATTAAATGCCACAAACACTTTGCATTAGCTTCAGAAAATCTTCAAATTGGGTGCAAGCTTCTAGGTTACCTGCAAAAAAATTACTAATTAAACCATTAATCACTACACGCAAATGTTTTAGCTAGGCTAAAGAACATTCAAGTTGACAAATGATCACCTTCATGTAGAAACCACAATAACAGGCAGCCCAACAGCACACATCAATGATCTGTAGATATTGCATTGAGCCCATTTGGTGGGCTGCTTATTACTCAGAGGAATGGTGAATGATACGTGGGAAGTTTTTTTTTGCCTTGTGATATATGTTTGACTTTGTACAGTTTTGAACAATGCTTTAATCTGTGAAGCAGTTGTTTTACTTTGCACCTTTTAATATTTACAGAAAAGAACATTCCTAACCAATTTGAAACAACTTGTCAATAATGTCATTCTATGAACACAATCCTGATGAAATAATGCAAAACTATTTGTATTGGTTGTTCATCACAAGCCATGTCATTAAACAAATCTTTTGCCAAAGGTGGAATCTCATGTATTGATGTGTGGGATGTTTTAAAAACAAGCAAGACACTGGCTTTCAATTAAGTATGTAGTTTGTGCAGATATAAGAATTCAATATGACTTATGGGTTACAAAGGCCTTAGAGGCAGCAATGTGTGCCATACATTTCTGAAAGAAGAAGAGAAAAATGACCTCTTGGAGTGGATCGGGGCTTTTGTTCTGAATTATATCAATAAATGGCTCACAAAGTACCATTTGCTCTAAAATAATTCATTCCATTGTTGCCTGCAAACTAAGTAATAATGACACTTGGATTTCAGATACAGCCCTTGAGGGTGAAACTGGTTATCCTGATGTGAATAGCAATGTAATTTAAGATAACAAAGTGTTCTGTTGTGTTGGTATTGTGCAAACAAACTGATTATCCTTTTTCCAAAATCTAAAATAAAAATTACATCTTAAAACATTAATTCATGAAAAATGTCAAAATTAAACTCAAAAAATTTTCTGTTCTTATTAGCAGCTTATTTCAAACAACTTCCATAGTTAAGTGGTAATCTTGTTCTTTTATGTACGTGGAAAGAAAACAACTAGTGATGACTATCATGATGATTTATCCTGGATAGTCAAGGTTTGATATTAACATTTTTGATACTTAGTGTATGCACACCTCTTATTTAATGTTGAATATTAGAACATTTGTGTCCCTAAGGAATTAATAGAATTATAGGGTAATTATTGCAGATACTGTAAATTCATATTTGTGTAATACCCTTAAGCATGAAAGAAATGACTGTGACAATAGTAAGTATTGCAACTTGCGCTTAGAAAAGGAAGCTTAAAAAATAGACAGATGGAAAATTTCTTTATTAAGGAACATTATTACTTGAAAACTTTAAGAATTAAAATTTAAGAATTGCAGACAAAATCAAAGCATGGGTGTATTTTGCCTTGTTCCCCATGCAAGATTAATCCTCTGTTGGCATTGCTTCTAATAAGTCACAGATGTGAAAGGCCATTCAGTTTATCTTAATGCATCCACAAGGAAGACCCTAATTTTATCATCTAATTCTTTATTAAAGTGTTCAAATGGTTTTTGCTTCCACTGCTTTATCTGAAATGATCTTTCCACATGTTATTTGCTGATTACTTTGAGGTAACCAGGAATTGGCAATAAATGCTGTCCCAGCAAGTGATGGCTAAATCCCATGAGTGAATTTTTAAAAGGTGGAAGAATCTCAATACCAGTCCTAAAAATACTACTTACTGGTCAGAAAGTGTGGCCCTCAGTTTACAGAATACTCCATTGTTTAAGCATAACTTTTTAAATTATATACTACTATTTTGGTTACGTAGTTCAACAATCGATTGGGTGTATTGATTGCTGCTCTCAATTGATTGAAACTATTTAGCATCGAGTCTACTAAGGCATCTGTGTTTATTTTAGCTTCACTATTAGTTATTTCAAGACTGTGCATTGAATTTATATGTTGGCTCTTTTTGTTTGCACACGTTGCTTAACTGCATTAAATTGCATTTGCCTTTGTTTTATCTAATGAGATTTTGTTAAACTTATTCTATAATGTGAACTTTATCTCGTTTCATTTTTAAAGTTGATTAACTTATATCAAGTTGCTGAATCTAAATCATTCTTATAAATTAGAATATCAGTGGTCTTAATATGGAACTATGGAACACTTTACTCAATACCCTCTTGGTTGATAAAATTGTTGCTGCCCTTTAGCTGTTTCTTAGCCATTCACATAACTTAGCCTAAGTCTTTAAGTTTAATTAATAACAACTTTAACATGATTTTAAAAATCCTTCTTGGGGTTTTTCAAAATCCAGTCAATTTGTCCTTCAAAAAAAAATGGAGGAGCTTGATCAAGCAAAATCGGAATCAATATTGACTCCCATCCTTATGTGAATGTATCACTTCTATTTTTGCTTTGAATTGTGGATTAAACGTGAGAGAAAATACTGTTTTAAACCAAGGAAACAGTATTTTCTGTTTTAAAAACAAGTTATAAAACATCTTCTTTGTTGCAATAACCTACTTGATTGAATCCTGGGCAGATGGCTACAGCTTTGGATGTGGACAATACAGCAGAAACTTCCAGCCCCTGAAGAGAAAGGGTACATCTCTCTCTCTTGCTCAATTCTATGTGGAATAAAAGAAAGTTCCTTGTAGCTAGATAGTACCCCTCACCTCTCTCACTAAGTTGTTTGGTTTTTTTTCTGCAGATCGTCTGTTGAAAGGAAAAGGGAAAAAAATCACTTTCAGAGGGATTTCCTCAGCCAGGAAATAAAGACTGGGAATCAGTATATCACAATTGTCATATAATTAACTAAGAAGTGGGAGGAGTCGAAAGGAAGCTGACAGAAAACAAATCAGTGATGACTAAAAACTGATCTTTTGCCAGAACTGTTGTGTCTCTGACATTATTTCCTTCCTCACCATGATACTTGTGTCTTGTCTTGATACTTTTTGATTCTGTCAACAGGTATATGCTCATTTAGAAAGTGGTTGAGTTTAGATTAGCAATTCAACTTGTCCACCTTTTCCTGTTGGTTAAACACAGTTTCATTAGGAAAATTAGTTTTTTTCTTGTCAATGGAAAGACCTGCTGTATACATTCTTTTAACTTGAATTACACAGTTAGGTAGAATTGGGCAAATTTGGGGTTTACTTAAATGTTCACATTTATGACAATTCCAGGATTAAAGGGATTTGAATTCCAGAGAATTGTGACATACAAATTTGGCATGACTTAATTTTGCCTCCAGCGGAGTGTTTTTACTTGATACCGCAATGGGTTTGTGTCACGCCTTTTTCCATTGTAACAACGGCATCTGGGTGTGGCCATTGTGATGTTGATACTGAAGAATCCCACAGCCGTTTATTGCAGCTAACAATTGAGCACAAACATTAGATGACAAATGAACAGCATTCTTCCAGTAAGATGTCGTGCTTCAGGTGGTCTCTGGCAAGATGGAATATGGCATTTAATTCTGACATATTGACCATGAGACGCAATACAAGAAAAGAAGACACCATTTGCAGTTCATCTAGTCAATGCCAAACATAATTCTAAACCAAGCTAGTCCCATCTGCCTGCCCCGGCCCATATCCCTCCAAACCTTTCCTATTCATGTACCTATCCAAATGTTTTTTAAACGTTGTAATTGTACCCACATACAGTATTTCCTCAGGTAGTTCATTCCACACGTGAACCACCTTCTGTGTAAAAATGTTGACCTTCACGTCTTTTTAAAATCTCTCTTCTCTCACTTTAAAAATGTACCCTCAAGTCTTAAAATCCCCATCCTAGCTGATTCCTAATTGTTCAAGAAGGAATGATACACCACCTTCTTGAACTGCTGCAGTCCAGCTGGTCAGGAAAACTTCAGTGCTGTTAAGGGTTGAGTTTCAGAATTTGATTGAGTGACTGTGAAGGAATGGCGATGCAGTATAATTTGGAAAATTCACTTTGGGAGCAAAAACAGGAAGGAGGATTATTATCTGAGTGACTATAACTTGAGAGAGGGGAATGTGCAATGAAACCTAGGCATCCTTGTAGACCAGTCACTGAAGGCAAGCACACAGATCCAGCAGGTAGTTAAGAAAGCAAATATTGTGGCCTTCATAGTGAGAGGATTTGAGTACAACAGCAAGGTTGTCTTGCTGATCCACACAAGGCCTTGTTTAGAGCATACACCTGGCATATTGTGCGTACTTTTGGTCTCCTTATCTGAGCAAGGATGTTTGTGCTATACAGGAGATGCAGGAAAGGAATGAGGGGATAACTCATAGAAACCTATAAAATTCTAACAGGATTTCACAGTGTCAATCCAGAAAGGATGCTCCTGATGATGGGGGATGTCCAGAACCAGAATCAGGGTCTAAGGAGGTGGGGCAAAATATTTAGGACTAAGATGAGCAACTTCTTCACCCAGAGAGTGGTGAGTCTGTAGAATTCCCTACAATAGAAAGCAATCAAAACCAAACATTGTATGATTTCAAGGAGGAGTTGAGACAAAAGGGATCAAAGGATATAGGGGAAAAGTGGGAACACGCTACTGAGTTCTATGATCAGCCATGGTGGAGAATGGTGGAGAAGGATCAAAGGGCAATTGATTTACTCCTACTCCTTTTTTTTTGTCAATGCTTCTATATAGTTCCAAGACACAATGGTGTAATTTGGAAGGGACGCTGTAGGTTATGATGCTCCCAAGCATCCGCTGCCTGTGTCCTTCTAAGTAGTAGAGCTCACAGAATTGGAAATGCTGTCAGAGCAGGGTTAGCAAGTTGTTGTAATGCATCAAGAATCCAGTATACTTGGTGCCATGGTGTGTTGGTGTACAGGCCATGAACGTTAAAGATAGTGTAATGTCAATTAAGCAACTGTGTGGATGATGGTGAGCTTCTTGAGTGCTTTTGAAGCTGCACTCATCCAGGCAAATGAAGTGTATTCCCTCATACTCCAAACCTGTGCCTTGTAGGTAGACAGGCAGTAAGGAATCACAAAATCAGTCACTTCCTGCAGAATTCTTAGTCTGTGTCCTTCATTCTATAGATGTTTCTCATGGGGGTTTACTTCTGATAACCAATTCCGCTATTTTACATGCAACAGGTTATTTTGTTAAGTCTCAGTTAAATTACCCATTTTGAATAAGAAAACAATGCTAGCATGTTACCAAACTGTTTTGTATTCTTCCAGTACTTTGTGGCTGATTTATAATGTTTCACAACAGCGCAGAGATTTCGTGTCTGATTCCTGCCACCACGTTGGGATGAAACAATTGCTTGCAAAATATTCAATACAGACACCAGCCAGTTTATTACTCATAAAATACAGTTAATCAGGTGCTATTACATCTGAGACAAGCAAACAAATTGTGATCCAAACTTAGTTTTATTAAAATATTCACAAATTAAAGAAACAATTTTGACACAAATTAAGTTAACTTTTCCCCAAACTAGGCTGACTGCCTGAAAAACACATATATTATCCGCTCTGGTGAACGTGCTTGAGCTGCTGGATTCAGTTCACTGAGCTCTGTTTACAGAACACTCAGAGTCTTCTTGGTACTTAAGTAGTTGTCACACAGGATCTTTGCCAGCTGAGTCTGCAGTGAGGGAGTGGCCTCCAGGTGACCCTTCATATCCTCCTTTCTGAGCTCTTCTGAAATGTTCTCTGGCTTCAGCCAATGGGGTCACTTGCAGGAGAGACAGCAACCAATGAGGTTCGGTCAGGTCATTCTCAGTGTACCCATCCCCTTTCCAAGATGTGATTACTCCATGGTACCAAGGGGTCTGGCTGAAACTGGGGAATGCACAAACATAATGTCTTTCCCTATTGTTCAGCCTGAGTATGTCTTAATGAGTTTCGGATCATAACAACTCTCTCATTGTTAAGGTCAATCGCCTTAAGGTCTGGGCTGGTCCCTGTTAGTTTGCAACTTTTAGTAACTTTAGCCTATTTGTGTTCCATCAGGCCTTTCTTGCAGTTGCCAATTTTATGTTGGGTGTGCAGATGCTGTCTGACTCACAGTGATTTTCAACATTCTTTTGTTTTCAGTACAGATTCCAGCAACTGGGAAATTTGCTCCTAGTTGTTGTTTAGGTCATTAGCCTCTTGGCAACAAAACCATCTGACCCTGACATTTATTGGGACATTTTCATTCTAGTCTTTATGACTACTTTGAGACAGTAATCTTTTGGTATATTAATTATTTCAAGCTCATTTATTATGTATGATATCTGAAAACATGGAGGCACAACAACTTGGGGTTCCAAGTCATTAACTGTAAACAGGGTGTAAGGTGATATCCGACTGGTACAATGAAGAAACTTTGGGATTAAGAAATCATCAGGGTGTTTTAAAAGGAGGATGCTGCATAAATTATCAGTGACTTACCTTTATGAATAAGTCTGCACTCAGTACTGTTGAACAATCTGCTATTCAGACTTAAGGTATAAGTTAAAGATTCAAAGATTCCACTCAAACTCAAGCATTCAAACTGAAATGAAGTCAGCACTTTCTATGAATGAAGCACACATATGTACTTATGGCATATGTGCAGTACCTTTAAAAGCAGAAGCAGTTATAAATTTGGTATCAAAAGAACATTGAAGCTATAAACGGGATCTTACACGTAGCCTATACTTTCACACATCTTATGAGAACACTATTGAGAAGTACCATAGATCATGGCCTAAAAGTCAACCTGGGATATAAGACAGCCCCATTTGTTCTCCACCAAAATGAATCATACAGTGGTTGCAATTACCAAGAAGATGTGCAGAAGTTTAAAACAAGTCCACACAGAGTAGGTCATGCACAGTGGCTAACGAAGAAAAATGGCTCTTCCTGATGAAAGATGAGGCACAAAGGTCGTTTCAAGCCAAAAGTCATACCATTTGACAACTTGGAACGTCTGAGGGCATTCAGTCATAGTGAAAAATTGTTGCAGAAGTGAAAGAAGAAGGAGTCCATCTTGAAAAAAATGTCCAAGACCAAAAATGCCATGAGAACAGGGATGAGCTTCTGACCTGATCTTGAGAAGCATGATTTAATTTGATTCACTGATGTTGTTCTTTCTCTTATATCTCAAAATGATGATCAGTTGCATCAACACAAGAGTTTCATGGTTTATACATGGTGTTAAGTTGACCTGTGTTTTGGGGAGCATTTTTTAAAGCTTCAAAAATTTACTTATGGATCATGATCCATGTTTTTTTTATGCCATTGAACATGTGGTAAACCATCAAGTCACAAAAGGTAATGCCACAGTAATGTGACGCATGTATACACCAGAGGCAATCGTTATTGCTCGAATAAACACAGGTAATATCATCAAATTCTTTCTAGTACCCACCTCAAGTAACCAAGGCCTATAAATAGAGAGGCGGGACATACCAATAAAATTTACATACTGGTGGTGACAATAGCCTATGATTTAAAAGGGAACAGATGTATCATCTATGTCACCCAAAAGTTTCAGTATCTAACTAGCTAATGTAACATGAACTTGTGCTATAGTGTAATAAATTACATTTTGTTAAGCCAAGAATGACTTCCTGTTCAGACTCACTGGTATTTGTACCTCTGCCACTGTAGACAAAATAAGCCCTTAGATCCAATCAAGGTAAGAGGAATGTGGCAGCATCCTTTTAGCCACAAACATTACATTGTGATCAGCAGTGACCATCCTTACTTCATACCACAAATACCATTTTTACAACTAATGCAATGAAAGTGGACTTAAAATTGTGGTTACTTTTCTGGAGGGTTTAAAACAGAACAACGTCAGACAGCCATTCTGGAACAGTTACTAATCATGTATGTTAAGGGAACATTGTTTTTATTGTGGAGGCTTATAGACCTATGAGGAAGGGTATTGCTGGACCTATGTAACAACATTATCCACAGATCCTCCATTGTACAGAACACAGACTTGTGGGCTCACTAGTCCCTGTGCCAATTAGCATTGTCACACAACCAGGTAGCTTGTCCAACTAGTTACTAGTCCTCAGTCAAGGATGTTGGCATCTTATTTTATGGCAATGGGTTATATCAGTCTCGTACTTGTACCATATGTTTACATGACAAACACACTGCATAGCTGTTCGTTACAGAAACTAATAAGCTTACACCAACGATGGTCAGTAGCAGCATTGTATAATAACTACAAGATGCACTGCAGAAATTCACTAAAGATCCTCAGACAGCAACTTCCAAATGGACAACCACTTTCATCTAGAAGGAGAAGGGCAGCAGATACATGGGACACCATCTCCTGCAAGGTCCCCTCCAAGCCACTCACTGTCCTGACTTAGAAATACATCACTGTTCCTTCATTGTTGCTGGATCAAATCCTGGAATTTACCATCTAACAGCATTGTGGGTGTCCCTGTTGCACATGGACTGCACCAGTTCAAGAAGATACCTCATCAGCACCTTATCAAAGGCAACTAGGGATGGATAATAAATGCTGGGCAGCCAGCGATCCCCACATTCTCACAAATGAATAAATTTAGAATATTTACAATCAGAACACAATTTCTAAATTTGTGGATGACACTAAACTGGGGAAAGAATCAGAAGAAGAGGGATAAAATATGAAAGCTAAGAAGGCTGCGCTAAACCAAACATTCATTAGATTTTAATTACATTTTGTTGTGTGTTATTCTCGTCACCATATTATACAAAGGATGCAGAAATACTAGAGAATCATATTGCCAAGCAGGATGCCATGTTGCAAAGACTTATGGGAGTAGACTCTCAGTGTACATGTGCTGCACCTGTTCTAAATAAAAAAACAATGACAACCTTCTCTACTCATTTTTCAGGGCAATACCTTAGTCAATCAGAGTCAACCTACTTTTGTTTAAAATGTAAGCAAAATTTGGCAGTTAACTGTGGTTATTGTTTTCTCCTACAGAAGAAGAGAAGAATGAAGAGATATTATTGTAGGTACATGAGCACTATGGTGACAACAATTGACGCAAATAAAAATGTCAAACCCCATAGTTATGATTGTCCATAAGAAGAATGTAATGAGGTTGAAGTTAGATGTTGAAGAGTTCTGAAAGAATGATGGCTCAATGTCATCAAAGAGCTCAAGTGGATTAAAAAGAAATCACATACAATGTGTATACCTGAAATACCTGTGAGATGCCTATCCAAGAAGCAAGTTTTTTTGGGATTAGGTCCTTGTTCCATGCAGGCCCATTGATTGAATGTTACAAAACATGCACATTCTCCTAGTTGTGAAGAAAGTTCAGTGAGCTGATAGTACACAGCCTGGGGTGCATTGTAGCTACTTTTATGCTTTAACACTGAATCTTGACAGATAGGTAAGAATCAGTACCACTATGGTGACATTGGTATTATACTGGTTGAGGGTGCAATGAAGTGACAGACATTCGTTACACATGATTAATGGGCGGCACGGTGGCACAGTGGTTAGCACTGCTGCCTCACAGCGCCTGTAGACCCGGGTTCAATTCCCAACTCAGGCGAATGACTGTGTGGAGTTTGCACGTTCTCCCCGTGTCTGCGTGGGTTTCCTCCGGGTGCTCCGGTTTCCTCCCACAGTCACAAAGATGTGCGGGTCAGGTGAATTGGCCAAGCTAAAATTGCCCATAGTGTTAGGTTAGGGGTATGGGTGGGTTGCGCTTCGGCGGGTCGGTGTGGACTTGTTGGGCCGAAGGGCCTGTTTCCACACTGTAAGTCTAATCTAATCATGAGGCATCTCACAGAAACATCTGGACCCCATTTTGAGTGTGACACTTCTCTGCAGGGGCAAATTTACAATGCTAACTCATGCTCATAGGGATATGAAGCATTGAGTAAACTATGGTACATATTCTTAAAGAATATGACAGATCATTAATCCTCTTGTAGTAAAGGAATTGGGTTCTCTTGAACAATCCATGGGTGTTGGCCTCCATTTACCTCTGTCTAGACTGCCTTTCTCAGTGAGGGACTTCCTATTGCCATCTGTAAGGAAAACAATTTCCAACAATTTCCCTTCTCTCCTGGACATGAGAAGCTCTAGGAAGGTGTTGCAAAAGTGTAGCACTAATTGTTGCCTCTCTCTGACATCTCCAGAGGCTAATGGTGATGGCAAGCAGAGGTTGAGTGATACTCCTAGCTTTCAAAATGTGAAATACTGTCCAGGTGCCTTTTCAATATGACACCAGGTAGTTGGATGAAAAGTGGTTCCAGATGGGTGTGGGGTTTCCTGCCACCTTACTCACAAAACTTGGCATTTTACTTGTTGAACTGTTTATTTCTTCTACCTAAGAAGAATGTAATTATGTTAGAAGGCTTACAATACTCCCAAGCAGAAACATTTCCCAATTTAGGTCCCTTTGTCACACATTTAGTCTCAACAAGGTAACAAGATTGTGACCTCTGTCTAGAATGTGTGCTTTACTCTCTAGACCAAGAGTTCAACCAACTCTTGGTTATTACTGGGATCCATGGATGATAGCTAAGTAAATAAAAGCAAAAAAGTCTTGATGCAATATTCATTGCCCAATATTTTAAGTTCTACAGTCAGTTTCACTATAATGCGAGTTCCTTCAGCATGAATTGGCTATAACATATTGAAGAATTTAGTCTACTATTTGTAGAATGCGAACTTTTCTTAGCTGTGTTAGCTATAACACGATTCCGATCCCATTTGTTTAAACGCTGCTGCTATTATGTGATTTTCTTATAATGAAGGATCACAGAGGAAGGGAACTAACACGTTATATCAAAACAGACTGTATTTCAAAGTTGTGCAGGCTAGGTGGATTGGCCATGCCAAAATGCCTATAATTTCCAGGGATGTGCAGATGAGGTGAGTTAGTCATAGGAAATGCAGGGTTGCAGCATTAGAATAGAGGGCTGGTCTGGGTGGGATGGTCTTTAGATGTTTGGTATAGACTCGATGGGATGAATGGCCTACTTCTACACTGAAGGGGTTCTATGGTTCTATAATACTACGATTTTATCCAGGCAATTTTAATTAATAATGGAATGCAGAAAACATCCAAACTTGCTACTCTTACAATATTTTTAAAATTGCTGTTAAGTGGTTACTAATTGACTTTTGTTCCACCATCTTATTCCCAGGTCAGAAAACCTGGCATCTTCAGCAGTTTACTCTGTGAGCAAGTCCTGCAGCTACCGAGCTGTTCATTATGATTCAAAACTGCATAAGAGAAAATTAAATGTCAGAGGATTATCTTTTTAATTGAAACTGACATTGCTAACCATGTGTATTAATTTGTATTCTTATTCATTAACCAAAATGGGTGGCACTTAATATATCATTATTTCTCAGTACAAGACTATTGCGATATTACAGAAGTTGGAAAACCCATATTTTATGTTACTCGTCTTTAATTAATGTTAAATGGTACTGATATGTAAAATGTAGATCGATAAGTTAAAGTAGCCTTTCAAATTTCTTCAGGTAAAATTGGTTTTGGATTTATAGGTGGGTGTGCAACCCATTTAGATTTAAATCAGGTTATCTGGAAAGTTCCCAAAATCGTAAATCAGTAACATTTTTGTTTAAGTTGCAAAGTGGCTTTTGGGCAATTCCAATAGAATGAAGGAGAGCAGTTTTATGCTCGAACTGAGAGCATGGGATAAGCTGAAGGGGATGTTTTTATAATTTTTAAAATTTGAAACTCATCCCTTCCCCTTCAACCCATCTCAAATATTCGTAACTCTAATTTTAATGGGAGTGGAAAAATAGGGATTGTACAGAGGGTGAAGTGAGGTTGGAGCTGTTGGCCAGGGCAATAAGGCACTGTTTTAGACCAAATATTTAGATTTACTGAGTTAAAACCAGATTCCCCAAAGTATTGGAAATCTGCCATCTGAAGGAATATGACAGATGTCGGATCTGACAGGTAAGTAACTTTCAAACAGTTTGTGAGCCAGGAAGAGGAGTAATGTGTGCTTCCTTGATGCTCCTCTTCACCAAGTGGACAGCCTCCTTCTAACTTCAAAATTAACCTCCCAACCAGAACATCCTACTTCCCACATCACAGTTTTTATCCGACCTACAATTCACCCTGTCTCCTACCTTTATCATGATTATGTTTTCTTTCCTTCTGTTCCTGCTGTCCGCTCCCAGGCTGCCTTCAGTTACAGGCCTTCCCACCCGCCAGCCAGCCAATCTTTAAAACTCTCTGGTTGTTGGCCAAGCAACGAGATTAAAGTTATGTGCTATGCTTAAATTCGAAGGACCACTACGTTACCAATGGTTTTGAGTTTTCTGATTGTGGCAACAACCCTTGCCTACTCCGCCCAACCTCCCTGTACGTTTTTGGCTTCTGGCACAATCCCATGATTGATCCAAGAAGTGAGTTTGCTGGAATCCTGTGCCAGTGTGGAAAATAGCAATCCTGCATTTAGACTTCATTGACTTTGCTGCTTTTCCATCATCACCATCTTCGAATATTTCTTTAAATGAATGACTTCTCTCTGTGGAGTGCCACAAGGATTGGTGCTGTGTCCTTTACTTTTTGTCATTTACATAAATGATTTGCATGCAAGCATAAAAGGTACAGTTAGGAAGTTTGCAGATGACACCAAAATTGAAGGCGTAATGGACAGCGAAGGGGGTTACCTCAGATTACAACAGGATCTTGACCAGATGGGCCAATGGGTTGAGGAGTGGCTGATGGAGTTTAATTCAGATAAATGCGAGGTGCTGCATTTTGGGAAAGCAAATCTTAGCAGGACTTAAACACTTAATGGTAAGGTCTAGGGAGTGTTGCTGAACAAAGAGACTTTGGAGTGCAGGTTCATAGCTCTTTGAAAGTGGAGTCGCAGGTAGATAGAATAGTGAAGAAGGCGTTTGGTATGCTTTCTTTTATTGGTCAGAGTATTGAATATAGGAATTGGAACATCATGTTGTGGCTGTACAGGACATTGGTTAGACTACTGTTGGAATATTACGTGCAATTCTGATTTCCTTCCTATCTGAAAGATGTTGTGAAACTTGAAAGGATTCAGAAAAGATTTGCAAGGATGTTGCCAGGATTGGAGGATTTGAGCTATAGGGAGAGGCTGAACAGGCTGGGGCTGTTTTCCCTGGAGCATTGGAGGCTGAGGGGTGACCTTATAGAGGTTTACAAAATTATGAGGGGCATGGATAGGGTAAATAGACAAAGTCTTTTCCCTGGGGTGGGGGATTCCAGAACTAGAGGGCATAGGTTTAGGGTGAGAGAGGAAAGATATAAAAGAGACCTGCCGGGCAACTTTTTCACACAGAGGGCGGTACATACATGGAATGAGCTGCCAGAGGAAGTGGTGGAGGCTGGTACAATTGCAACATTTAAGAGGCATTTGGATGGGTATATGAATAGGAAGGATTTGGAGGTATATGGCCGTGTGCTGGCAGGTTGGACTAGATTGGACTGGATATCTGGTCGGCATGGACGGGTTGGACCGAAGGGTCTGTTTCCATGCTGTACATCTCTCTGACTCTGACATTTTGCCAAAGTCAAGTTTAACAATCTTTCAATTACACTAAATATAGTATGTTCAGGAAAAACCAAACTTGAAAGATTTCCATTTATATGTGACCTATTTGGATACCACAGAAATGCATTCAAAGAAGCTGAAAATACAAATGTCCTACTCGTAATAAAAGTCAATTAAAAATTATATTGACGTTTTTGAGGAGTGACAGTGCTTCCTGCAGAGCTTAAAGTTTGGTAAATGTGACAATTTTAGTAATGAAATTGCCTCAGCTTCTGACAAAGCAAAGAACAGTTTGTTTCTAGATAGTTTCAAATCAATCATTCCAGCAATGTCATCTCACAACCCTGGAACATGTGGGACATAAACTTTACTGTCTAGGTTCAGAGATAGGGACACTACCATTGCATCACAAGAGGCTTTGATAAGAAGAGCTTGTTTTAGAAAATAAGCAATAACTCTCACTGTTAACCTGATAGGGAAAACAATATGGTAGCAGACAGGAGATTTGATTTTATGACGAGGAAATAGTTGTAAAGCTGCATCCAGAATTATGTCCCTTTTAGTGATTGTCAATTTATGTCAGATTTCCCTTACCATTACCATTTACTGAAATTTAAATATTGGTGTAAGTATGCAGAAATCAGAATTCAGAGCCCAAAGAAGGAATGGACCTCACTCTATATTACTTCTGATAACTATGCAATTTAAGGTTTCAAGATATTTAACAATCATTCAATTACACTAAATATCGTATGTTCAGGAAAAACCAAACTTGAAAGATTTCCACTTTTATGTGACCTATTTGGACACCACAGAAATGCATTCAAAGAAGCTGAAAATACTCATAATAAAAGTCAATTAAAAATTGTAATGTTTTTGAAGAATGACAGTGCTTCCTGCAGAGCTTAAAGTTTGGTGGTACTTTCCCCCCTGTTTTGTGCCAGCATAATTGCAGGAAATCCTGATGTAGGAAGTGATGGAGCCATTATCAATGAGCTAAAATGAGTTTGGGCAGAAGAACCAATAAATGCTTTTTTAAAGCATTAAGCATATCAGGAATGGTGTAAATACACTGATGACAGCGCTATCTCAAATTTCCTTCTACCAGTTACATCAGGTAATTGTTTTCCATATCAATTATGCATTGCTATTTAATGTAATGATGAAGTCAAATGGTGAACCTATGGACTCAGCACAACTCTGAACCAGGCAATATGACTTCTTCTCATTACAAACTTGAGAATTATAAAATGATGACAGCACAGAAGGAGAGCAGTTGCTTGAACCAGCTATCTGCAAGAATCATTCAGCAAGGCTTAATCTCCCATCCTTTTCCAATAACCCTGACAAATTATGCAATTGCCTTTTAAAAGTCAAGATTGAAACTGCTTCCCTCACACTCTCCGGCAAGGTATTCCAGATCCTAATGACTCACATTGTAAAGTGTTTTCACCTTTCACCTCAAATCAGTTCACAATAAGTCATGTGACTTTAGCTACTTGAACAACAAGCCATTTAGGCAAATAATTGCTGACTTGAGTATCATGACTCAGAGAGACAGAAAACCAGTGGCTAGAAGCAGATTCACACAGATAGAGAAAGTCCATAACAACAGAGTTCCTGATAATAATAATCTCTAAGCAATCAAGATTGGGGAGATAGCTTAAATTGTTTATGAATCAGTGAAAAGAAAGTTCTAGAAGTTAAAAATTATGGAGGTATCAGAGAGAAAGATATCTTGCAGACTGTTAAAAACATGAGTTTCATGAACCCATCTCAAGTAACAGTAGTGAACTGAATTAGTAGCTTCTTCAAAGGGTTTGAGAGAGAGAATTAACTAAAGAAAACAGTATCAAAGGAAGGCACCTAACTTCCTGAAAGAAAAGCGATTTCGACAGTGCAATCTGAGCAAGAAGTTTCAGTGTGGAGGGAGGGGTGCTTCTCACTGAGGTTTGAAAGCTCATAATGGGATTGCTGGAAAAGAAGGGATGAATCTTTGTGCATTTTTAATGAGATTGTTCCAATAGTTTCTAAATAATGTGATATAGTTTGTGTGACGGATATTGACA
Organism: Hemiscyllium ocellatum; assembly: GCF_020745735.1. Lineage (NCBI taxonomy): Eukaryota > Metazoa > Chordata > Chondrichthyes > Orectolobiformes > Hemiscylliidae > Hemiscyllium > Hemiscyllium ocellatum. The sequence continues at coordinate 21,824,607 of NC_083415.1, read as the reverse complement.
ACCTCTAGTAAATCTATTCAGTGACTGACCCCCATGCTAAACAAGAGAAAAATAAAACTCATGGTTCGTCATGCCAGGTCTCTCTCTGGGATCTGACTTGTTTAGAATTACCATCAGCTGGGATCATAACTATGTATTTTGTCAAAGCCCCACACAATTTTGAACACCCTAAATCCAATCTTCTTTCAAATTTCTCCCATCTAAGGAAAACAGCCTGCGTTTCCTCAATCCGTCTGGCAAGCTCAAGTCTGATCATTATTTTTGATCAATCTCAAGGAATGCCCTTTGCTCTGATCCTTGGGAAACTTGACTGTGTATTTTCCTTCAATCTGAAAAATCAAATGTTTTCCACATTCTGTGCAGCCTGTCACTTAGCACGTTTAATATCAATGTTGCCACTAAATTCCATGCACCATGACACTGCTGTTAAGCCTATCATGTGACACTTTAACAAATATCATTTGGAAGTTCTTGTATGCCACATCATCCACATTGTTCTCATCAACCCTCTTTATTACCTCTTCAAAAAAAGCTCAATCAAGTTAATTAAAAACAATTTGCCCTCAAGAAATCTTTACTGACTTTCCTTAATTAATTCATAATTGTCTAAGTGACTGTGAATTTTGTCCTGGAATATAATTTCTAAAAGGTTCCTCACCACTGAGGTTGTTAAGTTTGTCTTCACATCCTTTCTGAACAAGGATATAACTTTTGTAGTTCTCTAATGTTCTAGCCCTATTCATATAACTGAGGATTGGGAGTTTATTGCTAGTGTTTCTGCAATTTCCACACTCAATAATAAACATGCATCTCAATTAGGTTTTGTGATTTAAGTGGTTTAGTAAGGTCAGACCATCAAATCCTGGAATTTGTCAATTTTTAGCCAAATCAGAGTCTCAACTATCTTGCCTGTCAGTATAACTTTGGAAGCATCTTTTACCTTGATACAAAATGAAAGGGAAGAAGGCGGCATATGTAAAGATGAGGCGTGAAGGTTCAGTAGGGGCGATTGAGAGTTATAAGGTAGCCAGGAAGGAGCTAAAGAGGGAGCTAAGAGAAGCGAGAAGGGGACATGAAAAGTCTTTAGCTGGTAGGATTAGGGAAAACCCAAAGGCTTTCTATAGGTATGTCAAGAATAAAAGGATGACTAGGGTAGGTATCGGTCCAGTCAAGGATAGTAGTGGGAAGTTGTGTGTGGAGGCGGAGGAGATTGGAGAGACATTAAATCAGTACTTTTCATCAGTATTCACTCAGGAACAGGACACTGTTGCTGATGTGAATATGGAATCACAAATAATTAGAATGGATGCCCTGGAAATATGCAGGGAAGAGGTTTTGGGAATATTGGAAAGGATGAATATAGATAAGTCTCCTGGGCCTGATGGCATTTACCCCAGGATCCTATGGGAAGCTAGGGAGGAGATAGCAGAGCCATTGGCCTGGATTTTTATGTCGTCATTGCCAACGGGAATAGTACCAGAGGACTGGAGGATAGCGAATGTGGTCCCATTGTTCAAGAAAGGGAGTAGGGATAGCCCTAGTAACTATAGGCCAGTGAGTCTGACTTCAGTGGTGGGCAAAGTCTTAGAGAGAATGGTAAGGGATAAGATTTATGAACATCTGGGTAGGAATAACGTGATCAGGGATAGCCAGCATGGTTTTGTGAAGGGCAGGTCGTGCCTCACAAACCTTATTGAGTTCTTTGAGAAGGTGACTAAGGAAGTGGATGAGGGTAAAGCAGTAGATGTTGTGTATATGGATTTTAGTAAGGCGTTCGATAAGGTTCCCCATGGTAGGCTAATGCTAAAACTACGGTGGTATGGCATTGAGGATACATTAGAGGTTTGGATTAGGAATTGGCTGGCTGGAAGGAGACAGAGGGTAGTAGTTGATGGATTATGTTCATCTTGGAGCGCAGTTACTAGCGGTGTACCACAAGGATCTGTTTTGGGACCATTGCTTTTTGTTATCTTTATAAATGATCTAGAGGAAGGACTTGAAAGCTGGGTAAGCAAGTTTGCGGATGACACAAAAGTCGGTGGAGTTGTGGATAGTGAGAAAGGAAGTGGTAGGTTACAGCGGGATATAGATAAGTTGCAGAGCTGGGCGGAAATGTGGCAAATGGAATTCAATGTAGCTAAGTGCGAAGTCGTTCACTTTGGTAGGAATAACAAGATGATGGATTACTGGGCTAATGGTAGGCTACTTGGTAGTGTGGATGAGCAGAGGGATCTTGGTGTCCATGTACACAGATCTCTGAAAGTTGCCACCCAGGTAAATAGTGCTGTGAGGAAGGCATATGGTGTACTGGGCTTTATTGGCAGAGGAATTGAGTTCCGGAGTCCTGAGGTCATGTTGCAGTTGTATAAGACTCTGGTGAGGCCTCATCTGGAGTATTGTGTGCAGTTTTGGTCGCCATACTATAGGAAGGATGTGGAAGCTTTAGAACGAGTGCAGAGGAGGTTTACCAGGATGTTGCCTGGAATGGTAGGAAAATCTTATGAGGAAAGGCTGAGGCACTTGGGGCTGTTCTCATTGGAGAAGAGAAGGTTTAGGGGAGATCTGATAGAAGTGTATAAGATGATTAGGGGTTTAGATAGGGTAGATACTAAGAACCTTTTACCGCTAATGGAGTCAGGTGTTACTAGGGGACATAGCTTTAAATTAAGGGGTGGTAGGTATAGGACAGATGTTAGGGGTAGATTCTTCACACAGCGGGTTGTGAGTTCATGGAATGCCCTGCCCGTATCAGTGGTGAACTCTCCTTCTTTATGGTCATTTAAGCGGGCATTGGATAGGCATTTGGAAGTTATTGGGCTAGTATAGGTTAGGTAGGATTCGGTCGGCGCAACATCGAGGGCCGAAGGGCCTGTACTGCGCTGTATCCTTCTATGTTCTATGTTCTAAAATACTAATTCAGTACTTTAGCTATACCCACTTTCTCCATTGGTAAATCTCTCTTCCAAATCAGCTCCACTCTTCCTTTTTCAATTTATCTGTCAACAGAACCCTTTTAGATTATCTTTTATGTTAGCTGCCAGTCTTTCCCCATACTGTTTCTATGCTTCTTTTATCAGTTTTTTTTAATACATCCCTCAAAACATACTACTTTCAGTCAGATTCTCACACATATTACTAACCTAGTATAACCTGTATAATATACCCTGTCAGATATATCATGTGTCTGCTTCATTTTACTCTCTATCCCTTTCATCAGCTCAGAAACTCTGGCTTTGTTTGCTCTATCTTTTTACTTTAAGAGAATTTACCTTAAATATGCCTGAACCATTTTCTCGTTAAAAGCAGCCCATTGTTATATTATAGTTTTGCCATGAGAGATCATGTCTTTAGATAATTTTCCAAATGTCTGCAGCCTTTAAGGCAAGAAATAATATGAACGTTTTAAATATTTCAATGACTGACTCACAGAAATGTGTCATTTCTGCAGAGTAGCATTTTTAACCATTAAAAATTGTTCAATGTGGCTTCTGAATTACAAGTTTATATTTATGTGCATTCTTTTACCAACATTCTAGATCTTAATACCAAAAAATATGAAATCATTATTCCATTTATTTCAACAGCTTTTTTATGATTTGAGTCAACGCAGATTCCAAATGGGTAAATTTTTTAAAAAATCCATCTGAATCAAAGTTGAATAATTTCATTTGATTTGGAAACAGCCTGAGCCTTTTCTTAACTATGAGTTTATGAAAATGGATTCCTTTAAATTTTAAGAATATATTTAAGCTGAAATGTTATTCTGTTGTATGGAATAATAATTAGGAAAGGTGTTAAAAGCATTGGTGATTCAGTATCATACATTTGACATTATCATATGGAATAATTCCCATTCTTTTTAGTTAACCTTCCAATTGTGCATAGAGAGAAAACCCTGTGTATAAGCACATTATATTATTTCTCTGAAAGGAACATTTTGACACCAAATGTTTCTTGGATTTGAGAATGAGGAATACTCAATGGTTTTGGTGAATTTTTGTTATTGATAACGGTTTTGGGCTCTGTTTGAGATAAAGTTGTGAGGAGTAGGGTGCAGTTTCATCTAGTGCCTATGCATAAAATCATATCTGATCAGAATTACAGGTGTAAGATCTGAGCAAATCAAACATCATCCCGGTATTGAAGTTAACCAAACTTAACTTTGAATTATAGCTTGCACATTCTCCATGTGTCTGCATGGGTTTCCTCCAAGTGCTCCAGTTTCCTTGGACAATCTAAAGGTGTGCAGATTAGATGGATTGACTATGCTAAATTGCCCATGGTGTCCAGGGATGTGCAGACTAGGTGTATTCTGTGTGGGAAATGCAGAACCACAGGAATAGGATAAGGGGTGGGGCTGGGCAATGGGCTGAATGGCCTGTTCCACACACCGTAGGGATTTTATGATTATATATGTGCTCAACACAGGAGTCCAATCTACTACACTTTGACTTCCTCTTTACCCTCCATCTAGACGATAATTTATGTCCTTTAGTAGAGTTGAATTTCCATCTTGAGATGTTCTTTCATCCCACTCCTTACACACTCATGTCTTTTTTTTCCAAGAGCATTTTCCAACCCTGGGTTTTGTTAGTCTGAGTCATTACAACTGCCTCCCTCTTGAAGCATTGAACATGCCGTATGTTAGAGAATTTTGAGCTGGGATTTTCTATTCTGGGTCAGGAAACCTGGCTGCTGGTTTTGTTTCTTGAACTGGCTCTGCACCATGTATTACAAAAACAACCACCAGGATTTTTATTATGCCAGGTTAACTATTGGCAGCGTTTGAACACGCCATCCAATTAGGGAAATAGAATGAGCTCCTAAGGTTGGTGAGAAGGCCAGTGAAAAGGCCTCCAGCACTGACACGTTGGCAGCCTCACCTGTCAAGTTAGGAGTGAAGGTGGAGAGAGAAGACTCTTTTTACATGGAGGCACTCTCTGAAAAATAAGGCACCTTTTTGTCTTAGCCACAGCTGCCCAGCTGTTACAAAGAGACAATCTTTTCACACAGGGGTCAATAGCAGCAGATGTGGCCCAGAAGTCACGATGAGTCCTAGGGGTCCTCATGGAATGTATTGTCCCTCCACCTGCCAATCTCCATTCAAATCCTGCACCTATCACACAGACTAGAGGTCTTCCAGGTTTATGTGAGCAACCAGCATGACTGACTGCAAATCTCATGAGTTCAGATCTTAAATGCCCCAATGAATAACATTAATTGGGTTGAATTCACTGGTAAGTGCCCACTGTGAATTCAGAAGATACCTTTATTGAAAATGTCTCAGGATCTAGATGGGGCAAGGAAACTGCAAATTGGTGGTCAATTTGCACATCTGTCCATCTCTGATCTTGACCCTGGAACATCTCAAACACAAATCATGATCCTATTGCACGTTTTACAAACTATCCGTTCTTGATTAGTATATCATCACAATCAGCAAATATGCAGTATCAATTTTTAAAAATGATACGTTATACAACTGTAAACTATCCAATCAATTGTTGTTTTTAAAAATAGCCTAAACTGTAGTGTTCTCTGAAGCAATAGTTAGGCAACTACCAAGCTGCCCTTCTTAACCAAGATAGAGACACCTTCATTGTGTGAAATAATACCATCATCAGGCATACACGTGTGCAAAGAATCATTTTTATTCAGATCTCTTTTTTTGCTGACTGTTGAGTATCACCAATTCAGACTCAATTGCAAACAAAGCTTTCGCTACCCAGGATGGGTAGTGTCAACATCAATGGAACAGCCAAATCATATAAGGTTGACATTTCCTTACCACAAAACAGATTTTCAAGGTAAGATTGACAACTTTGTACAAATGTGTTTTAAACTAAAATTAGTTAAGCATTTGGACTTATTTCACATAGTTTTGCGGCATCTGGCAGATGCAGAAAGATCATGTATAGTTGAGATCTAAGCCTTATTTAAAGAGGTACTGCAAATCTACTTCACCTAGTTCCTAGTCAGAAGTATCCATAATATATTGAAGCAAGTGTTTGTATTGCTGCTTAATGAAAAAAGAAGTAGTCTCACAATGTCAGTACAATGATTACATGGCTAACAATTAACATTGATAACACATTCCGAGACATTTGATATTTCACTTGGAGCTTAATTGGACTGTGAGGGAGTTCACAATGAGTTTGGTCTTGTCCTCACCTGACACCCTCAACAGCCATTTTTCAACAGAATTCTCCAGACAGCAATCAGAAGTAGGAACCCTTGCATGTTGAAGCTACATTTAATATGAACAGTGGTTCAGAGGTAATTCAAGTTTTAAAAAGTCATTAAAATTGGAACTGTCCAAAACATTACTCGCACCTTACATTGTAAAATGTGATATCTTAGCTTCTCTATCTTTGAACTTTTTACAAATCAGGACAAAATAGCTCTTGTATATTACTGAAATTTTTAAAAATACATTTTATTGCAACATTTTGTCTTACTCTCATCAGGACAATTCACATGAATAATAATGTAAAGGTGAATAACATGAGCAGAGGATGCTAACTGGTTGGAAAGTGGTTTATGATTGGTAGAGCAGTTATCATTGATTCACTTATTAGATGATGATTGATAGTTAACTGCCAGGTTATATTTAAATTGAAACCTAACAGTTTGAATCTGATTGGTCATGGCATTGCCCTGAGGAATGAACCAGTGAATGGCTGTTGCTTATTCTATTCAGCTGAAACAGCATGTGTAATTTTTTTTTGCTTGTAAGGAACAGTGCTCCATTTTTAATATATTTACTTCCAGGACACACGTGCACTACATTACAAATCCAATTGACAATCTTAAATTAGTTGCAAGTGAAGTTCTTTACACAATCAGGATCATTTCATAAACGTTGTCCAGTCACAGCATCACATTTAATGTTGTACACAGTTTTTCAAGTTTTGCATGAATCGTTTGGTTCGGCATAGTACATTCGGTATTGTGAACAAGCGAAGGTAATGTTATTTGCTATGATCCACCAATCCATGGAATGCAGGTGACGTAACATTGGCATTGACATTCACATTATTCACCTGTACGGTGGGCAGAGCATCTTTGACCCTCTTTGTTGGCGCTACACTGGCACCATTCCCCACCTTTTCCTCTGCTATATCAATGACTGTATCAGCGCTATCTTGTGCTCCCACGGGGATGTTGAACAGTTCATCACCTTTCACCTTGACCACAAATTCACCTGGACTATCTCAGACACCTCTCTCCCCTTCCTGGACCTCTCCATCTCCATCTCTGGCAACCGACTAACCATGGACCTCTACTACAAACCTATGGACTCACATAGCTACCTGGACTATACCTCCTCCCACCCTGCCTCCTGTAAACACACCATCCCTTATTCTCAATGCCTCTACCGCCACCGCATCTATTCACTGGATGACTAATTCCACCATAGAAAATCCTAGAAGGCCTCCTTCTTCAAAAACCACAATTTCCCCTCCCATGTGGTTTATAATACCCTCCAGCGCATCTCCTCTACTTTTTCCACCTCCACCCTTGAACCCCACCCCTCCCAATGTAACAAGGACAGAAGCCCCTGGTCCTCCCCTTCCATCTCACTAACCTTTGTATACATTGCATTATCCTCCACCACTTTTGCGAACTACAAACAGACTCCAACACTAGTGATATATTTCCCTCCGCACCCCATCAGCATTTCAGCGAGATCATTCCTTCCTCGAATCCCTTGTCAGATCCATGCCCTCCCACCAGCCTTCTCCCCACTCCCAATACCTTCCCCTGACACCATAGGAAGTGTAAAACCTACAGCTCCCTCCTTCCATCCTCATTTAAAGTGCAAATGAGCAAGAAAATGAAACATAGCTGCAACCACACTTAGAGTGGGCAGAGTAAAAAGCTTTGTCTGTCTGAGTATATGGGCTTTACTTGTGAATAATGTAAAGTCCTTCAAGAAACAATTTCATTAGGTTGGATTGGGTGACGTGATCATTCATTGACTATAATTTTGCTTTTGCATGAAAGGCAGAAGCCCGTGTTTGTTCCAGAAGCAAATGCAGTTCCTTTTTTTTGCTTGCATTTGCTTCATTTTCGAAGAAGTTAACCTTTCAAAAATGTAATGGCTTTCCAACAAGTGATGGTCCCATATTGAACAATGAAATGGTATTATGCCATGCAAAATAACATCATTTCTTACCCAAGTTTCTCAGTTTCTAACTAAATGCTAAATGCTAAATTCTGCCATGTAATGTTTCCTAGGGATCTTTTACACTGAACTAATATATTAAAACCAGCCCATTACATATAATAAGATTTAAAATAACATGATCCCTGGTTGGATCCATAACATATTGACTGTCCAAAATACACTCTATGTATTCTTCCTCATGGCTCCCTCTACCAATTTTAGTTTGCTTATCTACGTCAAGTTTAAAGACACCCATGATTAATATTCTGCCTTTATCATTTGCCCTCTTTACCTCCATATTTATACTATATCCTACAGTACAGCTAAAGTTGGGTGGCCTGTGGTTTATGCCCACCAATGTCTTCTTCCCCTTGTTATTCCTTACCTCAGATAATTTAGATTCTTCAGCTTTTGATACAAAATGATTTCTTGCTATTGCACTTATGTCTTTTTGTACTAACAAAGCTACACTAACACCCTTTCCTTCCAGCCTGTCCTTTCAAAAAGCACTCCTGAATATTTAGTTCTCCTTGTAACCTTGTCTTGATAATGGCTTTGAGATCACAATCATAAATTTACATTTGTAATGTTAATTAATTTATTTTGTTCTGAATATATCAATAAGGTTCTATCAGTTTTGCCTTTTTTTCAAACTATTTCTTTCCCTTTGACTCTATCTGCCACATGTTTTGGTTTAACTCTCTGTCCTTTACCAATCTGGGTACCTAAGTAGCTGACCTCTATCATGATGTACTGAATGAGGGAATCCATCATGTGTCCAGCTTTAATAAAATCGCTACTGTGAGTGTAACTGTAAAATGTTGTTTTGAGAGCTTGTTACCAGTAAACTCAAAATATGAAAGATTCAAATAACATTGAAAAAGGATAAGAAACTAGTCAAAGGATTTTTTAAAAATGAGTAAACCTTTGTGGAATCCTATCAGGTTGGGGGTAATCAGAACACTAAAAGGGTGACCTCAGTACTGTTCACAATATTGGCCTACAAGCAGAAATATAATGCAAGTTGAGAAGGTTTGAGATGATATCAAACTTGGAAAGCAAAAGACTACTGAGGTAAATTTTTAAAGTGACAGAATGAGTTGGATAAAGCTGAAGAGCAATAGATTAGATTTAATAGACAAACGTTAAGTGTTGCACATAGGAAAGAAAAAAGATGATATGCAAACTCTTTAATGGATTTAAAATAGAAAGGCATGAAAAGTTTAAAAGATTTAGGAGTCATAGTGGACATTATTTTAAATTTATCCAACAGGTGCAAAAATCAAGGTGTAAATAAAAGGTGCTCATCTAGAAACAATTGCAACCAGTGCAATTCTGTACAAGATTCATAATAGATTTTTGCAGTTACTTCCTAATTCTTGACTGTTACTCATTGAAGTATTTTGTTTAATTTTACATCAGTTTGAATAATGATCCTGCACTTGAGTACATTTAAAAAGGTAAATATTTTCAGTACCTATACTTCCTCAGGTAGATATTAAACTTGGACAGAAGCATAAAGTAGCTGGTGGTACATTGGTTGTTCAGTAAATATCCCAACCATCTGGTACTGAAACTCCACTGACTTCATTACACTTGCTTTTTGAGCAGGCATGTAATAGACAGCTACGCCATACCGTCATTGTGCACCACAACCCAACAGTCTATCTTTCTATATATCAAATAAGAATTTATATGCGCAAGAATGTACTTCAATCTTTTGTAACATTAAATGTTTATCATATTCTGAATGAATGATTAACTTAGTCTTTTTGACAAAATCTGATCCTGATAGTCTAACAATTCCTATTACACGTAATATTGTTCAGTAAAATTTAATCAAAAATGAGAAAAGAAATATGCATGTATACTAGGTTTTTATTATTTTTACTTACCATGATTAAATGTGTTTTACAAGAATCATGAATTTTGCCAAATTATTTCAATTGAGTTTCTAATAGTTCTGAAGTATAAATAACATCATTAAAAAGATTACATGATGTTAACTACATAATAAAAGACCTCTAGACTGCTGACAATTGAACAGTGCCATTCAATGTAATTGTTAAAATATTTAATCTGTAATTTGTGGGATATAAGAGGGAATTGGGATTTTAAAAGCTAAAATGTTCAGCAGCGCTTGGCATCAGCCATTGATTAAATAAAAAATAACTGGACACAAACTGTAAATTTAAAGACAGTGGTTCAATGGAAGGGGTTCAGATGAGGCTTCAGCAGTTTTATGTTCATGCCGAACCTCTCAATTGCATCATTATGTATAATTCACTGAAAGGTATCCTGTAGTACTAATGCCGTATTGTGAAGTTTCTTGAATAATTCATTTCTTTTATACTTGTGGCACATAACAGAACTTTCAATGTTCATATTGCAATGTTGGAGCATGTAATTACCCTTCCCCCACTGCCTCTGTCATGAATTCAAATGACAAAATATTAGTGGAAATGCTTGCATTCAGCTTTTTCATACAGGAAGCATAACACACTCTTGCTATTGCTATTATTGCATTAAGTAATTTTCTACTGGGCAGGCACATATACCTGTACCAGATATCAATCTGATGTTCTGTATCAAGCCACAATTATCATCAGTTCTTCTCTAGTCTTGATTGCTGTAATGCTCCTCTGCTTGACCTTCAATTCTGCACATTCCCTTGCTCATTCCAATTCCTCTGCTAATATCTTACTCCACAATAAGCTCTGCTGCCTATCATCTTTCTTCTTACTGAACTACAATTGCTATGTTACTTTCTTTCCATTAGAAGTTCAGAAGTGGGCACGTTCACTGATGATTACATAGTAATATCATATGTGGACCCTCATAAATACTGAAGCTGTCTGTGTCGAAATGCAGCATGATCTGGATGACATTCAGGCTTGGACCAATAAACAGCAAGAAACAAGTGTCATGCAATGACTATCTCCAACCAGGGACCATCTAATCTTCTCCCCTTGACATTCAATAGCATTGCCATTGTTGAGTGTTAGGCATCTATACCATTCTGCAAGCATTGTGGTGGTTACTATTGAACTGGAATAGTCATAAAAATACTACGATTACAAAATCAGGTCAGAGGTTGGGAATTCTGAGGTGGGTAACTCATTGAAGCCTATTCACCTTCAAACTGGTATCAGTCAAGAGTATGTTAGAATGTTGACTGGGATTAGTCCAGCAACAAACAAAAAGTTGAACATCAACTCAGACAAAGTAGCCCATTTAAATGACACCACATTCACAACCTGAACCATTCACACCTTTCATTGCAGGTGCACAGTGGCAACAGTGAGTAAGTAAGATGCACTAAAATAATTCACAATGCTTTTTCTTGCTACACTTTTCATCCATGACCTGCACCACCTGGAAGGACAAAGGCAACAATTGCTAACTTACTACCTGACACCTGAAAGTTCCCTCCAAGCCATGGACCATTCAGACTTGGAATTATATTGGAGGTCCCTCACTGATACTGGGTATCAAAATCCCAGAACTCCCTTCCTAACAACACTGTGATTTGGACTGGGGTGTACAAAGTTAAAAATCACACACCATCAGGTTATAGTCCAACAGGTTTATTTGGAAGCACTAGCTTTCAGAGTACTGCTGCTCCACAACCACCTGATGAAGGAGCAGTGCTCCAAAAACCAGTGCTTTCGAATAAACCTGCTGGACTGTAATCTGGTGCCATGTGATTTTTAACTTCTCACATCACTATGATTGCAAATGGACTGCGTAGTGTATTGTTTTACTGCATTTTACTTACTTAACATCATCTTCTCAAGGGTGATTAGGAATGGACAACAAATGCTGGCTCATTTTCCAAGAATGCCTAACCTCTTCCCTCTCTTCTTGTGAACTGGAAGATTCTGGAACACCCTCCCTTCAAGACAGTGAGACTGGGTCAATTTAAAAGTTGAAGTTTTAAATCACTATTTTTTGGCCAATGTTTTAAGAGATATAGGTTCATGATGAGTAAACTGAGTTGTATTACGTACAGCAAAACCATGACCTTAGTAAATGACAGGACCGACTCAACAGAATGAATGGCTCACATTGTATCCTATGTCCCTTTAAAACTCACCTCAAAGCCCACCTCTTCAATTAAGCTTTTGGTCATACCTCCCTACTACTTTATGTCTTTTAACTCAAGGTCAATTATGTGAAGTACCAAGTGCTATTTTTCTATATGACATGAATGTAAGAAGACCTGGACAGCCAAGCAAGTTAAACATTGCACTGATGGGCCTGTTGTGTTTAGAAACACCAGTACTAATCGTATGACTGTTTTTGGCAAAGCCGAACTGCCAGTGGTTAGTGAAGAAAACAGGTTTTGACATGTCACTTTATGGTCCTAAAAATACTACTGCCACCTGATTTATATTATAAAGTTTTCACCAGAAGTGCTCTGACTATATTGGTAGGTTTGTAATATAAATGCAGCATAAAAGGTTAGATCCACTCTTTTGAAAAAAAAATGCTATTAAAACAGTAAAATATTCTTTCTCTTGTCAGCTTGTAGCCCCATAACACTTCTTAAATGGGGTGGACATATATGAGCATATCCTGTTATGGACTATTACATTACACACACCTCCACTCCTACCCCCTTTTTTAACTTGTTCCTTTTGTTTTGCCTTGTCCTTAAAATGCAATTCACTGATGTTCTGTCCTGTTAATTATTGTTTGTAGAGGCATATTAACTATGATTTATAACACATGAAGCCTTATGTGGGAACCTTGTAAACATTTATAAATGCTCAGTGCAGAAAGATAAAATTTAAATATGTCCAATATGAAAACAAATTACATATTTAACAATTCATGTAGAGGAATTATTGGTTGAAGTTTCAATTTTTCAAGCAACATTGCCATCCACAGAAATGGATTTGTGAGCTCTGAAATAACTGATAATACTTCCATAGAGATCTTTTTTAAACAATGTTCCTTATTTATGGAGAAGATCTTGCAAAAGTCTTCAGCGAAGAGTTCATTACAGGACAATATATGCTAAGCAAGTAAAAAGAGAAAAATGATAGACAGGCTTATTTTTCAGTAAGTTGTTTCATGACCACAGATTTACTCAAAAATTTCTTTATAAATAATGATGTACTTTTGAAATAGATCTGTAAAGTGTTGCATTGTAGGAAAGATGGCAGCCAAATTTCACAGAGCAAACAGCAATGTGATAATACGTGGGTAAATCCTTTTTAGTGATACTGACTGAGGCATGGATATTGGCCAAGACACCTGCGATAACAGCCTGCTCCTCTTCCAATTTGTGTCATTGGTTATTTTTACGCTCAAGAGAGGGCAGACAAAGCCTCGGTTTAATATCCCATCCAAAAGACCATTATACATGTGTTATCATGGATTCAATTGTCATCAAAGTGAAATTAGGTTTCATATAAAATGTAGATAAATGCAGGAGTCTTCATGCTTTTCCCAAATATCTGTCAAAGGTAACATTCATAGAATCTCTACAGTGTGGAAGCAGGCCACTTGGCCCATTGAGTCCACCCCAACATTCCGAACAGCATTCGAACTAGACCCACCCCCTACACTATTTGTCTATCCCTGCATTCCGCCATAGCTACTATACCTAGCCTACACAACCTTGGACACTAAGGGCAATTTACCCTGGCCAATTCATCTAACCTGCACATCTCTGGATTGTAGGAAGAAACCAGAGTACCTGGAGGAAACCCACACAGACAGGAGAGAACATGCACACTCCACACAGACAGTCACCCAAAGATGCAATTGAGTTCTGGCTACTGGCACTGTGAGGCAGCAGTGCTAACAACTGGGCCACCATAACAATAGTCATAATTTAATCAAGCAGGTTTCTTTACTGACTTTAATTGTCATGCAGCTGTGTCCTAAAGTGTAACTCCCAACAATTATTGGCTTGTATATTAACTTCCAGCATGTAAAAGTTTTGTGAGTGATATAGAATAACCCAATAAGAAATTGGGTTCATTCTTCATGATGCTTTGGGATGTTAAGTGTTCTAACTCCATTTTGGGGCAGGTGCTCCCACATTCACTGTGAACATCTGCTGAAGTGGGCATCTTTGACACCCGGAATATCATCTTTGAGTTCACCGCCTCAGTTAACACCCTCCCCTAAAGTCTCAAATCTGAAACTACAAACAATAACAGGAAGGATGACTTTACTAGCACTACTGAAGAGATCATCAACTCCTTATAGTTTGATTTTGAGCTTACTTTTTTTCTGGCTGTTGTTGTGACCTTACAAACTTATGGTGCAATCTATACTTATTTAAAGTTGCAAAGGCTCACAGGGAATGGTGTGGCAGATACTTTGCTGCTTTTAAGATTGCTATACAAGTCCAGACAAGGTGTACTATAGGCAGTCTCTAGAATACACATGATTTGGAGGATGAACAGAAGTGACATAGAGCAAAGCAATCTGCATGAAGAGAGAGGAGGAAGGACAGGAGGCTTTTCTTTAAGAGGCTTTACTGTCCTGAGAGTTTTGAGTGATTCTCCACCCTGAACCTCAGTGAGGACTATTGAATGAGAGATTTGCACTTCATAAGGCATCCTGACTGCTGCCTGCTGCAGCCACAGTTGCAACTCCAGAATGAGGAAGGTGACGGAGGAACGGACTTTAATGGCATCGAGCTCTATTCAGACTGAAGATGGACAGATTTGCATCTCTTGCAGATTACCACCAACATCAATGGAAGATAGATCACTGAGGTTTTCCATTCAAAGGAAGCCTGAATAAATTTTCTGCTTTGCCAGTTGCAAACAAACAGAGCAGCAAATGGCTTTATTCAGCCAGCAAACTGCCGCATTATGCATTGACATGACTTTGCAGATGTGTTATGCCAACCTTCCCTATATCGGAACTGAAAGGATGATGCTCCCTCAACAGCCAGCTGTGGGCCACACACAAAGAACCATGCAAGTGAATACTCAATATCCTGACAGATGTGAAAAGCTTTCATTTGTGGCCATTGCCAATGGCACAAGTACAAGATTGAATGGTTTCTTCCTGAGAGAAAACAGCAAGCTAATGTTACATGGGAGCTGCTGACACTCCCATGAGTGACATCTTAGCAATCCTGGTAACACGTTGAACAGATTTCTGGACTGTTTTTGAGGCTGGCCAGGTCTTGTGTAATGTTGTAATCCATAGCCATGATGGCAGCGGCCTGTGAGCTAAGAGTGTGAGTATCCATTATTGCTCTCAGATGTTGTGACTTCTGCTGCAATGGAAGCTAAGACATCAGCCATCATATCCTGCATCATGGTTATTAGATTAGATTACTTACAGTGTGAAAGCAGGCCCTTCGGCCCAACAAATCCACACCGACCCATTCCTCTACATTTACCTCTTCACCTAACACTACGGGCAACTTAGCATGGCCAATTCACCTAACCTGCACGTTTTTGGACTGTGGGAGGAAACTGGAGCACCTGGAGGTGACATGGGGAGAATGTGCAAACTCCACACAGACAGTCACCTGAGGCGGGAATTGAACCCAAGACTCCCACCCTGTGAGGCAGCAGTGCTAACCATTGTGCCACCATGCCGCCCATTGATGTAGCTGGCCACCAATACCACACAGAATAAAGTGGAATTCTATGTACACAACTTGTGCCAAGTTGTTGCTGAACCCCTCCCTGCTCCTTGACATTGTCTTCAGGCTTTCTGGCATGCTTCATAATGAATTAAGCATTTTGTTGTACACACACATTTAGCATTCTCTCTTTCACTGCCTTACCAACATCCTCAACAGAATTGCCATTAAGATCAGGTGAGATTTTACACCAATGTAAGACAACCCCTGTGCTATCTTTACATCTGCTCTCATGCACTCTGATAGGTGATGCTTAAATCTGATCCACTGATGCCTGATTCTATAACATTCTCTAATCTATGCTCTAAAACATGCACAGTGCCTTACACATTAATGTAGCTGGTAGCTGGCAGTATGAAATCAATTGATGGTGTTACGGCTTCATTATCACTCTGTGTTCCACAATTGCCTAGCCAGATTGCACTTCTTGCCATCTGAAAGGTAAAATGCACAAAAGGCTGTCTAATTTAACTCCTTATGAACTTTAATGGTCAATTGTACTTGACATTGATCCACTATCGGTTACATAGTGCCATGAGCCTTGAGGTATCATCCAAGTTTAGGTGATTCATATTGAGATAAGAAGAAAAATTTTGAGACAGTAAATTTGAAATATAAATGAGAAATGATGAAATTATATAGCATGTCAAATGGCAACTACAATACAAAGGGGAATTAACAACTTGTCTGAGACTCTCCCTCAGAACTGGCCTCATGTTGAGCTATGCCTGTTTCTCTTAAGAATAGCTTCTGCAATGTATATCTGATTTGAAATTTAATTGAGCTGAACTGAAATGGCATTTTATATAATATGGACAACAGGCAAAACATATGTGGATGTGGACATCAGTAAAAGGAAGAATCTGCAGGCCAGGAAGTCTCTGCCAGACTATTAGGCATGGGATAATATCTTTAAGCTGTATTTGTTTAGTTTATCCAGCTGAGCCAAGAAAGATCCGTTGTAACTATTTCAGATTAATAAAATGCTGATATAACTGTACTTGACTGAGCACAAGTTGACTGCTTTATACATGTTTTCCAAAATGAAGCTTAAAATATAAATAAGAAGGGTTATGGAATACCCTCTACTTACCTTAATGAGATCAGAAGTCAGAATGAGACACCAGGCTATTATCCAACAAGTTTATTCGAAATCATAAGCTTTCGGAGCATTGCTCCTTCATCAGGTGAAGGTTCAGTGCTCGGAAAGCTTGTGATTTCAAACAAACCTGTTGTCATGGTGTCGTGTGCCTTCTGATATTGTCCACTCTGGACTAACACCAGCATCCCAACACCTGGATGAGTGCAGCTCTAACATTGCTCAAAGTATTTGACACCATTTAGTACAAAGCAGCTTGCTTCATTGATACCCCATCCAGCACATTAAACATGCCCTCCCTCCATGACAGGTATAACTTTACACTAGTGTATCCTAATGAAACATGCAGTTCAAGATCACAAAGGGTTTTTTTTTTCAAACAAACTGCTCAAATTACTTACCACTTAGAAGGATAAGGGCAGCATTGTACTGACACTAACATCTCTGACCGCAGAATCTGCCATTATTATTGACCAAAATCACAGACCTTCCCAACTAATATCACTTATGGTGAAATACTTCTATCACATGTGATGCACAGATTCAAGAAAACAGCTCACCACCACCTTCACAGTTGGAGATAAGCAGGAAATATTATCTTTGCCAGTGGTGTTCACTCCCTATCAATACATTTCAGCTACCTAATAAGAAAATACTGGTACATAGAGTCTTGAGCCAAGGTGAATGCTAATATACAATGGCAGCATCCTTTTATAAAAGAATATCTATCCTTCTTTTATAATGGAGATCATTGGGAGTTTCAGTCTATTTCAACCCTTCCGATTAAAGCAGAAGTGCACGGCTTAAATAAACAAATCGGAAATAGTTAAAGACAAGGATCGACAGCCATATAAAATAAGCACAATACACACTATAGTTTTAGAATTCTTTGAGTCTTCTGCTGATCAGAGGATGCAAGCACGTTTTACAACATATTTACTACATAAATAATATTTTGAAAAATTGTAATGGTGAATATTATAATGGACTTTGCTCTGTGTGGATATTCCAATCAGTCAGCTGAGGCATAAAATAACGGCCTGCCAAATGCCAGTGACAAGCTATAATTATTTAATTGCAGACTGAATAACACAGATACCTACCTACAACTGACACCTTCCCAATGTGACAAGGCAAGTGATTACCAGTGAAACGCAAAATCTGCCCACCCCATAGCTTGTGCAAGACTATTCATTTTTCATACTGGAATGTTAAAGTATTGTGTTGCCATCTAGTGGGATTGAACAGAAATTGCCAAGGCCAATGAAACAACTAACAATAGAATAATTTTCAAATAATCAGTACCCACAATTGCACCACTGATGTGGATCCACAAGAACTTCACGAAGAGATGATGAACTGGATTTCAGAGGTGCAAACATTGTCAGATATCAAGGAAAGAAAGAATTATCTGGATACATTGCTTCAGGGATTAGACAGACTACTATTTAGAATCATAGAATCCCTATAACATGGAAGCAGACCATTCAGTCCATCAAGTCCACAACATCTCTCTGAATAGCATCTCACCCAGACCTACCACCCCATCCTTGTAACCCTGCATTGTAACCTACCAAGCCTGCACATCGCTGGACACTGTGGGCAATTTCGCATGGCCAGTCCTCCTAACCTGCACATCTTTGGACTATGGGAGGAAACTGAAGTACCCAGGAGGAAACCACGCCGACACAGGGAGAATGTGCAAACTCCACACAGACAGTCACCCGAGGTTGAAATCAAACCTGGATCTCTGGTGCCGTGAGGCACAGTGCTGGCCCAGGTCAGGAATCCAGTTGGCTGCAGTATTGGAAGAACTTTGGTGTTTGTCTTTATCCAATGTAAAGTTCTTCACACCTTCATGGATATTGGTGAAATCTACAGAGTGGAGGATTAAACTACCCAAGTCATTATGATACAAAGTAGGAGGCCATTCACATGCAAGAGTGAAAAGGAATGTAATAGTGATTGGAGGTAATATAATGAGAAGAATGCATGCAGATCTTGAGTCTTGACTAGTAGCTCAGTGGTTAGTACTGCTGCCTCACAGTGCCATGGACCTGGTTCAATTTCAGTCTCGGGTTACTGTCTGTGTGGAGTTTGCATATTTTCCCTGTGTTTGCGGGGGTTTCCTCTGGGTGCTCTGGTTTCCTCCCATAGTCCAAAGATGTGCAGATTAAGTGAATTGGCCATGTTAAAGTCCATAGTGTTTAGGGATGTGTAGGTTAGGTGTATTAGTCAGGGGAAATGTAGAGTAATAGGGTAGTGGAATGGGTCTGGATGGGTGACTGTTCGGAGGGTTGGTGTGGATTTGTTTCTACATTGTAGGGATTCTATGAATGTTGCTGGCTCAGTGTCAGTCTTAAGGACATCTCCGAGTAGTTAGTAAGGGAATAGTAGTGGAAGGGAGACAGTCCAGTTGTGATGGTCCACATTGGAATCAACAACATAGGTAGATCTACGAATAATATTCTACTTAGAGATCTTGTGCAACTGAATTAAAATTAAAATGCAAAACCTCACAAGTTATGAGAAATGTGGAATTTGCTGAAGGTTAAAAAGTCAGATGCACGACAGAGACAACAATATAAGAGGCAAAGATTTCAACTCATGCAACAGTGGCTTCACCATTGGAAATAGATGGACATCTTCTTTTGGGACGGCTCCCATTTATATGAAGTAGGAATCATAATCCTGGCAAACATTATAACAACTTCAAAAGAGGGATTAAAATAATTAAGGCTGGAGAATTCAGCAATGTGTATAAGAAGTAATAACAAAATTATTAAGACTGCAGAGCAGATTAGTGATTCTGGGTAGGATAAGCAGAAAGGGTTAGGAAGGTACAGAGGACTTAACAAAGTTAATGGACCATTAGTGACTAAGATGGCACTAAGGAAAATAGAATAGAGCCAATGGCACTTATTGAATGTTGAAACACTTGTGACAAAATAGATGAATTAATAATGGATAGAAATTCATGGGTTTGATCTAATAGCTATTATGCAGAAATGGTTGCTGAGTGATGCATGTTGGAAATTAAATATTCCAGGATTTTTGATGTTTAGAAGAAAAAGATAAAAGTAGAAAAGGAAGAGGGTTTACCTTGTGATTGAGAAATGGGGGCAAAGCTTGGAAAATCATGAGGTAGAATCAGTAAGAACAGTTAAAAAAGGACAAAAATATTCTGTTTGCAAGTTTGACCCTAAGTTCCTGGTTGCCTGTCGTTTTAATATTCCACATTTCTCCCACTCTAACCTCTCTGTCCTCAGCTTCCTGCAACATTTCAATGAAGCTCAAAGAACAGTGCATTATCTTTTAATTACAGCCTTCCAGACTAACACTAATTTCAACAATTTAAAATTGTAAAATAGTTCAGTTTTTGTTTTGCTTCCTCTTTGCAGATTTTGGATTTACTCCTTTTGTTTTGTTTTTATTTTCAGACAGCACTTATCCATCATTCTGCCATTCACATTTCCACCAGGTACATCTTTTGTCTCTTCACTTGTCCGTTACAACTCCCTTTGGCCCTGCACTACTGATTCATTTGTCATTTAAGCTCTCCTGTCATCCACTCTACCACAGGCTTTGGTCTAGCTCCAGTACGGTACTGGCCATTACTCCCACTGCTACTTCAGAGCTGCAACCCCAACATCCATGAATGCTGAGGCAGACTCACTCTCAACATTTATGCTGGGCATTAAGACCCTAACCTTGGTGGATAATCCAGCCCATAGCTTCCATTCTGATCTGTGGGGGTAGCCTTGTCCTTTAATTACCATACTAAAGACCTCTTCAAGTATAAAAGTGCATTAATGGTGAGAGGAAAACACATGATAAAATAAAGTTTTCAAATTTGGATTTTGAAATATCAAATGAAGTCAATTAAAAAAAATAATGTTGCATGCATAAGTTGCTCTATTATATCTTCTAGGGATGTCCTCAAGCACTTTGCCCACTACAAACTATTTTGAAGTAGCCACCAACATTAGGTAGTAAGAAAATATTGGTTTTGTTAATATTTTTATACCTATTCCTAACATAGTTAAATATTTTGATGTACTTTTAAAAAGCAAAACAGAAAATGAAACAGCTGTATAACAGAAGCAGGAGTTATAGTAAATTGCATTTCTTTCTTTTGTATAATAGATGTAAATTTGCTATGTGTCTGTGAGAAACAGCTTTAAGCCTAATTAGGTTTCAGTGTAAAATATGACTAAATCTTTAAATTAGATATGGAGAACTGAGACTTACTTTTCTCTTGGAGTATTCGACTGTCATTACAACATTTCAGTATGCTCATCTGCTTGCTTTAAATGGATATTTTAATTCAAACTGTGTTGCATTTTAAGCTCACATTAGTTGTTTCAATTGTGTTAAGCTGGTATTCATAATAGTTTATGCTTGAATCAAAAAACATAAGGGAGAGAAGATTGTGCATGTTAGCTAGAGTGGGGGGAGGGGAGTGTCAATTACTTTAAAATTAAAACAGAGAATAGCATCCACATGATGGTATCACAGTCATATCTCCCTCTTCAGTGAGTGCTGTGGCTCTGATTTACCCATGTGGGTTCCAACAGAAGTTGCATCATTTGTGTTTGAATTTCATCCAGGATTGTAGATATTTCCAAGCCACAACAGTTCTGACAGTTATTTCAACACATCCTGAGACCCACACTCATCACCATGCTGGTTTATACCCGAAACGTCGAATTTCCTGTTCCTTGGATGCTGCCTGACCTGCTGCGCTTTTCCAGCAACACATTTTCAGCACACAATCTTTCTCGCCAACAGTACCAACTCAACCTATCTCAAAGCTGTTCTGGTGCCCAATGCTTAACAAGAAACTTTTTCTCTTCCTTTCAGGTTTTAAGGGAAATGTGCTTCGGTAATTTGTGGGTGGCAATGTCCCTTCAGATCCTTCCTCCACTCCCCTCTGATCCAATCCCTCTCTTAATCCCCACACTCATTGTGTATTCAACATACATTCTGATTTACCATTCTCCAGTGTTGAATGATCTGTGCTCAGCAAAGGACATTGTTTTATGTGGACATACAGAACATATAAATTATGAGCAGGATTAGCAATACTTTAAACTTATTGGCATGCAAATCATGCATGCTGGTAGGTGCTAAGTGAGCATGCGCTAAGAAACCGAGTTAGCAGTCGTGAGATGCAGCCTGGTTCATTCTGTGAGTTAGACGCCGCGTTAATTGTGAAAAGTATAAAAGATCAACTCAATGCTCCTGACATTAAGGTTTGTCTCACTGAATATCTTGTCCAATTGTGTAACAAGTCCATGCCATATCCCAGTTTACTCAGCCCCCTGTAAGGTTCTCTTCCTGATGACCTCTTCACAAAATACTCTTCTATGTTTGTGTCATCAACACATTTTGCAATCATACATTCAGTTTCTTCATCTAAGTCATTCATAAAAATTGAGAAGATTTGAAGCCCCATCACTAATCATTGTGGCACATCAATTATCACATCCTGCCAACTTGAAAATTATCCATCTATGCTTAAACTGTTTGCGATTTTTGTGAAGATTTGTAGCTCAGGTTGTGGTTCAGGTTGTAAGTTTGCTTGCTTAACTGTTTCCTGGGAGCTCGCCAATCATCTATCCAAGTTGTTTTGTTGCTCTTTAAACCATGAGTTCTTATTATTCATCATAACTTTTTATGTAGCATCTTGTCAAATTTCTCTGGATCCCAAGACAGAACATATCCATAGGATCCCCCTTATCCACATCACCTGATTCTTCCTCAAAAATAACCCCAATAACTTGGAGACATGATTTCTCTTTCACAATTCCATGCTGACTCTGTCTGAAAGCACTGAGACTTTCTAAATTCCCCATTATATCCAGCTTGATAAACAATTCCAGATTTTCCTGATGACAGATATTAAGCTAACTAGCCTGTAGTTTCCTTCTTCCTGTCTGCCCATCCAATTGAATAAAGAAATCAAATTTACTATTTTCCACTCTGATAGGACTTTTCCACTCAAAATCAATGCATCTACGATTTCAGCAGCTGGTTTCCATAAAACCCTAGGATGAAATCCATCAGGATCTTGGTACATGTCAGCTTCATTATTTGAATAATTTTCTTATTACACTTTCCCTGCTAAATACAATTGTTTTAACTTGCTTGCTGGTTTTCACTTCCTGGTTCTCACTCATTTCTAGGGTATTAATTTTGTTCCCTACAGATGCTTGTTCCCTACATTTGTTTACTCGAACCACTATTTCCCTTATTTTCCATGATTAATTCCACAGACTCACTTGCTTGAGGGTCAATGCTCACATTGATGACCAAATTGGTGTCACCCCCAATCTTGTTGCAAATGGAAAATGTAATTTTCCTTCCAATTTTCATGCTTTTTTCATCTCTTCCTTTCCCTTTCTTGACATCTCCATCTTCTATAAGAAGTCCACATCATTAATCTAGCTTCTCCATCTCTGTCATGTATGTTCTGATAATGCTACCTTCCCAAAACCTTTTCCATTGCCTTTTTCTCAGCCAATGATCCTACCCAGGGTTAATAGGGTTGACAATCATTTCTGGCCCATTTCCTGTGACTGTTCAATCACTCATTCCTCTCTGTCCCAGACAATTCTTGGTTTCCCTTGTCTGCATTTTCTATCCCACCAGTTTCCCCACAAAGGATATTTTCACTACCTCCTGTATGATACTATCACCAAACACATCTTCCCCTCTCCAGCCCAATTGATAATCCATAGGTGCTCTCCCTTCCCCAAAACCCTGCTTCACTCCTCCATCACATTGAATTCCTTCCACAGCAATGCAATCAAGGAGGCTATAAAAATTGTTCTTTAAAATTATCTCTCCTCGTTTTTGTTCAAGGACCAAAATATTCCTTCCATGTGAAGCAGCAATTAACTTGCATTACTTTCAATCTAGTCTACTGTGCTTGTTGTGGTCTCATCTACACTGGGGAGACCAGATGCAAACTGAGCGATCCCTTGGTAGAAAGCCTCCTGTAAGCAGAACATTGACATTCCAATTGCTTGTCATTTTAAATATAATATTGCTCTCAAGCTTACAACTGTGTTTAGCCTGCTGTAGTGGAGCCCAATGCAAGCTGAAGGAATAACATTTAATTTTTTGTTTATACACTTTGCAGCTCATTGAGTTCAATACCTTCAAACCACAAACTCTGTCATCCATTTGGATATTCCTTATTTCAATCTCCCAACTTCTGTTTTATTCTCAGTCAGAGCTGATCTACATTCTGCTATTAATGCCTAGTCTGGATCTATGCCTTGTCACTTTCCGACAACCATTGTTGATCCATTTGCCTTTTGTTCCATTACACCTTTGGTCTCTAACTTCTTTCGCCCTCTAACCTTTTCTTGACCTTCTTTTCTGTTGTACTTGCTCTTCTCCCATTCCCCATTCTACCGTTTCAGCAGCATAAACCTTTCCACCGCTCTTCATTTTCAAAGAAGCGTTATACTGGATTCATAATATTCACTCTGTTTCTTCCTCCGCAGTTGCTGCCAAATGTGCTGAGTTTCTCCAGCACTTTCTGTTTTTATTCCATGTGATGCTTCTGGGTCCCTGTTGAAATTTTACGAAGGGTAGACAGCTCAACAGGTAATAGGAAAGCCTTGTTACAATTCTTAACTATGAATTTCACTAGAAGCCAGAGATCAATCACAATCTCTTTTCTAGCCTATAAATCCTTTTCTCAGTTCAGTATTATGCAAGAATTATCTTCCATGGTCTTGTCTCAGAAGGAAGATCTCAAAATCTATGATATGAAAATCAGATTTAATATTTCTCAGCCAAATCAATGGAGAATCACAAATTAGGGACCGTTGTAGGCCATTCGGCCCTTCAAGCATGCACTGTGATTCAATAAGATTGTGCCTGATGTGTTTATGTCTTGAATTCCACAGTTCCATATATCCCTGATAAACTTTGATATCCATGCTTAATAAGAACCTATTTACCTCTATTTTAATTGAATGATATTTAATGACCCCAATCTCCACAGTCTTCTGAGGTAGAATTCCAAACTTGCACAACCATTGGAAAGAATAAAATAATCCTCACCTCTGTCCTGAAAGGGTGATCTTTAATTTTTAAACTGCTGCTCCTTTGTCTGGACTGACCCACAAGAGGAAGCATCTTTCCCACATTCACATCCAAAAACATTTAGGATCTCATATGCTTCAATAAAACTGTCCCTCACTTTCCAGTGAAAACATTCCTATTCTGTCAAACTGTCCTCATAAGGCAACAATTTATTCCAAGTACCAATCTAGTAAACCACTTCTGACCCACCTTCAATTTATCTATATCCTTTCTTAAGTAAGGAAACCAAAACTGCAGAGTACTTGAGATGTGGTGTCAACAATGCCCTGTATAAAGAAAGCATAACAATCAAA
The DNA here is from genome assembly GCF_020745735.1 of Hemiscyllium ocellatum. Lineage (NCBI taxonomy): Eukaryota > Metazoa > Chordata > Chondrichthyes > Orectolobiformes > Hemiscylliidae > Hemiscyllium > Hemiscyllium ocellatum. The sequence continues at coordinate 21,799,294 of NC_083415.1, read as the reverse complement.
TTTTTATGTTCAATTCACCTTGTAATAAAGGATAGCATTCAGTTAACCTTCTTTACGAAGTATATAAGTTGGCTCACTGAGCTTGAAAGCTTGTTTTCCGATGTTCCACCGCCATACTAGGTAACATTACCAGTGAGAGTCTCCGGTGAAGCGCTGGTGGTATGTCCCACCTATCTAATTATAGGTCTTGGTTTCTTAAGGCGGGTGGTGTCATTTCCAGTCCTGTTCAAAGGAAGGTAGATAGGGTCTAAATCGATGTGTTTGTGATGGAGTTCGGGTTAGAATGCCATGCTTCTAAGAATTCTCGTGCATGTCTTTGTTTCACCTGTCCTAGGATGTGTGTGTTGTCCCAGTCAAAGTGGTGTCCTTCTTTGTCTGTATGTATAGAAACTAGTGAGAGTGGGTCAGGTCTTTTGGTGGCCAGTTGGTGATCATGTATCCTGGTAGCAAGAAGATACCATGTAAGATCTGTAAAATACTTTATTGCCACTAGGATACATGATCACCAACTGGCCACCAAAATACACAACCCACTCTCACTAGTTTCTATACATACATACCACCAGCGCTTCACCAGAGGCTCTCACTGATGATGTTATCTAGTATGGTGGTGGAACATCTGAAAACAAACCTTACAGCTCAGCGAGCTAACTTACATACTTACCATCAATCTGAGCTACAAATCTTCTCAAAAATTGCTAACCTTCTTTACTTGCTGCACCTGCATTCTACCTTTCTTTGACTAAAGTACTAGGTTAGTCAGATCCCTCTGTACCTTGAATTTCTGCAGTCATTCTCTATATAAGTATTTCTTTTTATTCTTCCCTGCCAAAGTGAACAAATTCATATTTGCCCATGTATACTCCATTGCCAATTTTTTGCCCACTCAATCAGTTCATAACCATCTGCCTTTTGTTGTCTTTGTAGCATACTTTCTTATCTATCTTTGTTCATTACAAAGTTAACCACCATGCCTTAACTTCCCTCATCTAAATCATTGATATATATCACAGAATCACAAACTGGTTATAGCATAGGAAAAGGACTTTTGATTCATCATGCCTGTTCCAAATCTCTGAATTTTTGAATACTTCAATTCAACCTGCATCAATAAAAGTCTCGGAAACTACAATGTAAACTTAATCAATCTCAATGTTAAAACATTTTGTGACTTATTCTGTTTGTTTCTTTTATCAATTGCCTCAGATCTGCACTCTCTTCTTTTATGATTCTCCCATGAATAGGGTTTTTTTTCCTCTATTTACTCAGTCCAGAACCCTTAAATTTTGAATACCTTTATCAAATATCCTCTCAGCCTTCTCACTTTCAGGGAAATCAACCTCAATTTCTGCAATCTATCTCTGTACCTACAGTTCCCCATTTCTGGAACCATTCTTATGAGTATTTTCTGTACTTTTTTTCAATACCTTCATATATTCCTTAAAGTGCAACAGCCAAATTAAATGCAATTCTCCTGTGGTGACCAATACAATTTCAACATAACTTGCTTATTCTTGTGCTCAATGCCACTATTAACAAAGCCCGGGATATTATCTGTTTTACTGACTTCTCTCTCAATCTGTTCTGCTTTGTTCTATGATGTATGCTTACACATACGCAAGTCTCTGCTCCTGTACACCCATGAGAATTATGCCCTTAGTTAGTCATGTCTCTTCAAATTCTCCATACCAAAATGAATCATTTCACATTTCTCCAAATTAAACATCATCTGCTAGTGGTCCCAACAAATTATCTAAGTCCTTTTGCAGCTCTACACTATTCCCTTACATTTCTAATGCTTTACGTCATCTACGTATTTTGATATTGCATCCTGTATACACTTGGTCATTAATATATATCAGCAAAGATTCTCCTCTATAAACCTTCTCACAGCAGAGAATCAAGAAATGATTTCCTGTGACCTGTCAATCATCCAGTCTGCATTCATACTGCTACTGTTCGTTTTATTTCATGAGGAACAACATTGTTCACAGGTCTGTTGTGTGACACTGTATCAAAAATCTTTTGGAAGTCTCTGTATACAACATCATCTGCACTTCCCTCATTTACTTTCTCTTCAATGCCAGCATGTTAATTGATAAATTTCCTTAATAAATTAATAATTTCCTTAATAAATCAATTAAACACACACTCACACCTGTATTGCAAATTCCAGAGATTCCAGTATATATTTGCTGAGACAACTCATGACAACAATGGTGACCTGGTACATTCTTTCTATTGCGCAGTGCAATTCCCCACAGCAAACATGAGGATGAAATAAGGATTGTATGTAAAATAATCAGGAGAAATAATTACCAGTCTTGCTGAAAGCCTGAGAGATATTAATCAGTTTTAGCATGTTCTTGGGAACCTCCTTGCTGCATACCTCTATCTTTCTGGAATCTGATAGAGTTACAAAAAAAAATGATGGCCCAAATAATTAATGGTTTATTGAAAAAAATCTCACACCCTGATTCAATTGATTTCTGATATAATCAAAATGTTGCTTTAATACTTATTTCTACATTATTCCAGTCTTAAACAGCAATAATGCACTACTTTCCAAAGCACATGCAACGAAAGAAACTCTCTCAGAAACAACGCTTTTGGAATGGATGAAGCAACATCTCATAATCAATGAGCTTTGACATATTGTTAATGCTACACAGGGAAGCAACTGCATCATGGCTAAAACATTTCCAAAGTGTTGGTCAAGGGACTTATTTTTATTCTTTCATGCCATGTGGCATCACTGACGAGGACAGTATCTGTTGCCCATTTTAAATTATTCTTGAGAAGGTGGTAGTGAGACACCTCTGCTGTCAGATGCCATCTATCTAGTAAATGTACACTAGCAGTACTTTTCTAGTGCTTTTGTTAATGTAAGATTTTCAGTCCAGTTTTAGTCATTTTTGATTTTTCTGCAGTGATTTTGTATACTGAGTGGCTTGCCAGACCATTTCAGGGTATCTGTATTCATTGTAACACTCAAGCCTGTGATCTGCTCGTGTATGAGATCTAGCTGAACAGATAAATGGGCCCTCAGCCTAAGATCTTATCTGAAAGACAACATTTCTAACCACAAAATTTGCCCTCTGATATGTCCGCATAAACTATATGTCCAAGTCCTGGAGATGGTACAGATCTCTAATCCTCAATGTAACAAGGTTCGACACAATTGAAGCAAAAATTAATTACTTCTGTACGCAAGTCCTCTTGCAATATAGGCTAACATTCCATTATCCTTCCTAATAGCTTGCTGCACTTGCAAGTTAGCCTGAATGACTTATTGACAAGGTCACCTCTGATCCTTTGCGCATCTGCACTTTTCAATCTCTTACCATTTAAGAAATATTCCACACATCTGTACCACATTGTATTCTCTCTTCCATGTTAGTCTCCAGTCACTATGCTTTCCCAAATTCTCCCGAATCCAATTTACATTTTACTCACATGAATTTCCATTTTTGTATCTAATTCAAATTTGAAAATATTATATTTGGTCATCCACTACAAATCATTGCTGATTGCGTTCACAATCATTTCATGAGGGGGAATAGTTGCTCCATATTTACTTTCCAGAACCCTCAAGATTTTAAATACCTCTATAAGATCTCCACTCAGCTTTTTTTTTAACCAAGAGAAATAGCTGCAACTTCTGCACTCCATCTTCATGAATGAATTTCCTCATCCCTGGAATCATTCACATAAATCTTTTCTGCACACTATGTAATACCTTCACATCCTTTGTAAGAGTGCAATCATTAGAGGTGGAAACAATACTCCAGTAGAGGCCAAATTATTGTCTTCTGCAAGTTCAACATAACCTTTGTTGCTCTTATACTCTATGCTCCTATTAATAAAGTCTAGGGTACTATAGATTTTATTAACCACTCTCTCATCTGTCCTGATACCCAGGTCCCTCTGCTCCTATACTCCCTTCGGAATTGTGTGCTTTTTTCATCTTGTGTCTCCATGTTCTTCCTACCAAAACAAATTATTTCACCTTTCTCTGCATTGAACTTCATCTGGCATTTGTCTGCCCATTCTGCCAATTTATCTATGTGCTTTAAAGGTTTTACAATGTTCTCTTCACACTTTATACTGTTTCCACTGTTCACATCGTTCATAAGTTTTGAAATTATACACCAAGGTCTACGTCATGAGCATATATCAGGAAAAGCAAGGGTGCTAACACTGACTCTGAGTCAGAATTTGATAGAAGTTCAATGAAAAGTTACATATGACTAAACTCTGTATTCCAAGCATCTTCTGTTTTTATTTCTAGACTGTACTCATTTTTTCAATACGTTCTACTCTGTTCCAAGTGAAGGCCAGAGGAAATATTTTGTCTCTTTAAAGATAGTTACGTCGATGATGCTGCCATTCCAGATATGCCAATGTTATATGTGCATTGTTCCTACTTTCCTGTGGCAATGTTTAAAAGGACAACTTCTGTTATGTAAAACAAGAGTATCTCTATGTCTTATCTCAATATCCATTTGACTCCTTAGTCAGTTCTATCATGGCGTGTCACGCACAGAGATAATAATGTAATAATGTTATTTGTATCAGTGACTATTATTTTACTTTATCAGCATAAATTGAAATCATTATTTATGCCCAAAACCAACTGTTTAAATTATTAAATTATTTAATAATTCTATCTTAATCTGACTTGAATTTCAGGGGAGATGTAGTGACATATTTTCCTGGGTTATACATACTGATATCGTAGCCCAGAAGCAAAAACCAGTAAACTTGCAAAAGATGACTACTGGTCTGATATGTTTTGTATACTTCAAAATAGTACTCCAGTATGATCGGTACCTTCATTTCCAAGTATTACTGATAATTTATTAGTTTGTTTTTCCTCTGGGGAGTACAGCGAAAGAACAGCATCTATATGACAATTGTCCTAAGCATAAGATGGCCCCCTGGTGTTATAGAGACTACTCCACATTCCTCAAACTGTTACTTCACTACAGGTTGTGGGTTGTTGGCACTTCTGCTAAGTTACCTGAAGTCAGACCATCAGAATACAGTAGTGTACCAGTGAATGAACCACTTATATGATGGTGAACAGGGATGATATAACATCCAACGCTAAAGTTCATACAAGCACATGCATACATCGGCTTTTCATGCGTCATAAGAGGAAAACTTCTGGGATTATTTCTGACAGTGTCAATCATTAGGTCAGTTGGAAGTCACAGCTGGAGGGCTGTAATGGGTTTTGAGAGGGTGGGAGTGCAAATTATGTGCTCAAAACTAATCAAGCAGTTGAAAGGAGAATTCTGCATGTATAGATTAATTTCATGTTGCCATCAGCTCTACAAAGATTTGTGTCAGAATTTTTTCAGCAAATTCTGAAAATTTAGGAGAGTGGATGTCAGGAATGTTGGATCAGCCATGATCCAATTGAAAGGAGAAGCAGATTCAGGAGTGCAAAATGGCCTACTCCTGTTCCTTTTCTTATGGTCTTATGGTTTTAATCCACATTAAGTCCTTTAGTTAATGTCCATCCTCAAATATGTTTTATTCACAAAAAGTGTTAGTAGAGGGTGGATTGCATATGGAATGAGCTTCCTGAAGAAGTGGTGGGTACAGGTACAATTCCAATGTTTAAAATACATTTGGATAGATACATGAGTAGTACATGTTTGGAGGATATGGGCCAGGAGCAAGCAGGTAGGACTAGTTTAGTAATGTTCAGCGTGGACTGGTTGGAGCGAAGAGTTTGTTTCTGTGCTATATGACTCTATGACTAAATTGCACATTCCCAGAAGATGGGAATACAAAACTCAATGCACAATTGACCTTTTCTGTGTCTGTTAACTTGGTATTGCCTGCAAAATTGTAATACTGTTGCATGTAGCCAGCAGTAAATATGCTGTTGTGTGGTTGCATGCTTCGGTTGGTGAACTGAAAACAAGCCTGACATACCTAAAGCCAGCCTTCACCTCTTAGAGAGGAGATTCTGAGAGAAACAGGTTCTGGAAGTAGCTGGTGAAGAGGGAAACAAGAGCTAATTATAGTGGAGTCAAAATTCTCTGATGTTGCACAGTGCATTTTATGGGAGAAGAGAAAACTGGATCTTATGGGCCCTCAGTAACAGGATTACATTTATAGATGGAGCTCACCTTCATACACTTAACAATGCTGACAATCCTCACAAATAATCTCACATTTCACCACCACAGTCAGTTACTGAAGCATGACAGCCACACCAGCCAAATACATTGTACCACACTCACTCATGCAACGTCCTCTCTTCTGAAGGAAAATATGGTACATAATCAGAGGCAGCAGGAGCTCACCAATACGTGACAGGGTAGCCTTTACATCCTTACATTGATGAAGGCGACAATCACTGGAAACACTGAAGCAGCCACTACTGAGGCCATTGATAATGCTGAAACAATTAAAGTGGGTGGTATCCTTGTACTTGATCCTCCTTCTCAAATCACCCTTCCCCCCTCATACCATAATCACTTCAGCTGTATAGGCTGCAGACAGGACAAATGCTTTCCCTCATCCCAATACATACACCCTATTCTTATGTCTTTCTCCACAGAGAGTGATGGAAGGAGAAGAGGAGGATGGTGACAAATAAGAATCACCATCATTTGCTTTAGCGCTTGCAGCTGATGGCTACATATTAGCGCTGCATGTACTTTAAATTATAGCTCAGAAGCTGGATTTTGCATGTGATAAGACACCAGTAGCCTGGAGCCAGGAAAGGAAAGAAGTGTGATGCTGGTGCTTTCTCACTGAAGTGTATGATCGCTCATTAATTCTGCAGCAAAAGACCCTGAAGAGCGCTTCAATGGTGTGGCTTACCCAAGATGCTTTGAGCCTGGACAATGAAACCTCTTAATGTATTGCTGGATCTACTAAATTGACAGCGTGCAACATTAAGAAGGGCAGATGAGTTAGGCATCAACGTGGCACGGGGCTTTGCACAGAGCTTGAAGCTAATTTTTCTCTGGTGCGATAGTCGTTGTGATCTCCCTGAGAACTCTTGTGGACCTAACCATGATGCAGTATCCGGCGACTGATGTTTCAGCTCAAACTGCAGCTCCAGCTGAAACCACCCAACATCCAGTAAGGGTACAGAGGAGAAGGCTGCAAGCACCTTAGGGCCAAATTTCTTATTAAAACCCTGATCCGACTACTGAGGTCAAAGTGACTTCGTTTCATGCCTCACAGGCCCACAATTGCCAATTCTTATCACCATCGATAATGCCACGAGAGCTCTGAATGCTGCTGTCATGGCTGCAGGTAGCTGGTTTTCAAATATATTTGCAGGTCTTTAGAGTAGTGCAGCAATCTATTCTTCATCAGATTACCACAATTGAAGACCCAACTTCCTGGCAAACGCATAATGGTCTTGCTGTCCTCTCAGAATAGTAACATTCACCCTCCCAGCACTGCCAACACCCTTTCTATTGTCTATCAGCCATCCAAGTCAGTCTGCTGACAGCTATGCTGAGACTGTGCAGTCCAAAATATGAGTCTTGTAGGGCCAGAGCTTTCACTGTATGCTTGTTGCCTAAACATTTCTCAGCTGTGCATTGGAACCATAAGCCATGTCATCAGAAAATAGCCCTTGTCATTCAAATACCCATTCTTTGGTTTATTATGGTAGTTAAAATCTGTTTAATTTGTTAATAGGAGTCAAAATACCATAGATATGAAATATCTGAAGACCTTAAATAAAAACAAACGTTAGTGGAATTACTGAAAACCTCATAATGAAAGGTGAGCGTGCTGCCAACGAGGGAGTCAAAAAGTTACAGTGATAAAGCAGGCCAGGTCTTCTCCACTGCTCTCCTAACTAATGACAGAAATGTAATCTGTTCACTGGAAATTCTACTCTCTCTTTGTTATTGTCTTAGGCTTTTTGAAAAGATATTTTGTAAAGTGGAGTCAAATTATGGACACCATTGACAAGGTCCTAACGTATTATTATTTAATATTCACTCACTGTTATACTTTTAGTTAAACTTATCTCATTGTCCCCATGTTTGTTCTGCAAAAAATAAGTGATCCTGGGCACAATCAAGTATTTAACTATGTTTCTGATTGTTGCTTAGTGTATGGCAGTGCCAGCTCACTATGCGTGTGCATTGCTGCTCATAATAAAAGTTGATGCCACCATCCTCTTGAAGTATATGAAACCACAGGGTCAATTTTGTCCAGTGTGAACAAGGAAATATACTTCCTGGCCTAACCAGAAGAGTCTGTTGGAGTGAACAAGATACAGTTTATTGCATCTTAGCAACCAATTAACTGCCTACTTTGATATGAAAGACATTGCTGTCGAGACTTTGGGCTGGACCAGTTTTTGTGTCTCATTCTTTCAAGATAGTAAGTTGTTCTTTCCCCAATTCCATATGACATATTACAGTACCCCTCATTATGAACCCTTTCAGATGCACCTACAATCTGTTTACCTCAAACTAAATGAAAATCAATCAGGAGTAAGAAAAGGCATGTAAGAAAGGCACTATTATAATAATCCTAGGTGACTACAATATGCAGATGGACTGGGAAAATCAGGTTAAAAATGGATCCAAAGAAAAAGGATTGTGAGATGTCTATGAGATGTTTTATTTTGCTGCAGCTTGTGGGTAGAACTCAGAAGAGAACAGGCAATCATAGAGCCCACAAGAAAACAGGCAGCTCTGGATTTGTTGATGTGTGATGAGGCAGACTGGAATAGGGAGTTTAAGGGGAAAGAATTCAAGGGGTCAATACCCATAAAATGATCACATTCACCATGCAGTTTGAAAAGGGAAAGTGGGAATCAGATAGTTCTCCTGTAATGCACGTTTATTAAATATGTTTTGACCTATTTTTATAAAGCAAACTCTCATTTTATAATAACATGACTTCATCCCTGGCAGTTACCTGAACAGCAAAACACAGCCTCATGATCCTCTATCGGCAAAATGCAAATTTGGTGCGTTCAGCTAAAACAGGAATGCAATCAGCTCTGCAAGCCTTGAAACATAGCTTGAAACTGAGAATTGTAGTCTATATTTTGAAGGAACTTTATTTCAAACTGGGGAAGAATCATGAGGAGGACTGGACTTCCACATCGGGATCACGTGGTCAGTCAGCTCAACGCTTTCTGGTGAAGAGCTTCGTAAAAAGTACAGTGCTGTAGTCAGTGATTTTAGTGTCAAGATGTTAAATGTACTATATTATTTATTAAAATATGTGATTTAAATATTTACTTAGACTGTGCTATTGTTTGTATTAGGCTAACTATTATTTTGATATGTGCTGATATTTTTAGTGGTACACCCCTAACCATGTTTTTCATGGGCCCCATTATTTTCATTGCGTGATTTTCTATAACACAGTGTTAAATAGGAATGCCCATTGTGTTAGGAGGAAGATACTGGAATAGATAGAGGATTGGCTGACTGGCAGAAGGCAGAAGTGGGGATAATGTTTTTTTTTTCAAATTTCAATTAACTACCTGTAACTCTATTACAATTAAGTAAAGGTAACTACAAAGACATGAAGGATGACCTGGACAAGGTTGTATGGAAGGAAAGCCTAGCAGTCAAGACAGCAATGGCAGGAGTTTCTGGTATAATTTTGGAGGCGCAGCTGAAATTCATCTCAAGAAAGATCCTAAGGAGAGCACAAGTCAACCGTTGCTAATAAGGGAAGATAGGAACAGCATAAAAGCAAAAGATAAAAATAACATATAATGTGGCGAAGACTAATGGGAAGCCAGAGGATTGGGAATTCTTTAGAAACCAGAAGAAGACAACTAAAAAAGCAATAAGTGGAGAGAAGATGGAATATGAATGTAAGCCAGCTAGTCATATAAAAGAAGATTGAAAGAGTTTTTTTTAGTACATAAAAGATAAGGGAAAGGCAAAAGTGCACATTGGACCGCTGGATATTGAGGGTTGAGATGTAATAATGGGAAAGAAAGAAATGATGGAGGACCTGAAGAGGCACTTTGCACAATGGAAGATACCAGCAGCATACCAGAACTTCCAGACAGCAATGGGGTAGGCATGAATGTAGTGGCCATCATTAAGGATAAGGTGCTGGGAAAGCTAAAAGTTCAGAAGGTGCATAAATCACCTGTTCCAAATGGACTACAACCCAGAGTTCTGAAGGAGATAGCTGAGGAGATTGCAGAAGCAATGGTGATGATCTTTCAGAAATCACTGGAGTCAGGGAAGGTGCCAGAGGATTGGAAAATGGCAAACGTAATGCCCCAGGTTAAGAAGGGAGGGAGGCAGATGGCATGGAACTATAGGTCAGGTAGCCAGACTCGGTCATCAATAAGCTTTAGCATTAATTATTAAGGGTGAAATTGCAGAGAAATTGGAATTACCCAGTAAAATAGGGCTGAGTCAGCTCAGCTTCATCAAGGAGATGTCAGGGCTGACAACTCCATTGGATTTTTTTGAGGACATGTTGAGAAAGCAGGGAGACAACAGAAGAGTGGGCAAAGTAGTGCCAGATGGAATACAAGACAGGAAAGTGTAAGGTTATGTAATTTAGTAAGAAGAATAGAGGCAGAGACTATTTTCTAAATTTGGAAAAGCTTCAGAAACCTGAAGTACAATAGGACTTGGGAGTCCAAATTCAGGATTCTCTTAAGGTTAACATGCAGATTCAGTTGGCAATTAGGAAGGCAAATGCAACATTAGCATCCATTTCCACAGGGCTAGAATATAAGAGCAGAAAGGTACTACTGTGGCTATATAAGGTTCCTGTAAGACTACATTTGGAATATTGTGAGCGGTTTGGGGCCCTGCATCAAAGTCGAGAATGTGGTGCTGGAAAAATATAGCGGTCAGGCAGCATCCAAAGAGCAGGAGAATCGACATTTCAGACATACGCCCTTCATCAGGAATGATCGGCCCTGTATCTAAGAAAGGATGTACTGGATTTGGAGAGGGGATCTGTGGGAGGTTTACAAGAAGGATCCCAGGGTGAAGGGCTTGTCATATGAGGAATGGTTGCAGACCCTCAATTTGTACTCATTGTGGTTTGGAAAGATAAGGGGGGATCTGATTGAAATTTACAGAATACTGAGAGGCCTGGATAGAGTGGACATGAAGAAGATGTTTCCAACGGCAGGAGATTCTAGTACTTGAGGCTCCAGCCTCAAAAATGAGGGGATGACCCTTTAGAACTGCAATGAAGAAGAATTTCTTCAGTCAGAGGGTGCTGAACTCATTGTTACAGAATGCTGCAGACCAAGTCATTGAGAGCATTTCATACAGAGACAGACAGGTTCTTGATTAGAAGGTGATCAAGGGTTAAGGGAGAAGGCAAGAGGATAGGGTTGAGAAACATATCAGCCATGATAGAATAGTGGAGGAGAATCACCTATTTCTGCTCCTCCATCTTATGATCTTATGACAAGGTGCAACCCCCAGTTAAAATTGTTTTACCTTGACAAGCTTGTCCAACATGTGTGTGAAGCTTGTCCAATGTGCGTGTGTGTGTATATATATATATATATATATATACACACACATACATACACACACACATATATATATATAATAAATCACTTAACAGCTACCTGGGATGGGGGTTCTATATATAACTTTCAAAAGAGAGTCAAATCTTAATTATTTTATCTGCACTTTTGGTCCCCTTTTCGAAGGAAAGGTATTATTTCATCAGAAGCAACTCAGAGAGGGTTCAGTAGGATGATCCCAGTATGGAGGGATTGTCTTATGAGCAAACTCTAAATATGTTAGGATTCTACTTATTGGAGTGTAGAAGAATGAGAGGTGATCTCATTGAAACATATAGGATTCTTAAGAGGCTTGACAGGTTAATTGATGAGAGGATAGGACCAGAGGACAGTCTCTGAATAAAGGGTCCTTAATTTAAAGCTGAGCTGAAGCGGAATTTCTTCACTCAGAGGTTTGGGAGCCTTTGGGAACACCTTGCCACAGACAGCAATAGTTTCAGAGTCCATGTGTCTATTTAAGGGTGGGATAGATCAATTCTTGATCAGTATGGGGATCAAAGGTTGTGGGGAAAGGACAGGAAAATGGAACCCTATTGAATGGTGTAACAGACTCAAGGGGCCAAATGGCCTACTATTTCTTTTGGTCTTCATTACGAATTGCTCTCCCCTTTCTGTATTTGCACACCTCCTGGCTTCTCCAAATGCCATTTCTGCATGTTGCATGTAATTGAAACAGTCGCCACTAAGACCAAGTCTTACAGTCAGTTCTGAAGAAGGGTCATTGGACCCGGAATATTAAATGTGATTCCCCTCCAGAGATGCTGCCAGACCTACTGAGCCTTTCCAGCAATTTCTGCTTTTGTTTTCTTGCCCCTGTTCTATGTTGTACTGTGCTCCACTTTCCTGTTCTATCCTTTATGATGCAGCTTTAACCAGCTGCAGTTTTATATCGGCAGAGTGCAATAGCTTGCCCTTTAAAAGTGACGATCCCTTTAAATGGAAGGTACCATGTTGCCAAGCCGGGTAAACGGTGAATTTCTCCGAGAATTTTCGCGCCGCCGACATTTTTACGAGAAAAATTTTTTTTAGGGGGGGGGGGAGAGTGTGTGTTGCACAGGCTTCGGTATCGGGATCGGGAGGGGGATCGGTATCGGTATTTGTGAACGGGCGGGTGGAAGAGTCCGGAAAAAAATGGCAGCCACCATGAAGAAGGCGGTGAGTGTGTGTGTGAGAGAGTGAGAGAAAAAGTGTGTGTGAGAGAGGGAATGGTACAGAAAGCGAGAGAGTGTGTAAGAGAGAGAGAGAGAGAGAGAGAGAGAGAGAAGGGAAAGAGAGAAATGAAAGAAGGTGAGAGAGAGAGAGAGAGAGAGAGAGAGAGAGAGAGAGAGAGAGAGAGTGAGTGAGTGGGTGGACAGGCGAGAATCCCCTGTATCTGCCACCACTCCCAAAGGGATCCCTTTGCGTTTATGTTGGGGCAAGTTACGTGTATACATTTGAAGATATTATCTGATTTGTGTATATAGTAACCTGTCTGGTCGTCTCAAGGTTTGTTGTCAAATGTCAACACATTTACAGAGCAGAGTTTGTCTTAAGCCTTTGAGCCCAAATGCTCTGGGTTCAAGTCCATTTGTCTTGATGAAACCCACCAGCTGCTGCAGGGTATGCATGTGCCAGTCCCCAGTCCAGGTAAATATTTGCAGAGGTATCATCTGAGGGTAGACTCACCCATGGAAAGTAGTGACAATGGAGAAATGTAAAATGTACCTCCACATGGTATTTAACTTCACCATAGCACCATAAGCCTTATAAAGTCAATTCTCTGTTTCTCAATTTCTTCAGAATCTTGCAGGTGAAATTCAAACTGTGGAGTGATGCACTTTAGCAGAATGAAGAGACAATATTGACCAAAGTATGACATTCTCAAGGGCCTTCGGGAACACAGAGACCTGAGGGAATAGATGCTTCTATCCTTGCCTGGCAGCTACGCTGGGATCAGCTGATTATCAGCAGTGCTGGGGGCTCCTGATTGCAGGGCAAGGTTGGGCCCATAGTCAAGGTTGGCCTAGTGATTAAATGATAGCAACTCTGACGTTTGTGAGTCCGCTGGAGGAGTAGCAGTGCAGGTGTCGTTGGTCAGCCGGCTCAGAACTTACGGTTGAGGCAGTGGAATGAAGATTAACTTTCTTTCAAATTTATCTTTTTGTTTTTAAAATATTCAAGTGGCAGTGGATTGTGGTGAGAGTTAATGCTTTTTGCTGTTTTTTTTAACTGTGTATTTCATTATACAAGGTACAATAAATCATCATTCATTCATTGTTGAAAGTGGCAGGCTAGTTAAACGTAGTTTAATAAATAAATAGCATGCTGGGTTTTCAAAGTAGAGCCATGAGTACAAAAGCAAAGAAATCATGATGAACCTTTACAAAACATTGGTTCAGTCTTGCAAGGCATACTATGTTTACTTTGGGACTCTCAACTTTAGGAAGTTGAAAGAAAAGTTCAGAAAAAGAAAGAAAATGGTTCCAGACATTGCGGGCGAGGGGTGGGGGTGGTCACTTTAGAATTGTGGATGGATTAGAGATTCTTCTGAAAGAAAAGAAGGATGACAGGAGGTTTGTTTTTAAAATCAGGTGGGAATGAAACGTAGAAGCTCTTATTAAAGATCTGTTATCGTCGGATAAATTCAAAGTTATCAGGCAAACGTGGTTTTGTCAAAGAGAAATCATGTTTTAAAGAATTTATTTGAATTCTTTGAAGAAATATCTTAGTGGTAGTATCAATACTGCTCAGCCAGAGGCCTGGGTTCAAGTCCTACCTGCTTCAGAGGCATGTAATTACATCTGTACAGGTTGATTTGAAGTAACATCTCTTGATAAAGGGGAACCGGTGAATGTATTGTACTTAGATTTCCAGAAGGCATTTAATAAGATGCCATATCAAATATTATTAGGAAACGTAAAACCTCATGATGGTGGTAACATATGGCATGGATAAAAGATTGGTTGGCTAACAGGATGCAGAGAGTAACAATAAATGAGTCTTTTTCAGGTTGGCAGGATGTCACAAATGGTGAACCATAGGTGCCGGTCTGGGGTCTCAACTGGTTTTACAATTTATATTAATGATTTAGATAAATGGACTGAAGATATGACAACTAAATTTATTGTTGACACAAAGGCAAGAAAGGCAGTCTTTTGTAGAGTAGGGCCTCTGACCTCTGGGCTCATCCAGTCTGTTAGCTTCTCTTAGTGTTTCTTTTCCTTTTTCCCCATCTTTCTTTGTTTTTCTTTCTTTTTTAATTTTACTTACCTCTTGGGAAGAACTCTGTCATGATGATAGCATCCATCGGCGGCAGTGAATAGGCACAGCATGGTCATGGTGTCAGAGGCAAGTTTGGGTTTCCCGCAGCTTCTGACGAGATGTTCCTAGTGATAACGCATCACTGCTGTGATGAAAGCGAGTTTGGTTTCCTGACAGCATCTACATCCATTGCAGACTTGTGGAGGTGGCAGCAGAGGCGAGTTTGAGCTCAGTGGCTGCAAGGGCGAGGTGAACTCTTAGCGGATTTGTGGCAGAGGTGGAGTTGAGTTTGGGCTAGTGGTACCCAGTGGCATCAACGATGTCAGCATTGGGAAGGTCCATCAAGAACTCCTGGTGGTGAGGGTGTCAGTGGAGGTGAGTTGGCACCAAAGAGGGACAACTTTCATTCCAGCAGCAGTGGCGCAGCAAAAGGGGGGGGGGGGTGATGCCTGGCCACTAGGCCCATGGCCTATGGCAGAGCACATAAAAAGATGGATTGTAACACTGAATACCTTTTCGATATTTGTCCATCTTTCTGCCTTTATATTCGATGTTTTGGTTTATTTTTCTGTATTTAAGATGGAACCAATGAGTGGCAACACTACACAACACTGAGGGGCATGGGTAGGGTAAGTAGACAAGGTCTTTTCCCTGGGTTGGGGAAGTCCAGAACTAGAGGGCATAGATGTAGGGTGAAAGGGGAAAGATTTAAAAAGGGCCTCCGGGGCAACCTTTTCATGGAAAGGGTGATGTGTATATAGAATGAGTTGCCAGAGGAAGTGATGGAGGCTGGTGCAATTACAACATTGAAAAGGCATCTGGATGGGTACAAGAATAGGAAGGGTTCAGAGGAATATGGGCTAATTGGTGGCAAATAGGACTAGATCAGTTTTGAATATCTGGTTGTCATGGGTGGGTTGGACCGAAGGGTCTGTTTCCATGCTGTACAACTCCGACTTTTCATTCTATTTCGTAACAAGATATTGTGATAATAAATAAATCAAATCCCGAAAGGAAGTGTTCGGCCGATTACTATTGATTATCTATATTAATGATTTGGATGAGAATGTACTCAGATAAATTTCCCTGCACAAATTGTGTCTCAAATGCTTCTGCCTGTTCTCTCCACTCTCAACACTAATGACAAATGCCAGGAGCTCATGGACAACTTTGAATTGTCTCAATCTTAGTGACCATCAGCTGCCTCTTCTGCAAGCCTCTGTTCCATGAGTTCACCTAGCTAAGATTCCTTTAATATCTTTCCACTCCCCACCCCACCCCCACGGTGGATGCTCTTCTATGCTGTTCTCTCTTATCTCCCCAGTGCCCTCACTGAGTTCATTTTGTCCATGTGATCAGTACCCTGCAACATCAGTCTAGTTACCACGCGATGACTGTTTTTTAACTTCCATCCTGGCCCCCATGTTAGCCAAACACAGCAGATCAGGCAGCATCCAAGGAGCAGGAGAATTGACATTTCGGGCATGAGCCCTTCTTCAGGAATGGCTCATGCCCGAAACATCGATTCGCCTGCTCCTTGGATGCTGCCTGACTGCTGCGCTTTCCCAGCAACACATTTTCAGCTCTGATCTCCAGCATCTGCAGTCCTCACTTTCTCCCCCATGTTAGCCAGTATTGTAAACTAGCCTGTTTTCCTTCAAGTGATGTCCCCTCCTCTTAAAATGTTCCTCTCCTTAAAACATCTTGTCACCAACTTTGACCCCAACATCTTATTATTCCATTGTTAACCTACCTTCTGTTCAGAGTCCTTGAATGAGTTTGATTTATTGTCACATGTACAAATACAGTGAAAAATGTTTTGTGTGCTACATAGGTAGATTGCACCATACAAAGTGTATCAAGGTAGCAGAACAGAGTATAGAAAACAATGTTACAGCTGCAGAGAAGGTAGAAAGAGAGCGATCAGAATTAACATTTGAGAGATCCATTCAAAAGTTTGATAAGAGTGGGGAAGAAGCTGTTCTTGAATCTGTTCATACATGTATTCAAACATTTTTATATTCTGCCCGGTGGAAGAGATCATTGATTATGTTGCTTGCTCTCCCGAGGCAATAAGAAGATAAATGGAGTCAATGGATGGAGGGTTGATTTGCGTGATGGACTGGTCTGCGTTCACGACTCTGTAGCTTCTCGTGATCTTCGGAAGAGCAGTTGCCATACCAAGCTGTAATGCATCTGGATAGGATGCTTTCTATAGTACATCTGTAAAGATTAATAAGAGTCCTTGCAGACATGCTGAATTTCCTTAGCCTCCTGAGGAAGTAGAGTCTTTGTTGTGGTTTCGTGACCGTTGTTTGATATAGATGGATCAGGGCCAGGAGTGTATTCACCTCCCAAATTAAATCACATCTTTCTCAGAACTCAATGTTTGAACCCCTTTTGAGATATCATTCCTACCATGCAATAAAATGGGTCTCAGCATGGTCACAAATTGCATCCTACATTGTGGCTATGACAATGACTCCTTGTCATCCATTTCCTTTGTCCTTCCTGATTGGCCTGCAGTTTTGACATGCTTGAGTTCATTGACCTTCTCCAATGCTTCTCCACTGTCACCCAGCTGACTGGGAGATTATTTTTACCTTTTTCAGGAGACATGAGCATTGCTGCCAGGGCCATTACTTGTCCAGTCCTAATTTCCTGTGAGAAGGTGGTGATGAACTGCCTGGAGCCAGTGCAGTTACTGTAACAGCAGTAAGCCATTGAGCTTCCTGTGGTTGTGCCACCCTTCATGAGATCTTCATGCCTTTAGCCCATAGCCCTTAATATCTATGCTTAACAAAAATGTGTCTATCCCATATTTAAAATAAACAACTAATCTAGCACCAACTGCTATTTGTGAAAGTGTTCCAAACAGTTTCCACCTTTTGTTTGTGGAGGCGCTTCCTACATTCTGGCACTAATTTGTACACTATGCTCCTCAGTTCTATAATCTTCAACCAGTGAAAATAGTTTCTCTACTTGGCTTTTCTTATTAATATAAGACATAGGAGCAGAAATGAGGCCATTCAGCCCATCGAGTGCACTGCCATTCAACCATAGCTGACAAGTTTCTCAACCCTATTCTTTCTCCTTGTAACCCTTATTCCCCTTGAAACTCAAGAACCTATCTCTCAGTCTTAAATATCTTGAAGATTTTGATCAGATCATGCTTTAACCTTTTGTAGTTCTAGAGAAAACAGGCCTAATTGGTAACTTCACCACTGAAGTCCAGGTATCATTCTTGTCATCCTATGTTGTGCTCCCTCCAAGGCAAATACAATCAGTCCTCCATATCTGCGAGGGTTCCATTTTGGAGAAACCCCACGAATGATAAAATTTGGGAGTGTGAAGCTTGTTTAAAAGTATGTTAAAAATCCTGGATACGTGAGTTTGCCAGTGGGTCTTGATATTTGTTCCACTTTTCGACACGGATAGGTGAATTTACAATTCGTGATTTCATGAATACAGAGGATTTACTGTATATCCTTCTTAAATTGTCGGGCCCAGATTTGATCTCAGTACTCCAGATAAGTCTAATGAGAGTTTTACATAAATGCAGCATAACTTGTACACCCTTGTGCCCCAGTTTTCAGTATATAAAGGTCAGCATTCCATTAGTTATCTTGATTATTTTCTGTACCTGTTTGTAGTATATTTAAAAATATCTATGCACCCGAAGCCCCAAGTCTTTTTGGACCCGCTGTTTTTAACGTGCCATCAAGAAGGTACAATAATCTTTCCTTTCACAGTGCAAAAATAGATAAACTCACACTTAATTACAGCGAATTTTATCTGCCAAGTTTTGCCCATTCACCAGTTTATCAGTATCTCTTTGTAATTTCATGCTAACATCTACAATGTCTGCATTGCTCCTGAATTTTGTGTCATTGGCAAATTTGGATGAAAACATTTCCAAATCATTATCCAAGTCATTAATGAACAACGTGAATATTTGAGGCTCTAACACACACCCACGTGGGACACCACTCGTCGTATACCAATTTGAGTATCTACCCATTATTCTCAATTTAAGTCACCTTCCATTCAACTCATTTCCCAGCCATGTCTCAAGTGAGTCCTCAATTCCACGGGCTTCTACCTTAGTTAACAGTCACGATGGAATGAAAGGCATTGATGGTGGGAAAGGAGTCCCCGCAGTTTTATCCAGTGGTGGTGAATTTATGGCAATATAGTTCCAAGTCAAGTTGTGTGAATGTGGGAAAGCATGCACCTGCTGGTGTCTCATCTGTCTGCTGCCTTTGCCCTTCCAGCTAGTAGAAGTTGTGGGTTTTAGAGGGACTGTCAAATGAGGCTGGGTGAGTTGATTCAGAGAATTTTGTATATGATGCATAATACTAACACAGCATCGATTGTGGATTGGGTCCCAGACAAGCTGGCATCTTTATACTGGATGATATTGAGCCCCTTGTATTGTTGAGCCATCTGGCAGTGGAAAGGATTTTATCATGCTGCTGACACTTGTGTCTTCTGGTTTGTTATCTGCTGCTAATCTTTCAGCTTTTGACCTATACTTATAGCCATAGCTTTTTTTAATATATGGTTGGTTCCAATTTTCTCAATGGTGATTCTCAGGATGTTGATGGGGGAGAGATTCGGAAATAGTAATGCTTTTGAATGTCGAGGAGGGGTGGTTGGATCTCTCTTGTTTGTGATGGTCATAGCCTGGCACTTGTAGTGTGAGTGCTGCTTGCCATAAGATCATAACTCATGTTAATACTATGTACGTCAAATCCTAGTGAGGAACGTCTATAGCCTTAAACCTTGCCTTTAAACATCTAGACTAAAATGTAATGCTGAATTATAGAACACATTTGCTGCACGCTAGAAAATAGACAGGTATGAAGGCTCAGAAAAAGGGGAGCACTCAAGGAATGTAGAAGATAGGGACATCTGTGCTCACCAAGTGAGGCAATTAAGAACATTTGCCTTAGTATCGGTGAATCCAATGTGATAACATTCACGGCCATTCCCTTGTGAAATTAATGACAGTGTTTGATTCTGACCCTGAAATGAAACTCGGGTACTATCAAAAGCCATTAATTGACGGTCAATTATAATGGATTCTTATTACCCCTTGCAAGTGGAGCAGACACAGAGAGAAAAACATATTTGCTGTTACAAGACCCAGCCTTGAGAGTTCAAAAGGACATGAGAGAGACCAGATTATTTTAGTGCTGAGGCTGCTGAAGCCAGTAGAAAATTAACTTATGTGCTTACCTGCAACGGATTGAATTTAATTGCATTTCGGGACTTTATGATGATATTGAGTAGCCATTACTGGTTATTAAATACAAACTCTGAAAGGTAATATTGATGAAGCTTTAACTTGTGTTCTTGCAGACCACCTTACAGACCGCCCCACTGTCAATCCTAACTGATCAGATCTTGTGTCTTATTTGAATTTGAATCACAACCCTGAAAAGAAAGCATGTTAAATTCAAAGACTAAAGAATCAGTTTAAATGCGAACTTGCGGTGGCATCTCAGCCTCAGGTACAGAATGATTCAATGCTTAAAAAGCAGGAGGTAAAAACAATGACTGCAGATGCTGGAAACCAGATTCTGGATTAATGGTGCTGGAAGAGCACAGCAGTTCAGGCAGCATCCAAGGAGCAGCGAAATCTTAAATATTGACGTTTCGGGCAAAAGCCCTTCGTCAGGAATAAAGGCAGTGAGCCTGAAGCGTGGAGAGATAAGCTAGAGGATAGGGGTGGGGAGAAAGTAGCATAGAGTACAATATTTAAAAAGCAGGAGTCTGCTGCTAGCTTGGAAGTTATTCTGAGCCTAACAGTGAAGAGATTCCTGCATAATTTAATGGTCAAAATTTGCTAAGAAGACATTTTGTAAAACAATTGTATCTGACACGTGAGCTGTGCAAGGTTACCTTTTGAACTCTCCAATTAGCTCAGGCTGGTATGCATTTATGATAGGTGTTTGTCTTGCTAGCAGGAGCTAGGTATGTTTTACCCATCAGATGAATGGCTTAGGGCCTGTAGAAGTGATTATTCAAGTGTACACAGACCTGTCGATTAACGTTTCTTCCTTACGATTTATTGTCTTTCACTTTTATTTGTCTAATTAAGAAAATGCAACGTTTTTGTAAACTTTTGTAAAAAGGAGCCACTTTGTATCAGTACATCGGAGTAGCCTGCTGGGGCACCTGAAGAGCTGTTACCTCACTCTCCTAGGTTATTAGAACCTAGCTAGTTTAGCTTATAGGTATCAGTGTTACGTTGTCACAGTGATGCTATTGATAAATAAAGGGGGTGACTAAAATTAAACTAATCTGTCTGTAAAAGGGTTTTTTATTCCAGACTTCCAAAGAGTACGATCTCTAGGACGAACCAAGAGAAAGGCTTTACAGGTCTGAGCCTATAAGGGATTCCCTGGGCCACCTCAAATCTCTACTTTAACACCAGAATGAAACCTAGTTTCTTACATACACAATTAAAAAAAAATCCGAGGTCAGTTACTGAACATATTTACAAGTGGCTGTCACTTTATGTTTAACACAGACTAAGATGTTTCTTAAACAACAAAAGCATGATTATATTGACAAAAGAACAGGTTTGAAAGATTTTGTTACAAGTACAGAAAATAATTCAGATTTGTTTTATTCCTTTGTATATTAGTGATTTTCTTACAAAAGTGCAAACCTTGTAAAAAAATCCCCACCATCTCCTTACTAAGACTCATTGTTCAGACTCGGGCTGCACTACTGTTTCCGTGTAGCTACAAGATTTTTTTGCCTTCAGCTAGTATTTCTCCCAAGGTACCTAAAATAAATTGCAAACTAATCTCACTATCACTTTAACTTCAGAGTAACTGCAAGTTCCTTAAACCCTTACTCTGTATCTCGTTGGACTCTTTGCTATGCAACCGTGTTGGTTTTCTCTAACCTTTTCAGTTCACTACAAGGCATTAAAGCCTCACTTAAAATACATGTAAAGTAAACAGACAGACCTCTAGACCTTTTGGGAACAATCCACAAGCACACTCAAAAGTGGAAGTAAACAATGTCTCACCCTCTTTAACACACAAAATACAAATTCAGTTTAAAGTTATACATTCTGTACATCATTGAAAGTCTCCATTTCTGTAATAATGGTGGAAGGAATATGCTTGATGAAACAGCTGAAATATTTGGCCCTAGGATGCTACCCTGAGGAACTCCTTTAGTGGTGTCCCAGCATTGAAATGATTTGTCGGCATTAACCACAATAATCTTTCATCATGCTGAGTATGTCTCCAGCCGGTGGAGAGTTTTCCCCCTCATTTCCATTGACCTTAATTTTGTTTGGACTGGTTAATGCCACACTGAATCAAATGCTGTCGTGTTAGCAAGGATGTTACTCTTACCTCTGTTCTGTCTTACTTCATCCAATTCCATTCTTAATTATATCTAATTATATCCAGATAATGGTTTGAAATGCTTATTTTCCTGCTTCTGTACTGTTATCCAAGATCTTTCTTTGGTGTTCTCCTACTTCACATCTGCATGTTGCCTCTGAAGGCATAGTGTTAATTAGTTTTGTCCACAACCTCTTTCTCTCTCAGCTCCTCCACTGTTACTAAATTATGAGACTGTGTTTATATGATGTTATGTACTGAGTAAGTAGAAATTTTATCCAAATAAATATTGGACAATTGAAGCTGTTGCGTTGGTCCCCACATGAAATTCCATCGCCTACTTACCGACTCTATCATTCTCCCTGGCAATAACCTCATGGCTAATTAGTCTGTTAATAACCACGGTGTCATAATCAGATATTGCTAAAGAGAGGGCCATGTTTCCAAAGCTTTTCACTTTTTCACATCAAGATCCATGCAAAATTGTCAACTTCCAACCAATCATTGGGCTTGAATCTGTAAAATATGGGTTTTTATCAAAATTCCTGTCTCCATTTGACATCTGGTTTTCAAAATAATTGGTAACCTTTTCTCCCAATCATTACCAACAGGCAGAGATTTTTTTTCCTGTGTGGGGATCATAAAATATTAGTGGCACCTTTGTGTACATGATGGAAGGGGAGTTTTTGAAAGGACTGTAAAACCAAATTATGAGATACTAAAATGAAGCACCAGCTGTGAAAAATCATTCATCCTCACAAAAGTATAAGGTATTAAATGTCAGAGGGCAATCTGCACTATTAAAGTTTTTCTCTTTTATGACTGAATGTGTTTGTGAGGTTGAATTTTAAGCAGGAAATTTCATAATGCTAACTGCTAAAGAGCACAGTCAGCTCAATTTTCTCTGTGGATATAGATGGATAAGCAGCAAGTTGGTAATGTATTTAGACAGGAGAGCTGTCACACTGGGTGCTTATAAGATCATGTTTATCGGAAATTTGTTGGAAAAATATCATTGCATGAAATATCATGATTTTTTGATTCGATAATGGTATGTGGACATTACTAGCTTAGCCAGTGTTTATTGCCGATCCCAAGTTGCCCTTGAGAAGATAATTGTGAGTTGTATTCTTGAACCACTGCAGTTCATTTGGTTAAGGTAGACCCTCTGCCATCAGATCCAGTGACACTGAAGAAAGATAAATTTATTTCCTCATTAGAAAGGTAAATATCTTGGAGGGGAACTTGCAGTTGTTGGTATTCTCATGTATCTGTTTCCCTTGTCTTTTTAGCTGGAAGTGATTGTGGAATTGGAAGGTGCTGCCTATAAGACCTTGGTCAGTTTCTGCAATATATCTTGTAGATGGTACTCAATGCTGCTACTGAATGTTAGTGATGGAAGGAGTAACTGTTGTGGATGTTGTGCCTAAAATAACTTCATGCAGGCTCAATCCATCACCACGTCACCCTTTATTTGCATGTTGAGAGTCTTTGACACTGATCCAGCTCCCTCATAGCCGGCGCTGAATGAGCAGGATGTCTGACACTCCTGTTTATCTGTGTCAGCCAAGGCTCCCTGATTCGACCAGATTCCCAATCAGGGAAATCATATTCTGTGAGGTCCACCAGGCTGACCTCATAACAGTGGTAGTCTCATGGGCTGTTTTGTTGTGGATGATCTCAAGCTTCTTGAGTGTTGATTGAGCTATATTTATCGAGGAAAATGGGAATATTTCATCACCCATCGACTTTTGGCTTCTTTATGGTGGATTCCTAGCCTCTGACTTGGACTTGTAACCAGAATATTTATATGGCTAGCTCAGTTTCTGGTTAATGGTAACTCCCAGGATGTTGATGGTGGAAAATTCAGTGATGGGGATGCCGTTGAACATCAGTGGGTGATATTTAGTTTTTTTTCTCCTGTTGAAAATGATCACTTAAGTGGCCATAAGTGCCATTTTCCACTTGTCAGCACAAACCAAGATATCATCCAGGACCTGCTGCATTTGGACTGCTTCAGTATCTGAAAAGTTGTGCATGGTGCTGATGCAATCATCAACAACAGTCCCCACTTCTAATCTTACAATGAATGGATTGCCATTGAAGAAACAGCTGAATATCGTTGTCTTGAGACATTATCCTGATGAACTCCTGCAGAAATGTCCTGGAGCTGTGATGACTAACCTCCCTCCAACAGCCACAGTTATCTTCCTTTGTGCCAGGTGTGACTCCAGTCAAAAGAGTTTTCTCCCTAAATCTCATTGGCTTGTTGCCAGGGCTGGAGAGTTTTAGTTAAGAGAGACTGGATAGATTGCAGCAAAAGAAACTGCGGGAAGGAGGGGTGGGAACATGTTTACGATGTATAGACTTATGAGGGACATAGATAGGATAGACAGGAAGGAGCCTCTTTCAGCTGGTGGACAGATCAATAACCAAGAGCATAGATTTAAGTTAAGGAGCAGGAAGTTTAGAGAGGATGTGGAAAAAAAACATGATTCATCCAGAGGATAATGGGAATCTGGGCTTCAATGTCTGGCAAGGTGGTAGAGGCAAAAATGCTCAACATTTAAGAAGCATTTCATTGTGTATTTGAGATGCAATGCTGTCAGCCAAATGCTGAGAAATGGGATTAGAATAGTTCAGTGGTCGTTTTTAACCAGTGCAGACATGAAGCACCGAAGAGCCTTTTTCTCTGCTGTAGATCTCTACAATTCCAGTTTTGTTAGGGTTCCTTGATGGAGCCTTCGTGTGAAGGGCAGTCACTCCCACCTCCTGCAATTCAGCTCTTTTTCCATACTTCAACTAAGGCTACGTTGAGGTCAGAAACTTAGTAGCCTCAGTTGAAACCTAAACTGAACATCAGTTAACAGGTTATTGCTAAGCAAGTGCTTCTTGATAGCACTGTCGATGTCATCTTTCACCATTATTAATCACCAAATTTGTCAGCACATAATGGGAGGAGTTGTGAGTCATCACAAGCTGTGCAATTGGCATGTGTAAATGCCATCATTCCATTCTCAAAAAATGGCATTTTAAATTGACCTCCACCATGTGTGAATTAAGCTGCTGTATTTGTACTTTGCCACGCAAAGTAAATTAATTGGCAAGTATCATTTTTAACAATATGGTAATTTCTGCTGATTGCTAAACAATCTCTTTGGCAGGAAGTCTGCAATTATAAGTGTGGAGAGCCAGATAGTGACTTGTACACACCATATTTTACCTTATTACTTTTTTCCATTTTTTTTCTCATTTCAATCTTTACTTATTTCTCTACTGTACCTGATTTGACATTACATTCACCCATCCTAATGTGTAACCTTTCTGAATTAAACCCTTTTACTCAAGCATTGCATCTCGAGGTAAGGAAATCCAGTATTCGTCCTGTCATTCACCAAGTGCCAGTTTACTCAATGCCCTCTGTTTGCTTTTATCAACTCTTACTTCTGGAAACTTTGGGTAAAATATCTTTTGAGCTGAAGAGTACAGAAACAAGTCTGAGTGCAAAGTGCCTTGCACCAACAATTTTTTTTTAGTGAGAGATGATCTTAGTTCTAAAATCAGTATAAATAGAGATAAGATACAGCAATGGTGGTAAATCACTTGTGGCAGTTGCTGCTATATGCTGTGATGGAATCCTCTACTTTTAATCCTCACTTTTTGATTTTTGGTATTAATGGTTCCAAGTGATGCTATTCAGTTATACCCAGCAACAGAAAGGGGCTTCTTGTACAGTTTTCTATTGATCACTTAGTGTAATTTTGGAAGTTGCTGAAGTGGATTTTAAAGGTACACATCGAGAATGAAGCGGACTGCATGTGAGGAGAGCACTTGGCACCTCAACTACATAGAATCTCTGTGAGAGATTCAGTGAAGAGTTGAGAGAAGCTAGATGGCTTTGTACCGTTTGAACTCAAAGTAGGGTTATTGGCTGGTGGTTTATTGTTAGAATAAAGGCAAAATCCTGTGGATGCTGGAAATTGAAAGAAACACAGAGAATGCTGGAGAACCACAGCAGGTCTGGCAGCAAGTGTGAAGAGAGAAACAGAGTTCATGGTTTGTGTCAAGTATGATTGTTCTTCAGAACTGAGACTTGACAGATATGAGACTGAATTATTGTTGTCAGTACGTACTGACAGTCAGCAATTCTGTATATTGATTTGCAACTTCAAGTTTTCTCTCACTTGGAATATATAATTGCTCCACTATTTACAGTAGGTATACAAGTCAATAATCTTTCAGAAATCATATTCATTGTGTTTTATTTTAAAACTTTAAGCAGGGTGGATGTTCTTAAAGGATCTATGCCAGAGCTGTAATGCTATTGCCAATTTACAATGAGGGTACATTTTGTAACTATATCTGACTGCTTGTGTGTGACATATGGTTTTTCTTGGGTGTGTGACTGGGGAGAAGGGAAGTATGGCGCAGTGGCACTGTTGCATTTAATGAAGCATGTTACCGGGTATAATGTAGGCAGTTTCATGAATTTCAAAACCAGAATGTCATTTTTCATTTCCAGGTCCTAGATCAATAATGTGTAAGCTTTTGTTGGTGATTTAGTGTGCAGAACCTTATCACTCAATTCCTGACTGAGAAGTATTGACGTTTCTGCACTTGTAAGAATGTTAGTTTGTAAAGCAATACAGCTGTGATTTATTTTTCCGATTTTCTGTCTTTAATTTAATGTTTTCCAGTTGCAGTAGCTAACTTTTTGTACATAGTTCTGTAGTTTTGCAAATGATTTACTAAGTTTTAGATTTAATTGTATACTTTACATTCAGAAAGCTGATTTACTGACTCATTCACAGAGAAATCAACTTGAATCAGTGGAATTTCCATTATCTATGCTCGTAATTATCTGCTTTCTTCAATAGCCATTCTGCAGGATAAAATCTTGCATGAAACATTCTGTCATTGTGTAGATTGCAAGCATCATTCTCTTATCTGAAATAATCAACGATCAAGAAAAGTTCAATTGAATTTGCAATATAATATGCTACACTTGGTCTTGTGTTCAAACATGTGCTTAGTGCGGAGCAACAGTCTGTCTACAAAATCAAGGGACTCTTGGTTACCTGTCAATTTCCACTTTCCACTAGAGTGACTCACTTTGTCTATTGTGAGTTGGACATTCCTCTATGCACAACAGAATCCATTTCTCTATGATACACAAACATGTTAGTTTGCAGCTGTTGAAATTGCATTTTTCCGATAATTAAAGAAAGTTTTAGTGAAATGGTTTCATTGAGTGTAGTGTTTACTATGCATAGTTTTATACAATATAAAGAAAAGAAATCTAGCACTTTGCTGTTAATATACATTACATCTATCCATTTATTTATTTGCTCTGCGATTCTACTTGACAGATGTTACTAAGAGGCAAAAGTGAGGACTGCAGATGCTGGAAACCAGAGTCTAGATTAGAGTGGTGCTGGAAAAGCACAGCAGGTCAGGCAGCATCCGAGGAGCAGGAAAATCAACGTTTTGGGCAAAAACCCTTCATCAGGACTGTCACTGAGAAAACATTATGTAGTGTGGTTTAGATCTCTGATTATTTTAAATTTGGAATTAGTTTGTATGTACATGAATACATGAAAAATGTGTTTATTTTGACTATAAATTTTATTTGTTTTACAGGCAGTAGAAGATGTTAATGTTACCTTTGAAGACCAACAGAAAATTAATAAGTTTGCAAGAAATAATAACAGGCTTATAGAGCTTAAAGAGGAAATAGAACTGAAAAAGGTAAATACAGAGTATTGTACAATGAATTTGGTTTGTGGAGAATTTGTTATTTAGGTATGTTAAAAGCTGTATAAATATGCTGAGTTGAGGGTTGCCTTCAAACAGATTAGCTCTGAGTAGTTTATCACAAGAAAAGCAAGTTGTTTTCATGTAGTGCCTTTAATATGGTATATTGTCCAAAAGCTCTTCAGAGGAGTTTTATCAAATTGGTCCACAAAATAAATAAATATGTAAGGTGGCCAAAAGGTACTGACAAAGAAGTAGTATTTAAGATCTTGAAGATGGAACAAAAGGTTGAAACGCAGAGGGATACGGCTGAGATAGAGCAATTTAAAATTAGAGATGTGTGAGAGGTTAGCATTATAGCGTATAAGTATCTCAGAGTTGCAGAGATGGGGAGAAGGCGGGCTGTAGAAGAATTAAATATGGGGACGACACGGTGGCTCAGTGGTTAGCACTGCTGCCTCACAGCACCAGGGTCTCAGGTTCGATTCCAGCCTCAGGTGACTGTCTGTGTGGAGTTTGCACATTCTCCGCATTCTGAATGGGTTTCCTCCGGGTGCCCATAGTGTTAGGTGCATTAGAGAAATAGGACTGGGTGGGTTATTCTTCGGAGGGTCGGTGTGGACTTGTTGGGCTGAAGGGCCTGTTTCCACACTATAGGGAATCTAATCTAATCTTAAAGCTGAGGCATTGCTTAACTGGGAGCCAGTTTAGATCATTGAGCAAAAAAGTGATGGTCCATGATTTGGTAGAAGTGAGGACATGACTGCAGAGTCTTGGATGACCTTCAGTTTAAAGAGGATAGAAGATGGGAAGCTCGGTGTAGATTTACAATAGTCAAGTTTGGAGATAACACAAGTAAATAGATGAGGAATACAGTTGCATACATGTTTAAGCAATGGCAAAATTAAACAGTACGTGAATGTGAAACTAGATGGTTATCTTGATGGCATGACAGTGAAGTTGTATTTACATGAACTTAAATGCAGTGATTTTCAACTTTCTAGCTTCAAGTCGACATTCTAGAAATAAACAACCACTCATTTGAGTAACCTATCTTACTGGGTGCTTTAATAGTATGCTCATCTGCAGTGGAATTAATCATGTAAGGACTCTCAAAAAAATAACCTTTACTTACTTTGTGAATCCTATTTCAAGATTTTGAAGAATCTTATGTTCCACCAAGCCACAGATGAATGCACAAAACTACTCTGAAAACTTTCCTTTTAAGTTTAGCAGTTAGAGCAAACAGATAACTACAGTACAACCTCGACTATCCGAATTTTGGATGATCTAAACAAGATCTCAAGGTCCCGATGCTTGGGTAGATTGAGTTATCTGAACATTCGATTTTCTGAACAAAATACTCCCCGCCCGTGTCGTTTGGATAAACAAGATTGCCCTGTACTTCATTATGTGTAGTTATAAATGGTTTATTTGTTCAATGCCACTGATCTTTTCTTGTGTAATTCAACTTAGAAACAGTTACAGAACCTAGAAGATGCCTGTGATGATATAATGATGCTTGATGACGATACAATGCTGGTGCCTTACCAAATTGGAGAGGTTTTTATTAGCCATTCCCAGGATGAGACACAGGAGATGCTAGAAGCTGCAAAGGTAATAAATGTCTTGGCTGTCTGATGCTTGCTTCTAATGTTTCAATTTACCAATGAGTAATTGCACTTAGACTGGTTAGTCTTCTCCTACATATCGTTAGTGTGAATCAATACTTTGTACGATTGCTGTAGCTGAGACCTTACTATCACACAGTTAAAGTTGTAGAACCACGTTACTTATTTCAAAATTGTCAAGCATTTCCTGTTAACTTTGAGTTGCCATATATATAAAAAAAATTCAAATGTCTTCAATATAACAAGTGGTGGTGCTGCCAAGTTGTTTAATTTGAATTGTGTGTTTAAATAAAAATTAAGAAGGATTTGTATTATCATTTTCCCAAACTTTTCACATGATTCCTATATAATTACTTAATTTATAATCTATCAGCTACTGTTACGTGGGAAAACATACAACAATGAGATGAATGACCACTTAAGTATCTTTCTTCTGCTGGTATTAATTAAAGTAGATAAATTGGCCTGAAGCATTCCATAGCACCATAGAATCTTTTGTTTCCAACTGTACCAGAAAAAAAGAGGTTTGAATTCACCATTTTTCCAACAAAACAGCACACTCTTGGGTTTGCACCAGACAGTCAACTTATCTTTTGTACAAAATAAGCCTCCTGCAAGGCCAGATTAGAAATGGGGCAGAACGTAATGATGTGGTATGGACTAATATATGTTTTTTAAAAAGTGCTTTAAATATCTTTGTAGCTGTTAAGCTAACACTTTGTGTAATGTGGAATAACTAGTTTACTAATGCAGTGCTGACATGTAATGTGGGCAGTGTCTAGATTAGAGTGGTGCTGGAAAAGCACAGCAGGTCAGGCAGCATCCGAGAAGCAGGAAAATTAATGCTTCGGCAAAAGCCCTTCATCAGGAATGAAGGGCTTTTGCCCAAAGTGTCAATTTTCCTGCTTCTCAGATGCTGCCTGACCTGCTGTGCTTTTCCAGCACCACTCTAATCTAAATTGTGATCTCCAGGAACTGCAGTCCTCATTTTTGCCTATGTAATGTAGGCAACTTTACAGAGCAGTTAATTCTGTTTTCTTTTGCTCACACATGGAAATTAGATAGGCAATCTTCTCTCTGAAAACTTCTTCAGTAATCTTTATGAGTTGGAGAAGGTGATTTCCTTATTTTTGTAATCTTATCAAAACAAACCATTTCTATTACCTCCATATCTTGATATTGAATTGATCAATTGATGGGAATTGGAGGAAGAAAACATGGTGAAAATGATGCATGTGTGAAATAGGTTACTGGATACAGCATAATCTGCAATACCAGAGTGGACTGACATAAATTCTACACAACCTTGATCGCCTCTGCCAAAATTGCCCACTTCTGCCATGACAAGATCCTTCGGGGGTTCCTCATGTTCTTTAATACCAGCTATTTTCTTAAACCTCTTGTCTGAGTAACAATCACCTCTAGCAGAAAGTGTAAGGATCAGAGATGTGTTCATCATCAACAAGATAAGCTATCCATTCAGTCAGTTTTGGTCCCTCTCCAAATCCTCACTTTGTGACCATGTTGAAGTTCCATTCTGCATTGCTGTACACTCTTTGCTCCTGTACTCTTTATGTCACCTTATGTATGGTTGACTGTACCATTCTTCAGTTCAGTTGTATTTTGTGCTGGCTTCCTTTCATTCTTGCCTATTCAATTATGGTAAAAGCATTTCTAGCAAAATTTTTTCTTTGAATAAATTTCTTTCAAGTCACCCAAAGATCAATCCTTGACCTAAACCCCTCCTCGTCCACATACTGCTCCTTAGTGGCACCATCCAAAGACATGGTATTCAGAATCACATAAGCTAACAGTACCCAACTGGACTTCTGTATTGCTATTGTCCATCATTCCACAATCGTCTGCATTTGTCGTTGTCATTTAAGCTCTGGATTAGCTACATCATCCTCCCTCCAGTTAGATACTCCGACCACATAATTGTGCGTTACTGCTCGTCCTATTTTCTTCCCTGGCCACTGTATCCACATGACACAGACTGTAATATCCTGATCCTGTTTGACACAGAGTTTAGTTTCTAACCCCATACACAGTCACTCATAATTCTTGTGCCAATCTTTGTACTTACCCCAGCCCATCTGTTACTGAAACCCTTTATTAATGTCCTTCATTCCAGACTTGATAACTGCAATAATTTCCTGGCAGGCCACCCATTCTCGATTAGCTCTTGTCAAACTCTCCTACAAGTTCAGTCAATCCATGGCTTTATTTAAGCATTTAAAATAATCTCAAGTTTTATGGTCCAAATCAATTAATATAATTTTTAAATTAATGATCATTTTAATTTTCTTGGTGGTTTGTTTGTATCTTGACAAGACTTTAAACTTTGTTTCAGCAAAGTTTCCAAGATGAGATCCAGGCTTTGCAGACCCGCGTGGAGACAATTCAACAGGTGTTATCAGATCTCAAAGTCCAGCTCTATGCAAAATTTGGAAACAACATTAACCTTGAAGCTGAAGACAACTGACCTGTTTATTTTCACCTGTCACGTTTCACTCGATTAAATGATTTAACTTTTGCAAAAAAAAAAGTAATCACTTTGTTCATGTTTTTGAATGCAATTTTAAAGTTTTTGGCCTGCAACTCCACTTCTTTGATGAAAACATTATTTTATACCTGCTTGAGTTTGTTATTTATTTGTTACAGTGGATCTACATTCTGATTTTTGAATTTTCTGTGAAATAATCAGCTGTTAAAATGATTTCCTAATTAGGGATTTAAATTAAGCTTTAGCATTCAAATAAATAATGTGACTGTCCCGATGTGACTTGCATAATCCACCTACTCAATAAAATAATTAAACTTGGGCAAATACACTGACTTTAACATTGCTACAACGCAAAAGGTTTAATGTCCTTGTGGTCAAATTTAAATTTTATATCTTATATTCCTTGGAAATAGAGATTTTCTTTTACTGTTGAAATCTCTGATATTGCTAAATAATCAGTTAGCATTTTAAGGGGCAGTATATGGACGTGTGTGTGGGATTGCACAATTAGTCAAATTAAAAATGTTGTTTGGTTCTCTTTCATTTTACAAGGCTGTTACTTCAGGATCATTCAAAACTAACACTCTGTATAAATAAATGCTGTTTTCATAGGTAACTGCACTGTCAGGCCTTATTAGAAAAATTGAAACCCAGAGATTAAAAGGGAAGTGACATTTTGCATATTACATTAAAAAAAACAGAATAGTGTCGAATGGTTGGTTATTTTTCACACTGGAAATATATTGTCGGAGAAATTTGCCCAAAAGGTTAGAGATCACAAAACACAGCTTGAACTGAAATTGACAAACAGTTTATTGCAAGCGATATCACTGGAAGAGAAAATGACTAGGCTGTCACAGAACTGACTGTTTGTACAGGTAAATCAGAATTTCTCTTCCCAGAGCTGAAGATGAGACCAGTTTTATAATAATGCTGCACAATATGGCTGATTAAGAATTGAGAAAACTACAATGTATCTGGAAATGGAGTAATCTAGTTACAAGTATGCTAATTAGAAAACAGTTATTGGATGAATGTCCTGTTCCTTCACACAATGCAACATCCTGACAGGATCGATGGTTCCATTCCTCTTCACAGGTAGGTGTTAATGTCTCCTCTGAAGTGGTGAGGTGCTTCCATTGCTCTGTTCTCGGAGCAATGTTCTTGCTGGTGCCTTTCTATCTGACCTGCTGTTTGTGTGGCTTTGGTATTGCTGGGTTGTGAAACTGCCCTTGGGGCTTTGAGATATCTGGTGCTCTGTCATTGTTAGCGAGCTTAAAGTGTATTCTCTTGTCTGTGCGGGCTGTCTGATTTTGGCTTATGAGCCTGCTTAGGAATTCGGGGTGTTTTTGGTACAGTTTGGCCAATTTTGCTTTTGTGGGCCTATCGTGGGTTGGCAGATCTTTTACCACATATATACATGGATGTCTGCTTGGGTTGCCGTGGGATTACGTTTCCAGATACATTGTAGTTTTCTCAATTCTTAATCAGCCATATTGTGCAGCATTATTATAAAACTGGTCTCATCTTCAGCTCTGGGAAGAGAAATTCTGATTTACCTGTACAAACACAGTCATTTTCTCATGCACTTGGATCCATGAGATGTAATTTCAAAGGATGCAAATAGAACAGTCTGCAATGTCATAAACACAATGAGGATAGCAACAGGCTTCAAGGATTCAGACTAATTGTTTGAAATTAAATGCAGAGAAATTATCCATTCTCTTAGGAAGATTTTTAATGTATAAGTTTAAATGGGGTGCAGGAAGAAAGATATGTTTGGATGAAATATATGAATCTTCAATGTACAGCTTGAGGCTGTAGGTTTTCAAAAAAAAAAATCATTGGCTTTATTGAAGACGTAATGTACACCAGCAAACAAGTTGTATGAAATCTGTTTTAAACCTGGATCAGAGTGATCTGCTTACAATAAAATTCATGTAACAAGTTATTGACAACATATTTTAATATAGTCAGGACCTCAGCATTTAACATTTCAAAAGTAACTAATGGGTTGTAGCCACTTATTCTACACAGAACAAGATCTGTCTGAAAAATTAGATTGATTCTAGGTGAAGCTGTTCTTGTTGGTGTGCAATAAGGGATAAATGTTGTAATAGATTTTAGGAAAATCGCTTTGATCAGTGCTTGAGATCCTTTAAATTCATGAGAGTCAATTAATGCCTCACTCAATTTACCCTAAGAACCACATTGAAGAAAACAAAATATTTGAATTGGAGGCTCTTCTTGCAGTATAAGATTCATGTGTACAAAGAGTAGCAGAATCATTGTTAATGCCAGAGAGCAAAAAATGAATCTGCAGGGATTTAGAGTTTTCAACAAATATGAATAGGAAAGGAGCTAGTAAAGCCTCATAGGTAAGGAGTACTTGGAGTTAATCAAGTGAAAGTGGAAAGCTGGACTGAACTCCAGTTTGAAGTGTTCAATTGAGAATGGACACAGCTGACACTGACTATGCTATAGACATGAAAAGGAAGAAACTTTATTCTAAATAATTAGAAGGGATCTGTATCAACAAGGAAATTAATTGCACTTCAATACACCTTATGTGTATTTGGAATATTGTTTGGAGTATATGACAGTAAATTTAATATATTGGAAGTATATTTTAAGGAAATAGAAAATAGTGCTCATCTTCACTTAATGATGAGCAACTTAAATTGCAGTGACAAGGACCTGCCTTCTGACAAAACACGTGAGTAAGTGAATCATCATAAGATTGCTCTTAAATTCAAAATTCTGGATCATCAGTCTCATTCAATATCAGAAGGGCAAACTTTAAATACACAAGGATACAGCTTAAACAAATTACAAAAGTAAAATATTAGAGAGGCTGGAAATCTGCCCAGACCAGGTGACAAAGAAGGAAACTCGATTACTCGAAGCATTTAAAATTGACAAGGATTATCGAATAAGCTGTTGGTACTCCATGTTGATCAGCATCAGGACAACACAAGATGCATCCAAGGGAATCGAAGGAAGTGACACTGAAAGTTGTGGAAGCATTGACAATAATCTTTCAATCATCCCTACATTCAGGAGGACTGGAAATTTGTAAATTTAACATGTTTATAGTACAAATCGTTCCAGTAATACCAGATCAGTCAGTTTTACTGTGATTATCGGGAAACTTATAGAAATGATTAATTGGGATAAAACTTCTTGTTGCCTGGAAATGTGTGGAATTATTAAGAAGTGTCAACATGAATTTAAGGGAACATTGTGTCTATTTTGCTGCAGTTATATGATGAACAGATAGATTTGCTGAGGGAAAGACTGTTGATGGATTTCCAAAAGGTGTTTGATATAATGGTACATAACACACTTGTGAAGAAAGTTATAGGTCATAGAATAAAATGGATACTAGGAACATGGATATAATATCGTCTGGGTGACAGGAAAGAGAAGTGTGGTGCTGGAAAAACACAGCAGGCCAGGCAGCATCCGAGGAGCTGGAGAATCGATGTTTCGGGCATTAGTCCTTCTTCAGGAATGTAGACACAATAATGATTAATATATATTTTTCAGGTTGGATGAAAGTTTGCTGGAAAGTTCCCCAGGCTTTGTATCGGGACCCTTGCCTTTCCTGATGTATATAAATTATCTAAATCTGGACTTGCAAAGGACAATTTCAAAATTTTTGCAGACAACACAAAAATTGGAAGGATTATAAACTGATGAGAAAACAAAACGTTGCTGACAAGTTGGTAAAGTGGATGGATAGGTGGCAAATGAAGTTCAATATGGGCAAGTGTGATGTTGGTGCAAGGAGCATGGGAGACAATATAAAATAAGGAGTACTATTCTAAAGGGTGTGCAGGAGCAGAAAGAGTTGGGTGTATATGTATATAACTTAGTAAAGATGACATGATACAGGGAAGGCTGTTTCTTTTTTAAGAAGGATAACTATTCTAGGATTTATTATTTGAGGCTAATGGGATATTATCCTTCAATCCAAGATCAATTGAACATAAAAGCAAGGATGTTATCTTACAGAGCATTGGTGAGAGTACATCTTGATTACCATGTGCAATATTTGTCTCCTTATTCAAAGTGGTATATAAATGCATTGGAACAAGCACAGAGAACCCAGCTGGTTTAGCAGCATCTGTGGAGAGAGAAACAGTTAACATTTTGAAACTAGTTCTGTGGTTCTGAAGAAGAGTCGTAGCAGACTCGCAACATTAACTTTGTTTCTCACTCCACAGATGCTGCCAGACCTGCTGAGTTTCCCCAGCATTCTCTTTGTTTTAAACAAGTTGATTGGAAATGGAAGTTGTTCAACAATTTAGAACATAACATTAGGCTATCCCTTTATGTATAATAATGAACATACCAGATAAAAATTGATTTGCAAGCACCTAGTGTTACAGCCAGGTGAGGAGTGGTAACATGGCTCCCCTCCTTTTCATCTCATGTTTGATCGCAACAGGATCTTTTTATGAAGAGAATTTGTTTGCTAATTCAGTGAGTGTTTAACTATTTAAGTGTTGTAACTAAAAGAAACATTGAACGGTATTCTTGGAAGTTTCAAAATGATACGGTGTTTATTTTCCTCAATACTTATTGTTGTTATGATCCTCAGCTGATGTTACTACTGAACGGGTCAGATCCCAGACTAAAATTGGGCTTGATAGCTTTTGTTTAACAGAGTGGTTTTTCATTGAAACATAAACAAGCAAAGCTGCCTATCTGGTTTTAAAATTAACAGAAGTCTTTTTTTTGTAATAAAAAATGACAAAACAAATAAGCTTATAACATTAAACATGATTTAAAGGCTTTTAAAGCACACAGAATGACTAGAATAATCCATCTATTCCAACAGCATTCCTTTACAGTACTAAAACACCACAGATAATTCCTTCCTTAGCACATCTTGAGGTTGATTTAAATAAAAAATGCAAAGAACTATGGATGTTGCAGATCACAAACAAAAGTAAGTTGATGGGGAAAAAAACTTGGTAGTTTTAGCAGCATCTGTGGAGAAAAAGCAGAGGCAATGTTTTGGTCAGTGATCCTTCAGAACTGCTAAGTTCTGAAGGAAGGCCTTTGGACCCAAAACATTAACTTTGCTTTCTCTCCACAGATGCTTCCAGACCTGCTGAGTTTCCCCAGCAATTTCTGTTTTTGTTTTTGACTTAACTGTTGCTTTCAATTCCAGTTCTTGACAGTCTGATAGCTGTCTGAATATTCAAGCAAGAGGCTAAGCTTAGAAGTTCTCAGCATTGAAAAAACCCTTTCAGGGTCCTAACCAAACAATTCTAGTCTGGAACTTTCAAACTAAACTGTTGCACTGAGGTAACCTATTTGTAACGATTCTGTACAAATACCTTGCTCCAGGAGAACTGTGTTCTTGCCTCTAACCAGGAATTCTGTCAACTGAAATCAAAAGCTTTCCAATCTATGGATGTTTCCTGTAGACAAAAAAAAAAGTCTGATCCTTCTGTTATGGAGATGTGGGTTTACTGTACCTTTCAAGAAAGTTAAAAGCTAATAGAATTACCTGACAGCACCAAGTGTTCTGAAAAAAGAGATAGTTGGTCAAACAACTTGATTAGCTGGTTACCTGGAGATAAAAACAAATTCAAATTTGACCGATCAGTTTAAATAATAGTCCAAAATACCAAACTCCAACCAAATTTGAATTGAGTATATTGACAATCCTAAAAGCCAGTGACACAATCTGATGCTTTGGACATATAAGACATGGGAGAATTG
Source organism: Hemiscyllium ocellatum (assembly GCF_020745735.1). NCBI lineage: Eukaryota > Metazoa > Chordata > Chondrichthyes > Orectolobiformes > Hemiscylliidae > Hemiscyllium > Hemiscyllium ocellatum. The sequence goes on along the minus strand of NC_083415.1, from coordinate 21,761,515 downwards.
AACAGTTGCGAGGAGAACTGCCACACCACCAGCTGTAGAGACTGCCTGGAGAATAACTCTCTTAAAAGGTACCTTTATTGATCAGTAACCTGTAAAGCAGAAATCCTTAAGAAGAAGAAAAGATGATTTGACATCTGGCTGGTTTTGAAATTTGGATTTTTTTCACTGAATCTTAATCGGGAGCAGGGGTGGTTTATCGGACTAGTATTGTGGAAGGGAAAGTAAAAGATAGGTTAGAGGAAGGCGTAAATAATTGTTCATTGATTATTCTCTGTTATACGTTAAGAAATAAAGTTGTTAATTTTACTTTACTAGTTCTTGGCCTCTCGGAGTTTCACAGATTACTGCATGGGATTACTCTCTTTCCAGTATTGCTGGTTTAAACTAAGCGGTAGGGTTTACCCTGTGTCGTAGCAGTTTGGGGGCTTGTCGTCAGGATTTGAACTAATTTAGACAGATTTGAATAGATTTGGTGGTACAAAGAATGCCAGCAGATTTAAACACTTGCAAGCTAGTGTCCTAGATCTTTAAATAAAACACAGGTGAGAATTTGTTTAATTTCAGTGACTTGTGGTTGATTAAAATTGAGAGACATGGCTCTTAAAATTGCTGAAGATGTTCTGGGATTTGAAGATGATTCTCAATTTTGCCTGGAAAGTTTAGAAGGAATGAAAAAGACCATACTTTTAGAATGAGCAAATAAGTTAGATTTGGGGTCAACCCCAAAAGTAAAAGCTGAAATTGTAAGGGAATTACTCAAACACTTAGGTATGTCAGAGAAACAGACAGGTATAGTAGAGGTAGAAAATAAATTACAGTTGAGGAAAATGGAGTTAGAAGATAAACATATGGACAGATAAAGAGAGAGCAAGGAAAAGGGAGAGAATGTTGTTAGCTGAGCAAAGAGAGAGAGAAAATGGAGAGAAAGAGAGAGAACAAAGGGAGAGAAAGAGAGAGAATTTGAACTTGAAAAGTTGTGACTTGGCAAAGTCAAGTTAACAGGATGAAGATCAAAAGAGAAGGTAGTGATACATCTTTATAATATATATATATAAAACTCTGTCACATTTTGATGAGAAAGGTGTTGAAGCCTTCTTTATTTCATTTGAAAAATTGGCTAGGCAGATGGGGAGTGGTCTGAGGATGTGACAGTTTTAGCCTGGTTTTCCAGTGTACCCTGAACCCAGGAGTCATAAATTGAAATCTGATTAAATTTTACTTGCTTTTCTTCTTATTTATGACTTCTCTCATTACTTTAGGTACTGTGGTATGGCGACTTACAAAACATTTCACTGAATTTTTTTTTCTGTAAAAATACATATGACAATAAATTGCTATTCTATTCCATATTTCACTGGGCCAAAATCCTGGAATTTCCTTCCAACAGTACTGTGGATATACCTATATGCCAAGTACTCCAGTGGTCTAAAAGGTCAGCTCACTATCATCTTCTTCAGAACATTTAGTGTTGGGCAATTAATGCTGATGTAGTCCTCAATGACCATGCTGCCCATTCCACTAAAGAAAAGTAGAAACATTTTAAAAGCAGTATCTTTGAAAAGCATGCATCAGAATATGATGTCTTTCTCTTAGTATCAGCAGTCAGGAAAGTATAGAACCAAATAATCAATATATTAAATGATTATTTCCTGAAAGTTTTCTCAAAGCACAACATGAACAACTTTCACGTCTTACAACAGTTAATGATGTTGATATAAATGACATAGCTTTAAAACAAATACATTTCCAGGAATATGTTATAATTTATATCAGAATAGTAAGAAAGTGTGTGAGTGTGTGTGTGTGTGTGTGTGTGTGTGTGTGTGTGTGTGTGTGGTGGGGGGGGGGGGGTGGTTGTGGTGATGGTTTAAGAAGAACTCAAACAGTGGTGAGGTCTGCATCAAACCAATATAACTCACAAACCTATATAACACATGACATGGCACATTAAACTAATAATGCGTCTTCATAACACAATGCTTCTAACTAATGCAGCATCTTCACTAATATAATTCTTCAATTTTATACAATATTTTAAAATCATGCAACACTAATATAACCTTTTCAACTAATACTGTATCTCAAACTAATGAAGGCCTTCAAAACAAACATTCTTAAACTAGTAAAGCCAATTAAACTAACATAGCAGCTCAAACTAAGATCAAACTAGCCTTCTTGAAAACAAAGGACTGACTGTTCATTAAATTGAGATCTTCAAAATTATGAAAAGTTTGATATGGTAATGGATGTTTCCATTTATAGTAAAGAATAAAACTAGAGCCTATTAAATTATGCAAGGTAACCATAGTCCCACCAGACCAGAGAGAAACACCTGGTGGGGGTTAACCTAATGGTCACCATCCCTCAGGTCAGGGAAGAGGTTGTGAAAGAGTCCATCATGGTAACCTCAGCTAGTACAGGAATGGAACTCACACTGTTGGCGCTGCTCTGCATCATAAACCAGTCATCAGCCAACTGAGTTAATCAACCTCTGCCCAGCAATCGAATAGAAAATTTAGAATAATTTTCTCTACCCAGAATATGGTGAATATGAAACTAGTTATTGCAGAGAGAGATTGAAATTAGCAGTATGGATGCACTTAAGGGGAAGGTAGGTATACATATGAAAATAAAGGGAACATAAAGTTGTGCTGGTAGAATTTGATTAAGCAAGACAAGTGGAGGCTGAAGTAGACCATTTATGCCAAAATAGACTGGCCTGCTTATGTCTTATCATTTATTTAATCCATTATAGGCAAAAAGAATAGCATAGAAGATGGAGACATTCATTCTCTAAGTGTGCCTTGCTCTGATCGTACATTTAATGTCATGCTTTCAAAGACATGAACAAAATATTCAGGTGTAAATACTTTTACGGATGATTCATAATAGCAGAAACAATAATTATGAGGTGACACTGGGGAAATCTGGATTTTTCAGTCTTGTGTTGAACCAGTGAGCTCTTATATAAGGAAGGCAATGGGGTCTTAGGGTATTGAGAATAACAGACATTCTAATTTAAAGACAGGGATAATTTCAAGTTACACTCCACATTTGATGGTCAAAGAAGATGCTTTCAAATGGTCAATGTGCAAATCCTTCCACACATATCAATAGTGGGTGATAAAAATGATAGATTTCTGGTCAGCCATGTGGTGGAAAGAAAATTGGTGCATCCATCATTGCTATGTATTGCAATGGATCCATTTACACATATTGAGGACAAGATTGCCACAATGTCCCAAGCTCCTTGAACAAAATCAAACAAACCACTAATAGTTTTAAAAATAGTTTTAAAAAGTTAGGAAATTACTTCCCACCAAAACAGGGCTAGATAAACTATTATCAAACTAAACAAATTTAGGATCAATGTCAACAATGTCATCACATGAAGTGATCAGCAGAAGGAATGAAAATTGTGACATGAAAAGGAAAAAAGAGCAATCCAATAACAGGATTGGGCAAATATAATGTTCTCTTGAAGAATGAACAAAAACAAGACAGATAATCATATATATTCACACATTTTTTTTCTAGTGATACATAATTTTGCTCTATGAAGCTTTAAAAACTCAGCTGCTTTGTGTATGGATGAACCTTTGATTCATTATTTGGAACTGTACTATTCTGCAAGTTTTATCATCAAAAGTCTAGTGCTCCATTTTTATGAATAGCTATCATGACCAATAAAATTAATCCTACTGTCCTGATCTCGCCCCATAGCTCTGTATCCTCCTTTGCTTCAAATGTAAAATCCACTTTTTTTCTTAAAAGATGCAATGGTGTCTGCCTCAATTACTCCCTCTGGCAAAACATTCCATGCTCCAACAGCTCTGCCTATAGAAATTTCTCGTAACCTCTCTCCTCACTCTCTCAATGACAATTTTAAATTGATGACCCTCATAACTGACTTCCCAACTGGAAGAAATAGACTTTCTGTATTCACCCTATCAATGCCCTTCATAATTTTAAAACCTGTACTAAATCTTCTTTTAGTGTTCTTTGCTTCAGTGGAAATAAAGCTAAAAGGAGTGAATTTCATCAGTAACATAAAAGCGTTCTGGAAATGAAAATTGGGCACGTTGTGCAACAGGCTATTCACAATGCATTTAGCAGTTATAGATTGATTGTGTCTGAAAAAAGTTGAAAAGTAAGTTTTCTATATAACCAGTATGATGATTGAAATCAGTAATATGTAAGACTGCTGGAAATGTTCTTATTTATTTGACTTATAACTAGTAGGAAAAATATTAATTATGAGATAGGTGGACCTCAATTTCACATTATTTTTCAGTATTGATGTAATGTACCTGATCCTTTAATCATATAATTTTCCAAAATCACCTTAATTTAAACAATCAATATTCTTGTGTATTTGCTTTTTCTTGCAAGCGGAACAATGGAAGAACAGGTGGCCAAGCAAGACGAGAGGCACACGGCCATCAACTACTGGTAGCTCACCCTACAGCATACAGATCACACAATCTCACAAACAATTTGGTAAATACTAATGGGACATTATTGTTGATTGAGGATGTATTTAACAATGGAAACAATGATTTATATTACGTCACAAAACCAAATCTACAACGTGCTGTTATTACACGTGCGATAGCACTCCCAGGGATTGTATAAGTCACAACTGGGCTAAACTGTTATGCAACTGCAACATTTGTCTGAGATACTGCATTTACAATGTATTACACTGACCAACAATATTGATACAAGCCAGTGGGTGCTGCAACATTTTTAGAAAAAAAAATTACATCAACTGTTATCACAGTTTAAGAGACAAAATAGTGGTAATATAAATGGAGTAGAAATCCAGAATTCCAAGCTAATGTTCTTGGGACATGGGTTTGAATCCCACCATGGCAAATGGTGAAATTTAAATTCAACAAAAATCTGATTAAAAGCTAGCCTAACAACATAACTACTAATGTGAAGAAACATCTGTCCTCTAATACCATGGCATACAGAGAAGGAAATCTACCATCTTCACCTGTTCTGACTTACAAGTGACTGCAGTACAACAGCTAAGTAGTTGACTCTTTGGGACAGACAATACCTATTGGCTCAGTCAGTGACATTTTATAAGTGAATTAAAGAAACTCCTTCAATCACAAGTGTATTAATTTAATTGAAAGAGCCAAGAAGCTACTTCTTAATTTTGGAAAGCTATATGAGTGGTAAGGTGGCTCAGCGGTTAATACTATTGCCTCACACTGCCAGGCATCCAGGAATCCAATTTCCTTCCACGGTCCAAAGATGCACAGGTTAGGTGGTATGGCCATGCTAATTGCCCATAGTATCCAAAGATATGCAGGCTATGTAGGTTAGCCAAAGGAAATGCAGGCTTACAGAGATAGGGTGGAAGGAGGTGGGGCTGGATAGGATCTCTTCGGAGGATTGGTGTGGACTCGATGGGCCAAATGGTCTGCTTCAACACTGTATGATTCTATCATTCTGTGATCTGCTACATTAGTATTTACCAAATTGTGTGCGAGATTCCATGTGTGGTTGAACTGAAAATTTGGTGCTGCAAACTCCAAAGCAGGAAAAGTGCTCTGACTGAAATCTAACTGCATCCTGCACGAAATGACAGGTTCCTGCTTATGTAAGGAAATAAAAGGTTATGGTAAAGCTCGGGAAGTGAGTGTGAGGGATGTCGGATCATCCATGAATAGCAAAGCAGGTTTGAAGGGCAAAACAACCTACTCCTGTAACTAATTCTTCTGGTCTTAAATAGGATCTCCCTCACTCTCATAGGTCTACTTTTGCCTCATCACAATTCTCAATTAAAGGCTTGCAACAATTTTCAAGCTTCTAAATGGGGTCCCAGAGGAATATTTTTGGGAAGCACTGTGGTACAGGTAGACTGACAAAGATGAGGTCAAGCATGCCCTCCGTCTTGTTAGTCCCCTCATCAATCTTCCATGCTCAGTCTAGCCATCACGTCCTTTATGATTTGCACAACTCATCAATAGTGGTGCTATCACACCTCTCTTGGTTCCTATACATTCTTAATTCCACCTTGCTTGGTCTGCCAAAAAGAAAACTTGTCGAAAATGGAACTGTTGTATGTTTTATGTTTGCAGAGATTATTGCTTAATGTGGTAGATATTTAATCACCCATATATGTAAATTTTTATAATGATGAAAATTAAATAGGAGGACCTTTTCATACCTGCAATGGATTCTGACTGATTGATTTCACTACCCTTGGGGAAAATGTGACTTTCAGCAGAGACTGTCTTCAGTTCAATCCAGAACAGTTTCGTGGAACTTGGCCAACCTGTGATAGACAGGTGATACCTATGGTCACTCTAAGTCTGTGTTTCCGTTCCTTTTAACTGTGCATATAAGTCGGTCCTATTAAATTGCATCAATGGTTTGTATTTTGTATCATCATGACATGCGATTTCTTCCAATTGACTGTAGTTCATGCCAATTATAAAACTTACTCCCTCTGTAAATTGTGCACACAACTGATTTTCATATTATAATTAATATTGTTTGGTGGATTTTCACTTTTATTAACTTCCAATTACATGTCTTCAGAACAGTCTGCATCCATACCTTCCTTCTCTACTTTTACTGGGCTAGTTTGAACCTATTCCCTTCTTCTTTGTGTTTACTGGAATAACTTGAACTCACTCTCCTTGCTTACTGTTGAAATTCTTCAGGTAGACAATATTAAATCAATCCCTATTCATCTGGGTAATAGTGTCTGTCAGGATTTCAGCAATTTTTAAAATTTCTGCATTGGCCCTGCTGCCAGAATGTAAGAATTTGTTTTCTGAGAGAAAAATCAATATAACTATCTTCTTTCATTTCATTTAAAGTAATAGCACTTTACTGGGGCTTTGACCAGCAGATTTTAATGTTTTTAACAAGGCCAAGCAGAAAGTGCATCCGGAGAAACAGAAGTTAGGATGACCTAGCACCTTACCACAGATTGTCAACACAACAAAATTAAGACATCCCTCAAAATTGGCTAACTGGGACCTTACCAAGATAAGATGGAAGTACAGTTTTGCCTGTCATTGATTTTAAACCAAAGTATGAAATAGAAAAGATTCATGTATCAGTGATATTTATATCTCTACTAATGAAACAATAAGAAATAACATAATTAGCAATATGTAAGCTACTCATGAAATGATGAGACAACTACTAAAGATAAGCCCCTAAATGCTGTTACTGTCAGACACAAAGAGAAGTACTTGCTTTTTCTAATTCTACACAAAAACAGGAGAAAAGACAAAGAATGGTCAGTTGTCATAGAAGGATCACTAAAGAATATAAAAGTGGGAGCTTGCTGATGTAAGTGGGCAGGTTATGTTTACGACATTTGTGAAGAACCTGAGGGTATTTGAGGTTCTATCCAGCAGTACAGTTGTTATTAATAATATAGACAAGTTGTTCTTTCATGTTTCTTGTGATTGATACCTGAACCTAAGATGTGATAGAGGCCAGAACATCCTCCTGTTTCTTAATAACGTGTTAAAGTTGCTCACATCAGAGTCTCAAATTTAATTATACAATAAGATGCCAGCTAGAATCTTACATGTCCATATATAAGTTTCATAGAATATGAAGCGGATGATTGGTGTTTCCCCCGTCCTCACTGGCTGATTTATTTTAGATTACAAATTAGCAAAATTATAGTTTTGATGTTTTTATAGAAGTAGACTGAATAGATGTTTTTTGGAGTAAGAAACTGCAGGCAATATAGTTGAAATATTATTTCATCAGTGGGAAAAAAAAAGTAACTTTCAATCATGATGTAACTTCAATAATGAAACTTTAATGCTCCTCAAGCATCTAATAAGCCACTTAACTGGCATAAATATTGGAAAGTTCATTAACAGAGTTGTGGATTTGCAGTTGTAGTGGGGAATAGCAGGAAAAGAATTAGTAGTATTCTACCAATTAGTTTTGTAGAATATCTCAGGCATACTTCTGACAGGAAACAATGGCTCTAATATTTGCAAATAAGGGAACAAATTTGAGAATGGCAAAGTCTGTATCAATCAATTCAAATACTAGATATTAAATGAGAAAGCATACTGTGTGTTTTTCCTTAAAGGTGAATCTCTCTATAAATTGGCAGTGCAGAGTGTTTATGAATATTAAGAAAAATTATAATAATATGCAAAATTAGTTTTATTGGTCTAGAAAAATGGAAGAATATTAGACTTGAAAATAGTAACATTACACTAATTATGTTATATATATCATTTTGAAAAAGCAGGAGTTATTTTCTGGTCTAAATCAGGCTGCCTCATCGTTACTTTTTAACAAGCAATTTGAGATGAAGGACTCAATGGTGTTGGCTCTGTGGGAATTGCATGACACCACAGTACTTGTAGATCTTGTATTAAATTATTAGCATTGGGGGAATTGCATGGTTTTGTTGTCATAAATGAAGTATGACTACCCCATCATTTGCACCAAATATCCCCTAGTGAGGGAAAACAAGAAAAAATTTAGGAATTTTCAGTGCAGCTCCTTGTAGAGATAGATCATAATCCTGATAGGAGAGTGCAGGAAGCTGATATTTCATGCGTGAGAGTTCTGCCAAATCAGGGAGTATTCTTAAGCCTGTGATGCTGACCTATAAGGAGAAAATATTACTATCCACAGCTGTATACATGGAACAACCCAACTCAAACCACTCACATTAGACTCAGTTATATTATTTCTGCAGGTCATCAGTTTAAACCTTGTATTCAATAAGCATGTGTATGTGTGCAAGTTTATAACTCTTTGCACTTTTATATGTTTTCACAACTATGAACACATGTAAGCTTCACAGTGATGGAACTCAATGCATCAAATACTCCAGGTCTTAAGTATGGAAACATACAGGACTGGGCAAAAACTATTTGAGTTTATTACAGATATTTGTTTCCTTATTGCACCACTTCATTCAACCCCACAATTTGAAGTTGTTGAGCCTGTACAATGTCCAGTTTCCAAGATCTGACGCGATAGCATAAATCCTGAGACTCTCAAGAGAATTTGAAGCCTAAAAACTAGATTGCAGGCACAACCACTCAAGTTATTGCCTACATTTGTTCTGATTTGTTGTAAGGCTGAATTGTTTTCTAGTGTTACAGAATCATTATATCGATTGCCATTTACCCTTCTGGCAAATTTAGAACAACCAAGCTGATTGATGCATATCTTAAAGAGCATTTGCAAAGTTATTAAACTTTGATTTTGCAAGCCCATGAAAAGGCTAATCTATAATAAATATAGATCTTACTGCAGAAAGCTAACCAAGCTTATCTGATGAAAGAAAGCAACCATGCACATCAGAGACTAATGATTTTTATCTGCATTTCATTAGCTTATCAGATAAAAAGGAAACACCATAGCAAATACATATTGAAAGCAAGCTAGTTGACATTTAATTTTTAATGGCAATGCAGATAAAGGCAAATAAATGTCAAAAGATGTTAAATTTATTAGGAGAAAACACAAGTTCCAAGGAAATGTGAATTGAATTTGACCTTGATCTTGTTATGCTGGGAAGGATTTTACTTAATATATTTAATCTGTTCAAAGCAATTAAATTGGCCAGTAACCACATATATAACATATAATTACACAAGTTCAGGGTGGCACTGTGGTTGAGAGACCCATAAGGAATCAGCTTTATTTGTTGTGCAGTAGATTCTTATCACATGATGAGATTAATAGAATATCTGTTTTATAAACCTTAGTAAGATTGTACATACTATTCACAAGACAATCAGGGCTGTATTTCTCCTTCCTTTTATGAGCATTGATACAGCTTTTCTGTTAAAAATCTATTGATCAAATTATTCTGATGAGGATTCTATCTTTCTATTATTCATTAATACAGAAGTTACTATTTAAAGCTAGGTTGTTGTCACATGAAATAATCTAAAATACACTGCTAGTGCAAATATGCACATGACACAATCCTTTGTAGCTTTTGGAAAAGCATCTCAAGCTCAAGAAATAAGAGATAGCATTAAACTATATTTGATTAACAGGCTAGCGACATTTTGAAAATTTAACATAATCTCTTAAATTGAGATCTAACTGACCTTGAAATTGGGGATGGAAAAAATAGCAGTAATACTAAATTAAATCTCCAATTATTTAGTATGCAAGATTTTCAAATGGCTTTGCTTTACCTTACACTGAAGGATACTGTTTCCGATTTTGAAATGGAACCAAACAGTGATGACCAAAAAATGCACAATGACATGTCTATAACAGGTTCCAACTGCGCCACCTTTGAGAGGGAACTGTAAAACCTGTACTTTTTGATGCTCTTGTGGTCATTTTTGTTAATGAAACAGCAACAAAAACAAGAAAAAAAAACAGTGGTAGCATGAATCTTAGAGTCATACAGCTGAGGGGAGGCTCTTTAATCTATCAGGTCTGCACCCAACCATCTACACTAATATCATTTTCCAGCACATGACCTGTAGTTTTGAATGCTATGTCATTTCAAGAATTCGTCCATATTCCTTTCAACAGTTGTGAGATTTTCTAACACTGCTATCCCTCCCAGATAATGTATTCCAGATCCCTGCCACTTTCTGGGTGAAAATATCTTTTCTCAAATCTTCTCTAAACCACTTGCCTTTCACTTTAAACTTATGTCCCTCTTTATTGTACCTTCAACTCTGCTGTTTTCTATCTAAACTATCCATTCTCCTCATAAGCTCAAATCTGATTGAAATGCACGAGATTATGTTTGGTCTCATACCCAAACTGTGGTTCTTAGGATCTTAAAGTTTGATTCCTGAGAAGTTGATCTTTTTTTCCTCCGAATATGATAATATAATGTAGAAAAAAAAGTCACCTTCCAACAGAATCAGCAATTTAATCCAATGAGGAGCAGAGTGGCACAGATGCTATTCTGGGACATTGGGGACTGTGCCAGGATGATTACATTTGTCCTCAACGTCAGTACATTAAGGATGGAAAAGCATAGACTACGTTCCATATCCTGATTGATTCCTGAATAACAATCATGATACGTGTGGGCGTGTGGATACTGCAGCAAGTAACTCACCTCCTGACTCCTCAAAGCCTGTCTACCATCTACAAGGCACTAGTCAGCAGTGTGATGGAATACTCCGCACTTGCCTGGATGAGTATAGCCCAACAGCATTCAAGAATCTTGACACCATCCAGGTCAAAATAGCCCACTTGACTAGCATTGTATCCACGAGCATTCACTCCCTCTACCACCGATGTTCAGTAGCAGCAGTATATACTGTCTATAAGATGCACTGTGGAAATTCACCAAAGATCCCCCAACACACCTTCCAAATCCATGACCACTTCCTTCTCGACAGGCAAGGGTAGCAGATACATGGGAACACCACCACCCTCAATATCCCTTCCAAGTCACGCATCATACTGACTTGGAATTATATTGCCATTCCTTCACTGTCACTGGGTCAAAGTCCTGGAATTCCTTCCCCAATGACATTATGAGTCAACTCACAGCAGGTGGACGGCAGCAGTTCAAGAAAACAGTTCATCATCACCTTCTCAAGAGCGACTAGGGACAGACAATAAATGCTGGCCAGCCAGCAAAGCCCACACCCCATGAAAATAAATTTTTTAAAAGTTTAGATTTAGCTTTTCTGTGATCTGTGAATAGTGTTATGGGCCAGGTCAGATCCCTCAAAACATTTCAAGGAAGTAGCCCAGACCATAACTTCGCCACTTGTTATAAGCAGGTGTAAAATGGATACTCCAGGGGAGATGCCACTTATCAAACCACTTAGTTTTAAACAAAACTGAATGAAACACAAAGAACAGAAAACAAAATACAGAATAACCTATCATATCCAAAAACACAACAGACTATCCCAACTTAATGCTGCTGTGCCAAAATACTTGCAATAATCCCCATGAACATCCTTGGCATAAAGAGTAAAATCAAGCACAAGTTCTTACAGGATAGAAGTCAGAGAGAGAGATTACCAGTCTGGACCTGTTTCTGAGTCCAGCAGCTTTTCCATCTTACTGCTTAAAAAAAAGAGAAAAGCTAAGCTGGGAGAACTGGCCACTCCCCTCTCACTGTGGAAGTGTTTTGTTTTAAACTTGAAAGCCTTCTTCCAGAGGCAGTGACTGTTATTATGAACAAATTGGCCCTAAAACCTTCAATCCCAGATGTTTCAGAGTTTGTCATTTACTACCTCCCTGAAAAAAAAGGCCAAGGACAACATAACATTGTTAAAGGAGCTTTATCACAATAGCTTGTAAGTACTTAATTTCCAAGTTTGCAGTTGAATAATAATGCATGTGAGTTTAGTATTGGATTGTTATTGACTTTCCTCTTTAGAAAGTGACCATTAAGACTACCTTTATTTCCAAACAAAGTAGCCAAATTTTGCTACTGGCTCAGCTCGTGTGCTGCTGAAACCTTTAATCTTATGTTTGCTTCCACTAAACTCGATATCCAAATGCACCCTTGGGAAATAGCTCACTTACTGGCCTTTGCAAACTTGACGTTATCAAAACTCCTGCTGTTCATGTTTAACTCTTACTAAACCCACTTATCTATCAACCTATACATTCACTGACTTGCAATTAAGCAGCATCTCAATTTTTTTTCAATTCCTTCTATAACTGTAACCTTCCTTATCTTTGCAACCTCCTCTGGCCCCACAATCATTCATAATACCTTAAAACTTTGCTCCCTGTCTGACTTATAAGCACTCCACCATTAATGACATTTAGTTTCTTCAGAGCTAAGCTCTACAATACCATCCTTATACTTCTTCTTGTCCTTCCTTTCTGTTTGTTAAGTTATTCCTTAAAATCCACTTGTTTGTCCAATTTCTAAGTTATCTGAATGAACATCTCCTTTGGTGGCTTGATGTCATATGCTGCTTTGAGGGATCTGGTTTTATTATACTAAAGACACTCTAAAACTGTAAGTTACTATTATTATTCTTGAAAGAAAATTGCCAAGGATGAGAAAAAGAAATTAATCACTTTGTTTGTGAGGTAAGTAAGATGAGTGAACATCTTCACTGAAACAATAAAGGTCAAGTAATATATGATCTTATTTGAGTCTATCTTTTCAAAATTCCCAATACATATTAATGTACAACATTAATTCTTTAAGGGAGTTGTTCAAATCCTAGATGCTGGAATATAGTCTGATTTTTCAGGATTAAAAAAAAGTGTAATGCTCACTGACCGAGAAACAGGACATTTGAATTCAAAAGAAGAAATATGTTCAATGTGTCAATTACCTATCTACTTATGTACAAATATGTAAGTGCTTGTGCAATCTGGAGAGAGACAATACTAGAGTTATTGTGGCGTTAAGTATTGTTTAACTTTTATCAAATATTGAGTTTCTTTTATTCTTCTTTAAAAGAATTGCTGAGCATTAAGTGGTAACACTGCAAGAAAATGGACAGAATCACAGAAATGTTACCATACAGAAGGAAGTTTTTTGCATTGGTTATTCCAGTGAGTATCGTCAACTAACACCAATGTCCTACTTGTTGAGAAACCTGCAACCAAATGCAAGCACCAATTTCCTTGAGAAGGGAAAAAACCCAATTGTAAAAAAAAAATCCATCATGACAGAACAATAGAGTCAGAATAATAACAATGGATGTGCTTGTTATATAAGGTGTAAGGGCCTGAAAGGGTTCATTCTGCAGAGTGCCTTATGCATCACCGACTATGACAATGTCATACAGACTTGTTCAGAGAACAGTTTAGGATATGAAAGGAACAATGGATGTGGAGTGAACTAGTTAAGTTGGCATTTAGTGCCCATCCCTAATTGTCCTTAAAAATATAATGCGTTTGAGAACAGTTCTTAGGGTACTGGTACACCCATATTACTGATAAGGAGGGAGTCTTTTTCAATGTATTTGCAACTATTTTAAGAATATTAATTTAACTTGTACTTGGTCATGCAATATAAAATTTGTTAAGACGGGACTGTTCTCATTAAAGTACAAAGTGAGTTTTGTCTTCCACATGAGATCAAGCAGGTACTGTATATTATACCAGGAGAGAAAGATTGGTGGCAATAAATCTACCAGATAGCTCATACATCATGATGAGTCTTGGTAGGATTCGTCTTACAAAATGGTCGCAAATGGTATAGACTCTAATTTGCAACCACTTCCCGTCTGGCACTGGAGGAGGTCTGAAGATTTTTGCTGACACAGCCTTAAGGCTACCGATACAGATAATCTGCAACTGGGAGAGCTGAACATTTGATACCTCTACAGAAGAGAAACTTGTGGCAAGATCCAACAAGACAGATTTGATAGTTAAGAGCATAAAAAATTTCAGACCTGGTAAGAAATACCTAGCAAGAAACTCCATGGTAGTATTCACGCTAAGACAGTTACAGATTGGATGAGGTATTGCCCAAAACATTGATTTTCCTGCTCTGCAGATGCTGCCTGACCTGCTGTGCTTTTCCAGCACCACTCTATTCTGACTCTAATCTCCAGCATCTGCAGTACCCACTTCTGCCGGAGGTATTGATGATTGACTCAGAACCACTCAATGTTCAGTTGGAGAGTAAATGTACATAAGAAGCTCCATGAGTCAATATAAAATACCTGGTGGCTAAGAGAAAATGTTTTTAAAAAGTGAGGTCACAGGCTAGAGATAAATGAAGTGCTTCCAGCTCACATCAAACATCACTGCCATAGAGGGTGGGCATCAGAAGGTACAGCAGAAATAACAAAAGTCAAGGATCACTGAAGCCATTTTTTAGAATTCCTACAGTGCGGAAGCAGGCCATTCAGCCTATCGAATCCACACTGATCCTCTGAATAGCATCCTACTCAACTCATTCCTCTACCCTAAACCTGTAACCCAACATTTCCCATTGTTAACCCACCTAGCCTGGACTATAAGCAATTTATCATGGCAAATCCACCTAACCTGCACATTTTTGGATTGTGGGAGGAAACCCACGCAGATACAGGGAGAAAGTACATACCCCACACAGACAGTCGCCTGAGGTTAGAATTGAACTCAGGTCCTGGCACTGTAAGGCAGAAATGAGCCATTAAATTGAAGTTGCAGAATTTGGATTATCATGAACCAGAGTCAAAGTAATAAAGAGGCAATTTAGAAGCCTAAAGGAGACAAAGTCTAATGGAAGAATAAAGTTAGAAGACTACAGAGGCCACAAAAAAGCCAGGAGATCTATTACTTTAACTACAGTAAAGGCAGGAAGCATTTATTTAAAATGCACACAGGGGAACATATCCAGAAAAAAACTTGTGAAAACAATAAGGATTATTATTTAGAAATGGAGATAATGAGAATCATCCAGAAAAACTCTTGAAGGAAAGGAATTCATCTGATGGAGCTACAGAATTAATACAGTAAAATTTTTAAGAAAACGGAAACATTCATTAAGGGTGCAATTAGCACAATTCTTAGGAATAATGCTGCATGAAAGGCAGAACCAACTAGTTTTCTTTGGAGAGAGTGGGAATTTTGCATTTTGACTGGAAAAGTATGGGAAAAATCTTTCAGTACAGCAGTTAAAAATAGGAATATTGTTATATTATAGAATGTTAAGCTTTGATGCAAAGAAAACAAATAATCACAGTAGGAAGACATGACAGCAGAAGTAATATTACCAGGAGTAATATTTCAGAAATAAGCTGAGTAGAATACGAAGTTAGACATCACAGAGAAAACAATATTTATATTGCAGCATTGCTTCCAAATAACATACTAAATCGAAGCTAAATAATTCAGTGCATATTTGAATATAATTGGAAGTATAACAATTGATGCTATAGTTGGCAAGTTGTGAAAGAAGCAAAAAATATGTTTGGAAAGTTCTGAAAGCCTTTGGAATTACTTTAACCTCAGAACAAATGTAAATTTTTTAAAGGGCAAGTTTTAATAAAAAGACTTCAGCATTCAGATGTATCCATCCAGATATATTTCATTAACAAACTACAAATTAGTGGAAAATGTAACAATGGTGACTTAAAGTCAGAATTCATAAGAGAAAGAGTTGTTTTTATAATTCCTGATGAGTCTTTGTCAGATTTGTTACTGTCAAAAAAAACCCCCTGACTCTGGAGAAAGCCAAGCAGATGGTTAATAAATAGAAACTCTCAAATTGATTCAGATCAATCCTAGAAAGAGAAGATCGATATTATCACAGGAGACCAGTAGAATCCGTTCATATTTTAAAGTCTAAATCCCTTAAGGACACATTTGAGAAATTAATACAATGTTTAAAAAAGCACATAATAACAGTCATTGTGGCACAAGGAAACCTCACAGGCACAAGTGGTGCCTAGGTACTAAAAAAAATCTGTGGAACAATATATCATTTTCAGAAAATGTAGGCTACAGGAACAGAGAATCAAGAAGTCAAATAGTAACTTACACAAAGGAGTTCATGAGGTATAGCAGGCTGCAATAAAGAAAACTCAAAGTTGATTTCAGCAGAAGTAAGTGATCCGCACCTAAAGATTTGGCAAGTAGATATTTATGTCAACAGACATCTCACTAACTTTAATCTTGATGCAGGG
Organism: Hemiscyllium ocellatum; assembly: GCF_020745735.1. Taxonomy (NCBI): domain Eukaryota; kingdom Metazoa; phylum Chordata; class Chondrichthyes; order Orectolobiformes; family Hemiscylliidae; genus Hemiscyllium; species Hemiscyllium ocellatum. The sequence continues at coordinate 21,744,956 of NC_083415.1, read as the reverse complement.
ACGAGTGTTGGTATGTTATGAAATAGTGTATCATTGATGTCAAATCACTACTTATAGCCTCAAGTAGTGCAACTGTATGGTGCATAAGTATAAAACACTTAAGATCAACGGTTTTAGATTAGATTACTTACAGTGTGGAAACAGGCCCTTCGGCCCAACAAGTCCACACCGACCCGCCGAAGCGCAACCCACCCATACCCCTAACCTAACACTACGGGCAATTTAGCATGGCCAATTCACCTGACCCGCACATCTTTGGACTGTGGGAGGAAACCGGAGCACCCGGAGGAAACCCACGCAGACACGGGGAGAACGTGCAAACTCCACACAGTCAGTCGCCTGAGGTGGGAATTGAACCCAGGTGCCTGGCGCTGTGAGGCAGCAGTGCTAACCACTGTACCACCATGCCACCCCTGCCACCATGGTATACCGCAAACAACTCTGCAATAGAAAGGGTGTCAGATAGCAGCAAACTCATATGTATTTCATAATTGTCAACTTTGAGCATAAATACATAGATTAACTTGAATCCTCTTCAAGTGGTGAAAGAAGTTACCACTTCACAAAACCAGTAACCAAGAAGCAGCCAACTGTGGAATAATAGAACAAAGAATGTTTGTTTACTGAACAGGTAATTGTGAAACAACTGGTCAAACATCAACTGGTCAGAAATTTCTTAAACCGCCCCAGACACATGAGAGAACAAGAACACAAGTCAAAATCCATTGAGATGGCATAAGAAATTTGTTTCACACTGTGAAAAAGATGGGAACCTATGAATGTACTGAATCAGCAGAAATGTTATCCACTGCGATCAACACTAAAGAGAGTTCAGATTGCAAGAATCAGCAAGGTTTATGCAATAACACAAGCAAATATGTAGCCAGTAAGCAGTATGCCCCACAGGTGTGAAATAATAAATCTTTAATTGAAGTAAGAGTACAATATGGCTTGGTGATCAGTGATGAAAGATTTAAGTCTGATGTCAAATGCTGAGAATGTGGAAGATCAAGCATCCATCCCGGAATCGTACTCAGTACCAATAGTGGAGATCATGCTGAGCAAGAAGTAACTCACAAGTAGTATGATTAAGAAAGTGAGCACATTCATTTCACCAATGATGCAATTACTGAGAGCAAAAACATCCAAATTAAAGAACAAGTAAAAGTTAAAAGTCCAAAAATTTCAACCAACTTCTATCCATGATAATAAAGTCACCATAATCTTACCAGACCATTGGGCTGTTTTCTCATTAGAAAGAGACAACTGGGGGTGCTTTAACCTGGAGGGTCACCATGTCTCAGATGAGGGGAAAGGTTGAGAAGAAGAGTCCTTCATGATAACCTCAGCTGATTTAGCAAGTACACCCACACTGTTGTTTGCATTACAAACCAGTTGTCCAGTTAACAGACACCGCCCCACCCCCCAGGATTTAGGGATAACAATCCATGGTAATATATCACCCCACACCATGAACTGTTGTGAAGTAATGATGTATGGCATAGGGGAAGAAATAGGCTAGTCAGCTATCGAGTCTATTATGTAATTCAGTAAGATCATGTTAATGTAATAATCTTCTTCAACTCCACTCTCCTGCCTTTTCTCCATATCTCTTGATTCCCTCACTAATTAAAAATCTATCTATATCAACCTTGAATATTCTTACAAAATCATTCACTGCCTTGCAATCAAATCCATAGTGGTGAGGACACTGAATTCAAACCATAGACTGCCACATAACCTTTTATACTATATTCTTGCAGATGTATGGATAACTGAAAAGTAATACACCAAATCTGCTACTTCCCCTTTACCCACTCTGTTTCTTACATTATTAAGGAGCTCTAATAAACATACAAACATATAAATTAGCAACAAGGTAGACAATTTATCCCTTCAAGCCTGCTCCACCATTCAATAAGGTCCTTGCTAATCAGATTGTGAACGCCACCCCATATTCTGCCTAGTCATGATAATGTTTACTTCCTTCTTTAAATGAGGAGACCAATACTGTTCAAAGGACTCCAGACTGTATCTCAGGTAAGCCCTGTATAACTGGAGCATAACCTCTCTACTTTTGTTTCAATATTTTTCTCAATAAGTTGTTGTGTCAAGTTGAAGAATATGAACAGCAATGCTCAGGAAAAATCCATTAATGCTCCATTTTTACATCAATTGATGAAAAGATTGAAAGCAAACAATGTGACTTTTGTGCAGTTGTAAAAGCTCTTGACAGCCTGAAGTTGTCATTTCTCTCTTAAAGATTGGAGTATACCTGCTTGCTGTGTGAATGCAAGATACCAACCAAAGATTTGATGGTAATATTGTGCTGATTGATTAAAGCTGTTGTGCATTCCGAATCATTAGCAATCATAGAATCATGGGATTTATTTCATTGATGGAATAATTTAACCAATTGTGCCTTTGCAGGTGATGAAAGAGTTACTCTTTAAAACTTCACAGTATTTGATTATGTACTTGGGATAAAACTAAGCATAAAGAAGCCATTACATCTGCTAAATGATCTCTATTATTACTTTTCATACATTAGTATAATTACATTAATGGTTGCTAAATTTCACTTGTGAAAATTGCATGTTTTATAACCCATAGTTCAGGCCATAAATGTTTATAAAAGATTTGGATTGTAGATAAGAAACTGAAGTAATTATAAATTTCAGTTAGTTTCATAAATTAAGAATATTTTAAATTGGTGCATCAACTGAGGCAATGGTGTAACAAGTTCAATAGTCAATGTGTATGTTCAGAGCAATATTAATCAAACAATTTTTCAACCCTGCAAGCTGATGCTAAGTCTAATCAGGGTTGGGTGAGATTTTGTCTTCACTAGTGGATTGATGTTTTCAGCATTCTACCCTGTGGCTTATTCTTGTTATTTTTCCTGTGCTTGCTGCTTTCTCAAATTTTGCAAGCGACTTTCTTTCATGAGCATTCATATTTGTCACATGTTGGACACTGTTCTCGAATCAAGAATTAAACTGTTGTCAAAACGATATCTGCTTTCCTGAAGAGCACTTATTTAGAGGAGTTTGATAGCTCAATGAAGTAGACTTGAATTTGATCCTCTTCCTTGAGAAAAGTACCTCAGTACCTCATTCGCAAAAGTCAGCTGAGAACATGAACATGGTGCATGATAAATCACAAGGGAGAACCTATAATTTACAACTTTATTAATGAACTATTAAATAAAGTTGTACATTTTTGAAATTCATTCATGGGTTTGGACATCACTAGCTTGAATATCTTTTATTGTAGCTGAAAATGTGTTGCTGGAAAAGCGCAGCAGGTCAGGCAGCATCCAAGGAGCAGGACAATCGACGTTTCGGGCATGAGCCCTTCTTCACGAAGGCTCATGCCAGAAACATCGATTCTCCTGCTCCTTGGATGCTGCCTGACCAGCTGCGCTTTTCCAGCAACACATTTTCAGCTCTGAACTCCAGCATCTGCAGTCCTCACTTTCTCCTATCTTTTATTGTACATCACTAATTATCTTTCAGAAGGTAATAGCTTTCTTGAACTGCTGCATCCTATGTGATGTAGATACACTGCTGTTAGGGAGGTATTGGCAGAATTTTGACCTATTTGACAGTGAAGAAGAGGAGGCTGTTTGTTTTTATTCATCCAAGGGAGGTGGAGGTCACTGGCTGAGCCAACATTAAATGCCTACACCTAGTTATTCTTGAAAAGATGGTAGTGAGTTGCCTTCTTGAACCACTGCAGTCCATGTGTTGTAGGTAGACCTTCAATGCAGTTAGGAAGGGAATTCCAAGATTTTGACCAATCAAAAATGAAGAAATGGCTGTACATTTCCAAATCAGGATGGTGAGTGGATTGGAGGGGATTTTGCAAACCATGGTGCTCCCATGTATCTGCTGCCAAAGACGTTGTCAAAGGAGTCATGGTGAGTTGTCATAGTGTATCTTGTAAATGACACACAATATTGCCATTGTCTACAAGTGATGAATGAAGTAGATGTTGAAGGTGGAGTACCTGTCAAGCAGGCTTTTCTCACCCCTCCCCCCACTCCCCCCCCTGCAAGGTATCATGTTTCTTGAGTGTAGTTAGACTGGAATTTATCCAGCCAAATGGAGAGCATCCTATCACACTCTTGACATGTGCCTTGTGGATTCTGGATTGTGTCAAAAAAGGGTGGCGCTGGAAAAGCACAGCAGGTCAGGGAGCATCCGAGGAGCAGGAAGGTCAATGTTTTGGGCATAAGCCTTTCATTAAGAATCTTTCATGAGTCAGCAGGTGAATTGTTGGGGCTTCAATAATTGCAATGGCATTGAATCTCAAGGACCAATGATTGCCTACTCTGTTTTTGGAGATGATCACTGCCTGATACTTGTGTGGCATGACTATTACTTACAACTCATTAGCCCAAATCTGAATATTGGTCAGGCCTTGATGCATGTTGGACAGAGAGAAAGTGAGGACTGCAGATGCTGGATATCAGATTCAAAAAGTGTGGCAATGGAAAAGCACAATAGGTCAGGCAGCATCCAAGGAACAGGAGAGTCTACATATCCTGCATAAGCCCTTCATCAGGAATGGATGAAGGGTTTGTGCCCAAAATGTCAATTCTCCTGGTCCTCGGATGCTGGTTGACCTGCTGTGCTTTTCCAGCACCACACCCTTTGAACCTGAAGCTGGACATAGACTGCTTCATTAGCCGAGGATTTGCAAATGGTCGTAGAGTCAAAGATTCATAATGTTACACAGCATGGAAACAGACCTTTTGGTCCAACTAGTCCATGCTGACCATGTTCCCAAACCAAACTAGTCTCACTTCCCTCCAAACCTTTCCTATTTATGTACTTATCCTAATGTTTTTTAAATGTTATAAACTTTACCTGCATCCACCCCTTCCTCTGGCAGTTCATTCCACATACAAGACATTCTCTGTATTTAAAAAAAAAGTGGCCCCCGCATGTCCTTTCTAAATCTTTCTCCTCTCACCTTAAATTTATTCCCTCTACTTTGAAATACCCACTGTAGGGAAAGGTCCCTTGCTATTCATTTATCTATGTCTCCCATGATTTCATAGACCTCTATAAGGTCACCTCTCAACCTCCAATGCTCTGATGAAAAAGGTCCATGCCTATGTAACCTATCTTTTTACTTAAAACATTCATTCCCAACAACATTCTATTAAATCTTTTCTGAACCTTCTTCAATTTAATAATATTTTTAATGTAGCAAGGTAACCAGAACTGTACACAACATTCCAGAAAATGCCTTACTGTAGGTCCATCCTATAAAAATTGTAACTTGTCCAAACTTTAACTGAGTACAGTAACAGAAATTGCAAGTAAAGCTCAACAGTTTTGAGGAATAGTCATTGAACTTGAAACGTTAACTCTGATTTCTCTGCACAGATGTTGCCAGACCTGTTGAGCTTTTCCAACAATTTCTGTTTTTGTTTCTGGTTTCTAGCATCCAGTTTCTTTTTCAGTTTTAACTGAATACACAATGTATTGAATCAAATACTGCTCAGTCATCATCCATCACCTTATCACTCTCTACTCACTCCATGACATCTGACTCATTGATCTCAAGATTATCATCCTTGCTCACAAATCTCTCTTGTGACATAATGGAGCTATTCAATTTTTCCAACCCTATGTCCAAGACAATCTATCTTGAATTACTCTATGCTTTATTGTTCATGATAGAATGCAACCCAGCTTTCCGTACCCTTGAGAATTGTGGATTTTAAAATCATGTTAAAATCTAGAAGGTATGTTAATAGTTTAATGTTATTCTACTGGTGGTGAAAACCTAGCGGAATTTGTTGGTGCAGATTCGATGGGCTGAATGTCCTCCTGTGTTCTGTGTGATTCTTTAATTCTAGTAGTGCAGACTAGTAGTGCAGACAACTATGGCAGAGATGAAATATCAAACTCCACAATGGTAACTGAAGAATTTACAATCAGATAAGTCTAGGATTAGTATCAGTAATGGTAACCAAGAAACTACCAATTGTTATTTTTTTAAAAAATCCATCTGGCTCATTAATGTCCTGGAGGGAAGAAAATCTGTCATTTCACATGGCCTGAACTATGTGTGTCTTCAAGCTTAAGGCAATGTGATTGACTTCTTAATTGACTTCTTAACTGCCCTCTGAAATGAAAAATTATAAAATAAAAATAAGACCCACCAGACAATAACCTAGGCATCAGACACAACATGGCACATACAGACCAGTCAATGCTTGGTCGGGATTATAAGCGATGCGTTCCTTGATTGGGGGCTATTAGTTTGGTCCAATCAGGGAGCCTTGGCTGACATATAAAATGGATTAGTGTCAGAGATACTGACCCTCTTGTACCTGACTCTATATGAGGCACTACTCGAGTCAAAGACCATTCCTGTGTGAATAAAGGGTGACTTGATGATGAGATACCAGCCTCTATGGAGTCATTTCACTGAGGATGATACAGAGGCTACAAATGATTTGGGATGTTAAGTGAATTGGAAATGAGATGGAGTAGAATATGAGAAGTTGTGAGATTTGTTTTGTGAGTAAGAATACAAATGCCGGATATTTTCTGAAAGGTGCAAACCTTGTAAACTCTGATGCTCAGAGAGTCTCAATGTACTTGTGTACAGAAAGTTAGCAAGGAAGCAATTAGGAAGGCAAATGGCATATTGGCATTTTTGCACAACAATTAGAATAAAAGTATAATGACATCTTGCTTTAAACATATAGGATTTTGGAGAAACGACACCTTCACTCAATGTCATTATACATAGAAAGCATTACAATGAAGGTTCACTAGATTACTTGCTGGGATAAGTGGATAGTCCTATGATGAAAGACTAGGCGATTTAGGCCTGTACTCTCTGAAGCTTCAAACAATGAAAGGTGACCTCACTGAAGTGTACAACAACAGTTCGATACAGTACACACTAAGACACGGAGTGGAATCTTATAGGGTCTGAGTGTGGTAGAACTGGGCAACAAGTACAAAACTTGACAAAGAAACCAAACTGAGCACCTGCAGATTCAGCACAATGCTTGCTCTGAATGATCTCCATGTTGGAAGATGGGCACCAAGAACTCAGGGCATGCTCCATGGTACCAGCCAAATACATGGTGCATCCACGGATTTTTCAGTTTCGAAAAAACCCTCATGGCTCATCTAAATTTTATTTATTTATAGGATACGTCTCTACTTCAGTGCTGCCCTGGCAACTATGATTGCATTGCTATATCAAGGACATTTTGCATCCAGGCCAATTCATGGAGTGGGTAAAAACAATGACTGCAGATGCTGGAAACCAGAGTCTAGATTAGAGTGGTGCTGGAAAAGCACAGCAGTTCAGGCAGCATCCGAGGATGTTGCCTGAACTGCTGTGCTTTTCCAGCACCACTCTAATCTCAATTCATGGAGTGGACCAGGTGCATCTCAAGCTTTTTTGTTTACTGTCATAGGCTCAGAGTCAGTGTGCACTATTGGGATGATCACAGCATCTCTGCCATGAATAGTCTTGCTTTTTGTGCTTTGCACCTTCAACCAGAGATATCAGGCTCATATCACATCTGTCCTGCTTTGCTGATCAGCACAAGCACAAAGACAGGAAGCTTATTATAATTGTCAGCAAGCCTCAGTGAACCAAACTTTGCTCAAAGGTCCCTGGAATAATAAGTCAAGGGGCAGCTTTCGATTCAAAACCAGATCCTTCTCAGTATGATTAGAGTCAGGATCCTCTCCACATAAAGAATGAGGAACTGAATGTTGGATTGCCCATCATAAATCTTATGCTTTCTGCACTATTGTGGTCTGTTTCCCACCTGGAATGAGACAGAGGCAGATATGAAGAGAGGTGAAAGTGGGTGGCACAGCTATTACATGTAGGAAGGTGTCCTGACTGTGATTAGACAGCATCAAGGGTATGCAGAGCCAGTTACGCTGGTGGTCGTGGTGAGTCACAGCAAGTGAGGATAGATATAGGTGATGGTGAGAATGGTAAAGCATAGGCTTTGGTTGGAGTAGGTTCAGTTGCAGAAATAGAGTGAATGTGAGGAAGCAAAAAGAAGAGGGTGGCACTTATACTGGAAGGATGGAAGAGGTCACTGACCTATTTCCTGTAGTGCTCTGCATTTTTCCAGAAATCTAGCACTGTTCTAAATCCAGATGGCAACCTCTGACCAGGATGAAGTTGTAGCCTCCACTGATGGTTTTGGGGGAAGATGAGGTCCCACTGTGGCAGCACCTCTCATCCAGCAGGACCTCCAGAATATCACCTGTGAAGCAGGCTCAGTTGCCCCCTACCTGCTTTGACTGGGACAAATGTCAGGTACTGTGTAGGACAGCTGTAGACTAACAGGGCTTGGCTGGGTCTACAATGGGAGATAGTGCAGAGCAATCACCCCAATTGCTGCTGAATAGTGAGTCTGGGAACAGCAGATGGTAAGATGGGGCAGAAATCAGTTCGAGAGGTAAAATAGAGGCAATTAATAAGGCATGTTATGTAAGATACAGCGAGAGAACTTACTAAGATTCAAGGTGGAAAACTCTCCACAAAACCAGATACCAACTTGGACTTTGTAAAAGAAACACAAGATTCAGCTCAGTATTATTTCCCCTGACTGGTATGTGGTAGGGTTGGGGTTGGGGAGGGGTGTGGAGAGGTACATGGGATGCACAAAAGAGTTGCACCATTACAGTGGGAGAGGTGAGTGTTGCAGTGATAGTATCCTACCTCTGGGTCAGAAGGTATGGGTTTAAGTCCCATCCTCCCCAGGCATGTGTCATAACATATCTGAATGGGTTGATTAAGAATATACAAGAAGTGTGAGAGTGCTCTTGACATCAAAGGAGAACTTGCCCAGGTGAAGTATCCACGTGCTCTCATGAAAGTTAAACAAAGAGGAAAACTCTCCATTAGTTGGATGTATATGTAGACCAAAGATCCTGTCTGTTAGAGGACAACCCCAGGTCTTCACTTTTGGACTTCTGTATGATAGTATCTTAACTCCAACTGTCTTTAGCTGTTTCATATATGATATTCTTTGCATTATAAGGTCAGACATGGAAGTCTTCATGCTTTATCTAATGCTTTAATCCAACACTTCCTCCTGTTCTTCAAGATACTGGTCTGGAGTATCTCAGGTCATGAGCGTCTTCATATACTATCCCTGAGACTGCTCACTTCTCTTCTTGAGGTAAGGCTCTTCAACTCCCTACGCACTGTAACACTCCTTTGTTTATGCCTGTACATAGCAACTATCAAATACAGTTCTCTTTTGCAGTATCTCAGACCTCTCTCTCTCTACCTGCTCAATATAAATTGGTGCCTTGACTCTTAGTGAGTTAAGAGTCATGTGATCAGTTACACAATCATGATTTACATGAATCTTATTATACCACAGTTCAGTGATGTTTGCACAGTGCTTAGTTTCATTTGCAAGCCCTCCAATAATGAAATAACTATGTTACATTCATGTGACAAGATTGATTTAACATTCAGTTTTGGACATATAGTGACAAGTAACAGTCATACACAGGCAATCCCACCTTCACCAAGAATCCAAACATTCCCCTTCATATTTATCTGCATTACTGTATTGAATTACCTCAGTAATCACATTGTGACAGTTGATTGTTGATCAGATCAAACTAGACCAACCAAATGGGTGAATATTGTGGCTACAAGAACTGCTCAGAGGTTGAGGAAATTCTGTAGAGTGTCTCATCTCATGACTTCCAAAACCTTTCTTCAATACACAAGACACAAGTTAGGATTGTGCTGGAGCAAAGCCCACTGACCAAGATGAGTGCAGCTCCTAAATTCAAAAAGCTTCACAGCTGTAAGAAAAACAACCTACTGAATTTGCACACCATCCATCAACTTAACCATTTAATCCCTTCTGCATTAGCATACACTGGCAGCAGTGTTTGGTATATACAAGATGCACAGCAGCAAGATGGCCAAGTCTTTATGAAAGCATTTCCCAAACTCATTCTCTGAGAAAGGCAAGGGACATGATAATAGTGTCACTTGCAAATTTTCCTCTAAATGACATTTGGTCCTGACTTGACGATGCAAAACTAACACTTTATCCTCCATGGATCAAAATCTTTGAAATCCTTCTGAAGCTGCACTAATGGAATATCTTTATTACATGCACTGCAGCAGGTCAGGTAGATGGTCCACCACTACCTTCTCAAAGTCAATTACTGATGGGTAACGAATGCAGACCTTGCTAGGAATTCCTACATTTAACAAATTAATAAAACAGAGATCTGTTCTACAAGATTGATATAATGCTGGAGCATTACTGCATCATGCTGTACATTTGTACTATTCTTTGTATTCTGATGTATTTTCTAGCTTTTATTTGTATTGCCATTGCTGATGTGCCAAGAACACGGTGATCAGCGATGTCACATTTTATACTAGTCAGCCTACTTCACCTGCCAACTTGTAGATCTTAGAAGCCTAGTTGTAAGTGCCTGTGGCAGTAGTAACACCAGGGTTTTCATTCTCTGTTAATCACAGAAACAGCATATAAAATTAGCTCAGACTGATTTCAATTCTAAAATGGCTGAAGGCAGTGAATGTGAGGCACAGAAGACTTAAGAGGACAGCATGGATATAAAGTTAGCAAATTAGTTTCATAGATTGGTCTGACAATCTCCGTTACCATAGATTTAGATTACAAAACCAGTTGATGTACAATCTGTGTGAGATGCTAAAAGGAGATTTGAACTGTCACACCCCCAGGAAAACTATCTTGCAAGTACCAATGAAGATGTCCATGATGTTTACCTTCTATTCCATTAAACAGTGCTGCCACAGCAAGAATCAACCAATTAATAATGTCAACCTCGATCTCTCAGATCACCGGTACATTTGCTAGAGTAATTTCCTCAGTTCTTCCTGCAGCCTTACACAACCTGCAAGAATCAAACCAGAGTTTGCTTGCTGTTGTGAAATTGTTTCCACTTATATGAAACATTGATTGTCAGGGTTTGGGGTAGGGTAGAGGTGCCAGGTCTGACAGTGGAACATGGAGGAATGTCAAAGATGAAAGCATTGGGTCAGTGATCTAATGCTTGGCCACCTCCAGGTGACTGTCTTGGAGGCAGATTGTCACTTATAGGGGCACCTATTTGGCAGCAGTGCAGTGCCAATTGGCATAATTCACTGCCCAATTGCAGGCTGACTTGCAAAGCTACTAGAATCTTCCTGATGGCAGAGGGTGAAGACTGGCAGATGCCTGGAGGTAGCACATCACAACTGAAGAAGAAATTAAACACTTGCTTCTTTAATTTAAGTAAAAAATACATCCTCAGAGCATGTCAGATGGTGATGTTCTTGATTTGCCCTCTGACAGTAATAGCACCCTTCCTTGCTGGTGAGGCTATCAACCTTCCCACGTTACTGGCCCTCTAATTGGGTTTGTCTTCTCAAGGCCCTACTCGCAACTCATAAGGGGCCTCTTAATTGGCTGGAGCTCCCTGGATTGGGATTAAGTGTGGTACACTGACAGTAAGTGCAGAGTCATTGCACTATATTCTACTTTACGCATCCTTCCAAACGTTTGAATTCAGTTAAAAATCTTATATAGGTTGTTCTGCTATAACTCTCGCTTCGTTAACATGAATTTGCTGTAACACGATTGACAAAGTGTTTCTAAAGCGCCAACTTATAAAATGTATGTTGGCTGTAATACTATTACATCGCCAAGACTTTAAGTGCTGTTTCTAAGGTGTGATTTTTCTATAATGCGGGGAGAGTGCACAAGAACACAACCCTTACGTTATGGAAGAACTACTTGTATGTCATAGTCTGACTTTTCCTATTGCTTGCTACATGTTTCCTCTTGCTTTAATTCCAAAAGATTCCTGATGTTCTTTTCTTAAATTACTTTAAATGTTTAAATTCCACAAAACAGTGGTTTGACATAAAATGAAATGTCGTGATCAATTTTAGGCCTTTGAGACAGAGTAGAGGAGATTTACTAACGTGGTACCATAGACAAAGAACTTCCGTTATTTGTTGAGATTGCTAAAATTAGGTTTCTTAGTCCAAAAGCAGATGAGGAAATTTTATAGAGATTTTCAAAGTCTTGAATGGCTTTGAATAATGAATAGGAAGAAAATGCTTCCAGTGCCAGATGAGTCAGTAACCAAAGACCCCATGTCCAAATTTGACCTCCCAAGTCAGAAGGAAAGAGTTGGGAAAATCCCAGCTTCCCGAAACCCAACTCAGGAAAACCAGTTGAATCCTAATGTTGAATTTGCATTCCTAACTGCCAATTTGTACGTGTATGTCAAACTTTGGGAAATCCTAATGCTTTAAATTTCCAAAGCCCTTTCCAATTCAGAAAATAGTGTATGTCCCTATTCTTCCTACCAATGTACATAGTCTCACACTTTTCCACATTATGTTCCATCTGCTAGTTCTTGGTCACTCTCTTAGCCTGTCCAAATGCTTCTGCAGTCTCCCCACTTCCTCAGTACTAACTGTCCCTGCTCCTATATTTGTGTCCTGTACAACCTTAGCATCAATGTCCTCAATGTCAAGCAGATCATTAGTGTATAATGTGATAATTGCTGACCCCTGCATAACTCTACTGGTCACTGGCTGTTATCCTGAAAAAGACCCCTTTATCCCTAATCTCTGCCTTCTGTCAGTCAGCCAATCATCTATCCTCACCAATACCTTGGTCCTAACACCATGGGCTCTTAACTTATTTGGCAATCTCCTGTGTGGCACCTTGTCAAAGGCCATTGAATATTTTTAAGATAGATGTCAAATTGGAACTTATTTTCCAAATGTTAACTCGATTATCCAACGGCAAGCTCAACTCAATGCCTTGTGATGGAGGAGAAAGTGAGGTCTGCAGATGCTGGAGATCAGAGGTGAAAATGTGTTGCTGGAAAAACACATCAGGTCGGGCAGCATCCAAGAAACAGGAAATTTGAAGGGCTTATGCCTGAAACATCAAATCTCCTGTTCCTTGGATGCTGCCCGACCTGCTGTGCTTTTCCAGCAACACATTTTCAGCTCAATGCCTTGTGATGCCAAGCCCACAGTACAAGACCACTCTCGCTTTGTAAAACTTGGTAGTTTTGCTAAAAATTTCAAGAGAACTAGAACAAAAAGACAGGTATGCTCTGCTGAGGCTATATAAGGTTCTGGTCAGACCACATTTGGAATACTGTGAGCAACTTTGGGCCCAATATCTAATGAAGAATGCGCTGGTCCTGGAGAGGGTCCAGAGGTAGGTTATAAGAATAATCCCAGGATTGAAGAGATTGTCTTATGAGAGCAATTGTGTACTCTGGGCCTGTACTGGATAGAGTTTAGAAGGGCGGTCTCATTGGAACTTACAGAATACTGAGAGGCCTGAACAGCGTGCATGTAGAGATGATGTTTCTAAGAGTAGGACAATCTAGGACCAAAGGAAAATCCTTCAGGAGGACAAAGTGAAAAATCACACAACACCAGGTTATAGTCCAACAGGTTTATTTGGAAGCAATAACTTTCAGAGCATTGCTCCTTCATCAGGTGGTTGTGAAGTATAAGATCATCGGACACAAAATTTATAGCAAAAGTTTACAATGTGATGTAACTGAAATTATATTGGTTGTTTGCTAAGTCTCCCATCTATTAGAATGGGCATGTTGGTTTCAGTTCTTCCATATGTAATCTCAGAACTTTCTTAAAGTTACATTCTCAAGTGAACTTTAATAATGGGTGCCATGTTGGCTCAGATAATGCATTGAAGGTGTGAGGTGGCTGTCTGTGCCCCAGTGTTCAAACTGATTCTAATCTGAAAAAGGGATTTACAGAATCTTACATGAAATCATGCAGTTTTTGCACAAAATAAAATGTAATTCTGCAAATACAAATTCACTCCATAAACTTGTGTGTGTGTGTGCAGGGGGTGGGGTATGAGAGAGTGTGTATATGTTTATTTGTGTGAGTGTAAAGAGGTATAAGTCTGTGAGAGCATGCGTGCGTGTGAGTGTGGGAGTGTATGTGAGTATATGAGAGAGAGTCTGTGGGAGTACGTGGGTCTGTAGGAGTGTGTGTGCAGTGCAGTGGGATCACCTGTAGTGTGATGTGAACACAAGGTCCTGGTTGAGGCCATCCCCATGGGCACCGAGCTTGGCTATCAACCTCTACTTTGCATTGTTGTCTGCCTTGGAAGATGGTCCTTGGGTTCATGTCACACTACAGGTGACCCCACTACACTACACACACTCACACACACACACATACACACACAGAGAGTCCTACAGTCACATACACACTCCTAGAGACCTTTACACTGACCCTCTCTCATATGCGCACATATACACTTCCACACTCACGTGCACTCTCTTACAGACTAATAACCCTTTACACTCACTCACATGCATACGCATATACATACTCTCCCACGTACTCTCTCACAAACACTCATAACACATGCACACACACATAAAAGTTTGTGGGGTGAATTTATACTTGCAAAATTACATTTGATTTTGTTCAAAAACTGTATGAATCCATATAAGATTTTGTAAATCCCTTTTTTGATTAGATTCAGTCTGACCATTATAGCATAGACAGCCTCACACTGGGCACCTTACACCTCTGAGATTACATATGAAAGAACTGAAACCAACATGCCCATTCTAAAAGATGAGAGACTTAACAAACAATCCTTGTTTTTTTTCCCCAAAATATAATTTCAGTTACATCACACTGTAAACTTTAGCTGTAAATTCTGTGTCCTATAATCTTATACTCCACAACCACTTGATGAAGGAGCAGTGCCCCAAAAGCTAGTGCTTCCAAATAAACCTGTTGGACTATAACCTGGTGTTGTGTGATTTTTTTTAAACTTTGTACACCCCATTTCAACACCGGCATCTCCAAATCATGACTACCTTCAGGAGGAGACATTTCTTTATCCAGAGGGTGCTGAATCTGTGTAACTCATTGTTGGAGGAGCTTGTGGAGGCCAAGTCTTTGAGTGTATTTATGACAGAGATAGATAAGTTCTTGATTAATAAGGGAATCAAAGATGACAGGAGAAGGGAGGAGAATGGGGTTGAGAAACATTTCAGCCATAATTGAATGGCAGAGCAGATGCAAAGGTCCCAATGGCCTAATTCTGCTCCTATATATCATGGTCTAATGGAGTACATATAATTCATTTCACCAATAATTACTGTATTGGAAGGACTCCAAATTCCTCACTTTGGGAAGTAACACAAAATGTACCAAGCAGTTTGCAAAGGTTTCAGAGAAACCTGAGAGTAAAAGTAAACTTCTTGGATATTTCAAACCTCAAGATGTTTAAAAGTGTGATTTTTAGTATGAATTGTGCTTCTTGATGTTATCAATGAGTTGACAGTGCTGGAGTTGAACCCTGGGTATCCTGAAGTTGCCTCTCTCAATTCCAGTGGGTGAATTAATAGCAAATCTTTAAATGACAGTGTTACTCTTGAGAATTTTTCAATGATGTTGATGGGAAGGTGCCCATCTCCTGATCCAAATGGATCTGTGCATCTATTCATAACCTTCCCATGATCAATAACCAAACTAGTCACAACTGTATTTTTGTACCCAAGATGGCTGCCTGTTGATTGACATAGAACTCCAAATTGCCAGGCACTTTCATCAGAAATATACACGACTCATGAGTTAAAATTAGTTCCTGCCTAAAGGCTATAATGAATGAAATTGAATTAAGAACAGGAAAATTTAGAAAGAGGGTTAGGAGTAACAGTGGAAAAGTCATTTTCAACTTGCAGAATTAGTGGAAACAAAATTAAAAAATAATGATTGGTAAGATGTAAGACCAAGACTATGTACAGTCTAAATCTACAGATGTTGCATTGACTATAAAATGCATTCTTCAGGTTACACTTGGAATAATGCATTTTTTTTCTAAGATCACAAAAATACTCAATGGAAGTCTTACAGTATTGGGGAAATACGATAAAGTAGGATTAGAGAAACTGAGCAATTGCAAATTGGGGTTATTCAGTGGACGTTGTGACAGCACGCAAAAACATTCAATTAACTATAAATAAGATTAACCCTGATTTTTATTAACAATAAATCAAAAGAGTGAAATTAAATAGAAATGAGTGGAATGTAAATTCAGGATGGAAAGCAAGAGAAATTCCTATGATTGAAGGGGTGGTAAATGGTTAGAATAAGTAACATTCTAGCTTGTATTTCTTTTCTTTCATTGTAACTGGCCTGCTAACCAGCCAGAAGCAAGCCAGGGCCACAATATCCTGAGAACCTCTCATCCATGTGTGCAGCTGAGTACAACTACAACCATCCAACAGGGTGTGAGTCATATGCTTGAAGAGGCTGCAGTGGGGATAGACAGATGAGAAGGATAAAATGGTGACAATAGTCGCAGAGCAGGACCCTTTTGCTAAGAAGGCCCACATTACAATCTTAGGCTTTATTAATATCTTCTTATACATTCAGCAAAGTGGTGAAATTAGACCACTAGCTCCTGCTTTTCATCATTGAAAATCTGAGATAGACATTTTTATCACTGAAGATATTCGAGGGTAAAGGTCAAAGCAAGATATAGGAGTTAGGTGGCAGATCAGCCATGATGCCATAGCTTGATGGGCTGAATGGCCTACTCCTGTTCCTATGAAGTGCTCTCTATACTGACAGACGCATTGTGTCTTTCTAAAGGTTTGGCCAACATCTATCTGGAAAGAGGCTGTAACAGAAGCATTGAAGCTAGTGATAACTTCAACTGTTATTAATTTCCACACAATACAATAGAAACCCAGAATAAATGAGTAAACACGGTTTACATCACAGTTTCAACAGACGTTATGTCAGAATGGAAACAGGTCTGAGATAATGCCTGGTCTATAGGCAATTGCCCTTTCATCCCCCTACTGTTGAAATATATAGGAATTGCATAATATGCCCTTCTGTCTAATTGACATGTGCCGAGCATGTAGTTTTTATCTGCTGTGTAACCCTGTGGGGGACGATGAAAATCCGGAATTATACAGATAAAATGCACCTCTCTCCTTAGCAACCCTTGCTGTTTTCACCTCCTGACCATATTCACATCACGTTTCAATGCTATAATCTCTTGTTCCTCCCATTTGCTGTACATTATTGACTCATTCTTTACTGTAATTTAAATGACTGATTCATTTAGCTGGCACAAGGTCTGTCATAGTGGGAGATATTGCTTTGGCACTGTGATGAAGCACCAGCGCTCCCAAAGGTAGATTATAACATCACAGCGATGACAAGAAGCATAAATATAAAATCAACTTCAAAGAGTTATGCACGCAGAACATATCAAACCACCTTTACATGCCTGCCACCTGGTGGTATGACAAAGCATGGCCGATAACTCCAAATGGCCTCAGTGGCTTTTGAACACTCAGATTGCTTTGTTTAAAAATATTACACTGCAAACTCAGTGTTTGATACCTCACTTATTTTGATGCAGAATATCAAATTTGTTTTGGACAAGTTGTATATGGGGGGTGTGCAGGAATGCCGTCCTGCTTTCATCAAAACATTATCAAAAAAGTTAGAGATTTAACTTTTTTTTAAGGAGAGGTAAGTTGAACACAATTTTCAGAAGAAATTGACTGTGACCTTTGATTGACACAGGGTTAATTATAATCTTGGGGACACTGGTACGAGTACTAGGGACAGTGGGATCTGTGCCATTGGGATGGTCTCCACCTGAGTCATAATAGGGCCAGCGCTCTCACAAGTTGCATAATTAGCAAAGTGGCAAGAGCTTTAAGCTAAACAAGGGAACTGAGATATCAAGATTGGGCAAGGTAACAAATCATTGGTTAGAATCAAGGCAGGAAATCAAAATACTAATGTGGAGAATAAAGGGGAGGAAATAGTAGGGACAGTTGGAGAAAGTAACCCAAGAACATTATAGAACCACAGAAGAAGGCCATTCAGCCCATCATGTCTGAATTAGTTCTATTTACTAGTGCCAGTTTCTTGCCTTTTTCCTCATTTCTCTGCACAACATTACTATCCAGACAATTATCTAGTGCCCTCTTGAACGCCTCAATTGAACCTGCCTCCACTACATTTCCCGGAAGTTAATTCCATACTCTCACTACTTGCTATGTGAACCAACCTTACTTCATTTGCACATCATTTTAAAACCTTTTTGTTCTTTTTCTTTTATGAGAGAAAACAACTTCCCCCTATCTACTCTGTACAGACTATTCACGATTTTGCAAACCTCAATCGAATCTCCTCTCAGCCTTCTTCTCTTCATGGAGAACAGTCCCAACCTCTTCAATCTATCCTCCTCACTGGAGTTTCTCATTCCTGGAACCATTCTTGTAATTTGTTTCTATACTCTCTCCAATGCATTCACACCTTTTTAAAAAATGTGGTGCCTACAGTTACATACAGTTGAGGTCTAGCAAGTGTCTTGTACAAGTTCAACATCAACTCCCTGCTCTTGCACTCTCTACCCCGAGTAATAAAGCCAATAATGCTTGATCAATAGGAAGATAGAGCACAGCAGAGTATTAATGGCTTGTTCCACTTGTACTTCCACTTTCAATGATCTGTTCACTGATCCATCTGCTTTTGCACCCACATTAGAATTGTACTTGCATATACCAGCATTCAAGACTAGATACCACGTTGAAATAAAATTAAAATGTCTGTGTGTGAATGCCAGTAGCATTTATAACAAAGCAAATGAATTGCTAGCACCTATTGAGGTGAATAAATATGCTTTGCTAGCTGTTATGAAGATGTGCTGCAGAATGGCAAGGATCATGTTCTGAATATTGAGAAGCTTATCACACTCAAGAACAATAGGAAGCTACATAAAGGGGTATGAGAAGTGCTCCTAATTAAAGATGGTATTAGTTAAACATTTGGTGATGACCTTGGTTTGTGATGCAGAAATGGATTGAGTGGAAATGAGAAATAGTCATGGAAGATGTTCACTTTGGGGAATGATCTACAGGCCCCTGAATAGCGACCACATCCTAGAAAGAAGCATATAAGAATAAATAGCAATGATCAAGGGTGATTTTAATTTAAATATAAACTGGAAAAATCAGATTGGCAATAGTAGCTTCGATGAAGAGCTCATACAATGCTTTCATGATAGTTTCTTCAGAGCAATGGTTCTGCATGGGTCAGAAAGCAAGCTTTACTAGACTTAGCATTATATAAAATGGCAGGATTCATTAATTTCCTCAGAATAAAGGCAATCTAGGTGGCAATGATTATAATATGTTTGAATTTTATATCTAATTTGATAAGAAGAAGATTGGTTCTAAGACTAGTATTTTAAACTGCAATAAGGACAAGTATACAGGCATGAAAGTTGATCTTGTGGAAGTGAACTGAAATATTAGGCTTGGAAATAAATAAATAGAGATGCTGTGGCGGAGATTTAAAGGGATATTTCAGATTAAGAACATTCTAACTGTACGGGAAAAAAAAATCTAAGGAGGAAACCTGTGATCTGTAGTTACATAAAGAAGTTAAGGAGATCTGGGATAGATGGGAATGTGGATTTGGAACACAAGCAGATTAGCCATGATCTTACTGAATTGCAGGGCGGGTTTGAAGAGCCAAACAATCAGTTTCTGTTCCTATTCGGTTTGCCCCCCGTATGAAATGGGGCAGGATGGAAGGTCATTGAGGTCCCACATATAGTAGCACCAAAGAAAACCTGATGGATCAGGGGATCATATTGTTGTTCAGATGGAGGGTAGTCAGCCTTTCCATGGAGAGCGCGAGATACACACAGCACCAATACCTTTCGTGGACTCCTCCATCCTTCCATCCAGCATAGCAAATGCATTTGTCACATGTATCTGACGTTCCTGTGTCTGCTCATGTATTTGAATCAAGTCAATAGCGGTCAAAATAACTAGGTTTTCTTCCCTCTATGTCTGAGTGATACCTGGTGTCCACCAGTCCTCTGAATGCCAGAAACTTGCAATGTTTCTTTCCTGAACTACTACTGAGACATGCCAATGATGTAGTCACCAGTTTGTTCTCCCAAGTCTGATCTACACAGAGAATCCAGTGAGATGAAAGTCTGAGTTGTGGGAGACCGGGAGTGCCTTGTGGATGCATCCCCTGTGGGTGAGTGATTTCTTCCTCAGAGGTGGAGGTAAAGCTGAGGGTATGCAGTGCCTCTCTTCTTGAGATCTCCACATCACCATATGAGAAGACGCGCTCCGTCTGTCAAATGCATGATCTTTTTCTCCCATATATGGTGCAAGAAACCTTGTGTCCATCACTGCCAGTCTTGGCCCTCCTGGTCCTGCTAGGAGGGGATAATTGGATATGATGGAACTGAACAGAAGAGCAATGAATGGAGGAGCAAAGCAGGAGCAGAGGAGTTGATGAGGTGTCGCTAGTGAATAAGTAAGAAGTGCAGTGGGCTTATAGGGGTGTTAGAGTGAGAGGGTAAGGTGGATGAAAGCCATTGAATGAACATGAAGTGTGCAATAGCAAAAGTTGTTCTAAATAAGCTTTGGTGAGTTTCATTTGCAGTGGCAGAGTTAGAGCGAGTGGTAGCTCTGTTGGTCTGAGGTAGCAGAGAGAAGGTCTGCTAAGAGAATTTACCTTAGCTGAGCACAGAAGATCATTAACCTTCTTCCTGCACTGTTGCGTATTGCCTTTGACTTGGGGCACTGCACTCACCTGGTCTGAAATCTCCTAGGCAGAGGTTTATGATGGTTTGGGGATTGGGGGGTGGGGGGGTTGCGAGGTCATGGTCAAAGGGGCAGTAGGAGGAGGTGTCTTTGGTGATGGGGGATGAAGTCATGGTCGAGGTGGTGATTGGGGGTGAGGGCATGATCGAGTTGGTGATGGGGGGTGAGGTCATGGTCGAGTTGGTGATGGGAAGTGAGGTCATAGTTGAGTTGGTGATGGGCCCTCTAATGCATCTCATCCAGGTCCCACACATCCGCACTTGAACCCCACCCCTCCAACCGCAACAAGGACAGAACCCCCCTAGTCCTCACCTTCCAACCCACCAAACTCCGCGTAAAACCCCTGTTACCGCAGGAATTGCAAAGCCTGTGCCAACACCTCCCCCCTCACCTTCATCCAAGGCCCCAAAGGAGCCTTCCACATTCATCAACGTTTCACCTGCACTTCCACACATGTCGTTTATTGTATCCATTACACCCAATGCAGTCCCCTCTCGCAGGCCACTTCATTGAACATCTCTGGGACACCTGCACCAATCAACCCCAGCCCCCATGGCTAAACATTTCAACCCCCCCTCCTACTCTGCTGAGGATATGCAGGTCCTGGGCCTCCTCCACCACCACTCCCTTACTGCCCAATGCCTGGAGGAAGACCGTTTCATCTTCTGCCATAGAACATTTCTATCCACTCCACCCTCCTCTCCGACCTATCACCTTCACCCCATTTCCATCCACCTATTGCACTCTTAGATACCTCCCCCCCCCCCAGCCCTACCCTCTTCCCGTTTACCTCTCCACCCTTGAGGCACCCTGCCTCATTCCAAATGAAGGGCCTTTGCCCGAATCATCGATTTTCTTGCTCCTCACATGCTGCCTGACCGGCTGTGCTTTTCCAGCACCACTCTAATCTTGGTCTGCTATCTCCACCTAGGCTGGATGAATCTGGTGACGTGAGCTTATTTTTCAATCAGCAGGATACAACATTGCATTCTTCCTCGCCACCCCATCCACAAGGAGTTTAAGATCCCTGCTGGTGAACTGACAGGCTCACTGTACACTCTGGGCTATTTCTGAGGGTGTGCAGGGTCACAGTGTGAAGGGCACTTCCTGGCTGAAGCAGTGTGTAGCTGGGCATTAAATCATGGTGAGAGCAGCATGATTGCCAAAAAGTGAGCTTTCCAGCACCAGCAACACCTCCATCTATCCTATCACACAGTTCCTTAAGATGGCGCTGTAGAAGCCAGGTGGATAACAAATAAGATGCTGAGTGGACACCTGCATAAGAAATGTCACATCAGGCCATTTATGTTTCGTTATTTTTAATTGTAGATTGAAGTATGAACATAGCTGTATTAGAAATGAAGACTGTGAAAGAGATTGCTGCACATTTTAAAAGCTAGCTGTCAGCACCTACTGTAAGTCTTGTTTACATTGTGTCTGAGGGGAATGTTTAGTTGCAGATGAACTGGCACAAGATGCGTGTGCAAAGTGAGTTCAACTGGCTAGAAGCAGCTGATTAGTCTGTGGAGTTGAGACTAGTTTTGATATCAAAAGCTTTCTTTTTACCTGGCAACAACTATATGATTGGCTTCCAGGTACCTAAGTAGCTTGTCGATGTGAACGATTTATCCAGAAGGCTTTAGACCTTGGGAAGTGGGCAGGGGATAGGTCCATCTTCATACAGTAAAGACACCTAAAGCGTGAGGTAAGCCAGTTTATTTTCCCCTCACCTGTTGCAGTAAACTGTGGCTTTTAACCAATCAATCAGAGATCTTTTAATTTGTGAACCGTTTGCTCATCACGTCCATTAAGGATTTGGAAAACAGCTGATTAGGTTGACAAACAGTGAGTTCCGACAAGCTTAAGGGATCATCTCAGAGAACCCTGTGGGTCAGAGCCATTAAATTACTTTTCCAGTTTTTCACTCCATCCTTAACACCAATGTTTCTTTTTGTGCTTGTCTGCATCTGTAAGCACATGTTTAGGGGAGTTTCATAAAGGGGTTAGAGTTTTAACCGGTAGAGTTACATGTCGACACTTCAATACTTTACTTGTAAATGAAATCTGCTTTTTTCTGTAATAAACAGTAATCCTTACTGAGTAGAGAAATTTGATTTCCACTAAACGATCCCAGAGAGACTTACAAATCTCACTTGAAAAAACACTGCCAAAACTGGGAAAATTCAACCCAAGTCTTACTCTATGCAATATGTCAACTGCAATTGAAATCTCACATAATGTCTTCGGCATGTCAGAAACAAGTTAGCAATGAAAACCTGCAGGAGCTGAATTTAAATGTTCTGTGTTCAGCAACTCCTGTAACAATACAGTGTACAGAATTCTGATCTACAGGAATATCTATCCATCTTACAATCCTTTTTTTTAATTCAGCTGGATAAAGCATCGTTTGCACCACCAAAGAAATGTCAATGTGTTTGAATTTCCAGTTGCATAAATGAATGCTTGGCACCTACATTAAAAAAAAGTATTGTGAGCACAATATGATGAGTGACAAGGTTTCTTCATGTTCTTGGTTATTGAGCTATCAAACAGTAACATTTACAAGGCTATTGGTTCCTGTAATGTAATTTATTGCAATAGTATGTAGACCTTGAGCCTCTTACTAAATGCAGGCTGTATCCTTGCTGCTTTCTGTTCAGCCTACAGTGTAATGATAGATAAAGGACACACACAACTAAATGTTCTGCTTGTACTGGTTTAAGGTCTACTGATGCTGAAATGCTAACTGATCTCCTGCAAGGATTGAAAACTTTCTTTTTCTAAGTTTAATCTATGACCCTTTACATCACTCATCAAAGATGAAATGTGTTGTTGCAAGAGGAGACCAGTACCAGTGCTAAATTTCGGGCCAGTTTACAAATTGAAGGTGAAGTGATTTTCGCTAACTCCTACTTATGCAAACTTGATGATAACGTTATTCCTGTTGGTGATTTCTGCCAGTTTAGTAACATGGCGAAGGAGAAGAAATGTCCATTTCAACTGGATAGAGGGGTTTCTCTTTCAATTTTTTTTCTGTCTTTAACATGTGGAAATGGAATGAAACAGGGATGGCAGAGAGGGCAAGTTTGTTATATTACTCCTTTAAGAGCAAATACTTTATTGAGTCAAGAGTCAGGATAACCATATATGACTAGCAACTATGAGGAAGCCGAGCAGTAGCGTGGTCAACTCAAGATATGTAATAAAATTATCACTTGTCTGGTAAATAAACCTGTTTGAGACTTTCATAGGGTAAGTTGAACCTATGCTACTTTTCAATTTGGTATGAGAGTGGTGGTTCAATATTAAGGGAAACAAGACAGCAATATGCCATTGTTCAGTCAGAGGGAAGGGAGAGAGGAGGAGCAACTGGAAAAAGGAAGGATGCCATATAACTGGACATTTTGTGAAATATTAGATTGTGGTCCTACTTCCACTTTGAACAACTGAGTAAAACAGCTAACTCATTGCACATTCCCATTGTCACTGTCTTACAGGGATAGTTTCCTGGACTAGATAATGCACGTATGCACTAATGGGTGAAAAAAATTACTGTGGATTTTGCATGGGGGAGATTGCAAATGGTCATGCAGGATGTCCTTGGGCCTTAAGGGTTGCACTTCCAAATGTACCCTAGGCAGAAGTCAGGACTGGTTCCCTGTCAGGTGCCATCAATGATATTTGCCTTGTAGCAGTGTCGGACCATGAATGCTGTCACGCTGAAAGAAGACAGAAAGAAGACAGCTCTATGCAACATCTATAAATCCCCTAGGACAGCAACTCAACTATCCTAGCAATCTGCTGTTGAACTGATTCCTGGACTGTTCAGGGAGATGACATATCCCATTGACCAATGTGTTGTGCACCCATGTTATCAGGCGTCTGAGCAGGGATAGAAAACAGGTGTTGGCCTCATGGCATCTGTCTGAGCTCTCACTACAGCATGGAGATATCAGGATAATTCCAACTGCACTGTGCTTGAAACTGAGACATTGATAATCGAATGTTGTATTATGTTTTGGCTCAGCAGTGTTGTCCTAGGGGGCTTTCATACTTGACAGGATAGGTTCTAGTTCAGTATGATGACATCTGCCACATTGAAGATTGGTCCACACGTGTTGCTGGCTAACTGCATAGGGCTATCAGGCAGGCCTGCCAATATACCAAGAAACTCAATGTGCATTGTCAAAGATTTTTATTGTTTCTGTCATCCCATTTTGATCTTTATCTGAATCCACTTGAGTAGTACTGATTGGCAATCTCACCCTTAATAAGCTGGTATACAAGCTGTTCTCAGTTTCCTGGCTCAGTTGTAACCTCCTCATGCTCAGTGACTGATCATTCATTGGCCACAATGCAATGTATTCTGGAAGATTCTCATAATGCCAATATCTGAGCTGGTGACTGAATTTATAATCATTGCACGTTAACTTTGATCCAAAAATGAAGGGATGGTGTGTATAGAGATCTATGAAATTACTTCCATATGTTTGCAACTTTTTTCATGTGGAGGGTGGTGTGTCTATGGAATGAACTGCCAGAGGAAGAGGTAGGGGCTGGTACAATTACAATACTTAAAGGCATCTGGATGGGTATATGAATAGGAAGGGTTTAGAGGGATATGGGCCAAGTGTTGGTAAATGGGATGAGGTTAATTTAGGATATCTGGTCAGCATGGACGAGTAGGACCAAATGGTTTGTTTCTGTGCTGTACATCTCTATGACTCTGACTCTATGTTGACATTTGTTACATGTTTCCCTTTCACACCAGTTATTTCCTTATTGCTGCATTTGAAGAGTCATATCTTATATTCTACTCAGTGAAATTTTCATAATCATTGATCCAACATGTTACATGGTGCCCCTAAAACTCTAGAATGGTATATTTACACCTAAAAGAAAAATATAACAATCACACACAGATCGGGGAAACAATTATGTGATTTTTTTAAATTTGAAGATAAAACATCTGATCTCAACTACTGCTTCTTCTAAACTAACAAAGAATGTGACTAATACTTCATGTCCTGTTGAGGTTGACAGTACTTTAAGAAATAACTTGCAAAGTCCATTCCAAATTAATTCAAACATATTCTCAGAACAAGCTGAATGAGAAAAAGTCTTTAACTTAGGCAAGGAAGTAGGTTGGAGGTCGGATAAGATGATAAGATGAGAACTGCTGTGGGTTAATTATTTCTCTTCCGCCAGCCTATTCTGTGGATGTTGATGAAGCAGCTCTTTTGCATCATTATTTAAGCAGGAAGGGAAGGATTGATTTGAGGGAAATGATTGGGGGGAAAGCAGAAGTTTGATTTTCATGCTATCTGCAGCTTGTACTTCATTCAACATCACAGGGTGAGGTGGGAGATAAAATAAAACAATTAGGCCATCACTTAACAACACCCTGGCCCACCTCTGCTGTGCCAGAATCCAGGAACTGTGTTGCTTTCAGCCCCATGATTGGTTCTTTTGCTGGGCGTAGGTGTTGAAATCATAGAGCACCCTGCCCTGACTTTGGGCTTCAGTACATTCTTAATGTTATGGATGGCCTTCTCCTGCAAATTAGAAGGCAGAGTGTCAATGATTGTGTGCCAGATGCCTTTTAAATGTTGCACTTGTACCAACCTCCACTACTTCCTCTGGCAGCTCATACCATACACGTACCACCCTCTGCATGAAAACATTGCCCCTTAGGTCCCTTTTTAAATCTTTCTTCTCTCACCCAAAACCTATGCCCTCCAAGTCTGGACACGCCCACCCCAGGGAAAAGACCTTGTCTATCTACCCTATCCACACTCCCTCATGATTTTATAAACCTCTATAAGCTCACCCTCAGCCTCTGAAGCTCTAGGGAAAACAGACCCAGACTATTCAGCCTTTCTATATATGAATGGGAATTATGGACAAATGTAGTAAATGGGACTAGATTGGGTTGGGATAATTGATCAGCATGAACGAGTTGGACCAAAGAGTCTGTTTCTGTGCTGCACATCTCTATGACTCTATGATACGATGCTTGGGGCAAGTGCCTATCATAACTAATGAGCTGGAGATATATGGAGACTGGGTGAGTTGGGTCTGTTAGCAACTTTGATAAATGACTGTGGGTGGGGTGGAGTCTGTGAATGTAAGTTATGAGTCTTGAGAAGCAGGGAGTGCTGGTGGTGCTGGATAAATTATGTTTTTTTTTCACAGAACAGAGTGAGAGATTGATGCTGTGGTGGGAGTGAGCACTGTTGCAAAGTCAATGTATTACTTTGTTGCACTGCTGACACTTCTGTGCTGCTGGATTCCAGGTCTCCAGACAAGCTTCGCCCTTTGCAGCTGGTTTCTTTAAAACTTCCCCACATTCAAAGCATTATCTCCTACCTGGATAAGCCAAGTTTACTATGGTGCCAGTAAACCGAGGATCCCTCTCCTTTCCGAGAAAGTGTCATAAACTCTATTAATTCTACTTCTGCCATGACAGATTTTAGCAGACCTGTTGAGTTTCTCTAGCACCTTTTGTTTTGAACCCTCTGTTTTGCTACAGAATACCTCAGGATCAATTTCCACCAGTGAGGATTTCAGTCTGTAGTCCCCTTTAAGTATAATCAGTGGTTCTTGAGAGTCAGGTTTCCTGGAACACACACCCTCCAAAGGAATGTGCTGGTTACTACCACCAGCACCCTGGGTCACATGGGAGATGCACAAGTACCACTTGACCCAGTGCTACAGACAGTCAAATAAGAGGCAGGGAGGGGAGGGGGAGTGTGGGCGTCGGTGAAACATATTTCTGACTTGTCCTGTTTGATTTCAATGGACTCAGGCAGGTCACAAATTGAAATGCCAATGACCAAAACACAAAGCAGAACCAATTCTAGCCCAATTTGTAAAATGTAGTCACTCAGACACTTGTCTAAATTATCGGGTGAAGTGTTTTCTTCAGCACGATACGTTTTGTATGAGGTTGCTGAGCTGTTAAAGAGAAATACTGTCTGAGGGAATGTGAAGGCGATTGTGAACAGTGAGACTTTATTCTTACAAAAATCTTTCTTTCTGATCCTGAAGTTAAATGTCAATCTGTCTCAGAATCTTTGATCGGATTTGACATATAATTTCCATCAAGGTGCTGAGAAGTATCTGCTCTTTCATACCAGTGACAGGCTTCTACGAACAATCACATCTTTGTCAGTTATAGTTTTGTCAGCTTTGCAGGGAGATTACACCTGCAGAGGAGAGAGTTCACCATTCATTTGAATCGGGAGTATTCTGATTTATAGAAGGGACTGGGGTTTGGGAGTGGATAACTCATAAATCGGGCTGAATTTGACCGCACATCCACCGGTTGTAATTTCCACCTTTAATTGCAATATATTTGATGGTGATGAGAAAGATTGTCAGGGAGACAAACTGTGAGTTTCAACACATTAAAATTTGCTTATTTTATCTCGTCTTTTAAATGTGCTTCTGGGTGCATTTGCTTGCTGGGCTCCTGGAAATTCACCTCATAAAATATGGCCAGAGCTCAACATGCTTCGAGAAGGGCAAAACATTTGATAAGCACTTGTCCCTCCTACCTACTTCTTTGCTGAAGTTAAAGACTTTTTCTCACAGACCTTGTTCTGAGAATATGTTTGAACTAATTTGGAATGGACTTTGCAAGTTATTTCTTTTCCTTCAGATTACTGTATACTTGGTTCACACTTCCCAGTTGACAAAATGTTAACACAGCATAGGCTCTACTTGTAGAGATTTAGCAGGATCCTCATTTGAAGATACAATGAGCAGCAACAAAGCAGACTTCTCGTCACTAAGCACCTTCTTCTAGAAGGAATAATGTTTGAGGAGGCTCAGGGTACTGGGTCAAATGGTCATTGACATCTTACACCCCCCTGGAGAAAACAATTTCCTGTCAATTGACTTGGTTGACATGCATTTGTACTGACTTATTAAATTAAAATGAATTCAACCTTTTGGCCATTGGCTTAGTCCAGTAATCAGCGGGAAATATTTACAAAATCTTACAATCTAGTGCCTATGAATTTCTCTCAATGCTATGTTTGCAAAGGCTTGGAATTTTGTGCATTTTGCAACCAATGAAATAATCAGAATTAGTAGACTCTCAGCTTGCAGCTTTGGCTTGGTCCAGGGAGTCATCGCAATACACAAATGGCATTCAAGATATGTCAAGATCATCCTGGAATCCTTGTCAACTGCAAGAGACTCTATGCCGTTAATGGGCAGTTCATGTGGAACCAAAGGAAGACCATCTTGCTTATGCAAAATTCTCGGGAACTGCTACAATATTTTCATTAGACAGCAATCAACCCTGCACAAGTTTTTTAGACAACTAACTGGATCCTTGGAGGCGAGGGCTATGCACAGAAGATCTAACTGATAAACCCTATTAGGAGCTCAGACAATCATCTCTGGGAGAAATACAATTGATGTCATCATTAAACAAGCAATTTAAATCTGGATTTCCAGAGACATTTGACAAAGTGCCAATTAAAAGATTGTGAAAAGTACAAGGTTGTGGTATTTTGGGTAAAACACTAATATGGAAAGAAGATTGGCTAACTGACAAAAAACAGAGCATGTATAAATGTTGACCGGATGTGATATGTGGAGTCTTAGAGGTATTTGTTCTTGGGCCTCAGTTTATTAACATCAAGGACTTTGAGAAGAACAAAGATATGCAGCTAAATTTGCAGATGACACAAAAACAGAGGGGAAGATGAATTGTGAAGAGGACATAAAGAGATTACAATCTGTTATCACCAGGCTAAGTGAGGGGGTCAAAATCTGGCAGATGCTGTATAGTGTGAGGAAGTACAAAGTTATTCACTTTGACAGGAAGAATTGAAAAAAAAAGCAAAATATTACGTCACCAGAGAGTTAAATAGTTAAGAGTCAAATAGTTTGCTGTGGGTCTGGTATTACCTTTAGGTTAGACCAAGTAAAGATGGCAGTTTTCATCCCTAAAATACATTAGAGAATCAGATAGGTTTTTCAACAACATTGGATTTATTGTCATCATTAGACCTTTAATTTTTAAATGAATTCAAATTCAGCCTTTTGCCATGGTAGGATTCAAACCCGGGTTGCCAGAATATTACTTGGGTCTCTGGCTTAATAATCCAGTTATAATACTGCTCGGCCGTTACCTCCCATGAAACACATGAGTCACAAACATTAATGTACAGACACACAGTCATTAAAAAGGACAAGGGATTGTCATCCTTTAATTTGAAAGGAATTGAACATAATAGTAAAATTGCTATGCTTCAGTTAAACAAAACATTGGTAAGACCACACCTTGAAAATTGCGCAAAGTTTTGGATTCCTTACATCAGGAAGGATGTAAATCTGTCAGAGGCCGCTCAGACAAGGTTTACGAGATTGATTGCTAAAATGCATGGTGTGTCTTATGAGGAAACATTGGACAGGTTACACTTGTTTTTACTGAAGTTTAGAAACGTAAAATGTGACTTGATTAAAGTATTCAATATTCTGAAATGTCCTCTCAATACGGATGCTTAAAGGATGTTTCCTCTTGTGGCTGCACTTAGAAATGGGATGCACTGTTTTAAAAATTAAGTCACCATTTTAGGAGACATGAAGAAAATTTTGTTTTTTCTCAGACAGTTGTAAAACTGTGGGACTCTCTGTGTCAGAAGGCAGGGTCTTTGATACTTTTAAGGCAGAGGTGAATAGATTCTTCTCAGGTAAGGGAACAAAGATGATCGGGAGTAGATGGAATGTGGAATTCAAAATGTAAGCAACAAAGTAGCCTGTTTTTGCTCCACATTCATAGTTTGCATCAAATGCTGAAGGTGTGCTGGGTCACCCCTTTCATTCTGGGTATAGAGAATGATAGTGGTGAGGTGCATCTTGCACAGAATGGCACAACAATCAAGACTGGCCCTGAACATACCACCACTTCAGAGGAGGAGGAGGACCAGATTGATGTGGTGAAGGCACACAGCCGCTCTCACTTTGTAATGATACAGTCAGTCAAAGGCACTACACCAATCGGACAGTCGCATGCTGAATACACTAACCCACTCTGCTATCCTGCAATAGAAAACAATAAGTAAAGCATCCTTGTCACAGACACAGAGAAAGCTCATTCTTAACTTTTCTCTTATTATTCATCACAACTGAGATAGCAAGTAGGAAGTTGCAGGTAAAAAAAATGACAAAAATGACTGTGTTGTGCAAACAATTCGCTTTAATATTACAGAAAAAAAATGAATCAATTTGCAACATGCCAACATAATATTAAACTCAAGGTCCACTCCTTGATACCAACTAGCCAGAAGATTATTTATTTATTTATGCCCAGGCATTATAAACCTTGAAGGGGAGAGGCACATGCCAAAACATCTGACTCTGGCAATATCTGTTAGCCACCTGACTGACTCAGCACAGCTAATCAGGCTTTATACTGTAGGGCACTGTTCATCAAACTCTGACAAAACTGGCTGAATTTGAGAGTCAACCAAGTGAGAAGTACATTCCATTTCAATCTCAAAATAATGCACAAGGCGAGGATTTCAATAATTTTGAAGCTGAGATATTGTCAGATCAGGGAGAAAGTGAGGACTGCAGATGCTGGAGAGTCAAAGAGTGTAGTGCTGGAAAAGCACAGCTGGTCAGGCAGCATTAAGGAGCAGAAGAATCTATGTTTCAAACATAAGCTTTTTATCAGGAATGAGGGAGTGGCCCAAGGGGCTGAGAAAGGGGGTGAGATGGGAGGAAGGTAGCTGGAAATGTGATAGGTCGATGAAATTGGGGGTGAAGGTGATAGGTCGGAGAGGAGGGTAGAGTGGATAGGTGGGAAGGAAGGTGGACAGGCAGGACAGGTCAATAGGGTAGTGCTGGGTTGGAAGGTTGGATCTGGGATAAGGTGAGGGAGGGGAAATGAGGAAACTGGTGAATTCCACATTGTTCCTACATGGTTGGAGGGTCCCAAGATGGATAAGATGAGACTTTCTTCCTCCAGGTGTTGGGTGGCAAGAGTTTGGCAATGGAGGAGGTCCAGGACCTGCAATTCCTTGGTGGAATGGGAGAGGGAGTTAATGTGTTCGGTCATGGGGTGGTGGGGTTGATTTGTGCATGTGTCGCGGAAATGGTCACTGAAGCATTCCGTAGATAGGCGTCCTGTCTCCCCAGTGTAGTGGAGACCACATCAGGAGCAATGGATACAGTAGATGACGCGTGTGGAAGTGCAAGTAAATCTCTGATGGATGTGGAAGGATCCTTTGGGGTCTTGGACGGAGGTAAGGGGGGAGGTTTGGGTGCAGGCTTTGCAATTTTTGCGGTGGCAGGGGAAGGTGCCAGGAGGGGAGGGTGGGCTGGTGGGGAGTGTGGGCCTAACAAGGGAGTAGCAGAGGGAATGGTCTTTATGGAATGCAGATAGGGATGGGGAGGGAAATAAACCCCTGGTAGTGGGGTCTGTTTGTAAGTGGCAGAAAGAGTGGAGGATAATGTGATGTACCAGAGATTGGTGGGGTGGAAGGTCTTCACAGGTGGGGGTGGTATGGGGGTGGGGGGGGGGTAGGGTGGTGGGGGGTTCTGTCCTTGTTTCAGTTGGAGGGGTGGGGTTTGAGGGCAGAAGTGTGGGAAGTGGATGAGATGTGCTGGAGGGCACCGTCGATCATGTGGGAGGGGAAATTGCAGTCTCTGAAGAAGGAGGCCATCTGGTGTGCTCTGTGGTGGAACTGGTCTTCCTAGGAGCAGATGCAGCGGTGAAGGAGGAATTGGGAATAAGGGATAGCATTTTTACAGGAGGCAAGTTGGGAGGAGGTCTAGTCCAGGTAGCTGTGGGATTTGGTGGGTTTGTAATAGATGTCTGTGTTGAGTCGGTCACCGTTAATGGAGATGAAGAGGTTCAAAAAGGGGAGGGAGGCGACTGAGATTGTCCAGGTGAATTTACGGTCAGGGTGAAAGATTTAAGTAAAGTTGCTGAGCTGTTCAACCTTTTCATGGGAGCACAAGGTGTTGCTGATATAGTCATCGATGTAGCGGAGGAAAAAGTGGGGAATGATGCTGATGTTGCTGTGGAAGATGGTCTGTTCCATGTACCTGATGAAGAGGCAGGCTTAGCTGGGGCCCATTAAAGTGCCATGGTTACCCCTTTTGACTGGAGGAAGTGGGAGGATTCAAAGGAAAAATTATTGAAGGTGATGACCAGTTTAGCTAAATGGATGAGTGTCAGTGGAAGGGTACTGGTAGGGTTAACTGGAGAGGAAAAATTGAAAAATGTGTTGCTGGAAAAGCGCAGCAGGTCAGGCAGCATCCAAGGAGCAGGAGAATCGATGTTTCAGGCATAAGCCCTTCTTCAGGAATAAGGAAGGTGTGCCAAGCAGGCTAAGATAAAGGGTAGGGAGGAGGGACTTGGGGGAGAGGCATTGGGAATGTGATAGGTGGAAGGAGGTTAAGGTGAGGGTGATAGGCTGGGGTGGGAGTGGAGAGCTCTTCAGCCACATCCTCAAACAGACTCACTACCACAGCCACATCTCCTTCCTCGGCACCTGTCAGACCTCTCTGCCCCCACCCCCTCTTCAGCCTACCACTCTCACCTTAATCTCCTTCCACCTATCGCATTCGCAACGCCTCTACCCCAAGTCCCTCCTCCCTACCTTTTATCTTAGCCTACTTGGCACACTTTCCTCATTCCTGAAGAAGGGCTTATGCCCGAAACATCGAATTTCCTGTTCCTTGGATGCTCCCTGACCTGCTGCGCTTTTCCAGCAACACATTTTTCAGCTTTGATCTCCAGCATCTGTAGTCTTCACTTTCTCCTGGACAGGAAGAATTGGTGGGCTTGGAGGTCTTTGGCATGGTGGATAGATTTGTATAGGGATTGGATGTCCATGGTGAAAATGAGACATTGGGGGCCTGGGAAACGAAAGTCATGGAGGGCATGGGTGGTGTCCCGAATATATGTGGAGAGTTCCTGGACTGGGGGATAGCACAATGTGAAAGTATGTGGAGATGAATTTGATGGGACAGGTGCAGGCGATAGATCAATGATAGGTTGGAGGGCAGTCAGGTTTGTGAATTCTGGAACCGGGCTTCCAGACTATAAGGTTGAAGGTTGTGGATGGGAGATTCCCTGAGGTGATGTAGTCTGGGAGATGATGGTTTGCTGATGGGATCTGAGGTCGTAGTCAAGGGGGCAGTAGGTGGAGGTGTCTGCAATTTGGCGCCTGGCTTCAGCAGTGAACTACCACTGTGCTCCCCCTTGTCTGCTGGTTTGATGGTGAGGTTGGCATTGGAATGGAGGCAATGGAGAGCTGTGCATTGTAAGGGTGAGAGTTTGGAGTGGGTGAGGGGAGTGGACAGGCTGAGGTGGTCAATATCCCGGTGGCAGTTGGAAATAAAGAGATTGAGGGTGGGTAACAGGCCAGCATTGAGTGTCCATGTGGATGGGGTGTGTTGGAGGCAGGCGAATGGGTCCTCAGGGGATGGGTGGGTGTTCTGATGGAAAAAGTAAGCCCGGAAGTGGTGGAAAGAGTGTTCGATGTCGCAAAGTGTGTTGAATTCATTGGTCTCGGAATGTAGGGGATGAAGATAAGGCCTTTGCTGAGGACTGGCTGTTCATCCTCAGTGAGGGGAAGGTCAGGGGTGATGGTGAAACACAACAGGGCTGGGAGCTAGGACCTGGTACAGGGCTGGAGCTGGGAGTGGGGGTGGAGACTGTAACTGGAGTGGGCATGATTATGAGATCAAGGGTAACATCATCTATGGAAGTGACACTTACCTGGGCATCAGGCAGTGGACGTGGTGCCTGTGGGATCCATGAGGGCTGAAGTGACAGAACATGTGATGTCGGCAATGTCGCTTGTAAGATGAGTGACGTCGGTGGGGGTGGGAGTGGTTGCAGCAGAGACAACAATGGGGTGCAGAAGTGACATTCCAGTTGGGCCTTGCTTTGCTTTCGGCAGCGGTGGATCTTGCAACGGTGGCGGTGGCTGTGGGTTTTCTCGCGGTTCCTTTGGTACCAACCAATGAACACGGAGGCTGCATAGTTGGTTGTGCCTGCAGTCTGTGGGGCAACAGGGGCAGAAGTGCCATCATTGCTCACCCCAGTGGTGGTGGCAGGAGCAGCCGCCTGGCTAGCGCATCCGAGCAGCTCTGGAAGCCAGGAGAAGCTTCTGGAATGGTCGAGGCATGTAAAGGCGTAAGTATTCAAAGGGGTGAATCACCCAAAATAAAGTATCCACCCAATGAAACTCCACAACCATACTGCACAAACATTGATTGGTATAGTGGAGGACAAAGGTCAGGTGCTCTGCCATTTGGTGAGGGGGTTCAATTACTCTTGTATAACCAAGAAAATGCAGGCAGCTTGAATAATGCATCATTTGACACCAAGTTGCCAGAAATGAGTGATCATCATTTGTCTTGATAAAAATGTTTCATTTCAAACAACTACAATTGCGCAGAAACCAAACATCGGCTACCTCCCAGATATCACTGCCAGACCTACTGATTTCAGGGTAGGGAGAAAAAGTTTATATTGAAATGTTAGTATTGGAGACAATCTCAGACTGGATTAGATTGTCATAGTAATGGATCTGGCAACTGACCCAAAGATCCAGAAAATTCATTGAATGAATGCTCTCCTCGTTCAAAGACCTGTTCTTGACATGCAGGCACTTCCCAAGACCATGGCATTTATAGCTTATATTAGGAAAAGACTTCTAGATACTAGTTGTCAGGACATCATACTTCATTCTGAACTGTGCCAGCCTCTGTCAATGTTATGCAACCACTCATCATTACTGTCGGAGTGTTCAAACTCCATGTTTTGTGTGAAACTTTACAAATGGCTGCCTTTCATTCTTACTCAACCAGATGATGAGAAAAACCTAATTTACCATTTATTAGTTGAAATTCAGATTGCCTTCTGTAATGAGGACTTTGATGATATCCTCAACTCTGAGAGATTCATTAGTTATTACAACAACTTTAATAGTGAACACAGCATGTCTTTTCAGTTCTTGAGCAGCTGCAGAAAAACATGAGGAGATTTGCTGCTACTTAGAGCAACTAGGCTTACCCAGTGAGGATCTTCAACTTTCACCCTTTTGCTAGACAGTGCCATTTTTCTTCATGTAGGAACAAGTCAATTATGCCAAGATTTGAGGTATATGGTGAGGTTGAATAGGCTAGGACTGTTTTCCCTGCAGTGTTGGAGGCTGAGGGGTGACCTTATAGAGGTTTATAAAATTATGAGGGGCATGGATAGGATAAATAGACAAAGACTTTTCACTGAGGTGGGGGAGTCCAGAACGAGAGGGCATAGGTTTAGAATGAGAGCGGAAAGATATAAAAGAGACCTAAGGGACAACTTTTTCATGTGGAGGGTGGTACGTGTATGGAATGAGCTACCAGAGGAAGTGGTGGAGTCTGGTACAATTGCAACATTTAAAAAGCATCTGGATGGGTACACGAATAGAAAGGATTTGGAGGGATATGGGCTGGGTGCTGGCAGGTGGGACTAGATTGGGTTGGGATATCTGGTCGGCATAGACGAGTTGGATCGAAGGGTCTGTTTCCGTGTTGTACAACTCTATGACTCTCTGACTCTATTTGTTATATTGGTCATGAATGTGTGGCTTGAAAGAAGGATACAGGCAGGATAATTTGCTTTCCAGAGACAATAGAATATTGATTATCTCAGACTACTTATGGTCAAGTTATTGAATGTGCAGCTAACTATAATGTCAAGTCACGGGAAAAATTTAATAGGATTTACTTTTAGTAAGAGAGTTGTTACAAATATAGACTTTGTGACAGCAGGAGAGGCTGCTAGAAGCAGAAAATGTCATGATATTTTATCAAGGTCGATCACAGAATGTGTGGAAGGCCTGACATTGACTTGGAGCTGAATGGACTTGGCAGAACTTAAAGTAAGCATCATTGATCAGATTACTGCGGTGTAAGTGTCATTTTAAAGTACTGTACTCCTCTTTGCAAATTGATTGCAAAATCTTTAACATTGTCATTTGCACAAAGATATTGGACTCCCATCGTTGAGCATGGGCATGGTTGATACTTGATGAAGAGGAGGATCCACTCTAGTTAAATATCCAACCATTCATGATGTGGCAGTGCTGCAGACCTTGAATGTTTCTAACTGCTTCTGCTGTTTAGCATGCATGTAGACCTATTTAATAACTTTCACAGGAGGCACCCCATTCTTAGGTAAATCTGATGATGCTTCTGACATGGTCTCTTCAATTTGTCATTGAACAAATGTGGAACAAGTAGTAACAAGTAGTTAGCACTGCTGCCTCACAGGACCTGGGTTTGATTCCACCCTTGGGCGACTGTCTGTCTGGAGTTTGCACATTCTCCCCGTGTCTACATGGATTTCCTCCCACAGTCCAAAGATGTGCAGGTTATGTGAATTGGCCAAGCTACGTTGTCTATAGTTTCCTGATCCCCAGGCCACAATCACTGAAGATTGGGGACAATATTTCATCCTCACTGACACTCAACACTGGAGCACCCCAGGGGTGCTTACTCGGTCCCCTACTGAACTCACTACAAGTTTGCTGATGACACCGCTATGATCAGTCGAATCTCAGAAGGTGATGAAACAGACTACAGACAGGAAGTGGAAGAGCTGGAAAAATGGTGTACTGAGAACAACCTAGCTCTCAATGCCAGCAAAGCCAAAGAACTCACTATTGACTTTCGACAGGATGTTGCTGCCCCCTACACATTAACAGCACAGAGGTGTCAAGCTCCTGGGAGTGGTCGCCCACAACAAGCTTTCTTGGACTCTTCATGTGGATGCACTGTTTACAAAGACCCAACAACGTCTCTTCCTCAGGCAGCATGACGGCAAATATCCTTGCTAACTTTTATAGGTGCGCCATCGAGAGCATTCTATCAGGATTTATCACTACCTGGTATGGCAACTATACTATTTAAGATTGGAGACGGTTACAGAAAGTGTTGAAGTTGGCCCGGACAATCACAAAAGCCAACCTCCCATCAATATAATCTATCTACCAGGCCAGCTGTCAAGGAAAGGTAGCCAGCATTCTCAAAGATCCATCCGACCCTGGCAATGTTTTTCTACAATCTAACTGGGGAGAAGGTACAAAAGCCTGAACACACGCACCAGCTGGTTTCATAACAGTTTCTACCCTACTGTTGTTAGAATACTGAATGGACTCACAAACTCTTACCATTCACCTGTACCTGTGTTTTTGTTTTTGCCGCTGTTTACCTATTATTTACTTATTGATGCTACTTAACTCTGTGATCTGCCTGTATTGCTCACAAGACAAAGCTTTTCACTGTGCCTCGGTACACGTGACAATAAATTCAATTCAATTCTTTTTTTTTGAGACACAGTGAGACACAAAGTGTACAAATCTTTATTCAATATCCACCACCAGGAAAAATAGGAAAACACCCAAGTGGCCAGTGACAAGCAGTGCCCTTCACATCAAAGGGCAATGCTGTGTGATCAAACAGTGAAGGGGAGGGCAGGGACTAAATCAAAATAGAGTTGGAGGGGGAAATGATGCACTCCACTTTCAATTCAATTCTATTTTTTTTAATTAACTTTTTTTTTTATTTTTTTATTTTTTTTTGTTTTTTTTTGAAGGGGAGAAACTCCTGTTGATGTTTTTTTTTCTTTTCCTTTTTTTTCTTCTTTTTTTATTAACCCCACACTACCGCCTAACTGCGGTAGTGCTTATTTTCCCCAGCACCCATGGTGTGTGTGCGTGTGTGTAGTTGTGAGACATAGTGAGAGACGCAAAGTGCACAAATCTTTATTCAATATCCACCACCAGGAAAAGTAGGAAAACACCCAAGTGGTCTGTGACAAGCAGTGCCCTTCACGTCAAAGGGCAATGCTGTGTGATCAAAACAGTGAAGGGGAGGGCAGGAACTAAATCAAAATAGAGTTGGAGGGGGAAATGATGCACTCCACTTTCAATTCAATTCTATACAGAGGAACCTCGATTATCTGAATGAGATGGGTGGGCACTATTTCGTTCAGATAATTGATTATTGGTTAATTGAGTAAATGCCTTTCCTCTGGGGCTCAGAGTTTTTAAACTCTGTTCCCCATTCAGGAGACTGCAGCAGTGCACAGTGTGTGAGGCGCCGCCCCCAACACTGTCTCGAACCTGGCCCAACATCGCGCCCCCCGCTAACCCCGTTCAACACCACCCCCGCCCCATCCAACATTGCCCCTCGTCCCACCCAACACCGCCTCCTGCCCCCAACCCTGTCCAACACTTCACCCACCCGACCCAACACTGCCTCTCGACCCCAACACCGACCCTACCCCCAACCCATCCCGACATCACCCCCTGCCCCAAACCCATCCAAAACCCCTTCCCGACACCAACACCACTCCCCTCCCAAAACCAAGTAATACCTCCCCCTGACCCCAACTCCATCCAAAATGGTCCCCCACCTCACCCAACACCACCTCCTTGCCCCCACCCCCTAAACCCATCCAACACCAACCCTCACCCTGTCCTACACCATCCCCCTAGCCCCAAGCCCATTCAACACTACCCCTGGCCCCCAAATCCATCCAACACCTCTCCCTGACCCCAACTCCATCCAACACTGTCCCTGCACCGCCCAATACACCCCATCTCCAACACCCCCCTCAAACCCATCCAACATCGTCCTCCCGCACAATGCACCCCCCCCGAACCCAACACCACCTCCACCCCCCCCACCTCATGCACCCCCCCCGCACCCCCATCCACCCCTGTCCCCTCTCCAGGGCATCTGGACTGGACACCAGCAACAAGACTGCTGCAGCTGCCTTTGTGAGGTATGTCTCCAAACAGCGTATACACATACGTACACACGCACATTTTTACTGCAACTTTCTGATAGGTTCCATGTTTACCCTGTACAGGACAATATTAGAGAGATTATCTGGGGGAAAGGAGGGTTTAAGGTACACCCTTCTGTAAAACTCCAGGGAAAGTGTGGGAAGAGAGAGAGCGCGGGAGGTCAGTCATTTGGAGACAGTGCCTGTTTAATCACTGTAAACCAAAGCCACAATCAGTGTTGGAAACACCTGTTTGATGTAATGTTTTCATCAGGACCTCGAGATGTCCTTCGGATAATCCAATTTTCGGATAATTGGTATTCGGATAATCGAGGTTCGTCTGTAATAAACAGGTGCATTTTTCATGGATAGCTTGGTAAGATAGAGGTCATGCAGGATTTTCCTTTTAATACTTCCCTCATCTACTGCTGCAAGGCCAATTGGGCAGAGGTGACCTCCAATACAGTGGTAGAGTTACATCGCAGGAGATCTCATATCCATGAAAGCAAAAACACCTGCATTTGAAATGTAAACATTTATGGTATGATTCATCAGGAAAGGAAGACTGTTTACCACTTCATCACACATCCCTCTCATGACAAGCCTGGAAGGGTGTTTTTCACAACACAGTAGAAGCCAATTTGTGGAGCTTTCTTGATAATATTTATTCAGATTTTCATACTTCCTCAGTCTAATACATTGCTGAAGGTTTTGTTGTTCATTTGTAGTAAAGACATGTCCATTTTATTTTGCTGTATGGTTTAATAATTCATAAAGTCTAAAGTGAAAAGAAATCTTGTAAAATGAATATTTCAATTATTTCAAGATTGAAAAGCAATTCAATTAATTTGTAAGTATGCACTGTAAATAAATACCAGACTAATACATAACACTCAGTTTTTCAGTTAAAATAAAAATATATGGAGTGACGGTTTGAAGCTGCAACCATTGAAGTGTTTAAAATTTTTATGTGCTCCTGTTTTGATTTCTTTTTATTTGTTCATGGGATGTGGACTTCACTGGCTCGGCCAGCATTTATTATCCATCTCTAGTTGTTCAGAGGACAGTTAAAAGTCAACCACGTTGCCAATGCGTCTGGAGTGGCGTGTACACCAGGCTAAGCAAGAATGGTACATTTCTTTCCTTAATAAACCAGGTGAGATTTTACACACACTGCATTTGTTTCAACTCAAAAAAAAACAGCTGACAGCTATTCTCTGTTTTATTTTTCAGCACAATGTCTCTA
Source organism: Hemiscyllium ocellatum (assembly GCF_020745735.1). Taxonomy (NCBI): domain Eukaryota; kingdom Metazoa; phylum Chordata; class Chondrichthyes; order Orectolobiformes; family Hemiscylliidae; genus Hemiscyllium; species Hemiscyllium ocellatum. The sequence goes on along the minus strand of NC_083415.1, from coordinate 21,704,182 downwards.
CTAATCAGAGTCCTCTTGTCAAACAATCAGGACTCTCCTCTCAGACAACATCAACATTATTTTCACATTACATCAGCGTTTCTTGTAAATTGTTCCGATAAGTATAGGATGAAAAGCTTTGATAAAATTAGTCTTTCTTACAGCAATACTCATAATCTTTTCTACACATGCAATATTGTCCCTGATTCCCAAATTACAGACTGATATTTTCGTCATCGACTACTGTAAACCACATTGTGACATTGGCAGTATATTTTCCCAACTAGTACCATAATGTAAAATACATTTAGGCCTGGATTTGTTTTAGAAAACTCATCTGCAGAGTGTTAATAATCCACACGCAAAGGTAATGATCTAAGAAAACCATGATTTGGACTCAGGCTTGTTACCATGATTTGGACTCTCAGATATTAACAGACTCTCTGGTAAAGGCCAACAGAGGTTCAAGCACCGATGCTCAAATAAATGGCAGCATAACATTATGGGGTCTGGAGGAAGATTGGCTGGGTCTCAATGTGTATTTGGGAAAGAATAACTTGGGCAGCTGTAGTATTATTGGCTGAGTGGGATTGCGAACACAAGAATATTACTGAGTGAGACTGGAGCTGTCTGAAGGTCAGAGTTGAGAATCAAATTAGTAATCTCGGGATCAGAAATGGTGATGATTAAGGTGAATTCTAACTTTTTTCTCATTCTGCACTACTTCATGTTCTTTTTCCATAGAGATAGAGATGATCAGCTGACTGCCAAATGCCTCAGATGATAAAAAAGGAGCAGGAGCCAATATAAGACCTGTTATTTACAGGTCTTGGTGGCCTAATGCTTGTTTCTGATGTGAGTAAAGTACAATACTTGTTTGACCCTTACCAAATTGGCTTCAGTTCAGGACATGCCTGAATTGCATGCACACAGTGAAGTCACTTGTGTGAACAAAAGAAGAGGTCCCTCAGCAACAGAAATGTAGACTCAACTGAGTTGACTTCCAACCCTAATGACTTTTGAAGCATGGCAGTTACCAAAGTACTGAAAAACAGCCTTTTAATCTCCAGTAATTTTGTGTGAAAGTGTTAACACAGCATAGGAGTGCACATTTTGTTTCAACAATAATCCCAGTTCAGCTTATTGGATCTTAACAATAAACAGAACAGGAAGAGAAGATGGTAGTGTAGAGCATCATTTGTTTTTAAGTGAACTGTAATATGAAACTCAATAAACATTTTTGGTAATTGTTAATTTTCAAGGAGAAAACTCTCTGCTGGTTAGAGTTACATCTGACACATAGGAAGATGGTTGTAGCTGTTGCAGATCAGTCATCTCCACTCCAAAACATTTCTGCATGAGTTCCTCAGGATATCGTTTTAGGTCCCAACTATCTTCAGCTGCTTCCTTTATAAACTTCCTGCCATCATAGGTGTGAAGTGGGGATGTTTACTAACATTTGCATAATGTTCAGCAACATTTGCAACTCTTTCAATACTGAAACAGTGCATTACTAAGTCCAACAAGGCCTGGGAAATACCCAAGTTTGTACTGCCAAGTGGCAAGTGGCGCGCATGTCACTCAAGCACCTGGCAAAGACTATTTCCAACAAGAAAGAATCTAAATGCAATGCAAGTAGATAGGGTGATAAAGAAAATGTCTGGCAGGCTTGTCTTTATTGGTCAGGGAATTGAGTACATGAGTCAGAATGCCACGTTACAGCTATATAGGAATTTGGTTAGGCCACACTTGGAGTATTGCATTCAATTCTGGTTGCCATGTTACAGCAAGGATGTGAGATAAAAGCAAATTACTGCAGATGCTGGAATCTGAAACCAAAAGAGAAAATGCTGGAAAATCTCAGCAGGGCTGGCAGCATCTGTGAGGAGAGAAAAGCTGAGCTTTGACAAAGGGTCAGTTAGACTTGAAATGTCAGCTCTTTTCTCTCCTTTACAGATGCTTGCCAGACCTGCTGACAGTAAGGATAACGATGTTGTGGAGAGGGTGCAGAAAAGATTTACCAGGATGCTGCCTGAGTGAGAGAATATGACCTGAAAGGAAAGACGAGAAAAACCCAGTTGTTTACTATGGAGCAGTGAAGGCTGAGGGAAGACTTGTTAGAAGTTTATAATATTATGAAATGCATAGACAGGGTTGACGGTCAAAATATTTTCCCCAGAGTTCAAATTTGCATTTAAGGTGAGAGGGGGAAAGTTCAAAGGATATGTGAGGGGCAAGTTTTTTTGTAACAGAGAGTGGTAGGAATCCGAAACACACTGCCAGCGATAGAGGTGGAGGCAGATACGATAGGGGAATTTAAGGAACTTTTAGATAAGCACATGAATAGGCAAGGAATGAGGGAGACAAACCAAGGGTGGGCAGAAGGGATTCGTTTAATTTGTCATCATGTTTGGCACAACATTGTGGGCCAAAGGACATATTCCTTTCCTGTACAATTTTATGTTCTGAACAATGACATTTAATTGCAATAGCATCGCTCAATCCCCCATTATCAACATCCCAAGAGTTGTGAAAGACTAGCATTGAACTGGACTAGCTACATAAACACCAATGGCTACAGGAACAGATCAGAAACTCCAGAATCCTGCAATAACTTACTTCCTGAGTATCAAAGACTGTTTACTTTCTGTAAGGCTCAAGTCAGGACTGTAATGGAATACCTTTCACCTGCCTGGTTTATTGCAGCTCCAACAACACTCAAAAGCTTTACATCTTGGGCAAAGCAAGCCACTTAATTAGCACCATATCCACAAACATTCACTCCCTCCACCATTGACGTTCAGTAACAAAGGTGACTACCATCTACAAAATGCGGTACAGAAATTCACAAGGCTCCTTGGACAGCACCTTACAAACTTATGGCATCTACCATCTAGAAGGACAAGAGCAGCAGATGCCTGGCAACATGACCACCTGCATATTCCTCTCCAAGTCTCTCACCATTCTTACATGGAAGTATATCACAGTTGCTTCAGGGTCGAATTCCTGGAACTCCTTCCCTAATGCCATTGTAGGACTATCTGCAGCAAATAGATTGCGGTTGTTCAAGAAGGGAGCTCATCACCATTTTCCCAAAGGCAACTAGGAAAGGGCAGTTAAGTCAACATTGGCCTCACCAGCAATCTCCATAACCCATGAATGAATACAAAAAATTATAGCTAACCTGAAAAACTATAAAGCCTGGTCCATTCCTGGTAATGTCTACCTTAATTGTTTACTGCATTAGAAATTGAAGGGAAGATGATGCTGAATACCCTGCTATCTTTTCACTGAAGGGTATAATATTATACAAAAGATAGTACAATAACCATTTTAAAAGTATTGCAGTTAGTCCTGCAATTTCTACAGTCAATAACGAAAGGAATTTTTCTTCAAATGGCCTTTTGACTATCAGTGTCTGGGTTTATTCCACCAAATGCATTCTCTAACTTTGGTTTAAATTATGATCTTAAGAAACAGGAGCAGGAGGAGGCTACTTGGCAAAGAAAACTTGCTTCACTATTCTTTGAGATCATGTACAACCATTATAAATTGTTATGTTTATGTTCATGGATTACAATGTTGGATACCCACCTTCCAGATCAAACATCATCTGGGGTACACAGTTATCAGTAAGAACCACCTACTGTTCACTGATCACCCCCAGTCTTGCTAGAAAAATATTGCTTCAATGTCAAAATATTTTCATCTTGTGGAATCAGTTTGATCACTGTTTAATTCCTTCACATAACATGGTTGTTTCTTGGTTACATGTAATTTTAGATTGTAATTTCCCAGAGTTTCAACTGTATGGTGTTTCTTTGAATCTAATGGAAAATCCTACAGCGTTGCTGCAGCACTGCTTCTTCATGTCTCATCTGAATGTCCTTTGAATAACCTTTGCAATAAAGTTCAAAAATCAAATGGATATGTATGTGGTAGAAGAAAAGAATACTTTGTGGTAGAAGCCATACCTTGTTGTGATTCTTTTGGCCAAGGAAGTCTGAAAAATGTCTGACACAGAGTTACACTAAGCCATTTTGCAAACATTCCTGACAGCTACCTGTAAGGAGCAGCAGAGCATTTGGTTGGGCTGGGACCAGATGGGGCAGTATGAAGAGGGGAGTGTTGGTTTGGGTCCTATGGAGAAAGATGGTATGGGGGTGGCAGGGTGTTGGGTGAGGACCATTGGGAGCGGGTAGAAGTATTGATTTGGGTCAGCAGTGGGTTTCTGCCAGGTCCCATTCAGGTAGGGGGGAAGGGGTTCGTGTCTGATGGTTAGGTGGGGTGGGTGGTTCAGGTTGGGTCGGCATGGGAGGTGGGTGGAGATTGTGTTGTGTGAAGAGGGTGCAAAGTGAAGGATGGGCGGTTGTGCAGGATGTGGTCAGGTTCTGAGCATGTCAGATCAGGAAATGTAAGTGGTCTGGACAAGGGAAGCTTGGGGTCAGTTTAACAGTTATTCAGCAGCCGGTCAACCAGATGTTCAGTATTTCAGTTTAGATGTGAGCTGTATATGAAGACTGCATCATAGCACTCTTGGAGGGTATTGGTCAAGAAATTTAATTTTCTGTTTGGCAATTCCCTTATTCCTCAAGTCTCCATTCAAATGAAATTCTTTGGAGGGCTCGGATAAAGTTAAATAAGATAAATAAAATACATGGTCTATCATTTGAGGGACAAATTCACAGATCCTATACTTCTCTCACGCACATCCCAATTGTATTTCACCTAAATCACTTACGACCCCAAACACTGACCCGATAACCATCCTGCCTGGGAACCAACTTCCCACTGTTCCAAAGTTCGAACCCTTCCTCTTGCAAAGGATTACCACTCAGTATTATTGAGTCAAAATCCGAGAACCTCCTGGCCCATCAAAACTGTGCAGTGTACCTGTGCCAGATGGATTAGAATGGTTTAAAAAGATGTTTCATCTTCTCAAGGGCATTTAGTTATCGGTTACAAATGCTGGCCTCATCAGTGATGCCCATTTTCCACTAAAGAAGGATAAAAAAACTATTTGATGTTGTGATTATTCAGCATCAATTTTAAGATTATGCAGTGGACATCATGTTGCCTCAACTTAATGAATGCTAAAAATGATCCATGGCGCATTCATCTTCCAAGTTAATTGACAGTAAAAAGTAAAAGATCACATAAACACATATACCACTGGATTGTACATTCAAAGGTATTCCTTTAATGTTTAATTTTATTTCTTCCACTAGGTGTCATATGACAACAGGTTATGCAGGAAAGGATGAATTTAAATGTTGAATAGTTTGCCTAATTTATTAAAGAAGCAAAGTATAGCACGACAATATGATTTATAAACAAGTCTCATGAGCATACTGGTTCATTATAATGCCATGTGTGGTTAGAATAGCTTTTCATTAATTCATGTTACACATCAACTTTGATTGGAGACCAAAAAAACTAGTTAGTTTTCTATATAAATAATCAATGATGTCTCAATCAAAATGTTTTTTTTTGATTTGCAATCTGATTCACGAAATTGTTCAATTTTAGTTGTGTTGCCAATAGAAACTGTTGCAAAAATGACATGTACTTGCTCATAAATTACTGAATTGTTTATTTCATGGAACATTTAGGGTTAAAATTGCTTACTGCCAGCTGTTTTTCAGGCCACTGAGAGCAATTTCCCAGACTGACGGGTATGTATTCATTGCAGGAGAACACAGAATATAGACTCTGTCAGGAAAATAGATATGTCAAAAAAGCTTGAACAAAACTTTCAAAGCAATTAAATCATGAGAGAGGGAAAAAAGATTGATAAACAAGATAAGAAACTTGAAAGTAAATTTTTAAATTATATCATAATGACCTCAATTTTCCAAAGCTAGACCCATAGCATCAAGGGTTCCTTTGAGGAAGGGTGGTCAGCTACTTTGCATCTCCAATTCCTTGACTTGTATTTTGAGGTAGATAAATAAGTAACCATCAATTCATTTACAACTGCACTTTAAAAATCCCAACAGTCTGGTCTTTGGCCTTCTGATGACCACGACATTTCAGCAGATATTAATTTTACTTGGCAGCATCCTTACTTCTTTCATTCTAAATAAAATAATTGTTCTGTTGACACTGCCTATTTCTCTTGTACAGTTTTCATCTCCATTCCCTTAGGTCCGAGGGAATATGGCAGAGAGCTCACTTAGCAATTCAATAGCAGATTTGGCTGGATCGCATGAATCACTTTCATTGCTCGGAGCATTGTTGTAATGTCACTGAATTAATCACCCAAAGGCCAAGACTTTGTTCTGGGAGATATAGATTCAAATCCCATCACAGCGGCTGATGGAATGAGATCATTGTCAATTTTAATAAAAGCACATACAATTCATTAATGACTCAGGGAAGGAAATCAGTAGGTGGCCTAGCTTAGGTGTGAAACCAGATACACAGGATTGTGATTGACCCTTAATGTCCCTTAAGGCTGAGGAAACAACTCAATTCAAGGGCAATTAGAGAATGGTAAAAAATAATGACCTTAACAACGACACTCTCATCCCATGAAAAAAAATCCATAAAGTCCTACACTAACACTATTCCAGCAACATCCTGCAATACAAAGATAGCCTGTGGCTTCTTTTCTGTCATGGCAATTATCTTAACTGCCTTTCCCTATATCCTCACCATCACCTCCATCAACAGGTACAAAGTACTCACAGATTTCTTTGTCAGCAATTTTTGCCACATCCCTCATTCTACAAGTGCTCCAGACCAATCCGACTTTAACTCCCCTGTTCTTGCCCTGAAACCATTTTTTTTTCTGTCATTCCTCTCCTATTTCCCCTCTTGTTCTCTCTGGTTTCATCCTCTGAAAGCCATTTTCTGCTCGCTAGACCATCTTGCCATTGAACTGCAGATCATCTAACATCCTCTAACAGACCTCATACTTGCTGACATTGTTAATGGTTCCTGTTCTTTAGGTACTATTAGGTAAAGATGAGGCGTGAAGGTAAAGATGAGGCGTGAAAGTAAAGATGAGGCGTGAAGGTTCAGTAGGGGCGATTGAGTGTTATAAGGTAGCCAGGAAGGAGCTAAAGAGGGAGCTAAGAGAAGCGAGAAGGGGACATGAAAAGTCTTTAGCTGGTGGGATTAGGGAAAACCCAAAGGCTTTCTATAGGTATGTCAAGAATAAAAGGATGACTAGGGTAGGTATCGGTCCAGTCAAGGATAGTAGTGGGAAGTTGTGTGTGGAGGCGGAGGAGATTGGAGAGACATTAAATCAGTACTTTTCCTCAGTATTCACTCAGGAACAGGACACTGTTGCTGATGTGAATATGGAATCACAAATAATTAGAATGGATGCCCTGGAAATATGCAGGGAAGAGGTTTTGGGAATATTGGAAAGGATGAATATAGATAAGTCTCCTGGGCCTGATGGCATTTACCCCAGGATCCTATGGGAAGCTAGGGAGGAGATAGCAGAGCCATTGGCCTGGATTTTTATGTCGTCGTTGTCAACAGGAATAGTACCAGAGGACTGGAGGATAGCGAATGTGGTCCCATTGTTCAAGAAAGGGAGTAGGGATAGCCCTAGCAACTATAGGCCAGTGAGTCTGACTTCAGTGGTGGGCAAAGTCTTAGAGAGAATGGTAAGGGATAAGATTTATGAACATCTGGGTAGGAATAACGTGATCAGGGATAGCCAGCATGGTTTTGTGAAGGGCAGGTCGTGCCTCACAAACCTTATTGAGTTCTTTGAGAAGGTGACCAAGGAAGTGGATGAGGGTAAAGCAGTAGATGTTGTGTATATGGATTTTAGTAAGGCGTTCGATAAGGTTCCCCATGGTAGGCTAATGCTAAAACTTCGGAGGTATGGCATTGAGGATACATTAGAGGTTTGGATTAGGAATTGGCTGGCTGGAAGGAGACAGAGGGTAGTAGTTGATGGATTATGTTCATCTTGGAGCGCAGTTACTAGCGGTGTACCACAAGGATCTGTTTTGGGACCATTGCTTTTTGTTATCTTTATAAATGATCTAGAGGAAGGACTTGAAAGCTGGGTAAGCAAGTTTGCGGATGACACAAAAGTCGGTGGAGTTGTGGATAGTGAGGAAGGAAGTGGTAGGTTACAGCGGGATATAGATAAGTTGCAGAGCTGGGCGGAAATGTGGCAAATGGAATTCAATGTAGCTAAGTGCGAAGTCGTTCACTTTGGTAGGAATAACAAGATGATGGATTACTGGGCTAATGGTAGGCTACTTGGTAGTGTGGATGAGCAGAGGGATCTTGGTGTCCATGTACACAGATCTCTGAAAGTTGCCACCCAGGTAAATAGTGCTGTGAGGAAGGCATATGGTGTACTGGGCTTTATTGGCAGAGGAATTGAGTTCCGGAGTCCTGAGGTCATGTTGCAGTTGTATAAGACTCTGGTGCGGCCTCATCTGGAGTATTGTGTGCAGTTTTGGTCGCCATACTATAGGAAGGATGTGGAAGCTTTAGAGCGAGTGCAGAGGAGGTTTACCAGGATGTTGCCTGGAATGGTAGGAAAATCTTATGAGGAAAGGCTGAGGCACTTGGGGCTGTTCTCATTGGAGAAGAGGAGGTTTAGGGGAGATCTGATAGAAGTGTATAAGATGATTAGGGGTTTAGATAGGGTAGATACTAAGAACCTTTTACCGCTAATGGAGTCAGGGGTTACTAGGGGACATAGCTTTAAATTAAGGGGTGGTAGGTATAGGACAGATGTTAGGGGTAGATTCTTCACACAGCGGGTTGTGAGTTCATGGAATGCCCTGCCCGTATCAGTGGTGAACTCTCCTTCTTTATGGTCATTTAAGCGGGCATTGGATAGGCATTTGGAAGTTATTGGGCTAGTATAGGTTAGGTAGGATTCGGTCGGCGCAACATCGAGGGCCGAAGGGCCTGTACTGCGCTGTATCCTTCTATGTTCTATGTTCTATGTTCTATCCTTTCCTTTAAATCTACCAGCAGAAAACCTCCCCTTGAAATCCTTTGTGTGAATGTATTGCAACCCTGTTTGCAAACTCCTTTTCCTCTTCAATGTCATTGCACACATTTTGACCCCTCAAATACACGCTATCTTTCCTGAAGGTTCTTGTAGTACTCTCTCTACTCTGGTTTTTGCTTCTGTCACAGTACTGAAACAGTTCTTATTAAACATAAAAATAACTTCCTTGGTGATGTTGATTAAGGTAAACTTTCTCTTCTCATCATTTTTCCCTCTTCTGCGGCTTTTTATATAGTTGCCTATGTCATCCTCTTCCAACCTTTCCATTGCCATCCAATTGGCTGGAGTTGTACTTGTCACTTTCCATTCTTATCTATCTAACCATAGCCTGAACATCACTTGAAATGGCTTCCTTTTCTACTCCCACTCAATTATCTTCACCCTCCTATTCTCATGTGCATGTTACCCCTCAGTGACATTATCAGAATGTACAGTATTAGTGCAAACACGTATGCTGATGACACTCTGTTCTATGTCACCACAACGTCTCTCAATGTACTCTCTGTAGATTATGAAATTGTTTATCCAACATCCAGTTTCACAAACAATTAATGTGAAGATTGAAACTATCGTCTTTGGATCTAGCTCCATCTTGTCCAAGCTAGCAACTATCTAAGATTAAAACAGACAGTTTGCAACTTTGATGTCCTTTTTGATTTAAAGGTGAGATTTCAGATATGTGCAGCATCAATAAGGTTGCCCATTTCATCTTCATAACATTACCTCAGTATTCACCTGGTTTCTGCCTCTGCCACAGTACTGGAACATGTACATCTGTTGGTACCTCGAGACTTGATTATTCCAATACATTCTTGGCTAGTCTTCCATGTTCTACCTTACATAAAATTAAGATCACTATGACCTTTATTACCTATGATTTTATCACATCAAATACTTTTCACCTCTTGCTCACTGACCTGCATTAATTCTTAGTCAAGGAATGCCCTGATCCTAGCATTCTCAACCTTGTTTTCAATCCGTTCATAGCCTTACTCATCATTGTCTCTGCCATTTCCTTCATCCCCTTTGACCTCCTAAGATATGTCCACTCATTAAATTCTGGTCAGTTTGGCATCCCTGATTTAATTGCTTCACCTTTGGTCACCCTGAGTTCAACCGTGCATATACTAAAATCTCAAATTCCCTTCCTAAACGTTTCAGATTTTCAAACTAGTTAGCTTCCGTTGATACAGGCCTTAACATCACTGGTTTAACCAAGCATTTGACCTCTTGTTTTAATATTATCCTCTGTGGCTTTGTGTTTAATTCTGCTTTATAGTAGTCATGTGAGGGGCAATTATGTTAAAGGTGCAACACAGGGCAGCATGTTGGCTCAATGGTTAGCACTGCTGCCTCACAGTGCCAGGGGCCCGGGTTCAATTCCAGCCGCGGGTGACTATCTGAGTGGAGTTTGCACATTCTCCCCACGTCTGCACAGGTGTGCTCTGGTTTCCTCCCATAATGCAAACATGTGCCGGTTTGGTGAATTGGCCATGCTAAATTGCCCATAGTGTTGAAGGATGTGTAGGTGAATTAGTCAGGGGTAAATATAGAGTAGGGGAATGGGTCTGGGTGGATTAATCTTTGGAGGGTTGGTGTGGACTTTTTATAATTGTTATAATTATAACTTGTTATAAGAGGTTATAATTCTCCTATAAAATGCAGCCTAGGAGTTTGTCCTAATTCTAATACATACAAATAAGATGATGTTGTTGTTGTGTTTGTTTGATCTCCTGCTTTTACTACAGTCCTCCATTATATTAGACTACTGTTTGTGTCCTAATTACAATCTGAAATGGTCATTGAAAGCAATTTTGATGAAGAAGGTGAGTTTGCCGCCATTGCCAGTGGTTAGCACTGCTGCCTCACATTGCTAGGGCCTTGGGTTTAATTCCACCCTCGAGTGACTATCTGTGTAGAAGTTGCATCTCTCCGTATGTCTATGAGGGTTTCTTCTAGGTCCTCTGGCTTCTTTCTGCTCTGCAGGAATATTCTGGAAAGGTGGCAAGAGACAGAGTTACACGGAATGGGTGGAGGTGGGATGGTCTTTGGGTGGTCTGTGTAGACCCAATGAGCTGAATGGCCTACTTCCATACTGTAGGGATCCTATGAATCCAGATGCAGCAACACCTGAGGCTTTTTTGTTCACTTTCACCACTGAGCTGCCTCCCGCATATTTGGATACTCCACAGAAGGCATCTGCTCACAAGATAGCCTACTGAGGAATTATACAGATAGGCTTTGGAGCAAGCTTTGAGGTAAAGGTTACCATCACATTAGAAATCCAGGTAACAAGATACTGCCAGTCCCAGGGATGCCTGCCAACATCAGGCAGTATGCAGTGCACACAAGTACTGGGGATGTGACAAGTGTTGCATTTGCAAATCAGCAACATCCTCATCCTGTGGAAAGCTTTCACCAAGAGACAGAGCACAATGTATAATTGAGTTCTTATCAACCCCTTGGCAACACTTTCAGAAAGGATTTGCACTCAATCCGTGTGCATGTGGTATCTGACAACAGAAATAGCATCAGCCACATCAAAGATACAAGTCTGGGTAGCAGCCAAGATGCTTTTTTTTTAATTCAATACCTCACAATCTTTGAGAAAGACATACAAGAGGTGAAAGCACTTAAGACACCCAGGCCAATCTCTGTCTCTTGTTTGTAACTTTGAATAACAATCCTCTAACTACAAAAGAACATTTTGGGATGGACACCTGAGTTTATTGTTTGTTGTTTTACATCTGCCACCTACAACAGTACGAAAAGCTTCATCCAGCCTGGAACCCATGAGACAAACTGAACAAGAAAGCAGTATTTGTATTTCATATTGAAATAATATCTCACAAAAGTTGTAAGTGATTCTAACCTAGGTTTGTAACATAAAAGTTAAAGTTGCCATAGTGCCATTGGACATTAGGGTTGCTCTCTCATTAGAGAGAAACAACTGGTGGTAGTTTAACCTGAGGGTCACCATACTTCAGGCAAGGGGAAAGGGGAGAGGACAGTCCTTCATGGTAATCCCAGTTGGTGTAGAAACTGAACCCGTTCAGTCCGCATCACCCCGTATTGCATCTAGCTAACTGAGTAAATTAACATCAAATAAAGAAAGTAAAAAAGTGAATCAAAGAATCACAGAACTGTTATGGTATAAAAGGGTAACATTTGGTCCATCATGTCTGCCCAAGCTCACTGAGCATTTTATCTTAATACCTAGCTCCTGTATTTCCCCTGTCGTCCTGCACAATATTTAGATTTAAACAATCAGCCAATGCATTCTTGAATGCCTCAATTGATCCAGCCATCACAACACTTTCAGACAGTGCATCTAGACTCGAATTTTTCAATGTGCATAAAGTTTTTTTTATCTTTCTTTGCATTTGATTCATTGGCAAAGCATTTGTTATATCTTGTGTTTGTTTGGCTACGTGTCAATTGCATCAAAGATTTTTAGAATGTTTCTTGTTGTATTTTACCAAGCCTGCCTCATTAACTGCCTACCCTGTCCCATGACAACCATCTCATCCAATTCTAATACCATCTAACCACAAACTGTTCCTGGAAGTTGCCAGTCAATGGATATCTGCCCAAAGACCAGCATCGCTTGTCCCTGTGCCACTTTTCAAAGGCCACCGTGCACTCAGACAAGTGTTGCAAGTCTAATGTTACCCTTTATCAGAAAGATAATGGCACAACAGACACAAAGCCACACTGTGAACACCCTCAGTAAATCACTGCTGCTCTGTTCCCAATGCCAATGCACAGCTTGTCTTCATTCAGAAGGAAAACATCTCATCTCATTAATAATTGGACAGTTCCATATAGGAGCTTTTATTTGCAGTCAGGAAATGGGAGCATGAACAAAATGAGTACAGACTGCAGGTTTACTGTACTCTGAGCACCTTCCCATCTCAGACCCATGTTATTCATTTAACTTTTCATTGAGTTCAGTACAGTCCTTTGTCACATTTACATGACATTTGATGAAGTGATGTACTTTTATTTTCACAGCACCCCTGCAAGTTTTACAAATGATTAAAATGTTTTTAGCTGGCATTCATCTCTTTTTAACCATGATGTGGAGGCAGCGGTGTTGGAGTGGGGTGGACAAAGTTAAAAATCATACAACACCAGGTTATAATCCAACTGGTTTGTTTGGAAGTATTAGCTTTCAGAACATTGCTCCTGAATAAATCTGTTGGACTACAATCTAGTGTTGTATGATTTTTAACTTTTTTTTAAGGCAATTCTGCTAACTTTGGGAACATTAAGGTGCCAAATGGCATGATAAAATTTGACTTTGATCATTATTTGAAGCCTAAGTACATTAATTCTGCATTATAAATGGTTGAAGAAATTATTGTCAATGAAATGTGGTTAGAAATTTCAAATGCATGTTTCATATTTTTTCCCCTTCAATGTCCCGACGTCCCACAGAAAGGAACCCAATGGATTCAGCTATCAAACTGACTCTGCTCATTCTGGACATAGTCCTGGTTATTTCCAGTTGTATTTCACATCTCGTGAATGGCAAGTGATGGCAGCAAATAAATCGCAGGTGGAGACATTCAGCACAGATCTCTGCTCGATTACTAATAACCATGCCCTCTTTTATGTTAACTACCTCAAGAGCTCATTTCTACTCATGCTCCCATGATGAGACCCATCATGTTGAGCATTGCCTCCAAATATCCACTCTGCTCCCTGACATAACACCTTACTGATACCCACCTTGGTCTTCTATGCTCCACTGTGGAGCTCATAGTCATGGGCACTGACAATAACCCATCGTCTCCTGTTATGCCTACCAACCATTCACCTTGAGTTTCCCCGTCACCATCCTTGTCCACATGTGTACAGATGTCTCTGATTCTCCAATCCTCATCAGCCTTGACTCCTCCAACTCTTTAATGTTGTCCCTACAATTCCCCTTGCAGTCAATTGAATGATCAATGTACAGATTGCAAGGACTGTATTCAGCCCAGAACCCTGACTATCTTTAACTGACCAGACCCCTGACAATGATGGTCCATCATGACTGACTATTGCCCACACCTCAGACTATAGTTGGACATATCCCGTGACTATGTTCTGCCCACGTAGGGGATAGACCATCATCTCTGGTTCATGCACAGACTGAGCTGGAGGCAGACCGTACTCTGGCCCCCTGTGTGTTGTGGCATGTTAACCCCATGGATTATATTTTTGTCCTTGACAGATTTCCTCCTGGGAGTCAAGATCACTGATGGACATGGGACCGAGTCAGAAAAACAGGAATCAGGACATGGCTATATGATAGGAGAAAGTGAGGACTACAGATGCTGGAGATCAGAGTCAGAAAGTGCGGTGCTAGAAAATCACAGCCGATCAGGCAGCGCCCAAGGAGCAGAAGATTCGATGTTTTGAGCACAAGCTTTTCATCAGGAATGGCTGTAAGATGGACAGGTCTGATCCATAACCCTGGAAGATTTTTGCAAAATTCCAGAAGTGGAATGTGACATTTATTTGTGTGAGTTATTAAACTCTTGACTTCAGTAGGAGTCTGATTCCTGACTCTGGAGGTTGAGTGTTTGATGCCAATATGTTTTCAATCTGGTTGGGAAGCTGGCGGGGGATACTGGGGAGTAGACAATTCTCTGATTCCAGAATGTTTGCTAACTCTGGTGAGTGTAATCTGATCATGGAATGAAGTTTTCAATTCTTGACCTTAGGCAATTCAGTCCTGACATGTTCTGTTGCACAGCCCTGATGGGATTCCAAACTCTGGCTTTGAATTGCTTTGTACATGGGTCCATGTGAAAAGGAGTTGAGGGGATGCATTCCTGCTTCTCTTGGCCCTTGAGCTGTGTCATAAAGACACTTAATTTCTTCCTGAGGCTGACTGTCAGATTTCTAGATTTCCAAATGGGCAGGTTGGGGGTGGCTTGGATTTGTCTTTCAGATTTACTAAACATGAACACCTGGGCTAAGCTCAATGTACCAGTTTTTGGGTGTTTAAGCTTAATCCCATTCTCCAGGAGTACAGCTCCTCAATTTGTGGTCTCAATTTAGAACATAGAATATTATAGCATAGTACAGGCCCTTCAGCCCTCAATGTGATACCAATCTGAAGCCTATCCACCCTACATTATTCCATTCTTGTCCATATGCCTATTCAATTACCATTTAAATGCCCTTAAAGATGGCAAGTCTACTACTGTTGCAGGCAGCATGTTCAATGCCCCTACTGTTCTTTGTGTAAAGAAACTACCTCTGACATTTGTCCTATATCTACCACCCCTCAATTTAAAGCTATGTCCCCTCATGCTAGCCATCGTCATCCCAGGAAAAAGCTTCTCACTGTCCAACCTATCTAAACCTCTGATTATCTTTATATGTCTCGATTAAGTCATATCTCAACCTTCTTCTCTCTCATGAACACAGCCTCAAGTCCCCCAGCCTTTCCTCATGTCCGAAATGTCAATTTTCCTGCTCCTCGGATGCTGCCTGACCTGCTGTGCTTTTCCAACACCACTCTAATCTTAACACACCGTATGACTTCTTAACAACCCTACCAACTTGGGTGGCAATTTACTTGGACAGCGAGTTCTCTCTGCTCATCTACACTATCGAGAATCTTACCATTAGCCCAATACCCTGCATTCCTGTTACTCCTTCCAAAGTTAATCATCTTACACTTTTCCACATTAAACTCTTTTTGCCACCTCTCAGTGCAGCTCTACAGCTTTTCAATGTCCCTTCATCACTATTCACAACTCTACTGACCTTCGTGTCCATTGCAAATATACTAATCCATCTTTCTATACTGTCATCCAGATAGTTTATAAAAATGATGAACAGTAGTGGACCCAAAGCAGATCCTTGCAGTACACCACTAGTAACTGAACTCCAGGATGAATATCTCGCATCAACCACCACCCTTTGTCTTCTTTCAGCTCGCCAATTTTTGATCCAAACTACTAAATCACCCTCAATCCCATGCCTCTGTACTTTGCGCAATAGCCTACCATGGGGAACCTTACCAAACACCTTACTAAAATCCATATACATCACATCAACCGCTTTACCCTCATCCACCTGATTGATCACCTTCTCAAAGAACTCAATAAGGTTTGTGAGGCACGAACTACCCTTCACAAAATTTGTGAATATTCTGCTGAAACATTCTGCATGCAATTAAGTCCTAACATTGTACTGCAATGTAGATGAAAATATCTCTTTGATTCTGGTTCTTTGATTCCTTCAAGTTCTTTTCTATTTAGTTTCTCTTTTATTCCAACGATTGTGGAGAAGCAATTCCAATGTTGAAGAATGAAAAATGAAATACCAAGAAAGGTGGAAGGCTTGTTTACTTTATATACTGATTTTCAGCCAATTAACATTCTATTCCTGTTTTTAATGAAAGATAACAAACTATTGTATTTTTAAAAAATCTGTCTTAATGTCATCTAAAAGGGGAGTAAAAGGATCAGGGTTAAGGGGAGAATGCAGAAGAACAGGATTGAAAAATGGCAGAGCAGTCTTGATAGGTCGAATGGCCTAAGTCTGCTCCTATTTCTTATTTATGGGAGAGAAAGCTATGCTACAATACATTGAATCAGCTACCTCTTTAAATACACAAAGGTATTGATCTGGCAACATGAAGGAATGCAAAATACGTCACATGGGAACAAAAACAAATCCAGGAAGGAACTATTATTTGAACTGAACATAAATAAATTATAAGAAAATGAAAGAAATCTGGAGGACCTGATTGATAATGAATGGAACAGCGCAACAATGTAGGTGGTCATGAATAAAACAAATCAGTTGTTGAGTTGTATTAAAAGGTTAACAAAATGAAGCAATCCTGCCACTTTATAAATCAGTGGTGTAACTGCCCTAAGAACACTGTGTACAGTTTTGGTCACAACTAGACAGAAACAATCTTGCTGCAATTGAAATGAGACTGAAGAGAGCAGCCAGAACAAAAATGAAACAGCGAGATTGGATGTGGAGGAATGATTATGCAAATTGAATCTGAGCGCACTGGGGAAAAAAAAATGAAGTTGTGAGGTGATATAGTTACTAATTTTAGGGTTCCAAAGAAACTAAAGAATCTAGACCATAGCAAATTATTTCACCTTGACAAGTTAATAAGAAACATAGGACACAAATATGCTTGATGAGGCAGAAATACAAAGCCAATCTTCAGAAACAGAAACAAAGGGGGAATTATAAATACTCTAAAGAAATGCATTTTGCTTAGATGTGATGTGATTTCTTTTTGAAAATATCACAAACCAGACTCCCACATATCATTTTTTTTTATCATTCATTTGGTGTGGGATTGATTGAAGATAATAGGCTGGAATGAAACTGAACAATTTGTTAGACTAGTTTAGAACAAAGGTAAAGGTCAACTGTATTACTGTCTGTCTGGTAACACATGTCGGTTTGACTCAATAAGAACAGTAGATATGTTTCCCAAATGGAATTGACCTCCTTTAGTGAAGCTCCACTGCACTCATAGAGTCATAATCATAGAGATGTACAGCATGGAAACAGACCTTTCAGTCCAACCCATCCATGCTGACCAGATATCTCCATCCAATCTAGTCCCACCTGCCAGCACTCAGCCCATATCCCTCCAAACCCTTCCTATTCATATACCCATCCAAATGCCGCTTAAATGTTGCAATTGTACCAGCCTCCACCACTTCCTTTGGTAGCTTATTCCATACACATACCACCCTCTGTGTCTCCTCCATGGTAAGTATATTCTTCCTTAGGTAGTCAGTACAAAACTGCATTCAAGGCTCCAAAGTATTGTCTCGCCAAGGCCCTGTATTACTGCAGTAAGACATTTCTGTTTCTGAACTCAAATCTTCTTGCAATGAAGATCAATATAACATTTACCATCCTAATAGCTGGCTGCACCTGTCTGCCTACTTTCACCTGATGAGTGAAAGCTCACCCAGATTCCGTTTTAATATCTACACGTCCCAATATGTCTCCATTTAAATAACACACTTTGCCTTTCCATTTGTCACATTTAGTCATGTTTTATTCCATCTGTCATGCACTGCCCACTCACTCAACTTAGTCTCAATCACCTTGAAGTCTCCTTGCATCCTTCTCACAGCTCAAAATCCCACTCAGTTTTGTGTCATCAGCAAACTTGGAAATGTTGCATTTGGTTCCCTCAGTCAGGTCATTTATATATACATCCTGAATAGCTGGGGTCCAACACGGAATCTTGTGGAACCCCTACTAATAATTGTCTGTACTCAGAAAATGACTTATTTATTCCCATTGTCTGTTTCCTGAACAGCAGATCTTAGATCTGATCCATTGGTTGTGGGATTACTTAGCTCTGTCTATCACATGCTGCTTTACTCTTTGGCATAGAAGTAGTCCTATGTTGCAGCTGAAGGATTTTGGCACCTCACTATTAGATGTACCTAGTGCTACCCCTGGCAGTCTCCCCTGCAATCTTGATTGAGCCAGTTTGGCTTGATGGCAATAATAAAATTGGCTAATTTCTGGGTTAAAAAGTTACAGGTTCTAATTGGGGAGATTAAATTGCAAAGTATACATAATCCCATATTATTGCCACAGCATAACCTTTCCTATTATACATACACTCTTTGTTGTAAATATATGTAAGAAGGTACACAAATTATCATGGAAACTTATGATGTTTCTCCACTAGACAAAAGCTATACATATAAGCCAAAGTCACATTGTAGTAATTTCTGTTCTAACACACTGGTTGCAATACAACAAATGGTCTGTATATCATAAACAGATTTGGGATGTCTTTGACAGGTTAGGAATAGAAACCACATGAATGAAAGTGAATGAATATTTATTAATTGATCACGCAAATTTCAAAAATATGGTTCAGGAAGAACCGGTCAGGGATCAAAATAATATTCCTTTTCCACTTCACAGTTTTTTTGAGTTTTTGGGGGCTGCTTTTTCATTCTCCTTACCACATTTATTAGCTGATACAATTAGTTAGTAAGAATGCCTTCAGTATTTATGTTAATATATAGGCTTGGGCTGACAAGTGGCAAGTAACATTCACACCACACAAATGCCAGACCATGACCATCATCAATAAGAGACACTCTAACCACTGCCCCTTAACATTCAATTATATTACCATCACTGCATTCCCGCACTGTCAATATCCTTGAAGTTACCATTGATCAGAAAGTCAACTGGACTCACCATAAAAACACTGTGGCTACAAAAAAATGTTTGAGACTAGGGATAATGTGGCGAATAACTCACCCCCTGACAACCTAGAGTCTATCCACCATCTACAAGGCACAATTCAGGTGTGGGATGGAATACTCCCCACTTGCCTGGCTGGGTGCAGCTCCAACAACACTCAAGAAGTTTGGCACCATCCAGGACAAAGCAACCTGCATCTACAAACATTCAATCCATCCACCACTGACATTCAGTAGCAGCAACATGTACTATCTACATGATGCACTGCAGAAATTCACCAAAGATCCTTAGATAGCACCTTCCAAACCCATGACCACTTCCATCCAGAAGGACAAGGGCAGCAGGTACTTGGGAACACACCACCTGCAAGGTCCCCTCCAAGCCACTCACCACCCTGACTTGGAAATACACTGCCATTCCATCACAGTTGTCAGGTCAAAATTAGATCATAATTTTCACTGAAATCATTCTCGTCTGCTTTGGAAGAATGGTTCATTTCTTGCTTGGGGACTGTTAACACTGGTTCTGATCTGTGGATCACTTTTCCACTGGGCAGTATTTTGTCTTTTCAATACCCTTCATGAAAAATGTTGTTAATTGAACCTAGTGGCCGGTCCATTGGTGAGATGATGGCCTAGTGGATTGACAGTCCAGAGATCCAGATAACATTCGGGGACCTGAGTTTGAATCTTGTCACAGCAGCTGGTGGAATTTGAAATCAATAAGAGTATGGATTTAAGAGTCTAATGATGACTACGAATCCATTGCCACTTGTTGGGAACAATCCAACAATGTCCTTCAGAGAAGAAAACTACCATCCATACATAGTCTGGCCTATATATGACTCCAGGCCACAACAATATGGTTGACTCTTCATTGCCCTCTGAGCAATTAGGCATATGCAATAAATGCTGGTCTAATTAGCAATGCTCTCATCCCATGAATTAATTTTAAAAAAACTTCCCTTACCTGGAGGATTCTCAAGTTCCTGAATTTCCTTGTTGAAAAACAGCTGATCAGTTGAAATAAATATTTTCCTATTTCTTGTGTGGGTTTCTTGGATCAGGCAATTTTCTAATTGGAAGAACCAGTCATTATTTTTTTCCTACTATCCTGCATGCTTAGATCTGACACTTAGATCTTCCTGACAGTGTTTTGGATCTACGAATTTTGGTTTCACTTTATGCAGCTTATCTCTCTTGAATTATTGATTGGGCTGGATGTATTCTGTTACCCACTGTGGTCGTTTGACTGATGAAATAAGCTTTCTCAGACTCTCTGTCATATTACTGAAAGATTCTGCTCACTTAACACTCATTCTGTCACTGACATTGACAGTTTTGGTTTACAAGAAAGAGGATTGAACATTTCCACAAGCCCTATGAAACCTGTGTCTTATCAGATCTCTTAAGCCTGTGTAAGTGATCTCATTGGATTTTTTTCTTCGATTTGGTTTCCCCATAACCCAGTGCATTGTGTCTGTTCAAACAACCACCGAATGACGTCTTGAATGTCCTGATTGAATCTGCAGCCATCACAATTCCAGGCAGCACATTCCAGAACCTAAATCTCACTGTGTGAAAACATTTTTACTTACGCCATGTTTGCTTTTTGCAAATTACTTTAAATCCTTGCCTTCTTGTTCATCAGTACTGGTATGAATGGAACAGTTTTTCCATATCTACTTTCTCCAAACTTTTAATGATTTGGAAAACTTCTGTCCAAGTGATTCTTACCCTTCTCCTCTTCAAGAAAAATAATCTCAACTTTTCCACTTTATCTTCACAACAAATGGATCTCAACCCAGAAACCAGTCTTCTGTGATCTCTGTAATGTGCTCATTGATACACACAAAACTCCAGATGAGGACTAACTAGCGTCTCATACAAATCCAACATAGCATGCTTGCTGTTGTACTCTAGACCTCTGCTAATGCAGCCAACTGCTCTTGCCATCTGTCTCATCACCTTTAATAACTTACACATTTATTGATCCAGATCTCTCTGATCAAGTACACCCTTCTTGGTGCCTTGCACACCACTTTATCTGCCTCCTTGCCTCTTAGCTTCTTCTTAAGGGGCCCAGAAAGCTTTCAATTTACCCGATCAAAAACTAAAATCTGTCTGGGTTGCATTCCTGCAAAGTCTCACAAATACATCTATACTGAATTGTTTTAGCTTGTATATGAATGAAATATTTTGACCATCGCTAAATTAATCAACATTAATTTTGTTTAGCTTGTTTCCAGAGCTTACAAATTTCTTCGAGAAAATCAGAAGTTTGGCTGAATTGGGAATCTACTTGACATGTATATAATCTCATTTAATTTTTCCTTCATTGCGTGATGCCTGAGGTTCATTCATAAATGTTTTTCAGATTCAGCATTATATATTTTCTCCACAAAAAGGTCGACCTTTCCATTATCTCTTGTTTTTTTTAATTACTTCAATTGCATGCCTTTACTTTATGAGACTGATTCATGCCCTTCTGGATCTGGAGATAGTGACCTTTCATTTCTTGCTTCTCAATGGACTCTCTTTAAGTGTTAATTAAATGAGAAGTAATGATAATACTTACAACATTATTGATGGACAAGCTTCACTGCTGACCTAAATTACATTTTGAGTCTCCAACAAACCTTATGAGTGGAATGTAACAATTCTTCAATCATTGAGGATGGGAATTTGTTTTTTTTTCTCATAGTACAAGAATGACATCCATTGTCAAAGAGGAACTTGTGAAAAATAGCCATGGCAAATCTCAAAGGGAAAAAAGATCAGCAGGAAGCAAGTGGATATCAAATTAATGGGAATGTAATTAGTTTGTAATTCTGTTGCCTTTTAGTAGGGACAGCAGTTTGCTATCACTGTTTTCACTGGATGTTCCTTGAATTAAAGATGATATAGACTCGTGGTCATGCCATGGGGTGAATGCTGGTGATTTTGGTGACTGCATGTGACTTTGTTTAACATTAGGATCTTTAAACTGGAAGGATTAATAATATTAAATTTAGCCTGCAGCCACAACATTAGGTGCAAAATGTTTATTCTTTTATCTTTTTGTGTGAGTGTAAGTCATAGGATTCCGACAGTGCGGAAGCAGGCCATTTGGCCCATTGAGTCTACACTGACCCTCCAAAGAGCATCCCACCCAGACCTGCCCCACCTCTGTGACCCTACATTCCCCATGAGTAATCTATCTAGCCTGCGCATGTGTGGACACAATGAGCAACTTAGTACGGCCCATCCATCTAACTTGCACATCTTTAAACTGTGGGACGAAACTGGAGCACCTGGAGGAAACCAGCACATACACGAGGAGAATGTGTAAACTCCACATAGATAGCCATCCAAGGCTTGAATCAAACTTGAGACCCTGACACTGTGAGGCAGCAGTGCGAACCACTGAGCTACCGTGCCAGCCAGTTCGTGTGTATTTTAACATTTTATCGAAATCAATTTAAGTATAATACAGCTAACCTCTTTCCTTGTCAAACTTAATGAAACCGGTTTATTCTTTCATGATCGCAGCACATAAGCAGTTAAAAATTGATCAATTTGGCATTTTTTAAGAAACAAAAAAAAACTTGTTGTCAAGTGAGGAGAAGGAAAAGAGATTAACCACTTAAACCTTGGTGTGAAAAATCTTAGTTATCATAATAGGCTGAAGAAACTGAGCCTTTTCATGTTGTTACTTTACTGAAGTCTTTAAAATGGTGATAGAACTTGAATGAACTCTATGGAGGCCAGTAGCTCTTTATCAAATCATCCTTCACTTATACATACACAGTACAGGGACTCTTAACAGCTCAGAGCCAGTTGCTTGAGTGAGGAAAATCCGTGAGACTCCTGTTTACTTTTTTAAATTTTATTAAACAAATTACAAAAACAGTTTACAACAAACAGTTACATTTACAGCTGAATACAAAAGACAGCAATTTTACAAGGGAGAGGAGCAGCAAAGCTAGGCCCTAAACCCTACCGTTCAAACAGTTTACAGGGACATGAGGAGACTTCTGTTTACTTTTTTTCTTTTCTTTTTCTTTTTTTATTTTTTTTCCTCTTTTAAATTAACCCGCACACTACCGCCTAACTGCTGTAGTGCTTATTTTTTCCCCCAGCACCCATGGTGTGTGTGTGCAGGTGTGAGACACGAGGTGCATGAATCTTTATTCAATTTCCACCAACAGGAAGATAGGAAAACACCCGGGTGGCCAGTGAAAAGCAGTGCCCTTCACATCAAAGGGCAAATGCTGTGTGATCAAAGACTCCTGTTTACATCTGTCAGCCAGAACTCCTTGATTGGCCCAGGTTAACAACTCCAATCAAGAGACTCATACACATTAAGATCCACCCGGTCAACTACAGAACTAAACTACTTGAACAACTTTCAACAAAATGAGCATGCAGAGCACTGGCGCAAGCACAAAGCTAAGTGAGATGTCACTTAGACAGAAGACCATCAAAACTTGGAGCTAAACTTGCAGGCTTATTTGGTGAATTGGATTTGTTGTGACTGTTGAAAATGGAACATACATGCCTATGTACAAATTAGGAGCAGTAAAAGTCTGTTCAGTCCCTTAAATCTGGTCCACCATTCTAACTATGGCCTCAACATGGCCTCATCGTGGGCGGCACGGCGGCACAGTGGTTAGCACTGTTGCCTCACAGCACCAGAGAGCCGGGTTCAATTCCCGCCTCAGGCGACTGACTGTGTGGAGTTTGCACGTTCTCCCCGTGTCTGCGTGGGTTTCCTCCGGGTGCTCCGGTTTCCTCCACAGTCACAAAGATGTACGGGTCAGGTGAATCGGCCATGCTCAATTGCCCATAGTGTTAGGTAAGGGGTAAATGTAGGGGTATGGGTGTGTTGCGCTTCGGTGGGTCGGTGTGAACTTGTTGGGCCAAAGGGCCTGTTTCTACACTGTAAGTAATCTAAACACAACAATCCTTTGTCCTCCCATCAACCAACAATTCCCTGGTTAGTCAAGAGTCTATCCACATGCACCTTAATAATATTCAATGTCTCTGCTTCCACTTGTTTCCAGGGAAGAGATTTCCTGAAACTCCACAATCCTCAGAGAAAAGGAAAATCTTCTCATCTCCACCTTTAATCGAAGACACTGTAGCTATTAGTTCTAGTCTTGGGAGCTGGAGAAAATCCTTGCTATGACTAATATCACTAAATCCAAATAAAAGTTGGTATTTGCTATACAATTCATGGGAACTGTTCTACTGAACTAATTTGGGCTGCCTTTGAGGGGAGTGGTGAGAGAGGAATTGCCCAGTTTTTTTTCAGGTGATCATACTATTGAAGAGGAGGTCATTATGCTTTGCAGTATCAACACTGTTTGTGGTAGGATTAAGTTAAACATCACACAACACCAGGTTATAGTTCAACAGGTTTATTAGAAAGAATTAGCTTCCAAATAAACCTGTTGGACAATAACCTGGTGTTGTGTAATTTTTAACTTTGTCCCCCCCAGCTCAACACTGTCTCCTCCAAATCATTTGATAGGTCTGATACACCTTGTTGATCTTTTTGCATGTTTGCATTGACACTGAGACAATGTGAGAATTGTTTCAATTGCCAGCTGTTATCCACAGTGCCTTGTATTACAGAATATATTTGAAGCTACTGGAGAGCGATATGACGTGGCTCAGACAAACCAGATGGACTCCCTGCTGCTGATTACGTCAAACCATCTGCTTCCTATTCTCAGCCTATTTAACAATAGCTTACCATATGGTTGTCAAATATTTTCAGCTCAGAGCTCACCATTAGTGCTATTCAGATCAGTCTGTCAACTGAGGCCCTTATTCAAGAAAAGCTCAATTAAACCTCAATTTCAAAGTACATATCTTGCAGCTGTTAGCACTTTCCAAGATGGGAAATACATCTGCCCCCATGTAAGCACGTGAGCAACCAGTAAAAGTATATGCAAGTGTGAAAACCTTGCTTATCAGGAGAAAATAAATGATGTTACTAATGATTTTGAAAGAGCAGAAGGAAAAATTAAAGAGATTTAGTAACATGAATAAATGGATGTGGACATCTTGAGCTCTTGGGATGCCACAATCAGCAAGACAATAGAATTCAAAGCTGATAGCTAAAATAGTAGAACATATGTTAGAAGATACCATGCGATAAGCCATGTATTTCTTGGACAAACTTTACATGTGGGTGGCATGATGGCTCAGTGGTTAGCACTGCTACCTCACAACAACAGGGACCTGGGTTTAATTCCACCATTGACTGACTGTCTGTGTGGATTTTGCACATTCTACCCATGTCTGTGTGGGTTTGCTTGGGTGCTCCAGCTTCCTCCCATAGTCCAAAGATGTGCAGTTTAGCTGGATTGGCCATGACAAATTGCCCACAGTGTCCAGGGATATGCAGGCTAGGTGGATTAACCATGGGAAATGTAGGGTTACAGAGATAGAGTAGGTGAGTGGTCTGGGTGGGATGCTGTTCAGAGGGCTGGTCTGGACTCGATGGGACAAATGGCCTGCTTTCATGTTGTAGGGATTCAAGGATTCACCTTCATTGTTGCAGCTATTTGGATCAATAAGACAGCAGAAAAACATTCAAGCCTACAGGTAGTATTCGAGGAGAAAGTGAGGTCTGCAGATGCTGGAGATCAGAGCTGAAAATGTGTTGCTGGAAAAGCACAGCAGGTCAGGCAGCATCCAAGGAACAGGAAATTCGAGGTTTCGGGCATAAGCCCTTCATCAGGACGTTTCGGGCATCAGCCCTTCCTGAAGAAGGGCTGATGCCCGAAATGTTGAATTTCCTGTTTCTTGGATGCTGCCTGACCTGCTGTGCTTTTCCAGCAACACATTTTCAGCTACAGGTAGTATTCCCAAGACATGCGATTTCTAACTTTAGGAAACAGAATTCTGATGGAGCCTTGAGAGGAGGAAACAAAAAGAGAAATCTACCATGTCTAGAGCCAGGATTTTATAGGAATGAGGCTCTCATGTGATTTATTTTAAAATTAACAGAATGAGAAATCTGGTGAGGCCTATCTTGATGTCAGGTGAATACCATTCCATCTTTTTTGCTTTTGGTGAGTGACAAGGTGATTTTCTTGCTAAGCAGCAGTGAGTTGCCCATTAAAAGGGATTATGAGTTGTTAAGCACCTTGCTAAGTACCTAACTTGACATGTTAACATTCAGATCCAATGTTCCTCAACGTGCCAACCAAGCTAAACATCAAAAGAACTTGACACGGAAATTAGAGCACCTAACTGGTGGATTCAGATAGCTACCTGTTCCAAAAGACCTCCATGTTTGCATATGGCCAAAATACAACTCAGGGCAGAATTCATGGGCATCAGCCACATGCACCCTTGTCCATGCACATTCGTACTTGGCATTTTCCAACTGTTCACAATCTCTTCAATACACTCGCAGAGCACTCTGAACATATAGACTTACATTGCACGGTACACTTGCAACTAGAATTTAAAAGCTACTGAAGGAACACATTGTGCAGACAGCCAGAGACCTAGCTGAAGGTCTGGACCAGGCTGCATTCCATGGATGTTCACTTGCCCTCTTTGAGCTTGCTCTCTTATCACCCACCTACAGGCTCACAGCACCCATCACTTCTCCTGTCAATTCGCAATTCACTGTCAGGGGTGTACTTCTTGCTGTGTGTCAGTGTAACACATCAATCTCACACCCGGAAGCTTCCACTGAAACACACTGCATGTATAGCAAGGGGCAGCCAAATCTCAAAGTCTATGGAGACACCTGTCAGCCAGGGTCCTGACTCAATAAATCAATAGCATTCTCTCATACCAGTCCAGGCGATTATCCACAATCATGTATCTCCATGGGGATGTTCTTAGTCAGGGGTCCATGACTTTGCAGTCTGGAAAGTCAATCATGGTCAGTCCACAGCAGCCAGTCCAGGGTGTAGGAGTAAGATGATTGTGGAAAAGCATATCATCAGTTGGAGCCCAGGGCATTTTTTTTAGATTAGATTACTTACAGTGTGGAAACAGGCCCTTCAGCCCAACAAGTCCACACCGACCCGCCGAAGCACAACCCACCCATACCCCTGACCTAACACTACGGGCAATTTAGCATGGCCAATTCACCTG
Organism: Hemiscyllium ocellatum; assembly: GCF_020745735.1. Classification (NCBI taxonomy): domain Eukaryota; kingdom Metazoa; phylum Chordata; class Chondrichthyes; order Orectolobiformes; family Hemiscylliidae; genus Hemiscyllium; species Hemiscyllium ocellatum. Next base: position 21,676,867 of record NC_083415.1, on the reverse strand, counting down.
ACCCGCACATCTTTGGACTGTGGGAGGAAACTGGAGCACCCAGAGAAAACCCACGCAGACACAGGGAGAATGTGCAAACTCCACACAGTCAGTCGCCTGAGGCGGGAATTGAACCCAGGTCCCTGGCGCTGTGAGGCAGCAGTGCTAACCACTGTGCCACCGTGCTGCCCGTTGAGTTTGCCCATTTCTTATGTGAGGGCTGTTTGGTTAAGTTACTCAAGATAGTGGGCTACGGTCAGTCCATTAGGCCCATCCACAGTATCCAAGGGGAACCGAAGTGAGGATAAGGGACAACGAGGGGGTATTGCTATGAGAAGGAGACTCAGCAAGTCATTCTTCAGGATTGGGGGCTGCGTGCTGAGAAGAAACGTAGATGATAATTATGAAGTGGATGAAAATAGTTGTGATGACACATAGAATGGGCAGGGTAAGTGTCTCAACTTGTGAGGGAGGAAGCTGCAGGTCCCACTGATGTGAGGACGATTAGAGGGAAACAACATAACTCACAAGTCCATCCAGACCTGCATTGTCCCTAATACCTGGCCATCCAAATGTATTGACTCCCTGTTTCTGTGCACTTTCTGGACCAGCTCATTTTCACCAATGTTTTTGAGCACCAAGGACTGGGAAAGAACTGAAGTTGTAAGACACATGACAATAGTGTCAGCAAGACCCATGGTTCTGTAGGTTCCTTGTTGCTGTCCCTTCCAGTTGCTGCATCAAGCTGTCAACACAGACATCGATGCATTGCACATACAGTGTGGCCATGCCTCATGCTGAAACAGTTACATTCAGAGCTACACAGAGAGATAAACAACCAGATGTAAGATAAATGCAATGCAATTTCTACAAGAGTGTTAAATTCTGTACAGTGCATTGTTATCTGTCCTTCCAAAGTGCTATCAATAAGTTTTGTTCATCCTCTCCTTCTCACTATGTCTTAATGCACTTCCAGCTTTACAGCTGGAGCAGAAGAAGACGACTCAGCAGCAAAGCTTCTTGAGCCTGAAGGTTTGGTTACTAATGTGTTTATATCTGGGTGGCTTAGAAATGCTGAGGCTATTCTTAGCCGAGGCAAGTGGATCAATCAGGACATAAAGTTTCAAGGATGGGCAGGGGATTGGCATTGTGGAGGTGGAGGCTTCAGCCCCTGCAGTGTCCTACATGGAGACTTCTAAGGAGCCTGTATGTGCTTCCTCCTCCTTGTGAGGACACAGCATCTGCAGAATTTGACATTTTCCCCACTTCCCTGTTGCCATGCTTTTGGTCCTGAGGACCACTAAGTAGGACAATGGAGTGCAAATAGATGCTCACCTTCAGTAGGCTCTGAGGGTGCTGGCCTTGGCTCTCCATGTCACCAATGAACTGTCCATGAAGGCAGCCTTATGAGTCAGTGTGTGTGTGTGTGTGTGTGTGTGTGTGTGTGTGTGTGTGTGTGTGTGTGTGTGTGTGTGTGTGTGTGTGTGTGCTGTGTCTGGATGCTAATAGTACAGGCCCCTCTCCTGCCTGGGTCTGAGTAGGTGCACAGTTGTTGGTGGTCCTCTGACTGCCATCAGCATTTCCTTCTAGATCAGCTGTGGAATTGCTGCAATGAGGTGCTCACAAAATTGTGCTTACACATTTTCTAAGTCTAACATTCCCACCAGGGTTTCAATAGCTGAGCTATGTAGGAGATGCAAAAAGCAGCATTGCTGATGTTTTTCCTCTGAAGCCTCAGTACCGTTGTATCCAGAGATAGAGAACGTACCATTTGAGGCAGTTTCCCTTTCCAGTGTCGAGATGGTGGAGGTATTGGTAGTTCTTGCAAGATGAAAGAGAGAGAAGGCATATTGCCAATGGGTTAGATGTGGTGGGCAACGAATGAGATTGACAGTAGGACAGTAGGACAATGTGAGAGTTGTGGTGAAATGAAAAGTAGTACTTAATCAGTTGGTGGGAGATGGATGTTGCACATTCCTGAGGAGCAGTCCCAGCCTTCTCTTATGAGGGGTCAGGATTATCTCCTCAAAGAGGTACGAGCCTAAAGTTTTTCACACTTCTAATTATATTAACTGTTTCTGCTGCTATGGACTATTTTCTCCTGTAATGAGAGAAATGAAGGAGCTGAGTTCAATGAACTTTGACTCTGACCTCCAAGAGGGTTCAAGTCATTAAGTCAAGGAAATTTCCTGCTGATTACCTCCAATTGCATCCCTCATTTCACGAGTCACTATCCCATTGAGTACATTTTGGAAGAAGCACTGAAGGTAACACAGACATGGAACGCACTCCGGGTGACAGATTTCAATGTCTAACCTTAATTGTAGCTCAGTGGCACCACTACTGACAGAATTGATTCAATCCTGAAAGACTTTTACTGTGAGACTGAGCACAATGAAAGGGAGAGAAGGAGGGTGTGCCTGGCGAAGTACCAGGCATAGTTAATGAGGTGTCAACCTGGTGAAGCTGTAACATAGACCACTTGCATGGCAAACAGCACACGTGAGAATCTAAACTTTGAATTTAGGCTGTTGTCAGAAGCAACAAATATGTGTAGATTTTTATTAATCACAAAATGGCTTTCCAATTTAAAATAACACAACAAAATGGCTGAAAGTAATGATTTGACTCTGTGAACTTGTACTGCTGCTTTGCTGAGTTAAGCTAAATAGAAGATAAGAGAATACAATGGATTTTTCATAATATGAAGTATAAGATAGTGATTTGGTATTTGAACTAAACTTGAACTAGCAAACATGGGTTGATTCTGTGCATATAACAATCTGTTTCCCAGGAAATATCACTGGATTATCCTGTTGTCAATCATGTTACCTTATTATATGTGATTGGTCTTTTCTTGTAATTAAGGCTGTACTACCTCTTAAAAAAAATATAAATAACGCGCAATTTTCAAATGTAATTGTGCCATTTCTCCACGGAACACAGAGGCTTTTAACCACCATGTTGCTGGATAAATCTGCTCCAGGCTGCCTTAATTTATTAAACTGGTAACCTTGCTTTAAATAGACTATACTCCTACTAATTCTCTTGACTGATCTCGAACCAAGGGTGCCCCTCTGGGGGATGTCCAGAACTTCACAAGCAGCATGTGCGAGGATGTTGCCAGGACTCAATGGTCTGAATTATAGAGAGAGGTTGGACAAGCTAGGAGCTTTTCCTTTAGAGCAAAGGAGACTGAGGGGGCATCTTGTAGAAGTGTATACGATCATGTGAGGCATGGATAGGGTGAATGCACTTAGTCTTTTTCACAGAGTTTGGAAATCGAGGACTAGAGGACATCAGTTTAAGATTAGAGGGAAAGAATAAATGGGAGCCTGAAGGGCAACACTTTTACACAGAGAGTGGTATGCATATGGAATGCTAGCAGAAGTGGTTCAGGTAGGCATATTAACAACATTTAAAAGGCATTTAGACAAATACATGGATAGGACAGGGTTAGAAAGATATGGACCAAGTGCAGGGAGATGTGGTGAGTGTGGTTGGACAATGTGGTCAGCATGGACCAATTTGGGCCAAAAGGCCTGTCTCTGTGCTGTAGGACACTATAACTCATGAGAGACAGAACAAAGCGATCCCACAACCAGCAAATACAACTAACAATTTCTAGTCCTGTCACATTCAATAATGAATGGTGGTAGCGGGCAATTAAACAACTAACTGAGAGAAGATTCAGCTATAGGCAAACCCAGTGCATCAGTACAAACAAGATTGAAGCATTTGTATTCACTTTCAGCCCCAAGTGCCAAGTAGAAAATTCATCTCAACCTCTTCCTGAGGTTCCTAACCTCACATGTTCCAGCACCTTCAGGCAATTCAATTCGTTCCAAGTGACATCAAGAAACAGTTGAAGGCACTGAATACAGAAAAGACAATGGGCCCTGACAACATTCTGCAAAAGTACTGAACAATTGTTCTCCAGAACTAGTTGCACCTGTTCCAGTATAGCTACAAAATGGATATCTGTTCAGCATTGATGAAAATTGCCCAGGTATACAATATTGTTATGATCCCTGCTAATGTTACAAATCAGGTCCCAAAGAGAGATCACCTGGGTAAAACCAAAACAAAGTGAAATATGATCTATCAAGCCTAATTTCAGACTAGGATCTGACTTACCTAAAATTAATACCAGTTGGGGATCATAACAGTATGGGTTTAACTTTTTTTCAACTTCACCATACTATAATTTGGTCCGTTTTTGCATGTGAGTATGTATATCTGTCATGGTTATATCTACTTATTAAGCTTTTTACCCGAGTGCATTTTGCATTACAACCGACACTTATTTTTGTTCTCTCAAGCGATGTGGCTGGTTTATTTTTTCAGATGTGTTCTCCTAGCCTCCTGCTTGTCTACTTTGCATTTCAGCACCTGCAATTTTAAAAAATATTTCTTCAGATAGCATGTCATAATCAAATATATATTCAATTGAAAACTCACAACTCTTGAAATATTCACATCCTGTTATAAACAACTTCAGGAATGAAATGACAGTAATTTATTCCTCTCTCCAAACTTGGTCATAATACAGGCAATGATCATCGCCAAGAAGTAATAAACAAAACAGATCCCCATGACATTTAATTGCATTGTTATCTCCAAATATCCTGCTATAAACAAGCTGGGGTAACCATTGACCAGACACTGAACTGGACCATATACAAATACTGGGGCTTTAAGTGCAGGTCAGAGGCTAGGAACTTTGCAGCAACTAAATCACCTCCCAACTCCCTAAAGTCTGTCCTAGAAGTAAAAGACACAAGTCATGGGTTTGAAGACATAGTCCCCATTCACCATAATGACTGCAGCTCCAATAATACCCAAAATGCTTGACACCATCCAGGATACGAGAAGAATTAACATTTAAATACAAATAATCTCAATATGCGCAAAGTGAAAATACTGTGACTGCTGGAAACCTGAAATATAAAAATGTTTTAAATGCTCAGCAGGTCAGGACAGCATTTGTGGAGAGAGCACAGGTTTAATATTTCATATCGATAACGTTTTCATCTTGATAACTGTTTACAGATCTACTGAGTATTTCCAGCTTTTTCTGACTTAATTCTCAATGAACCTTTTTTCCTGGTGGGAGGTAAGAATGGAAAAAAAATGAGCAGTGAGTGTTACATTTGTTGTATTCCTGTCTTTTAGTAGCCCATGAATTGTTGTTTTTCAACCTCTTCCGGTACCTTGTTAAAATTAAATGTTCGCTAAAGTATGGTGATGCTAGTTGAAATTAAATGTTCAAATAATTATCCTGCCTCTTTAGAAAGAGCTGCATCCTCACAACCCAACATCCTCTGGATCATATTCACACATTGAGGATGTTTCCAATCATAGTCCCAATGGGCTGTAGAGTGGCAGATGGAGTTTAATTTAGATAAGTGCGAGGTGCTGCACTTTGGAAAAGTAAATCAAACCAGGACTTATACACTTAATGGTAAGGTCCGAGAGAGTGTTGCTGAACAAAGAGACTTTGGGATGCAGCTTCATAGTTCTTTGAAAGTAGTGTCACAGGATTGTGCAGGAGGAGTTTGGCATACTTTCCTTTATTGATTAGAGCATTGAGTATAGGAGTTGGGAGGTCCTATTGCGACTGTACAGGACATTGGTTTGACCACTTTTGGAATATTGCATGCAATTCTGGGCTCCTTCTTATTGGAAAGATGTGAAACTAGAAAGGGTTCAAAAAAGATTTGCAAGCATTGGAGGATTTGGGCTATAAGGAGATGTTGAGTGGGCTAGGGCTGTTTTCCCTGGAGCGTCTAAGGCTAAGGGATGACCTTATAGAGATTTATAAAATCATGAGGGGCATGGATAGGATAAATGGGCAAGGTATTTTCCCTGAGGTGAGGGACTCCAGAACTAAAGGACAGAGGTTTAGGTTGAGAGAGAAAAGATATAGAAAGGGACCTAGGGAAACCCTTTTTGCACAGAGGGTGGTGCATGTATTGAATGAGCTGCCAGAGGAAGTGGTAGAGGTTGGTACAATTACAGCATTCAAAAGCCATTTGAATGGGTATATGAATAGGAAGGGTTTAGAGGGATATGGGCCAAGCGCTGGCAAATGGGAGTAGATAGGGTTAGGATATCTAGGCAGCATAGATGAGTTGGACTGAACGAACTTTTTCCATGCTGTGCATCTCAATGATTCTGTGACTCAAAGCTGACAATTATATCCAACTTAGTTCCTCATATCTACCTGAACTCATATGTTCCTTGAGTATGTCTCCCTTAGATGGTTGAAGGCACGTTCTCCAATTGAGAAGCAAAGGCACAGAAGGTACACACATTCTTAGAAGCAGATGAGCAAATGCTAACAGTATATTCTGCATTCTGTTCTATTACCCTGATGTATATATGTAAGGTATTGTTTGTCTGGATTGCACATAAAACAATACTTTTCACTGCAGCGCTGTACATGTGAAAATAACAAAGCAAATCAAAATCAGGAATTACATCATGAAGAATTTATGAATATTAAATAGTGATAACATCTATTTATTCTTATTGGTTCTTGCAATAGTCAACTCAAAACTTTACCATGCCCTGAACGTCAGAAATCTCCAATTTTATAGGAACTGATCCTTTCTCAATTTAGGAAATAATATTGGAAGTTCATTCAAATTTCATTAAAACTTGGAACTTACTGTTTTGCACGATATTGTTAGAAGATTCAGTGTTCTTTTATATTGTGTCTATTGTGTTGAACCTTTCTCAGAACATAATCTTCGTTTAGCTGAGAACAGCTGGGCTATAGTGAGGTACTTTCCAGAAGATGATGATTGTCATGATTAATAATAATGTAAGTAAAGCTGTGAAAGATAATTATACAAAAATAAATTACTAGCAAAGCTGAAATAGTGAAAATAAATAATGGTAGAGAATAAATGGTACAAAGATTACAGTAAGTGTCAAAATGGCCTATGATTACTGACATATTTCAACAGTAAGCCATCTCCACTGTTTCAATACTGATAATGATGGGAACTGTTTCTAATAGCAGAGAGTCAGTTGGAAAAAGTGAAAACAAAATAATGGTTGATTTCCTGTAATTACCATGTACTTTGAGCAGAAAGCAATTAAGGCGAGAGCAAGTTTTCTGAGTGTGAACCGATTAGCTAAAAGTAAGTTTATTAATATGTTAATTAGGTCGTTTGATGTTCATGAAACACAAAAGAATATACATAATCCCCAGTTAGTTGCTCTTCATCAACCATGTATAAGCATTTGGTAAAGCCACATTCATCACTCTTAACAAGAAAGATACATTTAAAACCGTAATGATTCAGTCCCTTCCACATGAATTAATATGCAGTAAAATATTTCAATTTTGATTATATCTGTAACTATTAACAGTATTGAACAAACACAATCATAGAATTGTTACAATGCATTGAGTCTGCACTGGCTCTCCAATCATTTAGACTTAGCACCAAACTCCTACTTTTATCCTGTGATCGGGCACTTTGCTTCCATTTAAATAATCACTTTATGCCCTCGTGAATGCTTCAGTTTAATCTTCCTCCAACACACTTCCAGACACTAACAATTCAGTGTGAAAAAGAGCTTTCTCTCCTCATATTTGCTTTGTTTGCAAATTACTTTAAAAATGTATCTTCAGACTTGGTCCTTTTCCAGGTGGGAAAGGTTCTATTCCGTCCGGACCTTTCATGACTTTGAAAACTTTTAGTTCTCTCCTTAGGTTTCTTCTCTCCAAGGAAAACAGTCTCAGCTTCTTCAAGCTATTTTCAAAACTTACAGTTCGTCATTTGTGGGTCAGTTCCCATAAAACTCTTCTAGCTTTCTCCGATGGATTCACATCTTTCAAGACTGACAAGTCACATTTTGTGAACTTGTGCCTTACCTGGCGGTCTCTAAATATCCAGCTCATGCTTTTTCCAACAACTTTTATCAAGTTGGTTGGTGATGACAATCACATAATGATGTGAATCGAGTTACATTTCACAGAACTAATAAGGAGTTCTAATTGTTACAGATATGATACTGACAAAGGAAAAATGGTTTATAGTAGATTTATGTATTATGTAGAACTATAGATATTGTCTTAATACATATTTTCATGGGATGTTTGTTTTCCACTTACTAATCATAGAATCCCTAAAGAGAGGAAGCAAGCCACTCAGCCCATCCAGTCCACACTGACCCTCCGAGGAGCATCCCACCCAGATTAACCCCTTACCCAATATCTGTAACTATGCATTTCCATGGCTAACCCACCTAGCCTGCACATCTGTGGACACCATGGGCAGTTTAGCATGACCAATCCACCGAACCTGCACATCTTTGGCCTATGGGAGGAAATTGAAGCACTCTTGTGGTGATCCTTCTTTAACAAAGTTGTGTTGTCCTTGTTTTTTTTTCTGAAGAGTTTTAGGACACAGATTCCAAAATGTCTGGCTTGAACTACTTGAAGAAGCTTTTTTAAGTTTAAAAATAAACACTTGTAAATGAATAGAGGTGTGGCCAGATCAACCAGCTCAGCTTTCCTCTGGTTTGGTTGGCTTTGGTTTTAGCAGTCTGGCTATTCAGAGCAAGCAGTCAGTCAGTTTGAGACTACTGGTCAAAGAAATAGCTACATGGAAGAAGGTATTCCATGCTGAATCTCTCTGCCAACTTTCTGACATCTCTCCTGTAAGATCCTGTGTTTGATTTCACCTTTTGTGCCAAGAGTATTTATGGAGATTGCTGCAAGTATTTGGAGCAGCATCGTTAAGTCAGGATAATCTGTTGAGCTTTCAGTCAGGTAAAGTTATTCTATATTGTATTCTCTTTTGTTTGTGTTTCATTCAGTAATCTTGCAAATAAATTCTGTTTTGTTTAAAATCAAGTGGTTGGACCCAGCTGCATCATTCCTGGAATATCTACCTCACACCTGCTTCTAACAATTAGCAACATTAGGGCCTGAGCTATATTTTTGAAACATTTTGAGGGGGTCTAGCTTGGTCCATATCAGACTGGGGTCTCTTTGCAGGGATTTGTTCCATAGTTCTGATTTGGGATTAGGGTTGCTGGACTCGAAGGCAGTGAATGGTAGGTGTTAGTATCTTTTGTTCTGGGTGCTGAATTCTGTTGGTTTAACAGTGCTTGGCATAGCAATATCTCTTTCAGTCACCAAGAATTTTTTGAGGATGGAAGAAGTGACTTTGGGGGTCTTGGAAAAAGTGAATAGGCCAAGCTGCTGGAGCCGGAGCTGCCTCTTTCCATGAGGAAAGGAGAGATTATTACAGCAATCGCTCAGCATTTAAATTTGTTGGAAACATCATCAGAATCTTTGGAGATGGCTAAAATGCAATTATTTTCAATTAGTGAGAGGCAAAAGATAAGGAAAGGGCAACAGAAACAAAATGGTTTGGATTATGATTAAAAGCAGAGGAAAGAGAGAGAAAGAGAGAGAAGAGAAAGAAAAGGAAGAAAGAGAGCGAACCTCTGAAATTGGCACTTAGACGGGAAAGTCAGATTAAAAGGATGGAGATGAAGGCTGAAGGTAAGTTTAGTAAGGAAGAGAGTGAAGATGAGCAACTTCATGGCAGCCAAAGGCCTGGTAAGGATCTGTTGAAACAAATTCAAGCATTACCTAAATTTGATGAAAAGGATATGGAACCATTTTCATCTTATTTGATAAGGTGGCTAAACAAATGCAGTGGCCAGTGACCATGTGGATTTTGTTAATCCAAACCAAACTTGTAGGTAGAGCTAGTGAGGTATTTGCATCACTATCAGAACAGGTACCTGGGGCAGATGAGAAGGAAGGTGAAGAAAGCCATCTTAAGTGCATATAAGCTTGTGCCAGGAGCCTCCAGACAATGTTTCAGGAAACTAAGGAGAGACCCTGGTCAAATCTACCTTGAGTTTGGAAGGATCAAGAGGGAGTTTCTCGAGGGCGGGTAAGAGGCCAGCATGGGGTGTCCAGGTGGATGGGGTGTGTTGGATTCTCAAGGGTGCTCATGCCCGAAATGTCAATTCTCCTGCTCTTTGGATGCTGCCTGACCTGCTGCACTTTTCCAGCAACACATTTTCAGCTTTGGAAGGATCAAACAAAGTAATTTTGGTAGGTGGATATGGGCACTAAAAATCGAGCATACTTATGACACTTGGAGAGACAATTATTTTGAAGGAGTTCAAAAATTTACTTCCTGAAGTAATGAGAACTCATGTGGAAGAGCAAAGAGTTAAAACAGCAAGAATAGCAGGTGAAATGGCTGATGATTATGAGTTTGTCTATAAATAAAAGTTTGGCTTCCAAAATTAATTTCAATCCGTGGAGGATAGAAATTTGGGAGAAGAGAAATTCCCGAGTGGAAAGGGGAAGGTAGATCTTGGTGAAGATCATAAGGATAACTTACCACAGGCAAAAAAGAAACCCTTGAAGGGGAAAGAGAAGTTACAAAGCTCCGGTGTTTTCACTGCAATAAAGTAGGTGACATGAAATCACAATGTTGGTGGATTAGATTAGATTACTTACAGTGTGGAAACAGGCCCTTCGGCCCAACAAGTCCACACCGCCCCTCCAAAGTGCAACTCACCCATACCCCTACATTTGCCCCGTACCTAACACTACAGGCAATTTAGCATGGCCAATTCACCTGACCCGCACATCTTTGGACTGTGGGAGGAAACCAGAGCATCTGGAAGAAACCCACGCAGAGAACATGCAAACTCCCCACAGGTGATTGCCTGAAGTGGGAATTGAACCCAGGTCTCTGGCGCTGTGAGGCAGCAGTGCTAACCACTGTGCCGCCGTGCTAACCACTGTGCCACCGATTAGGAAAGTAATGGGAAGCTAGGATGTCAGAAAACAGGATAAGCCAGTGAATTTTGTTAGAGTGGTAACGGAACGCATGGTGGAGGCTAGAAAGCTGCACCAGAACGTACAACCTGGTCAGAGGTTGGTTAAGGATGAAGTGCCAGATCTTCTCACACCATATACCTGGGAAGGTAAAGTTTACTCGCAAAGGACAGGAGCAGCAGGTAAAGAGATTACAATATTGAGAGATACAGAATGCTCTCAATTTTTGATGTTGAAAGGTGAGGAAAAATGTACCTCTGAAGGACTATTGCTAGAAAAGTTACTAGTAACCAGAATTCGCGGTGAGACAAGAAGAACCCAAATATATATTAGAGTGTCCAGTGAAGAGTGGAGAAATCATGGTAGGATTACAGGGCAAGCTCTCAGCTCCTGTAATACAATTTGTCCTGCCTACTGTGGATGAAAAGTCAGTGGAAACTCAGGTAACTGAACTGTTGTAGGACACACATCCTGGGAGTTTTCCTGACTGTATCGTAAATGGGTTACAAGGTCACCAGTTGAAACAGGAGAGGTCAAACAGCACAGATAAGAAAGTTGAAGTGGAATTAGCAGAGACCCTGTTTGATCAGATGATGAGATAAAGCAGATAGATGACAAAGCAGATATCTTTAGTTCAGAGAAATTAACTGAATTACACCAGAAAGATGAAAAACTAAACCAATTGTTTTGACTTGGATTCCATTTACCACCCCCTGAGAAGTAGAACAGGAAATGACATCACCACAGGAAATGATACCACCAACCGAAGGAAACCGAAACACAAATAAAAAGTGGGCCACACCACCAGTGCTTCATTCGGAGTCTCACTGATGATGTTACCTAAGATGGTGAAGAAACATCTGCAACCAAACCTTCCAGCTCAGTGAGCAAACCTATATCCCGAACCATTACCTGAGCTACAAATCTCAAAGCTTGTTTTGTAGTTTATATTGCAGATCTGGTGATTTCTTAGTCACACATGGAAGGAACATCTGCAACTTTTATCATAATTGTTCAATTAACTTCAGAAGGCAAGCTTGGTGATAAACCTGGCTAAAACTGAATTTGTCAAAGCCCAAGTCACCATCCAGGGTCATGTTATTAGACATGGACAAATAGTCCCACGGAACGCAAAACCAAAAGTAATTAGGGAGTTTCCCATATCATTGACAAAAAAGCAGTCCTGAAATTCCTGGAATTGAGTGGACTTCATCGAAAATTAGTACCAAAGTTTAACAGTGTGGCTGCTCCACTCGCTGAATTGCTAAAGAAAGGCAAAAAGTTTCGGTGGACAGCGGACTGTCAGAAAGCATTTGACAGCCTGAAAGCTGTGTTAACTACTGCCCCAAAATTAGCCACATCTAATTACACAAAGCCATTCAAGTTGGCCATTGATGCAAGTGATGTGGGTGTCGATGCTGTGCTCTTACAGAAAGGTGACAAGAAGGTAGAAAGACCAATCGGGTATGTCTCCAGGACATTGAACATTCATCAGCAGAAACATTTGACTATTAAGAAGGAGACTTTGAGTTTGGTGTTGGCATTACAACATTTCAATGTTTAAGTTACCAATTATGTAATAACAAGACAATCATATACATTGATCATAACCCATTGAAGTTTGGGGAGAAATTAAAGGTCAAAAATTCCAGATGGTTTAGATGGAGTCTGTTGTTACAGCCATTCAATTTGAAAATTGTGCATGTGGCAGGATGAGAAAACATGATTGTCGATGTATTGTCGGCACTTGAATGAGAAACAGAGGTATTCGACTGCCGTAGTAAAACGGACTGAAATAGAAATGTAGTAGTGCATGTTTGCGTGATTATAGTCAATGTAATGTATGTGTGTGTTGTAATGTACTAACAATTTAAAATTAAGGGATTTCAAAAGGAAGCCATCTTTGGATATTTATTTTATTAAGGGAAGAGCCCTCTTGTGATGATGCTGCTCCTTTAACAAGATTGTGTTGTCCTCGTCTTTTTTACAAAAGTGTTTTATGACACAGATTCCAAAATGTCTGGCTTGATCTACTTGAAGTAGTTTTAAAGTTAAAAAATAAATTTGTGCAGTGAAAGGGGAGTGACCAGTTCACCCAGCTCAGCTTTACTCTGGTTTGGTTTGCTTTGGTTTTAGCAGTCTGGCTGTTCAGAGCCAGCAGTCAGTCAGTTTGAGGCTGCTGGTCAAAGAAACAGGTATTCCATGCTGAATCTCTCTGTCATCTCTCTGACATTTCTCCTGTAAGACCCTGTGTTTTTACCTTTTTATCGTTTGTGCCAAAGAGTGTTTATGGGGATTGCTGCAAGTATTTGGAGCAGCATTACTAAGTCAGGATAATCTATTGGGTTTTTGGTAAGATTAAGTTATTCTATATTGTTTTTTATTTTGTCTGTGTTTAATTCAGTAATCTTCCAAATAAATTCTGTTTTGCTTAAAATAAAGTGGTTGGACCAGTTGCATCACTTCTTGAATATCAACTGTACACTGACTTAAAACAATTAGCAAAGTTAGAGTCCAGGCTACTTTCTTGAAATGTTTTGAGGGATCTGTCCTGGTCCATAACTCTGGAGAAACCTAGGCAGACATGGAGAGAATGTGCTATATCCACACAAACATTCACCTGAGGCTGGAATCGAACCCAGGTCCTGGTGCTTTGAAGCAGCAGAGCTAACCACAGAGCCACTGTTTGGCACAAATGATCACCTTCTAATGGTCACTGTCTGCTCCACCATCAAATACCCCCATACGATCACTGACCGTTCACCCTGTAATCACTGATTCCCTATTCTTGATCACAGACCCTCCATCTCTATCACTGATCTGATTCCAATTGCATCTCCATGATCATCCCTCAACCTTCAAACACATAATCTACCCACCCTTTAATGATCATTAACAGAAGGAATCCCACCTCTTTTCAGACTGCCTATGTCATGGCAGCATTTCCCACCTGACAGGGACATAGACATGTGGACTAATCAAATTGGTTTCTGTACAAGGATCCTATTGCGTCAAATGTCTACAGTGTTTAATGAAACCAAACAGATATATCCTTTTGCAACCCCACTCGAAACGTTCTTGTCAGAAAAGAATGGAGACATAGTGTTAGTTCTCAAACAACAGGCAAAAGAAACATTATATTATTCTTTTATCAGTATTAATACTTTATTAAATTTCAGATGACAAGGACTGGAGGAAATCACATTGATATCTGGTTAATAGCAGCTCCATTGAATGCAATATAAACATTTCAACCTGACAATAGTCTTGTGATTAGTATGGCACCTTGACAATCGGCAAGAACAAACTAGGGGAACATCTATTAGGTACTTGGTGCAAGAAAAGTTAAAGTTTAAACAATGGGTTCCTTTGGAAATTATTTATGACAGCAAAAAATTGTTTTAACCTGAATACAAAAAAATGATAAAGAAATTACGCATTTGGCTGTTCTAGTCAGAATCTTACAGGCGCCTGAAGGGTGAGGACAACAACAAGATTTGTGGCAGGGTTGCATGCAAAGTTCAATGATGCCTGTCTTGGGGGTAACTCACTGTATTGTTTATACATTTGTTAAGCAATGTGACAGATTTCATGCGAGGGAGTGGCAAGTTCCAGCCTCAGGCGACTGTCTGTGTAGAGTTTGCACATTCTCCCATTGTCTGCGGGGTTTCCTCCAGGTACTCCGGTTTCCTCCCACAGTCCAAAGATGTGCAGGTTAGGTGAATTGGCCATGCTAAATTGCCCATAGTGTTAGGTACGTTAGTCAGAGGAAAATGGGACTGGGTGGGTTGCTTTTCGGAGGGTCGGTATGGACTTGTTGGGCCAAAGGGCCCGTTTCTAAATTGTAGGGAATCCAATCTAATCTAATCTAAAGGGGAATATAGCTTGTTAAATGTCTTATTAATGTCATAACTTACCTTATTAACATTCAGCTTCTGATCTTACCAAATTCCCTGAAACCCACTAGATGTTGAGAATTCTTGACATCGAAGTAGAGTGGGCACCTAGTCACTACAGCTTATTGCTAGGAGCCTCCTCTTTGCACAGCATGAAGTGGCATCTCAGGGCATGGTCCATAAGAACCTGCCACGTGCACCCCTTCTCCATAGACATTGGCACCTGACCATAGCCAACTGCTCATAACCATACTGGTACCTCTCAGATCCACTTGCTGGTCATTTAAAAAACACAGGCTGCACCACAATGTTCACTGACAACTAGTATTGAAAGGCTGCTGTAAGGATGCTTTGTACACAGGGATAAGTGTGCAGCTCATGTATTTGACTAAGCTGCAAGTCAGGGCTACTCATTTGATTACTCAGCACTCACTCTCGAACTTAACTCCTACCTGTAAGTTTGCAGTATCTATGCCTCACTTTGCCTTGTCTTGCAATGCCACATCTATGACCATATCAATGCTTCAGCCAGAGCTGAAGGCTACTATTGCTGTCATATTGACATGCTGTTTTTGTGTTGAAATATGGATGGGCTACTTGCCAGGAAGGATCTCTCTGCAAGGCACCTCTTGTTGTATGACATGTCCAGGCAGCAATATAACACCGACAGCATGTTCCAGTCTCCTGTGCTGTGAAAACATCACATTAATCATCCAAATGGCCACATCTCAAAGTGAGCGGAGGCTAGTCTTCAGTTCAGTTCAGGAAGATGCTGCATCAGTCAGTCCATGCAAAATCCAGTGTCTTGACCACTGTTGTCTGCTTGTCATATTGAGGGGATCTGCCTGACTGCAATCCAAGGAATGGACAATGTTCTGGTTCATAGGAATGCAGCAGCAGTCAGAGAAATTAGCCATCAGTTGGGAAGCTGCAAGTGCAGCAATCAGGATTCTGATGAATCCTGTCAATGGATTGTTTATGTAAGTCAGACAGAGGTCTGTCCATTGATTGTTAAGGGAAAAACAAGAGGGAACCTGTAGTGGCAGCAAGACGATTCACTGTCAAAATGGGTGTGGGAGTCAAGGCTGAATGATAGAGCCAACAGAAGCATTTGTCGAGGGTATGATAAGAATGGTGATGGGAATGAAACACAGAGTGTATGGTTGGTCAAAGAAACAGAATTCACAGGTGTTATGAAGTTGCAGGCAAGTACTGAAACTTTAAGAGAGAGTGAATGCTGTTCTGAACAGAGAGCTTACAAGCAACTGTGTATATAACCAGATGGCAGTCCTAGAGTGTACTTGAAAATTGAAAATATGTAACATTTGGCTGTGAAATGGATACCTGAGATTTTGCATGGTATCCAATTGAAAGGCCTGTTATTGGCAGAGATCTTCAGTGTGGCCCCCAAGGTGGGAAGTAGTGAAACATTGAGGAGCATGGTGGGCATCATTTAAGGTGTAATGTTGGTGCTCAGGAGGTGGGTGGACAGTGGAGAGTGCAGTTCAATGTGATAGCCTACACATGAGGGATGGGTACAAATGGGTATTGCAAGATAATCAGAGACGTAGAGGGCTATGTGGTGATCAAGTTGGGCCTGGTGCTGACTGTGTCCACTACAAAGCTGCCTTCTGTGCTATTACTTATGCTTCTCTAGATGCATAACTGGAAAATGACCAGGACAATGCCAGGAATGGGCAGAATCAATGTCACTTTGATGGGCCAAGTATGGGATTCACATCTGCTGGACACAGGACATTTTAGGCAGAATTTTTAGATAAAGTATCTGTTTTTAAATGCCAGCGACATTTACATTACAATATTTACTCAGCTATTTGCAATGCAAGAGAGTAGTGCTGAAAAAAGCACAGCAGGCCAGGCAGCATCCAAGGAGCAGGAGAATCGATGTTTTGGGCAAAAGCCTCCATCAGGATTCCTCATGCTGATCTCCAGCTCCTTAGATGCTGCCTGACCTCCTGTGCTTTCTCAGCACTACACTCCTGACTGTGCAGTTCTCAATTTCATGTATTCGCAATGCAAGCAGAGTGAATGATCTTAAATTCAAATGTTGATTAAAGATGCCATTGATCCTCATAAATTGAAGATGAGCATGATGCAGAAGTTGTCAGCATTGAATTCAAAAGAGGTGAATGTTGGGCAAAAGCGACCCCATCACTTGTGCAATTTCCAAAGGTCTGGTAGGGTGTGCACAGCAAGATTTCATCATCTGGTCTGTAAGTGTAAAGTTGGCTGCTTCTGAATGCAATTAAGAGTTGAATGGTTGGTGTGGGCCTGGAACTGGACGGGGATTGGAGTGCAGCAGGTACTTCCTTTTGATGTAAGATGTTCACTCAGCCAGCAAACCACCTTCGCCAAATTGCTGCACTTTCGGAGGCTGGAACTGAATGAATGATGGAGATATGCCCTTCATTACCAGGTTTCAGAATGTCTCACCTTATGGAGGAGTGTACATAGCCTTCATCTACAGAGTATACTACCGCTGAATCTTCTGATACCTAAGAAACCGTTCTGCTCCTTATGTTTTCAAAATAAGACATTTCTAGCAAGAGTCATTCATCCAGCCGCTGGTGGGATGTTGGTTTGTTTTCATAAGAAGTTGAAGGCAGAGACAGGGGGCTGGAGCTGATGGCAAGTCAAGGATTGCTATGTCATTGCATTATTGTTGAGAGACAACATAGGACTGCCAATGCTTGTCTGGGTGCACAACAAATTTTGAAAGGTGGAATGGGCATAAGGTCTTTCAGTAAATATCTGGTGAGTGGTGAGTATTTTCCAGAAATATGGGAGGTAATATAGATCTAGAATTGACATGAGGGATCCTTCATTGTGGGGCAGGTAGTTAATAAAGTGAGTTTAGTAAGATCAGCGAAAAATCTTACTGTACAAATCAGTAAAAAGATTTCCAGAAAGCTTGATGCAACTTGCACACAGCCAAAACAAAACATGAGAATCAGCCTTATGCCTAAGTGTGAATTAACAAGAGGTCCTTTAGTATAGCCTGTCTTATACTGCAGAATACATTGCTCCATTAGCTGAACTCAGCAAAAGTCTTTTATGATTGATTTCATTGTCAATCTAGCGCACGTACAACTGCAGAGAAGATCCAGAAGCATACCATAATAGCTACCATGCTATACTTGTGTCAGAAATTGAGTTTAGCAATTTCAAATCCATTAAATTTCTTTTTAAAGGAAGCAATATGCATTATTGTTAAGTTTTGAAGAGTATTTTCCCTTTGCATAAGTCTGTACAAAGCTAGCTATAAGGCAAATAAAATTGATTTTTTAAAAGAAAAATAGCTTCACATAATTTCTGGATACCATGGAGTCTGTTTCTCTTCAAGTCAACTCGAGTGAGAAATATAAATGAGACAATATGTTAACTTTCTTTGTATCTTGCTTTTTCTAAGAAAAAGACATTAAACTAGGTGACAGAACTACGTGACTATAACCCAATACATCAAGCCATCTAGAAAAGGATGGAATTTCCAAGTACTGGTAAGATTATTCCAGATAATGTGGAGATTGCCAGTGCCAAAATTGTAGCATTGCCAAAAACACAGATTAACTGTTTTGCAAAATTCTCTTGAAATAATGATTTTTAATAACAGTTAAGTATAAAATATTGGTAGTTTCTTAGTCAAAAAATTCAACACAAAATGATCTTTGAAGTTGTGGCTCATTATGCTTCAAATAAATTCCAGATTATACTTCATTTTGTTGTAAAATTGTTGAGTTCTGAGGATACACATCAAAGCCCATGTTAATATTGTGGAACATGGTACTTTTAACAGGAGTCAGAATCATTTATGGCTATTGCATTTGTGCTTTGGAGGTATGCAGAGATGATTGTCACTATGTTTTATATGTGAACATGTGCTTTATGACAATGCTTTTAAAATTTCACCTGAAGGTACAGATGATCAACATCACAATCCGTCATTAGAAAAGGAAATGTAACCTCACAATCCTTGCTATCAGCATTCTGACATTTCTCTTTATGTTCTCTTCCAATGCATAAATGTTGGAAAGGAATATCTGCCTGTCCTCATGAAGGTGGTGCAGGCTGTGGTTGAGACTTGTCTGTTAATGTGAGCCAATTTCCAACTTCAAGTTGTAGCTCCCTTGCACACGCATTCACTTATTGAAGTATGCTTTTGTTTCATCTTGTCATTTTGCGATTTCTGCTGCTTTCATTCTGATATTAATAGTTGTACCTTCCGAAAAATGGTCTGTAGCATGCAAAATTTATATCCATTCAGCTCAGCGTCTTTCTGATCAGAGAGTGTGGTAGGATCAATATAGTAATACCAAATTAGTAGTGGTAGTGAGTAATTCAGCCTTGTGAGCCCGCTCCACCTATTAACATGATCATGGCTAATCTTAGAGGAGAAAGTGTGGTCTGCAGATGCTGGAGATCAGAGCTGAAAATGTGTTGCTGGAAAAGCGCAGCAGGTCAGGCAGCATCCAAGGAACAGGAGATTCGACGTTTCGGGCATAAGCCCTTCTTCAGGAATGAAGAAGGGCTTATGCCCGAAACGTCAAATCTCCCGTTCCTTGGATGCTGCCTGACCTGCTGCGCTTTTCCAGCAACACATTTTCAGCTCAAGGCTAATCTTACCCTGATCTCACATCCAATTTCCCAACTGCTTCCAACAGACCTTTATCGCACTTTTCATCAGGAATATATCAATTTCTTTCTTGAATCTGTTGATTGATTCTATCTCCACTGCACATGGAACTCAGTGCCACAGAGTGCAATGTAGGAGAGGAATGGCTTGACCAAACATTTTCTGTTCCACTTGGGAAACCAGCAAAACTTCAAATACAATACAACTGTCAGTAAATAGTGTAAGCTCAGTGTATATTCTGAATCAAGGGACTGTTTCTTCCTCTATTTCAGAAGACATTTAGTTTATGGGGACTTGCTGACTTTCTGAAAGATGTTGTCCATCACTGATTCTGCCCTCAGCTCCTCTTGTATACCAAGATACTTGGTTACTTGTAGAATCACCATAGTCGTGCTGTCTTCAGCATTGCAAGTCACTTCTCAATCACAAATTCAGCTGAACATATCATTCTTGGTTAAATGAAGCTTCAAGGTACTTAACCTTGAAGTTGTACTGATGAAGATGATTTGACCCCTGGCAGATACAAAATGTTTGCTGTTGATCTGACTAACACTGTAGTCTCAGTTTAATGATTAATATCTCGGTATATATTTTCATTTTGCATCTTTGCAAAGTAGTTTCTGAAGAGGCACTGTGATTCCTTTGTTCTTAGAAATGAACTTGTGGTAGGGTTTATGACGTAAGCTCCTTCATGATCGACGGGGTCAAAAGAACATGATTGGCTTTGACACGGTCATATAAAAACCTTACTACAGTCTCTACCACTCTGTACACTAAAAAGTCAACCTTAGATACTCATCTCCTAATGTCAATGCACAGTCTAAATTAGTCTTTTTCTTATTGTACAATGGCTGGGGTTTTATATTTATGGGATAAATTGATTAACTTCATGATACTATTTGCTTCAAATTGCTTCAGCTCCTGTGATACTTCAGCACAGATCGCAAATGGTAACCATCTCAAATTTTGCAAAACTGGTGGAACTCTGGTGGTGTTACGAGAAACATGACAGTACCCTTTAATCTTCCAATTCCAGTAAATAAGGAAAAATACTGATATATGCTGGCAGCAATTACTTCAATGTACATCAAATTTAAAGCCAAACTCATTAGACATTTTTACCTCCAGAAGGTATCAGCAATCTTGACCAAACAGTCCTTAAAATGACCTCCATGGTGTCCTTGTGAGTGGGGTGGTCAGGCTAGTTGAAAGAGGAAGCAGTGGCTCAAGATCTGCACAGTGTACACTTTGCATATCATAGAATCACATAATCCTTAGAGTGTGGAAGATGGTAATTCGGCCCTTCAAATCCACACTGACCCAACAAAGACCAGCCCAGCCAGACCCAGGCCCTTACCCCATCATATTTATCATGGATAAATCACCTCGCATATCCCTGAACAATACAGACAATTTCAGCACTGCTAATCCACCTAACCTGCACATCTTTGGACCGTGGGAGGAAGCCGGAGCAACCGGAAGAAACCCACACAGACTTGGAGAGAATGTCACCCGAGGTTGTAATCAAACCTGAGTCCCTGATGCTGTGAGGCAGCAGTGTTAACCACTGAGCCACTGTGCTGCTTAATTTACTCCCCAACTAGAGCTGATCTTTTTAATAGATTTAGCATTTTTTCAGCTGGGATGTCCTTCAGAGGAGGTTGTAGATCAGTAACAGGTATGGAATCTGTTATTGAGTAAGTATGAGAGTGAAATGAGGACGGTGGTGCTTTTGGAGATGCAGGTCAGACCTTGTGGGTGGTGTGGTGATAGATCACATTGTGCTGGGCTGTGGTGATCAGAAGAAAGTCCAACTGTTCTTGAAGGTTAACATGTCTTGATGAAGATTTCTTCAATTTTAAGCATTCAAGAAGGCAATGAATGATTACTTAAAGGAAATAATATGCAAGGCTTTGTGGAAAAGGTGGGACAATGGCACTATATCATAATACTCATTTGGATTGTATTGGATTGTGTTCAATAGCGACTGAAATGAATGAGTGGCGAAAATAGCCGCTTTATTGAGCCTCTGTAATGGCACAGTTCGAGGCAGTGATGGAATCCTAAGTACAGTTTTACAGTAGCCTCTTTAATACACAGTTTTTACATACATTAAAAGTTTAGTACTATGGTGTCATATAGTTATATTTATTGTACACAAGTTTGCATGACATCTGTCCTGGGAAGCAGGAGATAGTTTAAGTGATTGCTAAATGCTGGTTAATATTCCTGATGGGGTTAGAATGTCTGTCCGGTCTGAGCTTGCATAATTAAGAGGCGCTAAACTTTTGTTTTTAAGGTTAGTGATGTTAGTAAAAACATGAGACCAATATGATCCAAATAAGTGAGAAATTATATGTGTACTAAATAAAATTATTGAGGATATTAAACAGATCCCCTGCAGCTGAGATTTCATTTCTATTGCTAGTTTTTGACAGTTCCTACACATTCATCATGCAGTTTCATGGAAGTACTGTTCTGATAGTAACTTTCTTAAAGGAGGTAGTGGCCCTATTTAGTACATATTTAAAACATATAAATCTGTATGTTAGGACAAGATGGTAGTGCTAAATGAAAAGGTAGAAATAGGTAAAACAGTGTTGTAGAAATAGGTAGTATACAAGGAAATTTCAAAACGATAAAAAGCAGTAGACTGTAGGGACATGCTGATGAAGGAAACTGTTTGATGTCCAGCAGTCTACTCACATCCTGAGAGATGGGTACTAGGGGTTAATTAATATTATAATCCTTCTGCAGTCATGATTTGAATGCAGTCGCGATTTGAGAGTTGGAGATTCGCACTTGCAGTGTCAGCATTTGTTTTATTGTTGGTCAGTTAGCCTGGATGATTAGAGTGTGGTGCTAATAACACCAAGGGGGCAGGTTCAGTCCCCATACTGGCCTGATCTGTGGTCATGATTTGACACTTGTGGATTCGCACTTGCAGTGTGTATATTTGCCTTTGCTTTTAGGGCGGCATGATGGCTCAGTGGTTGGCACTGCTGCCTCACAACACCAGGGACCCGGGTTCGATTTCAGCCTCGGGTGACTGTATGGAGTTTGCACATTCTCCCCCTGCCTGCCTGCGTGGGTTTCCTCCCACAATCTAAAGGTGTGCAGGTTAGGTGAATTGGCCTTGCTAAATTGCCCATGATGTTAAGGGATATGTTGGTTAGGTAGACTAGTCGGCATAAATCTAGAGTAATGGGAGAATGGATTTGGGTGGGATACTCCTCAGTGTGGACTTGTTGGCCTGAAGGGTCTGTTTCCACACTGTAGGGAGTCTATGATTCCATAGTTTCCAGTGAATTATAGAGACATGATGGTAGGTTGGCATCGATCTGAGTATGAACACTTATTCAGGGGTAGCCTTTGATAAGGAAACAGGTCTTGCAGCATGGGGCCAATAAGAATTGAAAGGTTTAAGGAAACAGTAATGGGTTGGTAGCCTAGGAAGCAATGTTTAGTTTATCTTGTAGGAATAAAATGTACTACATAAACGCAGTTTTATGAATGAATGGATGAAACACAGTGTAGTAAACGAGGAGTGTTTGTGAGTGAGTTAGTAAAGAGAATCATAATACAATATCTCACAGAGAGCTAGTGCAGACACAATGGGCCAAACAGCCTCCTTCTACATTGTAACATTTTGTTGATTCTTCTGTGATTAGTTGAAGAACCATATTGTTACTCACTGTGCTCATACAGAGGGTGTTGTACAGAATCAAATGCTTAACCATGGCAAACTTTTGTTCAAAAGCTTCTGAAAAATCTCTGGGCCACTTCAGTCTAACGCATGACAAAAAACATTCTTTCACTGCTGACCTCAAAACCAGGTCAACCTGCTGATGTGGAAATAAAATATCCCATGGAATGACATCTGAAGAAATTCAGAACATCTGGCTCGCATTCTGACAAGAAATATATCCAACATATCCAAATGGATATCTCCTTGACATCCTACACTGCATGCGCTATAACATTGACGCTTGTTATCTCCATTTTCGTGAAGCGATAGGCATCAGTACTGCTTAGATAAAGAAATGCATCTGAAACCTGAAGTGTTTTTATCCCCCAGCAAAAGTTTGAAAATAAAACTTTATTAATTAGTGAGAATATCATGCAAAAGAAGTGTGCTGTGTCTGGAATTGTTTTCTCATAATGGAGTGTAATCTGCAATCTATTGCTACAGAAGGCAATTCTTATCTAGCTGAGAGAACACCATTTGCTTGCCACCACAAATGTCTGGGAAAACAGAATGCCCTACAGCTCTCTATATCCTTTATTTGCTACAATTGGATTTTTCCTGCAAGATAAAATGTGGCTGTTTGGAATGATTATTGGTACTCTGTTATATTAAACGGTTTGAAACTGGAAATCATTACAATCATTACGTTATTGTCAGTCTACCTATCATACAAATATGATATTAAATACGTTTCACAAAATAAGGTGCAATAAATTGTTTATTCTGCCCAATAATTCTTTAGCTGAAGCTGAACTGCTTAGAAGATGTTTCCAAGGGAAACTAACTCATATTGAATGAATAGGAATTCTCTAAAATACATATATCTTCTGTGAGGGCACATTAACAACAAATAATGCTTTATGCTGCACCAGAGGATTAGATTTAATGCTGTGTTTACTAGAAGTTTTATGTATTTTAGAGAAATAACTTCTCCACTTTACTTCATAGATCTATCTGGTGGGGAGATTTGATCACTGGTCATTAGGCAATCTTTTTCCTTAATTTTCTTCTCACAGCAAATGGATATTGATATAAAGTGTGCTTGCAAATCCCCTACATGAATATTGGTGGCTAATGACAGTCACAACATAGAGAATTACACTATATATGTTTCCATTAGAAAGTTTACTATCTTGTAACTCCCATAATTCTTCAAGTTATAAGCATCTTTGTGATATAGTAAAAGGTAAGGCTACCAAAATCTTATCAGACAAAGGGCTGCTCTCCCCTTAGAAAGAAAAATAGCTGGTGGTTATTTAGCTTGAGGGTCAGCACATCTCAGGTGAGGGAAGAGACTGAGAAAGAGAATCCTTGATGGTTAAAAACCAAAAGAACTGTGGAAGCTGTAAATCAGAAACAAAAACAGAAATTGCTGGAAGAGCTCAGCAGGTCTGTCAGCAACTGTGGAGAAAAGTCAAAATTAACGTTCTGGGTCGAACGACCCTTCCTCAGAACTACCAGTTAAGAAATGGATCATGAAATGAACTGGGAGCTCTGCACAAGATCCAGTCCCTGAACTGATGATTTAGTCGAAGGTCACCGTGGGCGGCACGATGGCACAGTGGTTAGCACTGCTGCCTCACAGCGCCAGAGACCCGGGTTCATTTCCCACCTCAGGCGACTAACTGTGTGGAGTTTGCATGTTCTCCCCGTGTCTGCGTGGGTTTCCTCCGGGTGCTCCGGTTTCCTCCCACAGTCCAAAGATGTGCTGGTCAGGTGAATTGGCTATGCTAAATTGCCCGTAGTGTTAGATTAGGGGTATGGGTGGGTTGCGCTTCGGCAGGTCGGTGTGGACTTGTTGGGCCAAAGGGCCTGTTTCCACACTGTAAGTAATCTAATCATTCAAAGTGTCCTGATGACTTTATGATAATCTACATTACATAATTGGTTGCTGTATCAGAGTGGTTCGCTCAGTTGACAATGCAGAGTGATACCAACAGCTTGTGTTCAATACCTGCACTGGCTGAGGTCATCACAAACGTCCCACTTCTGAACCTCACCCCTTACTTGAGGCATGGTGACCCTCAGTAAACATCACCACCAATGTTCTCTCTCTAATAAGAAAATGTTACCTTTACCTTTATTATAGGAAAGCTGCAGAGTTCTTCACAAAGGTGCATTAAAACTTTACAGAATGGCCCCAGGGATGTGCCACTTTATGTACAGATTAGAAAAGCTGGGACTATTCTCCTTAGAGAACAGATGTTTGAGAGGAAATTTGATCAATGTGTTTAAAAATAATGAGGTGTCCGAGCAAGGAGAAGAACTGCTCCTGTTGGCAGTAGGATCTATATCCAGAGGCCAAGAGCTTTGAGTAAATTGATAAAAGAACCAAAGATAACATGACAAAAAGCTTTTTAGGCAAAACATAGTAAAGGTTTGGAAAGCATTGTCTGAAAGAGCCACAGAGGAAAATACCATTATGTCTTTAAAAATGGAATGAGGTAATTACGGAAGGAGAAAGAAATGCGAGGAAAGATCAGGAACGTTACTTACTTGAAGATCATTACTTTATTAATGTCCCCATTACTCCATTTAGCAAAATAAACATTATTTTTTTCCTAAGGAGACATGGCTATTGAAATGTATTTAAAGTCCACTCATCAGTCTTAATGAAGAGCTCATGAACATTGGTTCAATGCAATACAGAATTACAGTGTGAGGGCGTTTGCCATCATTGTTGTTTTTCATCTGTATACTCTTTTCCTACTATTGGACATAAGCTGTTACTTGTATTTCATTTCTTCTTGAGAGCAATTTAATATTCAGAACTTGAATCAGGATCAAGCAAGAATCCTTTCCACATCTTCAGCAATAGCCAACTTTAAATCATCCTCCTTACTATTCCCTGTAGTTCTACATGATTGATTCTTTTCTTTCTTATCTGCAAGCTCATGTTCAGATTTTAGGTTTTTGAACATGTAATTGGACTCTAAAAATGTTCATTTTGCACAGTCACCACTTTTTGACTCTCAATAAGTTGCATTAATCTTTTACAACTAGAGAGTTCTGTAAGTATGGAGTCAAAAGCCTGATTACAGAATGCAATGGAGTGAGACCACATGGATGAGGTAACCTCTCTCTGATATCAAGCCTGAGTCTATATTGACAGTACATCTGGAGCCTTGAAACTGTTTCATACTGACATAAAGATTGTAATTTTAATGCAGCCTCATATATCTTGAGTCTTAGATACTGCACTATCACTGACCTGTTATATCAAGGGATTTTTAATTAAAATAAGAGAGAAATTACACTTTTACCTTGAGGTATGAAAAGTAAATGTGACACTAAACCTTATGAGCAGTGTTAGAGTAAAAACATAATGGGCTGAAACTTTGAATATTTGGCAAAGTGTCAGTTTCACTGAGTTTTATGGATGGTTTCTCTCCATGAGGCTTAGGAAGACTTCCTGCAGTATCATCCCCAACTCACCTCATTAACTACACAACTGGCCCTACCTCATCCAATATGAGCTTGTTTCTACCTCTCACCATTGCTAGAAGATCTCACCTCTCCCAGAATATCTCAGAATAGACTGGCATCCTTGGCAGACATGCCATCTACAAAATCATTGTGTACTTGGGCAGGCACTGTCAGTCTGGAGCTGCTCCACGTGGTTTATGACATTTGACCCAGATGTGACAAATAAGAGGAAATTGGTGGCCCACTTTGCCGACAGGCACCTGGAGGTCTTGTTAGACAGGGTTGTTCAAAGCAGGGACACCCTTCACCCCGAAGAGAGCAGAGGACAACAAACGATCAGACTTTGACAGTCTGATCTGAGGCTGCTACTTGGATGATTACATTCTCAGCCATCTGCTGAAATGCCCAGCAGTGAAGGAAGAAGGTCAATGACTGACTTCATTCTGCCAGGGCAAAAACCACTCTCTTCTCTCTGTAACCTAACACTCACTTTATCTCTGCTACTGCACCTAGCTCCCATCAAATCTCATGCTGTACCTCTCTTAGTATTACATGTAAAATCTTTCTCCAGTGGCTCTCACCCACAATAACATTCTACCTCAAAATGCTGCAGGCATACTGCACTGTCTACTCGCTTGCTCATGATACCTCCCCATCTTTGCCTTAATAGCAACAGTACTAGTAGCTATACCACTGACTTTCACATCACAATACCTCCTTTTCCTTCAGTCCAGGAGGAAGAAAGTACATTGTAAGGTAGAAAGAGTCATATTCAGGTCCTTACCCATTGTGAGAAGATGCCCTGACCTCCCTGAGTGGCTGACTAATGATGTCCAAGAGTCAGGCTTTGTATCAGAAACTGCTCTTAACTTATTATCCCTGACTAAAGGCTGTCTCTCTTGACCTCACTGAGTGCTGCTGCTAATCAAGACAAGCATCCTGGTTTAGTAGGCAGTACAAAACAGCAAAGAAAGACAGAAGGAATCTGAGCCTGGTGGTTCAAGCCGGAGAGTGAGGATCATGGTAAATGAGCACTGACAGAACAAGCAAACAGCCCTGTAAGACTGCTCGGTTCAAACTGTGAGCTCGGTGCCTGCTACTGTGTGCAGAATCTCCTTACAACAGCTTTTCAATGCTTGCTGTGTGCGTGTGCCTGAAGTTCAGTTTTAAGTATAGAAGTGCTTTGTACCTGGATCAGAATGGTGCCATGAGGATCCAGTAAAACTGGTAGCTGTTTGATTGCAGCTTCCATAGTTTGGGGTCCTCGAGTATGTTGCTGTCAGTTTTCTAAGATGGCTGCCTGGAGAAGGAAGTATCAAGCTAAACTTACCAGTTACTCGCTCTGACTTTCATTTTGCGAATTGTTGACATCAAATGCCCTCTCAGCAGGTGGTAGGACAGGAAGATGCATGTTAATGAGTTAATAAGTCCAACAAAAATTATTAGGCATCTTGCTGCTCACTAGTGAGAACCTTTTCTCTATGGCTGGAACTCTGTTTGAAAATGAATTAAATTTCTGCTGTCATTGAGAAAGGCCTCAGCTGTCTTCTCAAGCCTGTCTCCCTCATATGTCATCATAGCCCTGATAAAATTCATTGTATGTAATGGAAGTCAATGGCAATTGAACAAAACAACATCTCGCTGTTCTAGAGCAACGTTATATGACATAGGCTCTCAGTGCTAAAATAAAAATATTTTCAAAATGTAGGCCACATCCAAAGTGAGATGTAATTAATTTCATGAGAATTGGTGAGTAGCTTAAATTCAACCTTTTGCAAATTGCACAAAAATATCTTGACATTAATCCAGAATGATAACAAATAAAGACACAATGATTAAAGGGGATTCTTTAATTCATTCTGGTTTTGTTTCCTGAACAGACAAAACAAATCTATCATACAACTTGCCTTAGTACAAGAGTTCCAAGGTCTAATCTTCTGTGGCTATTCTGTGACATAGACAAAGTTAATTTTGAAAAAAAATCCCCTGATCCTTAGTGTGGGAATAGTGGAACTATTTTTATAGTGTTAACATTTATGATGTTCTTTTTTTCTTCTTGTTAGAAGAACCAGCTACTATTCACTTTTGAATTAATTTGCTTTTCAGGTGTTTCCAAAAGAAACTGCTACCTTTTGAACCTGATAGATTAATCATTATAATTAATCTTGTCGGCTTTACCATCTTAACACTTGAGCAGCCTATGGGAGTAGCAGTGATGGAATTAAAATCAGCTAAACCTTATCAAAATCTAAACCACCTGAATGTTTATGAAGTATGGTTTCTATCTAGTATTTTGTTTTGATTTTCCCAATTCAAGGTGTTATTAATTCATATACTTTCATTTTAAAACCAGATAAAAATGTCAATGTGGAACTGCAAAATTACATACACTCCTCTCTACTCCATTCATTAAGAGTTCCTGATTTGACTTCTCAACAGGAACTCTTGGCACAATTATCCACCCAAGGTGGCAAGAGGTGATGAGAAGGGGAGATTATTAAGCTAGTTGGCCCTGGAAACATTCATATCCCTTCTTTGCCTGCTGGTTGTGGAGAAGGATTTCATTTATCCAAGTTTGGCAACAGTTGGAGATATGCAAATATGAGAAAGTCACTCCCCATCCTGATCACTAACCCTCTCAAACAGTCCTCCAAACTAAATTCTCACCATTCTATTGCCTTAAGACGAGGCTTTAAGTGGCAGTCTATGGTATCCAGAATTGCTGACCTCTAATTGGCTGGCAGCTTTGGGGTAGCATGGTGGTTAGCACTACTGCCTCACAGCATCAGGAACTTGGGTTCAATTCCAGCCTCAGGTGACTGTCTGTATGGAGATTGCACATTCTCCCCGTGTCTGTGTGGGTTTCCTCCAGGTGCTCCAGTTTCCTCCCACAATCCAAAGATGTGCAGGTTACGTGAGTTGACCATGCTAAATTGCCCATAGTTTTCATGGATGTGTAGGTTAGGTGCACTAGTTGGGGGAAATATAGGGTAGGGGAATGGGCCTGCATGGGTTACTCTTTGGAGGGTTGGTGTGGACTTGTTGGGCCATAAGGCCTGTTTCCACCTGATAAGGATTCTCTGGATTCTGACTGCAATGTCACTGTGAAGCCTGTGATAGGCCAAGATGCTCATTGAATCTCACCAATCAGCTCTTAACATAGTGATTGACTCATGATATGGTGAGCTGTCTCAATTGGAGAGTTGGTGAGATAGTCAACACCTAATATGTCAACCCTCACACATAGTCCTAATAAAGGAAAATCTTAACCACTCGTCTTCATAAGCTACTAACAGAGTTTATTCTTCCATCAGAAATAAATTCAAAATTGGGAGAAAGTTTTCAATAAAACACAATATTGGAAAGTGTCCAAAAATGGGCAGGGTCTTCGTGATGTGGGATTAACTCAAGTTATTATCTTCTCTTCCAGACAGGATGTGGGTGGACCTTTTGCTGCTTGTTTAAAGAATTGTAACTAGGAGAAAGTGAGGACTGCAGATGCTGGAGATCAGAACTGAAAAATGTGTAGCTGGAAAAGCACAGCTGGTCAGGCAGCATCCAAGGAGCAGGAGAATCAACATTTCGGGCATAAGAAGGGCTGCCTGACCTGCTGCGCTTTTCCAGCAACACATTTTTCAGTAAAGAATTGTAACACCAAGCTAGCGCTATTTGCATGATTTATCTCCTGTGGAGCAGATGCAAAAACATGCAAGATGAATCTGATTTAAAGTTAAGCTGCACTTTGTAAAGTATGCATTGCGCATGGTGTAAGGGCTGGAGGTCAATTTAAAAATGATTTTAACCTTGTCAACACTCAGAAATGCCACAACCCGACAGACAGCATTCTCAATTTTTTATGATAGTTTACTGGAAGTTTTAGTGCAGGTGATAGAGAAGAGGTGTTCCCTATCCTCAAAGGATCAGAAAATCCTTCAAATTAACTTTATCAAGAGAGTAGACTAGATAGCTGTGGTGATCAGTGGAAGGAGTTGAGACACCAATCTGAGGTTCACAACTTGAATCTCACAAATAGCACTGTTGCAAACCACATACTACACGTAATGGCTTTCATGGTGCCAACCTGAAGGTAATTTCCAAAATACATTATATGACACTGACAGACACATTTCCCTCTCTCTTGCAGAACAAAGATATCATATAACCAAGGCAGCAGCAGAGCATAAGCAAGGTTGCATATGAAGATATTAACCTAATATTTGTTAGGTTAGGCAGAAATAAGTTAGGAAATGAAGGAGGAGTGGTGAGACAAGTTGTGCAGTTGGAGTATTACAACATTTAAAGATATACAAACAAGGTCAGTGAACATTTTGTGAGACTATATCCATGCCCTCAGTTTGGTTTGGCAGTCACCCTGGAGATGGTCAAGAATTAAAAACCTACTCTAGTTCCTGGATAACTATTAAAATGAACCTTCAATTCACTACTGATTCAGAGCCACCTCCACCTCATCTAACCCCATCCTAATGGAGCAACACATCCCTGTCTGACTCCCACCTACTCAACTAACCTGACCCCATCCTGTTGGATCTGATAACCACCACATTCCCAAACTGACTCACTTCTATTAGGATGAAACATCATTCCCAACCCCTTGACTTAACATGACACTACTGGGAGCAACACCACCATGACAGTGCTGGAAGCAACACCACTCCCTCATCAACAATCCAACTCTGGTGAACCCAGTCTAAGCCTCCAAATACAACCCTTTATCCACCAAACCCAGGTCCTGCACAGCCTGATTCCCATGATCCCAGCACCTTGCTCCCCGATCAGTCCCTATGGCCCATCCTCTATCTGAACAGAATGCCCCAACAATTTCAAACCCTCCCCACTCCCCCATTCCCCCAGCCACTCCCTGGCTCATCCTTGGTACTCATCCACTTACTCAGCAACCTAGCCCCTCACCCATAATGCACCCTAACTATTTCAGCTACTTGTCACCCGATCCTCTGACATACCTGTGACTCTACCCTTTCATTTTTTACACACTTACATTTACTCAGTTGCTTTGGCATTGGTTTTGGTGCTCTTAAAAAACTGAACTCCTGAAACAAGGAGCAAGCGTCTCTGAAAAGGGTACATGTTTTGACCTGCAATTCTACTCCCTGATTCCTCTGACGGATCCACTCAGGACAAGCCAGACTCAGAATGGTGCTGTAAAATAATCACCAATATGGAACAGGTTAATCTTAAAGACGATTACTATTTGTCAAATCTGTTCTAATGTTAACTGGAATTTCTGAGGCTTTGTTTATTTATTTCTTTACTGTTTGTGAGATCTTTGTTGACCATGTTTCTCTATATTACAATACAAAGTACTTCTTTGGTTGTGAATCACTTTGTAGGGTGTCTTGAGGTCATGAGAAAGGTGCTGCATAAACATAACTTTGATATTCAGAAAAGTGTATGTATTTCTTCACAACCTCATGGCAATGGAAGATTTTTGATAAACCAAAAGAAATGAGTTGAAGAATAACCTGATCAAGGTAAAACTCAAGGACAAGATTTGAGTTTGTATAATTTTCAAATTAATAATCACATCAAAGTCAGCATTAACTGTGACTTAATAGACAAATTATGTTTAATATAAGATAAAAATTATGCAGTAATGGAAAGTACAACCAAGATTATCCTACAGAAGTGTTAAGCAGTCCACTTTGCATATATAGCACCAAGTTTTACAGTGATGTAGTTTAAATATTCCATTGAGAAGACAAGGGCAGCAGATATGTAGGAACATCACTACCTTCAAGTTCCCCTCCAAGCCACTCACCATCCTGGCTCAGAAATATATCACCGTTCCTTCACTGTCACTGGATCAAAATCCTGGAATTTCCTTCCTAATAGCTTTGTGAATCAATCAACAGCAGCTAGTTTGCAAACAGTTCAAGAAGGTAGCTCACCACTACCTTCTCAAGAGAAATTAGGGATGGGGAATAAATGCTGGCCAGCCAACAATGCTCACATCCCACAATGAATGAATACAAAAAAAAGGCTCTGAACTTGTTTTTCTCTGTCTCTTTCTCTTTATCTCACATTTTCTCCATTTCTTGCTGTACCTTTGCCTTCGTTCTTTCATTTGGTCATTCCATTTCACATTGAGTCACTGACAATAATTTCCTTTTCATTGTGCCTGGATGCTGCTAATTTCTTTTATTCATTAATGGTTCTGCTTCCTACGATTTCCCTTTTTTTCACCTTCCCTCCATTCCTTCTTTTCTTGTGTTTCCCTTTTTTTGTTCCTGATCTGCCCCTTTGTCCTTTTCTCTCATTTTACATTCTTCATCTGTTTCTTTCTTAATTCTCCCTTTCTTTCATTTCTTCATTAATTCATTCATTTGTTTCTTCATTATCCAGTAACTGTCTTTATCACTTTAGTTTCCTCTCTCTAACTCAGATAGTTACTTCTAATGGTGCTTTGCATTATAAGTGTGAGAATCATCTCTCTTCTGGGCAATATCATTTAGATTCAAGTAGCAATTAAATAGAGTACTTGAGCAATGGCCTTGCTACCCATTTACTCCTCTGATGACCTCTAAACTGGCTCATTTCTTTTATGCTATGTGCAGAATTATAATACTTGGCAGTTTTGGAAAGAAGTAAGTAGTTTAACATTAGAAATGTAGGAAGAAAACTTGGACAAAAGAATGCAACCATTTATATCTTACAGCAAATTAAGAGCTACAAATCACAATATCGAAGTCACTGGTGAACAAATACAATACATTTACATCTTAAAACAGATTTAAAATGATTATTTTAATAGAAGCCCATAAAGGAATGTGAATGAATTATTATAAAAATGTTTCTGCAGTGATAACGTTTGAAGTATTTATATATTCTTGAACTGTTCCAGTCCATATATTTAGATTAGATTACTTACAGTGTGGAAACAGGCCCTTCGGCCCAACAAGTCCACACCGACCCGCCGAAGCGCAACCCACCCATACCCCTACATATACCCCTTACCTAACACTATGGGCAATTTAGCATGGCCAATTCACCTGACCCGCACATCTTTGGACTGTGGGAGGAAACCGGAGCACCCGGAGGAAACCCACGCAGACACAGGGAGAACGTGCAAACTCCACACAGTCAGTCGCCTGAGGTGGGAATTGAACCCAGGTCCCTGGCGCTGTGAGGCAGCAGTGCTAACCATTGTGCCACCGTGCCGCCCTAAATATAGGAAGACCCTTTACTTTTAGGGTAGTCCCTTTAAGGAGGGAGTTCCCTCTTGGATTTTGACCCAGCAACACTAGAGGAATGGAGATACATTTCCAAGTCAGGATGGTGAGTTGCTTGGAGGAGAACTTGCTGATGGTGTTTTCCCCAAGTACCTGCTGCCCTTGTCATTCCAGATCACAGTGGTTGTGCATTTGGAAGGAGTCTTTATAAATTTCTACAGAGTATTTTTTAGATGCTACACAATCGTCTGTTTAATGTTTGGTGGTTGTTTGAAGGCGAGAAGTGAAGGTGTAGGGAAGTTCCTGGTGAGATGATCATACACGTTGATAATGTGTTGCAGGCATGTTTCTCAGTTCCTGGGAAGTACTGGAAGCAGTAAACATTGAAGACCATTCATTTTTTTTCACCCATTTGCCACTCTGCACTTGCCAGCCCACTACTCTGACCAGAACAAACACACTTCTCTCAGTAGCTTTTAACATGTATATAAAACCTTAAAACCATACAATACAGCACTTTTATTTCCTGAACAAAAGGAGCATGGTTTACATGCTGATATTCTTCGATGCTGTTTTTGAGTTGATTACAACATTTTTCTATCACCTGAAGGAGCGATGCTCCAAAAGCTAGAATGCTTCCCATTAAACCTGTTCGACTATAACCTGGTGTTGTGTGATTTTTAATATTTTTCTACATTGCTGTAGCAGAGAAAGCTCTATCAGCAGTCACTAACATTGCGTTTACTTGAATGCTCAAAACATCTCTCCCTTGCCTTTTTGCAGTTTGCTGCCTTATTCAGAACTTACTGTCTTACAGGGGCTACTGTCTTGTCTTGTCATTTGGCAAAGATCGAAAGTCGAGCAGCTTGTGATGGTTGACAGCAGTGATTAGTCAACAGGGTGCTGTGCGCACTGTACTACATCAATGTCACACCTGCACCATGCATCAACAGCTTACGTGGCTAACACACTGCACATGCTTCAACTAAATTGTCATGTCTTAAATTCTAGCAAACGTGGTTCTCAGTTATATCAATAATGTGGAGGAGCCAGTGTTGGACTGGGGTGGACAATGTTACAAATCACACAACACCAGATTATAGCTGACCAGGTTTATTTGGAAGCACTATCTTTCAGAGCACTGCTCCTTTATCAGGTGGTTGTGGAGTATAAGATCATAAGACACTGAATTTATAGCAAAAGATTATTGTATCATACAGTGATGTATTGAACAAACCTGGATTGTTAAGTCTTTCATCTTTTAAAATGCAGGTTTCAGTTCATTAATACGTAAATCCCAGAACTTCTTTTAAGTCACTTTCTCGAAATAACTTAAGGTTTTATGACAAAAGGTGACATCTCAGCTCAAACAATGCATGAAAGGTGTGAGAGCAGAGTCTGTCTGTATTCCAAACTTGAGTCAGACTGGTTATATTTCGAAAGTGGAATTGACAAAATCGTGAAAAAACCTAATGACCTCCTCAGGAGACAGATACGAGTTGCAACTGATACGGTACCCTTCATTGTCCAGTACTTCCTGGGAACCGAGAAACTATGCCATGTTCTTAGCAGCCTGCAACACATTATCAATGAGGATGAGCACCTCACCAAGACCTTTCCCATACCTCCACTTCTCACCTGTAAACTACCATCATACCTGAAACAGACGATCGTTCGCAGCAAACTGCCCAGCCTTCAGGAAAACATCAATCACAACACGGTACAACCCTGTCATGTCAATCACTGCAAGACTAGTCAGAATGTTGATATGGATACCACCATTATACGTGGGGACACCACCCACAGTGTACTTGGTAGGTACTCATGTTACTCAACCAATTTTGTCTATCTTATATCCTGCAGGCAAAGGCGCCCTGATGCATGGTAAATTGGCGAGACCAAGCAAATGCTATGAAAATGGATGAATGGACACTGCTCAACAATCAACACACAGGGGTGTTCCCTCCCAGTCGGGCAACACTTCAGCGGTCAGGGACATTCAGCATTGGAACTTCGGCTGACCATCCTTCATGGCAGACTTTGGGATAGGCAGCAATGCAAAGTGGCCGACCAGAGACTGATAGCCAAATTCAATACCCACGAGGATGGCTTCAACTGGGACCTTGGGTTCATGTCACACTACAGGTGACCCCACTACACTATACACACTCTCTCTCTCTCTCTCTCTCTCTCACACACATATACACACACACACACACACACACACACGCGTATGCGCATGCGCACACGCATATACGTGCACACACACTCTCATATACTCAGTGTCATACATATGTTCTCTCTCATACAACCTTCCACACTCACATCAACGCACACAACCTCCCACAGGCTTAGTCTCCATCACAACCTAGCTCTCACACATGCAAACACACACTCTCTCATGTGCATTCACACTCACATGCACACACTCACATACTCTCTCTCAAGCACACACACACACATATATATAAATCTATGGAGTGAATTTGCATTTGCAGAATTATATTTGCAGATACATTCTATTTTGCTCAAAAACCACACAATCTGCAGGCAGTCAGTCCATGTAATATTTTGTAAATTTCATTTCGGAAATCGAACCAGTCTGACTCAAGATTGGGATATAAACAGACTCTGCCCTTACAACTTAAATGCATTGTCTGAGCTGAGATGTCACCTTAAGTTATCTTGAGAAGGTGACTTAAAAGAAGTTCTGGGATTTAAATATTAATGAAGCGAAGCCTGCATTCTCAAAGATGAAAAACGTAACAATCCAGGTTTATTCAATATATCACTGTATGACATTGTAATCCTTTGCTATAAATTCTTATACTCCACAACCACCTGATGAAGGAGCAGTGCTCTGAAAGATAGTGCTTCCAAATAAACCTGGTCAGCTATAACCTGATGTTGTGTCAGGCAGAGAAAAATTGAAGAGGGATAAAGGCACCAGCAAACCCAAGTCCAGCAGTAGACTCTAACCACTCTCAAAAAGCTGAAGTCACAGCTGAAGGTCTTTCAGAGATATATTTCCACTAGATGAGCAAAGTGTATTGCTGCCACAGACTAAGGACAGTCACAGAAATGTGTCAGTTGCTGGAACAACATTTGCACCTGATGGTGGGTGGCCATCCCAAAGGCTAGCAAGGTGGAAACTGTGCTGCTTTTTTGTGTAACAGACGGCTTTGAAAGATCCATGGTGTGGGATCTTAATCCTCAACTAATAAATGTATCAGGTCAATTCCTGATGAAGGCCTTTTGCCTGAAACTTCGACTTTCCTGTTCCTCGAACCTGATCCGTTGTGCTTTTCCAGCAACACACTCTCAACCAATCTCCACCATCTACAGTCGTCGCTTTTGCCAGCAAATGCATGAAGGCTGTTATCATTGAAATTTGTGATAAATCTCACCACTTCATCTCTTTTCCCTTTGGCAAGGTCTATGTTGCAGCCTGGGCAGCAGGCTTTGCCAACACAGCTAGCTTCCCACAATTGTTGACTGAAATAGACTGTACACATGGTACATTGTGCTCCATAAATCTTCAGGGTCCATGATGAGCAGTGACCTTTGCATGCGGAAGTCAATGTGTCAGCATGCCAATCTCAGTGATTAGGATCTGAGCTGCTGTACAGTCTGGAGGGAGTTTTGGTTATATGTGTACATCATGACATAGAGACTTACTTCATCAGCTGAAAAGAAATCCATTCCATCGATGTATGAGTCATCTGTGATCATCAATCCCATAACTTAAAAGTCTGTGCTTGGTATCATTCATTGTTGAATGGTTCTTCCTTAACTCCATCACATGTGCATGTGTTTCTCTTGATTGTCTTTTTCTGCACATTCTATACATTTAAAAAAAGCATTCCTCATATATAAAATATGATCTATCTTTCCAGGTAATACTTAACTTATATGCCAGCTGTATGATTTCAGACACTGTATCATATTTCCCAATTTAATGTTACTGTCAACCTAGTTATTCTAATTTATGGTTTTTCTTATGATCATATATAATAACCCAGACACTGAAGTGAGCATATTGTAACCCTGTTGTTTATTACTCCTTGACTCAATTGATTCCTACTATTAATTATGTTATTATTGTTATAATATTGTTATTTGGTATCTAATGAGTTCTGAATGATCTGGAGAATTTCTGGTAGAGTTCCTCTCCGATTTCTTACTTGGCTTCCTCTAAGTGGGCAGTACGGTGGCACAGCGGTTAGCACTGCTGTCTCACAGCACCAGAGACCTGGGTTCAATTCCCTCCTCAAGCAACTCTCTGTGTGGAGTTTGCACATTCTCCCCGTGTCTGCGTGCGTTTCCTCCCACAATCCAAAAATGTGCAGGTTAGGTGAATTGGCCTTGCTAAATTGCCCGTAGTGTTAGGTGAAGGGATAAATGTAGAGGGGTGGATGGCGGATCAGTGTGGACTTGTTGGGCTGAAAGGCCTGTTTCCACACTGTAAGTAATCTAATCTATTTCAGAAGATTTGTACCCAAGCATAGCATTTATGCTTTTTTTTAACTGTTCTGGCTTCTGAGCACCCATGACCTTGCTAATCTCTATCATTTTCTACATCTCAATGGAGTTCTTAAAAACTAAATAACAAGATCAAGTTTTGTCATGTGTTGAGATTCCATTTAATTGAACCATGTGATGCAGTCAGTCGTGAGGAATAGCCAAGCATTTTATCTTTATTGGCCTTTGGGACCACTACAAAGTTTAAAACCATGTTCCCATTAATTTCCAAAGATCTCAGGTTGAGGTTTCAAGAGAACTTGGTTTTCTCATTGATGATTTAACCACTAAAAAGAAGCAGCAATTAGAATATCTTTTCCCAAACCTACAGAGCTGAATTTGACTAAAACATAGGCTAATCAGGGTGATTAGCAGGAGATTATTCCCTACCTGAGCCCTAATGAATTTTTTTCATATACAATCTCCACTGCTCACTTGATTATGCATACACCATATCTCTGTGATGCTGTGCTCATTCACTGAGTTCTCATCAGCAGCACAAGTGTTCTCTACTGCTGGGACCTCCCAGGATTTGTCCTACCAGTGGCACATTTAAAACCCAGCTGTACACGGGATCAAATGCTGCCAGCCAACAATAACCCTTCACAGCACATATAGGGATAGGAAGATGAAAAGAAAAGCTTCATGAATGTTGAATCTTAGATTTTTTTGGCTAACTGCAAATTGCAATGAGTTTTTGGAGGGCTTTCACCACAAAGCTTCCCAGGATTTCTCACTGTATCTTACCAAATGCATGTGACTCATTAATTACTGACCTTGCTCTTATGGTGTCCTTCATATCTGACTCTATTCCCATCTTACCGTGTGGTATTCCTGGAAAACCTCACAACTCAGCAGATATCCACCAACAGATCAGCATTCCTAGTACCTCCTGCATTGAGAAAGCTGTTGTGCACTTGGACAAAAACTGGCATTCTGAAACTGCCCTGCTCAGTGAGTGAAGTGTGAGAAGGTGTTGTAAAAAGGGAAGATGGCATCGTGATTCTCTGACAAGGTGCTGAAGGTTCTGGTGAGCAGGGTTGATCAAAGGAGGAGTGTTGTCTCCCTGGAAGGTCAGCAGAGGAGGCCACACCACCAAACAATGACAGCCCGATCCAAAGCCAGCACCTAGGTCAGTGCCAGGCTAAGTGTCCCACTCTTCCCTCTGGTACCTCACAATCATTCTATCTCAACTACTGCACACCTCCCAGCAATAATCATGCTCTTTCTGTTGCTTGTAACATCTTCCCTGATTTTTTGTCATTTTCTCTGACCTCCTTCACTCCTAACACTGCATGGCCTCTGCACTACGTCAGAAAACCTCACCAGCTTTGCTACTAAGAGCTGTACTACCCATATTCAATCATTTCCTTTGTTTCTCTCATTCCAGGAGAAGATAGAATGCAATCGGACAGAAGGACCTGGACAGGAAAGGGGTGCCCAATATTAGCATTTCCACCTCATACGAAGAGAGAAACCTGGCCGTTGCAGGAGAAGGCAGTATCCACTTTTACAAGGATGCTGAGGCATCCACATCCCACCAAACATGAAAATATCTTCCAACCTTCCACTGCAACTCTCACTGTGACCCCACTGTCGGGCTAATTCATTACACACCACCTCTAACACTGGCCATGATTCCTTCTGTCCCTCACATCCTGCAGTTAGTGGGATGTCTACTTATTTGTAGAGAAATGATTTGTACCACCTGAAACTATCTCCTTGACCTCTGAGGGTGAGAGTACTGATGGTTCAGAGGCAGCAACAGTAAGGCTGCCTCTTTCACCTCTCCACCAGCGTAGAAATGGACCCATGTCAGAAATGTCAGCGTCAGAGTATCTGGGAGCACATCACAGTGAGCACCTCAGTGCAAAAGCTCGACAGCTGACTGAAGCAGAAAAACTCCAGACCACTGGCACCCAAAGGACTGACAGAGACTAAATACCTGCTCAGCCCCAGGCAGGACAGGGCCTTGTGATGTCAGCAAACAGGGACTTTGTTAAAATGCACATGAAGGAATAGGTGAAGCAAGCAGGTAAGTTGGATGCAGTGATACTCAATGGCTGGAGTGCCACTAAGCTATTGGCAACCAGCTGCCATGAGCTTTTCACCATCAGTCTGTCTCAATGGACAGGTTGGTGACTGCTATGGAGAGCCAAGCCCAGCACCCTCAGAGCCTGCTGGAGAGATGCATACACCTGCACCCTATTGCCCCAGTCACTGCTCCTTAGAACTAAAGGCATGCTGGCAGGAAGATGTCACAAGGAGACTGGGTGATGTCAGGTGTCACCCCATTGGAAGAGGAATCACAAGCAGGCACCTCAGAAGTCTCCTCTCAGGACCCTCTGGGGGTGGTCAGACCCTCCACCTCCAGCCTGCCTGTCCGTCCTCTACCCTTGAGCCTTGAAGTGGAGGAGGGTCCATTTGTTTGGGCCGACCTGATATAAACACTCCCTGGAATCGTCCAAACAACCATCCAGGGCCAAAAGGTTCCAGTGCCAAGCAGACTGCCTCCATGCCAGCTTCAGAACCTAAGACTGCATTGATATGTAGTGTGGGGGAGAGAAAGTAGAAACCCTATTGAGGACACTTTGGTGGCACAAATGACATTGCACTGAATGTGAACTAACAAGTTAGTACAAATTAAACAGTTTTCATAAATCTGTTTGCCTGAACCTTTAAACTTCCCAGATTGTGTCAGTTTGATACCTAAATTAATGTCCGTGTGGTACATACCATGGATTGTAGAGAACATGGAGCAGCCTGGAACAT
Source organism: Hemiscyllium ocellatum (assembly GCF_020745735.1). Classification (NCBI taxonomy): domain Eukaryota; kingdom Metazoa; phylum Chordata; class Chondrichthyes; order Orectolobiformes; family Hemiscylliidae; genus Hemiscyllium; species Hemiscyllium ocellatum. The sequence continues at coordinate 21,635,832 of NC_083415.1, read as the reverse complement.
GGAAGTAAGATGAATCACGTGTATATAGGACTATGGGTTATCCTGACACTATTGCCTTTCATCCTGAACAACCTTATTCTTTCCCTGGACTCTGTGCCGAAGAGTGCCTGTGTCAGCAATGTTTGACATAGTGAGATCTACAGCACACAGGGATCTAGTGCATTTGGGATCAAGATAGGAGAGAGTTTTTAAAAAGACATAAGAGGTTTTTTTATGTAGAGGGTGGTTCATGTGTGGAATGAACTTCCTGAGGAAGTGATGGATGCGGGTAAAATTACAACATCTAAAAGACGTTTGAATAGATACATGAATAGGATACGTTTGGAGGATATGGCCGAGGAGCAGGCAGATGGGGCCAGTTTAGTTTGGGATTATATTTGGCATGGACTGGTTGGACCGAAGGGTCTGTTTCCGTGCTGTATGACTCTATGACAGGTCTGTGCAGTGCATTGGTCTGAGCGAATGTTGTCTCCTTCTAAATGCCTCGCATCAGTGTGTTTTGCAGCCCTCTCTCTCACAGGGTCAAAGTACTTAGCCCACCCACTCTAGGTGTGGTCACAGCCGTTTTCCTCCCCTTTGCATACTTTCAAAATCCAACACAATGGTAAATGACAGAGCACAGTCTTCGGCCAGTAGCTTCAAGGCTGTGCATCCACATGTCTTTAAGGCCCTGAACATTCACACCTTTTCCCTTGTAGCTGCCTTTGTGAACACTCTACGTTTCACACCTCCCCAAATCCCCACTCAATCCATTGACATTGGCCTGAACTTGTCCAATATTTCCTCCTATTCCTTGGCATATGATATGGCTATAGTAGATGTGAACATACATTGCTCTCTGCCTTGAAGCCAGAGTTCCCCTGACTGTGGAAGAACACCCCTCCCCTTTCTGTATTACTCCATTTGCCTTCATGCTGGACTCTATGCCTCCCAGACAAATACAGTTACCTATAAACAGAATTGTAATCCAATCACATAAAAGAGAATACTCTGAAAGCCATATAGGGTAAACAAAATTCAATTTACTGACCTGTAATGAATTAGATATATAGTTGACTTCATTATTAATCTTGAACAGTTATATAACCAGTGTCTGGCATAAATAAATTTTAAAAATCATGTCCTGGAAATGAGGAATGTGATGTTTACAATATGGTGGCAAATTTGTAAATTTGCAGCACATGTCCTATCATCTATTTATCACGGTAAGGTTTTTGTAGGCTATGGTAAAATCTAATGAATAAAATGTATTGTTGCTCCAAGGATATAACAAAGATTTTTTAATGGCATATCAAGATAAAGGAAAGTCATACAGAAGGAGATGAATTCTTAAAAGTAACTGTAATAATTACGGATAAGTCAAAAGGTAGAAAGATACAAAACTGCAGAATAGCCTTTTATCTTATTTCAATATACTTTTTGAAATCTTTGCTATATGCTTGAAAGAAAATCTGTAAATTTTACTATATTCCTTAATTCTTCAATTTTATGTTTTTATAAATTTTGTTTTTTGTTCAAAGACTCCAAGTCCTTGTTCTTAGGATTTTTAAGATGCAAAAGTGCTTGTGTGCTCCTGTATCAAACATGGGGTATGCAGACCACTCATCTCTGAATCCTCTCCATGGTAACAATTGGTGCAGTGGCATTGTACACTTGGCATTAAGTGATTTAACATGATTTTCAGGACTTTAAGCCCAAATTAAGCTGAACAGAGGAAGTTAAAATTGACCCCCATTCTTCTAGGTCACGAAAATATGAAAGAATTTACTCGAGATATTTTCAATATGTGTTTGGACTTTGAAGACCTACTTTGAAAGTCACTGAGAAATTGAGATCTAAAATCATATATTTATTGATTACATACATTCTGAGAAATTGCCAATTGTTTTAGTAAGTATCGTTCAATTGGCTGAACAACATAAATTATATGCAATTAATTGCTGATTCCTTTTGTATTACCCATAAGCTATTGAGCAATGCCTTCCACAAAAAAATCCCACTTCACTTTTTCTACAAAAGAAATGATGTATATAATGTGGAATTGTGCCTGCATTCCTAACCGTCTTTAATCATTTTAATGCTGAACTAAATTTCAGATTCAAAAGGGAGTATAAAGGAACACATTGGACTCGATTTTCACTCTGAGCAATTGGTAAGTTTTGATTGAGTTAAAATCCCACCCAGGTTACATGCACACATACACTAATTCCAACTTTACATTTTAACTTTTGCATAAATATTTGAAAATGACCTCCAGAGAAAGACCAGCCCATCATGTTCCCTAATGCCACTTATACCTCATTCACATTAGTAGCTGAGACAAGACATTTTTATTGATGCACCCTAAAGTAAGCACATTTTAACACTTTTTAATCATGTTATGTGTAACAGACAAATGAACAGAGATATGAGCTTTAATGCATTCTAACTAAGAAAATGTACATACTGGGATTCAAATGGATTCTTGCATGGATCCAAGCAGTCTAAATGTTATATGTAAATGAGATTGCCTCAACTAATGAGGCATTATCAGTTTGTCACTGTTCAATAAGACTTGTGTCTCCAGATTGTTCACAATTGCTGGAAACATCTAGCTCTTAATTCTGTTGCTACAGCTCATTATTAATGATTTTACTGGGGATTTAATCTGATGGATATAACAGCTGACAAGGTGAAATATAGGGCAAATGAAGGAGATTATATTGAGAACTTAATTCCAATAGAGCTAGCACTAAATAGCATCACTTCCATTCATGCTAATGATATATTTGGTGACATGATCTGTTAACAGTCCAGTGCTGTTTCTCTATCAATGTTGCTTTGAATGCAAAAGTTTGAAGCAATTCAGGTTTTCCATTTCAATCTCCAGTTTTAGTGTCAGCTTGGCTTAATGATAGAGATGGTGTATTATACTTCACTCAAGGAGTCTGAGTTGCTGTGGCAACATACACCTTTTATAAAAGCAAAACACTGTAGATGCTGGAAATCTCTCTTCCTCTGAACTTGCTGCAAACTATTGGTGTGAATTTGGCATCCTCAATGTCTCTTTCCCACCCCTCACTCACTCTAACCTGTTTCCCTTAAATCTATGTGCTTCTAGTCTAACCCTGACTTTATCACCAAACCTTCTGACAAAGGTTGTACTGTAGTATTCTGATGTGTTGGCCTGTATCATGTAGAGGTTGCAAACCAACCCACGGTCAATTCTTCCTATCCCGCTGTGGACCATGACTCCAGCACTGAACATCAAGCCATTGTTTCAAGGATTGCCTCCAATCTTATAGTTTCTCAACTCTGTACAGACTGCTTCTACCTTCTTCCCTAAATTATGGCTGAATTATCGTTTCAGCTATTCCTACTTCACCAAGCTTATTTCTTTCTACGTTTTCTCTATGCCAAATCTCTTCTCACCTACATTCACAATTTCATTGAAATGCCATAAGGAGTGAACAATTTCCAGTTTCCTGGCTATAACTTCACATTGGGAGTGCAATCCATTTACACCTCCAACACTCCTCCACCCCACCCCCACCACAACCAGGAAGGTCTAAGGGCTCTCTTGTTTCTTAAACAGCAGCAAAAAAATCCCTATTCATCACCACCCTCCTCCTCATAGCTGGGTTCATTCGCTCTATGATAAATTTCTTCCACAGCTTGTCTCACTTTCTCCGAATAAAAAGGTTAGGCAATGAGTATCTGAATGTCTCAGAGTTATGCTTGTCTTCTCATGGAGGTTGTGGAATGCTGGTTATTCAACTCTTAGCTTTCTAGTGCATCAATGACTTCACAGTTCATGGTTCCTTTGGGATCATTATTTACAGGTGCAAGTGAAATGCAATATCCAATGTTCAACAAGCATCCCTGCAGTGAAAGTTAAGATGAAAACAATTTAATCTGAGCTAATTGCATAAATCAGTGTTGAATTCTGTTGACTAATTTACTTGAATAGGCGAAAGTGATGACTGCAGAAGCTGGAGATCAGAGTCGAGAATGCGGTGCTGGAAAAGCACAGCAGGTTAGGTAGTATCCGGGGAGCAGGCAAGTTGACATTTCTGGCAAAAGGACTCTCCTGCTCCTCAGATGCTGCCTGACCTGCTAACTTACTTTAATGTCTGACAGGACAATTACTGCTCATAACTGAGTGACCTCTGCTTGAGGATAATAATACCTTCTTTTCTTAACTTATTTTTCAGCAATAAATGATATGTTTTCTTTCTCAGAAAAAATGTGTTCAACATTTAGTTTATTCTTTAAGCCTTATTATAATATCCAGAAATAAATTTGACTCTTTTTAGTGAACCTGTATAAACAGAAATAATTTTTGCATGGTGTGCAGCATTGAAGGAGGTAATGTCATACAAACATTAGCAGCCTTGATGGTGTGAGTGTGGGAAAATAAACAATGAAGGGTCCCTTTCTGACTACAAATAATCTTGGAAAGTGAAGGATTGGTGGTCTAGAATAAAGAGTTAATCCTCAAATATACATGTAGTCAGCTAACATAATAGCGTTGTAAAAGGGTCACATGACAGTAGAGTATTCAGAATGATGATTACCAACCTGTTCCAAGATTCATCACCAAACTATTAGTAATGGGACTGAGGCTAAAGCCAGATTCTGCTGTGGATTATGGGATTTTTTTTCTTTCCTCCCACTAGGTTCCAGTGACAATGCTTGTGCCATGATACTTTCTACCACTTTCTCTTCATACCTGTCAATGACATTTTTCTTGATACCTACTGGAGGGGGAGCAGGATCACCATTCTGCTCCTCACTTGGTTATCAGCACATCATTGCAAAAAGCACAATATCCTTACGACGCTGCAGTCAGCTTTTAGTTCGTGGCTTCTTGTCTATATTTTCCAGTTGGAAGCCTGGAGTATATCTTGTATTGGCAGCTCAACTATATGAAATCATTTAAGCATGGCCTGACAAATGGCACTGATCCCATCCAAATTTCTACTGGTAGATGTAACCAAACTCTCAGATGCAATTAGAGTGAAAATTGTTTCCAATATCTCGAGCATGAAGTATTAAATTAACACAGTACTGCTTGTTCTGTTACAGATTGGTTTAAAAGTTTACAATTACTCAGCATAATAAATAATTTTGGCTACGCTTAGAAGTCTAATGTTGAAATATAATCTGTCAAGTCACCTTGGCATGAATTCAACAAAAGAAGCATTTCAAAACTTGTCTCTCTCAGCAAGAGTAAGATTAATGCATACTTTAGATTAGTGAACATGACCTTCAGTTAAATGTTACAGTTAAATAATTTACAAAAAAAAAGAACAAACTAGTCACGTCATGTTTAGTTCATCTTTTGCATGTTCCTGAATGTTTTTAGTCCTGCATTTAGATGCAAACGCCAAATGAACTGAATACTGGGGCTACATAAAAGTTAATTTTAGTATATTGCTAAGCATCAAAAAGACTGAGAAACAGAAAATTGAATCATATAGTAATTATTAATTCATAAAACAGGAATGTCAAAATGGTAAATGTGTTTCACTAGTGTTGGCCCATCATTGCAAGTGGGAACAATATGCATGGCTAGTGGGTGCAGATTGTCACCATACAGTACAGCATCTGTGACTGTGTTTTGCCAAGTACGTTAAAGGGGCGAGGAAGAAACAATAAACAGTAAAATATTTTTAGAACAATTACAACTATTAACTAAATAACCTTCATTAAAAAAAAAGATTTATTTTACCAAATTCAAATTGGAATTGCCCTTCTCACAACTTGAAAAGATTTAACCATCAGGACTGCTAACAATGAATGTAGCTCCCGGTCTTCCTTACTCTACTTACTTCCTAATTAAACTTATTACTGATATTATTTTTCACTGAAAATATTAGCATGAGTGGGTTAACTTGAAGCTTGTGACTTCTTAAGCAAGGGGTGAGGTCAAGAAGGTGGGAGCTCAATGCTGACTTCAACCAATCCAGGAATCAAATCCAGGATATTGGCATCATGCTGCATCAATAGTTGCCCAGTCAACTGAGTTAACCAACTCCAATGGCTCATATGGTCAAAACATCAACACGTATAAATATGCAGACTACACTGTAGCATTCAGTCTGTGCATTTTTCTGAAAATGCATTATGAATTGCTTGAATGTAACAGAAATGCTCATCAACTTCTTGATCTAATTTTTCCTAAAAACAATTGCCAAAGGATTTTTCACATACGTAAGTATAAATGCATGTAAACATACTTTTGCAAAAAAAACTCAACAACCACAAAAATCGTTCAGATCACAGGTTTTGCAGTAAGAATTACTCTGCATTCTGATGAAGTGTGAAATCTCTTCTTACTGACTTGCATTATTCAATACTCTAGACCTGATACAAGCATAGATGGAGAACAATGAGATATTGCACTGAGTCATTTTCATGATTTATCTTATATATCCTGAAGGTTAATGTGTTCCAAATGAATTCAAACATTAATGACTAGTTAAGATATATGAAAGACATTTTAACTGTGTACGAGCCTTGTATTTAAGCTATTTTATTATCTCTGGGTGCTTTGGGAATTCACATGTTGAACTCTGGGAAGAAATCTAATCTCACTTGATGGAGACCAATACTTATGGCATTTGAGCGTTTTTTTTCCATTTGTTATCTCATTTGATTTTTATTATCAGTTTTTAAGTCATATTTTCTACAAAGGTCAAAGTTCAGTATTACATTCAATTTCAAACAGAATACTTATTTATATTTTATAAGGATGACAATAAAATAACTTTATTGGATCAGGGATTTTATTCAGGAATGATGAGAAGCTTATTAAATAAGGATGCTCCCATTTTGTTCACAATTTAACTTCAGTAACAGATTAGTCCTAAGACTTTCAAATCATACCAGAGCAATTCAGGCCACTACCTCCTGCTAGAAATATATTCATAGAGTCAGAGTTACAAAGCACGGAAACAGACCCTTCGGCTTACTGTCTATGTTAGCCAAATATCCTAAACTGATTTAGTTCCATTTGCCAGCATTTGGCCTATATACCTCTAATTCCTTTCTAGACAATTACCCATATAAATGCCTTTAAAACAAATTTAAGGAAAAAAAAGTCTTTCTAAAATTGCATTCTGACTTCCTAAAACAAAAATGCCATGAGAACCCCATGCCTGCATCATATCATTGCAACTAACAAGCAATCCACAAACTAAAACTAGAAACATCCTTGACTCACAGGAATTTGTCATATTCTATCTTGAAGATGTTGTAACAATCATCCATTCACCACAGAATTCAGCAATGTATTCCAGAAGATATAGTCTCAGTTAAAAGAATTACAGTATATCAGATCGCACCCTCTGATTACAGCTTTTGCAGGCAGAGTTGTTAGTGAAAACATTCTTGCTCATTTCAAATAACCTATCTATTGATTGTAAATAATCCACTCAATTTTTTTTAAAAAAACTGCATTTAGGTCCTTCTAGGCCTGAATTTATCCAAAGTGGATCTTGAAGAGGAGAAGGGGAATTAACCTCAGTGTTTTGACCAATATTCATCCTTCAATCATGATTACATCACTAACTTTGCTGCTTGTGGGAGCTTATTGTGCACAATTGGCTATCATGCTCCTGCATCACAACAGTGACTACAGTTCAAAAACATCTTATTGGTTAGAAAATGTTTTGACATGCCCTATGACATTGAAAAATGCTATTTAAATGCAAGTTTTTTTTTCCAAAATAACTAAGCATAAGCAACTAAATTGGATATTTTCCCAATGTGAGGGTGTGATTCATGATAGTTGAAAATGTGTTGCTGGTTAAAGCACAGCAGGTCAGGCAGCATCCAAGGAATAGGAAATTCGACGTTTCGGGCATAAGCCCTTCACCCATGTGATTCATGATATGCAATTAGTCCATGTCCATTCATTAAAATATACAGGATTCCAATTATATATTGCTGGTGCATTGGCATGATTTTTACATGCTACCCATTGAATTTAGGAGTGTGAGTTTTGGAGAACAGTCATGAAACATTAACTTTATTCCTTTCTCCACAGATGCCACCAGACCTGCAGAGAGCTTGCAGCATTTTCTCTATTTATTCAAGATTTCTGTTTTCTAACTAGAAGGGCTGTTTGAGTCTCAATCTGATTTAAAAATGGAAGAGGTTAAACAACTGAAATTAAAGCATTCCTTTGACAAGGAACATTCCAATCTGTCCAAAGTGAGAGGAAGATTAAAAATAGAAGACAACATTACCCTGAAGAAAGAGGATAAATCCACGTAAACACAACATTCTTTCATGAGACAAATTCAAAATTAATGTCAAGAGATGACAAGAATGAGTGTCATTTATTAAGACACAAAACTAAAACAGAGGTCTTTGGGAATGGTTCCAGTACCTAAAGCTAACAATATTTACAAAGGTCAAGAAGACAGTAGCAAGTGAATATCATGCTGTGTGCATCATTGACAAGATTCTAACAAAACTACCTAAGAGCAGACTTTTTCACAAAACTTGACTTAAAACAGATTTTTGCTAGAATCATTGGATGAGCAATCAAGATTGCTTTACTACATTTTTAACTTCATTTGAAGATTTTGTTTTAGCAGATTATCATTTGGAATTGCATTCGTACCATAGATTCTGTAAAAGAATGATATCAAAGATCTACGATCTAAATGTCTTTGTAGAGTTGTATGTGAGACAGATGATATATTGATCAAGGCTATAACAGTAGAAATGCTTGATCAGAGAATGCACATGGTATTCAGTCATTTACAAGAGGAAAGCCTTACACTTAATGAAAATGCCAAATACTCAAAAGAACCCATTTGTTTCTTAGGACATATTGTGAATGATGAAGAAATCCTGGCATATTCTCAGATGATCCGGGTCATTATGGAATTCCCAATTTCAATGCTAATCCAAGATCTTCAATGATTCTGGCATATGATGAATCAATTGGAGAAGTTTTTGACTAAACCTGAGATTGTTCCTCAAGGTGACACAAATACAGTGTGGGTGTCCTTATCATTCCAGAAGATTAAACAAATTTTAATGTCAACAGATGTCTGAGCACATCAGAGAGTGAGTTTTGTCATGGTCAGTTATTAAGTGCCAATACCTTTCGAAAGGCGTGGTATGTAGCAAAAATGTAACGACTTTCCCACTGGTGTTAGAAGTAAAATAAAATAAAAAGAGAATAAAGTAAATTTCTCAAGCAATAGAAAGATAGACAAACTATACTGAAGAGTACCTGATTACTTAATAAGATAAATTGGTTCAGTCTAGTACTTGCTTTGTATGTCCAAAGATTACAGTTTGAAAGCAGGGTGAAGATTTCAACCAGTGTAAATTGGTGAATGATGTGTTAGGAGATAGGGATACAGATGCATTTATTATCCAATATAATGTTGCAGTAGATGGAACCAGCTAGTCATTATACTTGATTTAAATCATTGGTACAGCTCAAATATGGCAGGTCAGCTTGCCCAAGTGCAATATACAGAATGTGGGAAGTCATGACACACTATGTATTAGAGATGAGCACATCTGCAAGCAGAGTAACATCTGCATGTTTCAACACCCATGGAGAAGACAGTGCAGGTAATTGTTGGCCCATTGTGGTCATTGGGTTCTGCTGAAGTAATTGAATTTGAGGGTATTCATGCACCCAGTCTATCTTTTCTTACCCCATTTATTCCTCATTCCTCAATTTACTGTGGAAACAGACGATAGTACAAATAAACACTTCTTTATGGATAGATCAGTCACAAAATATGTATGGACAAATGACCTTTGGAGGAGGAACAGTTTAGGGAGGTGTTGAAAATAAATGAACTCTCAGAAGAAGCTTATCAGTGGACAAAATTTCCACAAATAAACCATCGCAGTTTATTTGTGGGGCAGTCTTAATGATGGCATATCACAGGGTATATTGTGAGATGGCAGCAGAATCTGTTAAACTGAGAGAAGAGAAAGAGGAAATATCAAATGCAATTGCCAGAAACTTGGAACAGTTTAGGCAAGAGAAGGAGGAGGCGAATACAAAGTTAGTGGATCAGAATAGAGAAACGGAAAGCTGGGCTAAAAAGGTGAAATACTTAGAGTTAGTACATTCATCATCAGCGAAATTACAAACTCTGGTCTGGGAAAGGCAGAACAAAGATCATCAGAGTGAAAGAGAGTGGAAATCAGACCAGCCTACAAAGGTTCCATTACATGAAAAGGATAGGCTTGCTGAGCATACAGCAGCATACTGGCATGTTGGAGATAGGATTGCAAAAACCATGGGATGGGATTTGTCTATCACAGTAATATGAGGAACAATTACTGAAAGAAGACTATATGCCAGAATGTGAATTGGAAGCAAGAGAGAGTCACTCAGCTCCTTAAGCCTGCTCTGTCACTTTATTAAATCATGGCTATTAAATGCCAGGTTCAGGCAGGTAGACTGGTGAGCATGACCTATAGTCACTGTGATATTGAGATATACATCACAGATGTACATTGCGTATGCCACAATTCAGCTGTAAAATAATCTTTGGTCTCTTCCCTTACGTGGTTTGTAAGGGTAGTCACAGACATATGCACTGACATATTCATCTGATAACAAGTTCATGAAGGGCATAACCCATTCCTTTGTATTTTGTACCTTGGACACCCATGAGTATTATTCAGAGTACTTCATCCCACTATTGATTCTGAGTAAGGGGAGCCTTATGCACAACATTCTTGAGGGTGCCATTTATGAGTTTCACAATATTTTTGATTGGATTTGATTTATTATTGCCACAGGTACCGAGGTGCAGTGAAAAATATTGTTTTCCATGCTAACCAGCCGAATCATACTTTGCACAAGTAAATCAGAGAAATAGAACAGAATGGAGAATATAATGTTCCAACTACAGAGAAGGTACAGAGACTGATCAGCTCTAATATATGAGAAGTCCATTCTAAATTACGATAACAGCAGGGAAGAAGCTGTTGGAGTTGGATCATTTATCTTCAATCTTCAACAGCTTTAAAGTAGCTTGAATAACTGACCTGTGAAAAAGGAAGCTCTGATATGACACTCGCACCTGCATAATTTTCCATTAAAAAATATTTTCCTAATATAATTCTGGACAGTCTACAATGCAGTGGTCACATTAAAGAAAAAGGTTTTCACCCACTTGTTGAAAGTGTCCATCAGGCCAAAACAGTATTTTTTATCATTTGTTGTAGCCACTCAAATCTGAGGAATGGGCATATGAAATTAGGGCATAGCCCAAAGTTAACATGAGAGGGACTGATTGGATAATACTGGTATGGGAGAGTTGCTATATTAACAATCATCCAATGGAAAGTACAAAACTAGTCAGATGATGTGTGCTGTCCAGTTGTCCAAGTGGGTTAAGTGGTTTCATCTCAATCAGAGGAAACTTTATCAGTCAAAGACTAATGTTCTTGACTAAATCTCACTTCTCTGCAAACTTATGATTCATTCATGTGAGTTTGTGAAAAACTCAACCCCACATAAGGGCACCATAGATGATAACAATTGGATGTTTAAAGGTTTCTTAATTTGTTTTACAGAATAATGAAGAGGACTAATATCCTTGGGATTCATGACTGGCAACTTATGACTGGACAAGACTGCATGAAAATAAGGACAAGAAGGTGTTAAGATTGCAGCTGATGTTAGTACTGGATAAATCAGATCTCAAAATTAAATATCTCTTGATAGAGCATTTTTTAAAAAAATAATGTAATGTTTCACTGAAATGTAAGCATCCCAGGCTATAAATTCTGTTTTAACAATAAAAGAGGTTTATTATACATTTTTTTTTAATCAAGCAAGGCTACCTACATATAATACAAATTGAAAGAGTTTCAAATGTACAGAAAATCATAATTCTTCTTTATTCTCCAGGACTATCAGTTTAGAGTTAGTCAAACGTCAGAGAAATTATGCTTCTCTATCAAATCTGTAGATTTAAGTCTTAAGACCATTTGATATAGGAGCAGAATTAGGCCACAGTCCATCAAGTCTGCTTCATCATTCAATCATGGCTGATATGTTACTCAATCCTATTCTCCTGCCTCTCCCCATAACTTTTTATTCACTTACTAGTCAAGAACCTATCTATCTATCTCTCCTAAAGACACACAAGACTTGGCTTCCATAGCCTTCAGTGGCAATGAGTTCCACAGATTCACCAACTTCTGGCTGAAGAAATTCCTCCTCATCTCATTCTAAAAGGTCATCCCTTCACTCTGAAGCCTTTGGGTCCTAATCTCTCCTATTCTATGTCCACTCTATCCAGGCCTCTCAGTATTCTGTAACTTTCACATCCTTCTAAACTCCTTCAAATCCAGAACTAGAGTCCTCAACTGCTCCATATATGACAAGCCTTTCATACCTGGGATCACTCTTGTGAATCTCTTCTGGGCCCCCTCCAAGGCAGCGCAGTTAGTTTCTTTTCAGTTCTGGTTATGTGAGGGGTGTATTTTGTCCTTGAAATTCATAATTGAGATCTTGATTTCAAACCAAATACCCGTGGTGTGGAAGTTACCAATTAACCTCTTTCCCTGAGGTAATGTTCTGAGCAAGCTTCTTTTTTTCTAGCTGAGACTATATTAACCTTTAGTTTCAGTCAGGTCTTCTTTGAAATGCCTCCAAATAATTTTTAAGAAACAAAACAAACTGCAGATGCTGGAATCCAAAGTAGACAGGCAAGAGTTTGGAAGAACACAGCAAGCCAAGCAGCATTAGGAGGTGGAGAAGGTAACTTTTCGGGTATAACTCTTCTTAATTCATAATCTATTTTCCCAAACATACAATCAATCCTTGATTATTTTAAACCCAAAAGCAAGGTAGGGACTTTTAATACATTTTTTTTCTTCTCTCCTGTTGTAACTCCCAATGATATGACCAAACTTACACGAATATTCTTAGAGGTTTTCAATCATCTGGTCTCTGACATGTATTGCTTTAAAATCATGGCTCTGGAAAGTTAATTAATGAACACCTTTAAAATAAAGACCAGCATCCATATGCCACTAGATTAAACTCCAAATTCTGAAAAAAAATGGTATTAATACACAAAACTCACATAACCATATCAGAGAGTAATGCAGAATCAGTAATTTATTGCATCCAAACCATTGCAATCCCTAAGTTAGTGATGGAGGCAAACTTCATGAATCCAAAGGCTGACTGGGATGGAGAATTACAAAATGAACTGTGCCTTCAACATGTATCTACAGAACTTGAAACAGATCTATTTTCCCACAATCATTAAAAATTCATGTACTCAAAAATGTTATTACTCAAGTCTTCATAATACCATAAAAGCATGAAGAAACATAATCAAATGACTGAAAAATGTAGAAAAGTTAAAGTAAAGCATTTTAAAAAATGAATTATCTATAAAATAAATGACCATTGAAAATTGCCAAGCTACAAAACTAGCTAATAAAACTTCTTTTGCTTTTTCAATTAATAAGCAAAACTGGAAAGAAACAAACCAGGCCATAAGTCTTTGTCCCCAGGGAACCAAGTCTGAACTCAGAATTTCAGATTAACTAACATCAATCATATAATTGAGTATGGTAGTCAACATTGTAAGCTGGCCTTGGTAGAAAGCATACAAAAGTGATGGCTGGAATGAATTGTCTTTCACTGTCGGTTTTTCTCCTTTGCTGGCCCAGTGTCTCAATAGGTTTTTGGGAAAGTTCAGGAGGAAGGGAAGAGTGTCTATGCATCAAAATGTGCCCTTGCATTGTGCAGTGTTTCTCTGTATGTGTGTGCCCAACTCATTCCCAGATTCAACATTCTCTCATTCACTGCCTCTCTCTCTCTCACACACACACACATGTACACACAACAATTTTCTCTTAAGGACTCATTCACTTTTGCTCTTGTAAATCCTCTTGTCACATAATCAATCAGTCTGTCCCTCACAAATTCACTCTCTTTTTCACTGATACTTTCTCATTCCCTCTCTCACTTACTTGTCCTCTTTTACTCAATTGTTTTCTCTCTATCACACATACAATCAACCACCCACACATTCACACTTATTCTCTCACATGCATTCTCTCTCTCTCACATATACTGTAATTACTCTGTCACGCTCACTCTGCCATATCCATTCATTTCTTCTGTCCTCACCCCTCTCTTCCAACTAACATCCATTAGATTGAGGTGTACATTTCTTTTCCTTGCATTTACTTTAGGAACCTATCGCTGTACATTTTTCGATTTTGAACTGTATCTGCTCAATCTCTGAACCTACCTAGATCCTACTATCAGTGAATAGCCATAACATTGAAGAGCCTGCATTTAATCGCACACACGGGCACTGGAGACTTGGAGATTGATATTTCTGAAAAAGGGTACAGATGTCTGTGAAGGCAGTAATATTTATTTTCCAGTGCTACTGCCTAATACTGCACTTGCCTCAAGCCTTGCTCTTTTCTGCTACCATTGCTTGTGAATGCTGGAGATCTGAAATAAAAACAGAAATTGCTGGCTAAAGGTCTGGCAGCATCTGTGGGAAGAAAGCAGAGTTAAAGTTTTGAGTCCAGTTATTCTTCATCTCACTTCTGATTTTAAAAAAGTCAACAAACTCAACCTTTAAACTCTGCTTTCTTCCCATAGGTGCTGCCAGTCCTGCTGAATATAACCAGGAATTTCTGGCTTTGGTTTGTTTAAGATTACCAGAATCTACAGTTCTTTCTTTAGTTTAGTGTTCAAATAACTGTCATATCTCTTCCAGGTATGCACACCTTGAAGAACTTGAAGAAGTTCTGCTCCTGTCTCTGATGGGATTTCCATTCTAATTTTTCTTCTTACTTGCCACCATTACTTTTATTTTCTTTCATATTACTTCACAAAGTCTGTATCAACACTTGCTTCCTTAGCTACATTTCATTCTTTAGTGACTTCCTTCAGCACAGACTCATGACACGTGGGTTCCAATTAAGGTTTCATCCTTCCAGTTTCAAATCCATCAGAATCACAGTTATCTTCATGACGCAATATACAACACTCCTCAGCACGAGATCCACACCCAGTGCTACGCGCTGCCATATGCAGACACTTGATGTCTCTCTCCCTCTCTCTCCATCAACAGCACCTCAACTTGTCTCAGAGCTGTCCTGCAACCCAATTCCACTTCATTCTCTGAATCATTCAACAGATTTTTTTACATTTCCTTTTCAAAGGATCTTCTGGAGATTTTCTTCAAGTTTACTTTTATGTTTTCAGGGGCCACTTTTTCATTTTCATGAACTCATTGATTGGGTTGATGCAGCTATATAATAATAATGGGCTGACATTTACCCCCAAGTTAAACGCATGTGTAATCATTGCCCTCAAATGAGATAGCAGGCTACAGTCCTCTGGGACTATGGTAACTTTACCTTTCCCTTCAAAGAAACAGAATTAGTTCTAACTAAATGGAGAATGAGAATAATCACACACAAATTAGGGTATGCCACTGAAGTGATGGCTAATCCTGTCTGCTAATCCTTAACAGACTTAAGACAGTAGCCTCTCTAGTTTGTAAAAGTGGCTTTGACCTATCCTACCAAGCGGCACAAAGCTTCCTGGCACGACCGAGAGGAATTTTGAGAGCAGGATATGATCATATGCCTGTGACCCTGCATAACTAGGATGGGACTGAAACCCCTGGTGGATGGGCTGATATAAGACACCTCAGAGATAAGGTAAGAGTGACTGCCTGGACATTAAGGTTACATTTGACCCAATGCAGCACCAAGGAACCCCAGGAAAACTGCAGTTAATGGGAATCAGGAGAAATATTCTATAGTTGGAGTCATAGTTGTTGGAAGTCAGTCATCTCAGCTCCAGGTCATCAGAGGACTGTGGAGGCTGTGTCATTATGTATATTTAAGTTCGTCAGGGTAGTAACCCAGCCCCAATTGTCTTCAGCTGCTTTGTCAATGACCTTGCTTCCATCATAAGATTGGAAATGGGGAAATTTACTGATGATAGCACAACGTTCAGCAACATTGATAACTCTTCAGATACTAAACCAGTTCATGGCCAAATGAAAAATACAAATTGGACAATATTCAGACTTGGACTGAAACGTGACAAGTATCATTCATGCTGTATAAATGCCAGGCAATGGCTATCTAGCCACTGCTTATTGATATTTAATGATGTTACCATCACTGCATCCCACACTATCAACATCCTGAACCATTGATCTGAAACTCAACTGGACTAGCCATATAAATGTGATATGTAACAGCAGGTCAGAGGCAAGGAATCTTGCAACAAGTAACTGACTCTCCAAAGCCTGTCTGCCAACTACAGGACACAAGTCAGGTAATTCTCTCCACTTCCCTGGATGGGTGCAGTTCCAACAACAGTCAAGAAGCTTGACATCATCTGAGACAAAGCAGCCCACTTGACTGGGACCATGTCTACAAACATCCACTCCTTCCGCCACCAATGTTCATTAACATCAATGTGTAATCATCTACAAGATGCACCATACAAATTCATCAAGGCTCCTGAGACAGCACCTTCCAAACCCATGACCACTTCCACGTAGAAGATCAGGTGCAACAGCTACATGGGAATACTGCCAACTGCAACCTCCATTCTAAATTACTGGCCATCCTGACTGATCTTTCAGTTTGCTGGGCAAAAATTTAGAATACTGAATGGCCTGGACAGAGTGGATGTTGGGAAAATGATTCCATTGGTAGGACAGACCAGGATCCGAAGGCACAGCCTTAGAGTAAGAGAAGACCTTTTCAGAACAGAGGTCAGGAGAAACTTCTTGTGGTGAATCCATGGAGTTCACTTCCCCAGAGGGCTGTGAAGGCTGTGTCATTATGTATATTTAAGACGTAGATTGATAGATTCTTGATTGGAAAGAGGATCAAGGGTTATGGGGCAATTGCGGGAGAAAGGAGTTAAAAAAACCCATCAGCCATGATGATTGAATGTTGGAGCAGATTCGATGGGTTGAGTGGCCTAATTTCTGTTCCTCTGTCTTCTGGTCTTATGGTCTAATTTCCTCCCTAACAGCATTGGTTGATTTACAGCACATAGACCACCATAGTTCAAGACAGCAGCTCACCACCACCTTCTCAAAGGCAATTAATGACAGGAAATAAATCCTGGCCCAGCCAGTGATGCCATATCCCATGGATGACTTAAAGAAAAATTATATTCTAAAGAACCAGGGTTAACAAGATATAAAGCTATTGCTCATGAGGACAGTATTGCTGCAGCCAAAAAATATGATATAATTAGTCATTTGAAGACATGCAGAGAATTCATTGGTGGAGTGACTACTCTGTAATGGGCTCTTGTCTTCAGAACCTGGTGTTTACAACATGTTTTGTTAAAGGATTTAATAAAAGGTTTCAACATATAATGGTGATTGTATCCACAGTTCATTTGCTTTGATATCAAATTACTGTGCTTGGAACTTAGAGAGCAGAGAACCCCTATTTAAATGTCATAAAGACGTATATGTCAATTCTAGGCATTTCTGTTTTATGAATTATCTCAGCATTGGGCAATTTGTTCTCCCATTTTGTGTCCATGATGTTCTAAAAATATCTCCTGTGGAACCTATCAAACTGCGCAGTATGTCTGGAAATAGGTTGTCAATGTTTCACAGGCAAATAGGAAGGTAGGTATAATCTCAGCTTTGTACTCAATATGTTTCGTTATAAGTTCACAATTTTGGTTCTTCCACAGTATACTAAATAAACGGGTAAATGCTGAGCCGACTGAATTCTATTTTCCATCTCACTGTAATTGCAGCCATTTCTGCAGATTTCACTTCTGAGATAGGTAAGGTTATGTATGTACAGCCTTCAGGGTTGTGACAATGAATGTCATAGTAGTTGGAGATAGTCGGAAAATGATGTTGGTTTGTAGAGTATCTCTATCTTCCTTAAGCTGATGGTTAGCTCATGGTCGACTGTCACTATTGTATAACAGTCGATGATCTTTTGAAGGTCATGCCAACAATCTGATGTGGAGGCACAGTTATTAATATAAAGCATTTCCCATATCAACAACTCAGCTCTTATTTCACTTAAGTCAGTTTGTGGAGCTTGTCATCTGTTCTGAAATGGGTGTATATTCCATTAATGCTTTTATTAAATTCCTGAGGAAACATGGCAGCCAAGAATAAAGAAAAACTTCAGGCCACTCAGCACTCTGACTTCGAAGCATATTGTCATGATATCCTCCTTTTTCACACCACTTATTCCGCTAAAATGAATAATGTATTCATCACAGCCCGTGACTCTGAATGTCATTTCATACCAAAATATCTGCATCAGGCTTACAGCTCTATTGAGACATCCAAGTTTGGTTAAGATTTTCATCTATCTAGTTTGTCAACTGTCTTTGTGAAATCAATAAAGGCATAGTGAATGTTAATCTGCTGTTCTTGGCATCTCTCTATACTTAGAAAGAACTGAAGAACATTTCACAAATGCCTTTCTGTTTCCTGACTTTCTTTGACTGTCTGGCAGTCCATGCTCTGCTCAGGAGCTCACCAGGCTGCTGAGGCTAATATTTGCTAGAATCGTACTGATCTACACAAGCCTCAAGATTCTGCTTGCAGTGACCCTTCTTCAGAACTGATAGCAGCTTGGAAAAGGTGGCATTTAAGCTGAAGAAAGGAGGATTTGGAGGCATGGAGAAAGGAGTGAATGGATAGATGGAGATAGAGCCCAGAGAGAGGGCTGTTTGGAGACAAAGAGGTGAATGATAGTATGCTCAGGAGAGGAAAAAATAACTGATAATGGGATCATAGGTAGGTGAAAATGGGTTGTCTCTGCTGAAAACTGTCCATCATGACAGGACCTGGGTAAAGTACTTAAAAGGAGAAAGTGTTTGTTGAAGAGAGGGCAATTTTTTCACACAGAGTGTGGTACGTATACGGAATGAGCTGCCAGAGGAAGTGGTGAAGGCTGGTACAATTGCAACATTTAAAAGGCATTTGGATGGATATATGAATAGGAAGGGTTTGGAGGGATATGGGCCGGGTGCTGGCAGGTGGGATTAGATTGGGTTGGGATATCTGGTCGGCATGGACGGGTTGGACCGAAGGGTCTGTTTCCATGCTGTACATCTCTATGATTCTATGGCTGTATAACACAATGTCTATAACTATGATATTGAGACCTGGAGGCTGTTGGATTCCCCAAGCTGAAAATGAGATGCTTTGTTAGAGTACTGTAGCAGACCCAAAATGGAGATATTGACCAGAAACATAGTGGTGTGTTGTGATTCCAAGCAAATCGAAGCTCAGAGTCATTTGTTTTCCAGAACAAAGCTCCACATCCACAAGCATCCACTCCCTCTACCATCGATGCTCAGTAATGGGCACTATCTACAAGATACACTGCAGATAAGATCTTTACACAGCACCTTCCAAACCCATAACCATTTCCAGATAATGGGAGCATCATCACGTACAAGTTCTCCTCCAAGCCACTCACTGTCCTGACTTGGACATATACCACCATTCCATCAGTATTGCTGGGTCAAAATCCTGGAATTCCCTCCTTAAAAGTATTGTGGCTCAACCTACAGTATGTGGACTGCACTGGTTCAAGAAGGCAGCTCAGCACTACCTTCTCCAGGCAACTAGGAATGGGTACTAAATGTTGGTCAGCCAGTGATACCCATGTCCCGTGAGTGAATTTAAAAAAGCTCTAGATATACCTTCCAAGTGAAGCAATGATTTACCTGCCCTTCACTAAATCTCGTCTATTGCATTCGCTGTTCACAATGTGGTCTCCTCTACACTTGAGAGATAAAACACAGACTGGGTGATTGCTTAGTGGAACATTTACATTTTGTCTGTAAAAATGATCCCAAGCTCTGAGTTGCCTGCCACTTCAACACACCACTGTGTTCTCTGGCCAACATCTTGGTCTCTGGCCTGCTGCAGTGGGCTCATTGTGGCTCAGTGCAAACTGGAAGAACAGTGTCTAATTTTCCTCTTGGGAATCTTGTAGCCTTCACAAATCAACATCAGGTTCAATAATTACAGAGTCTTTAACACCTTCTCCTCTGTCCCTTATCCCCTCCTCCCAAGGCCCTTCGTGATATGGGCTGCTTTCAACACAGCCCATCCATTTTTACCTCCTTATGGTCTCCATTATCTGTGTTTTTTTTCTCCTGAATATACAATCATCCATCCATTGGACTCCTTTACTGTTTTCCCTCTCTCTAGACTTTATCTCTATCTATCTGCTCAATCCTTACCCCTCACCTCCAGCCACTGTCTTCAGCATAAATACTCCCTTTTCCAGTTACTATCATGTTGAAGATTGACCCAAAACTCTGATTCCACTTTCTCTCCATAGGTGCTACCAGACCTGCTTTGTTTCTCCAACAATTTCTGATTTTCTTTCAGATTTCCTTCATCTGAAATTCTTTGTTTTATTTTAGCAAAATTGTGAAGTTTATATGGATGGCGTGTTTATATACAGCAACCCCTGGGAAGAATCATTTAGAAGCCTCACTTAAACAGCTACTCTCAACTGACTTACAATTAATCTTGTCAAGATTAAGTTATAGAGTGAGGATATCAAACTGCTCAGAGCAGGAAAAAACAAAGACTTTTCAAGAGTTGTCCATTTCACAAGCAATATAGGAAATCATGAGATTTTTGGAGATGTGTAATTTCTTTCAAAATTATGCCAAACTTTAGCACTACAACTACACATTGGATAGATTTCTTACAAAAACAAATTTTAATGTTTACCTTCTTTTAAAATCCATACCTTGTCTTATGAGTTGTATTACCTTGGGTGTTGGAATCATAGAATTTCTACAATATGAAAGCAGGTCATTCGGCCCATTGAGTCCATACCAACTCTCCGAAGAGCATTGCACCCAGACCTAACCCTCTACCTTGTCCCTATAACCCAGCATTTCCCATGGCTAATCCACCTAGCCAGCACATCCATGGACACTGTGGACAATTTAGCATGGCTAATTTGCCTAACATACACACCTTTGGACTGTGGGTGGAAATCAGAGCACGCTGAACAAACCCACACAGACACAGGGAGAATGTACAAACTCCACACAAGCAGTGGCTCAAAGCTCTCATTGAACCTGGGTTCCTGGCACTGTGATGCAGCAGTGCCAACCACACTGAGCCACCATGCCACTCCATGTTATGTTATTGTCTGTGAGTTTGTGAGTTAGGAGATATAGTTTAGTCTGCCTAGTAGGTTTGCTGATAACCAGTTCCGCTATATAAAATATGTGTTCTATGAAGAGTGCAGGAGGGCATGCCAGGAGCAGCAACAGTTATGTGAGATTTCTACCTGGTTAATCTACAAGTTGCAACTACTTGCATGCCAAACAACTGAAACAACACATGATAGACAGAGCTATGCAATTCCATAACCAACAGGTTAGTTCTATGTTCTGTCATCCTGTCATTTCCAGTACTGAATGGTGTTGATTAATTAAACAACTAATTGGAGGAGAAGGAGGCCACACAAGTGCCCTATCCTCAAGGATGAGTGGGCACAGCACATCAGTGTAAAAGGCCAGGTTGAAGTATTTGTAACTTCTTCAACCAGAAGTGCTGAAATGATCCATCTCATCTTCATTCTGAGGTCCGGAGCATCTCAATTGTCAATCTTCAATGAAAGCAATTAGCTCAAATGGTTTAAGACACTAAATGCTGTAACAGCTATGAATAATCTAGCAAAAGAACCAGACAATTGTTCCAGAAGGGGTCATCAAGCTGATCCAGCCCAGTTGCGACACGGGCAATTACTTTACAATGTGGAAAATTACCCTGATATATCATGTCCACACAAAACAGAACAACTGCTACCCAATCAATTAATCCCACCAGTCTACTCTCAGTTATCAGTAAAATGGTGAGCTGTTTTGTTGACAGTCAGCAGTAACTTGCTCACTAATGTTCAGTTTGGCTTGACATCAATGCGGCTTTAATCAAACATGGACAAAACAGCAAAACTCAGGAGGCGAAAACAGACTGATTGTACTTGACACCAAGACAGAATTTAACTGAGTGTGACACCAAGAAACTTTGTAAAACAGCCATCAGTGGATACTGGAAAAAAAATTTCTTCCTGCTTAGGAAGTATACTGAACACAATGGAAGGTGTTTGTGGTTGTTGGATGTTAATCATTTCAGGCCAAGAGCACAGCTACAGGAATTTCTCATGCAAGTGTGTTAGATCCAACCATCTTCAACTGCTTCAACATGACCTTCTTTCCATCATAACATCAGAAATGGGAATGTTTGCTGATGAATGCACAATGTTCAGCACCATTTGCAGTGCCTCAGATGCTGAAATAGTCAATTTCTATCCATAGCAAGATGTGGATAACAATCGGGCTGAGGTTGGTAGTAAGTAACATTCATATGATGCAAGTTGTAGGCAATAGTCATCACCAACAAGACAGAATCTAACCATTGGTCATTCACATTCAATGGCATTACCATCACTAAATCCCAATTATCAATATCCTGGGGGATATGATTCATCAGACACAGAAATATTAAAAGCAAGGCCGAGCCTGTGAAGAGTAACATGCCTCCTGACTCCTTAAATCTTGTCCACTATTCACAAGACGTAAGTCAATTGGATGATGAAAACCTTTCCAACTGCCTTAATAGGTACAGAGGGGGTGGCTGACTGTTCAGGGGAAAGCAAAGGTAGCCAGGTCGGTGCGCTATGATTGTCTCTGTGGTACAGCGGAAAATGGTAAAGTTAACCAGGACCCTCGTGATAGGAGACTCGATAGTTAGGGGAACAGACAGGAGAATTCTTGGTTGCAAATGGGATTCAAAGTTTGTGCGAAGATTTGTAGCTCGGGTGCTTGTTGTAGTGGTTCTGTTCGCCGAGCTGGAAGGTTTTGTTGCAAACGTTTCGTCCCCTGGCTAGGAGACATCATCAGTGCTCTGGAGCCTCCTACGAAGCGCTTCTTTGATGTTTCTTCCGGTATTTATAATGGTCTGTCCTTGCCGCTTCCGGGTGTCAGTTTCAGCTGTCTGCTGTAGTGGTTGGTATATTGGGTCCAGGTCGATGTGTTTGTTGATGGAGTTTGTGGATGAATGCCATGCCTCTAGGAATTCCCTGGCTGTTCTCTGTCTGGCTTGCCCTATGATAGCAGTGTTTTCCCAGTCGAATTCATGTTGCTTGTTGTCTGAGTGTGTGGCTACTAGGGATAGCTGGTCGTATCGTTTCGTGGTTAGTTGGTGTTCATGTATGCGGATTGTTAGCTGTCTTCCTGTTTGTGCTATATAATGTTTTGTGCAGTCCTTGCATGGTATTTTATAAACTACATTAGTTTTGCTCATGTTGGGTATTGGCTCCTTTGTTCTAGTCAGTTGTTGTCTGAGCGTGGATGTTGGTTTGTGTGCCGTCATGAGTCCTAAGGGTCGCAGTAGTCTGGCTGTCAATTCTGAAACGCTCCTGATGTATGGTAGTGTGGCTAGTCCTTTTGGTTGTGGCATGTCCTCGTTCCGTGGTCTATCTCTTAGGCATCTGTTCATAAAGTTGCGCGGGTATCCGTTTTTGGCGAATACCTTGTGTTGGTGTTCCTCTTCCTCTTTTCGCAGTTGTGGTGTACTGCAGTGTGTTGTAGCTCTTTTGAATAGTGTCCTGATGCAGCTTCGTTTGTGTGTGTTGGGGTGGTTACTTTCATAGTTTAGGACTTGGTCTGTGTGTGTTGTTTTCCTGTGTACCCTTGTGGTGAATTCTCCGTTCGGTGTTCTCTGTACTATCACGTCTAGGAATGGGAGTTGGCTATCCTTTTCTACTTCTCTCGTGAATCGGATTCCTGTGAGTGTGGCGTTGATGATCCAGTGTGTTTTTTCTATTTCCGTGTTTTTGATGATTACAAACGAGTCATCGACATATCTGACCCAGAGTTTGGGTTGAATTTGAGAAGTAGAAAAGGATAGCCAACTCCCATTCCTAGACGTGATAGTACAGAGAACACCGAACGGAGAATTCACCACAAGGGTACACAGGAAAACAACACACACAGACCAAGTCCTAAACTATGAAAGTAACCACCCCAACACACACAAACGAAGCTGCATCAGGACACTATTCAAAAGAGCTACAACACACTGCAGTACACCACAACTGCGAAAAGAGGAAGAGGAACACCTATACAAGGTATTCGCCAAAAACGGATACCCGCACAACTTTATCAACAGATGCCTAAGAGGTAGACCACGGAACGAGGACATGCCACAACCAAAAGGACTAGCCACACTACCATACATCAGGAGCGTTTCAGAACTGACAGCCAGACTACTGCGACCCTTAGGACTCATAACGGCACACAAACCAACAGCCACGCTCAGACAACAACTGACTAGAACAAAGGAGCCAATACCCAACATGAGCTAAACTAATGTAGTTTATAAAATACCATGCAAGGACTGCACAAAACACTATATAGGACAAACAGGAAGACAGCTAACAATCCGCATACATGAACACCAACTAACCACGAAACGACACGACCAGCTATCCCTAGTAGCCACACACTCAGACAACAAGCAACATGAATTCGACTGGGAAAACACTACTATCATAGGGCAAGCCAGACAGAGAACAGCCAGGGAATTCCTAGAGGCATGGCATTCATCCACAAACTCCATCAACAAACACATCGACCTGGACCCAATATACCAACCACTACAGCGGACAGCTGAAACTGACACCTGGAAGCGGCAAGGACAGACCACTAAAAATACCAGAAGAAACATCAAAGAAGTGCTTCACAGGAGGCTCCAGAGCACTGATGATGTCTCCTAGCCAGGGGACGAAACGTTTGCAACAAAAACTTCCAGCTCGGCGAACAGAACCACTGCAAATGGGAATCCAGGATGGTGCGTTGCCTCCCATGCCAGGGTCCAGAATGTCTCAGAGCAGCAGCAGAACATTCTCAAGGGTGAGAGTGAGCAGCCAGAAGTCATTGTGCATGTTGGAACAAATGACATAGGTAGAAATAGGGATGAGGTCCTGCAGAGTGATCATAGAGTGCCCAGGACCTTGTCGGTAGTAATTTCCAGATTGCTTCCTGTGCCACGTGCTTATGAGGGTAAGAACAGGAGGATATGGCAGATGAATGCATGGCTAAAAAATTGGTGCAGGGGTGACCTGTTCAAGAGGGACAGGTTGCGTCTGAATTTGGCCAGGTTTGCTGGTGCTCCAATGGATGGTTTAAACTCCATTGGTTAGCGGGTTGGGGTGTGGGGGATGGGATCCTCAACAGCAAGGAGGGAAGTATGAGGCTGGAAGAAGATCCAGTAATTAGAAATAAAAGTTGAGAGACAGGTCAGACTGAAACATGACAGGAGCAAAGAATGCCTGTTGGATTAAATTCTATCTATTTCAATGTAAGAGGGCTGAGAGGTAAGGCCAATGAACTCAGGATGTGGATAGGTACATGGGACTGGGATGTTATAGCCATTGCAGAAACATGGCTAAGGGAGGGACGGGACTGGCAGCTTAGTGTGCCTGGATACAGGTGCTTTAAGTGGGACAGAGGTGGAGGATGGAGAGGGTGTGGTTGCATTTTTGATTAAGGAGTGTATCGCGACAGTAATCAGAAATGAAATAACTGAAAAATCATACAATGAAGTTTTGTGGGTGGAGCTAAGAAATCATAAGGTGATGGTGCTGTTATTGGGGTTGTATCATAGGCCCCCAAATAGTCAACGGGAATTAGAAGAACAAAATTTGCAGGGAGACTAGGGAGACTTGCAGGAGCAATAGGGTTGTCATAGTTAGGGATTTTAATTTTCCTAACATAGCGTTAAGAGCTTAGATGGGTTGGAATTTGTTCAGTGCATTCAGGAAAGTCTCTTCAAGCAGTATATAGAGGGTCTTACTTGGGAAGGGGCATAACTAGATGTACACTTGGGAAATAGGGCAGGACAGGTGACGGAGGTGACAGTGGGGGAGCACTTTGTGACCAGTGACCACAGTTCTATTAATTTTACATAGTTGTGGAGAGGGACAAAATGGGACCACAGGTTCAGGTTCTAAATTTTGGTGGAATTAGACAGGAGCTTGCAGGGGTCGATTCGAGTAGGGTTTTTTTTGCAGGCAAAGGAACTTCCAGCAAATAGAAGGTCTTTAAAGGTGAGATAGCTATATGAGGTCTATATGTTCCTGTGAGGGTGAAAGGCAAGGTTGACAGGAATAGGGAACCCTGGATGACAAGAGATATTGAGGCTTGATACTGAGGCTTTGACTCAAAATGAGGAGGAGGTATGGCTCAGATACAGGTAGTTGGGATCAAGGGAATCCCTGGATGTATACAGGGAATATAGGAGTTTACTGAAGAGGGAAGTCAGGAGGGTGAAAAGGGAGCATGCAATAGCCTTGGTTGTGAAGATTAGGGTGAATCCAAACAGGTTCTTTAATTATATTAAAACAAAAAGAATATCTAAATAGAGAATAGGACTCTTCAAAGACCAAAGTGGCTACGCATGTGTAGGACTGCAAGAGATGGGTGAGGTTCTTGATGAATATTTCTCCTCTGTGTTTACCGTGGAGAAAGACATGAAGACTTGGGAACTTGGGGAAGTTAATAGTGATATCTCAGGGACAGTCCATATCACAGTAGATGAGGTGCTAGATGTATTAGAATGTATAAAGGTGGATAAATCTCCTGGTCCTGACCAGATATATCCAACAACACTGCAAAAGGCTAGAGAAGAAATTGTGAGGACCCTGACTGATATTTTTGCATCATCATTAGCCACTGGTGAGATCCCGGAAGACTGGAGGGTAACAAGTGTTATGTCAAGTGTTATGCTGATTCAAGAAGAGCTGCAAAGAAAATCCTGGGAACGATAGACCAGTCAGCCTAAAATCTGTGGTAGGTTAGTTACTTGAGAAGATTCCAAGATAAGATAAATGTCTGGAAAGACAAGGTTTGAGTAGGAGCAGTCAGCATGGCTTTGTGCATGGAAGATCATGCCTCACAAATTTATTAGAGTTCTTTGATGAGTGAACAAGAAGGTTGATGAGGACAGGGCAGTAGAGAAGTCTAGGCGGATGTGGGTACTGCAGATGCTGGAGATTAGAGTCAAGACTAGAGTGGTGCTAGAAAAGCACAGCAGGTCAGGCAGCATCTGATGAGCAGGAAAATTGAAGTTTCGGGCAAAAGCCCTTCATCAGGAATGAGGCTGGGAGCCTTGGGGGTGCAGAGGTAAATGGATGGGAGGTGGGGCCAGGGGGAAGGTAGCTGAGAGTGCAATAGGTGGATGGAGATGGGAGTAAAGGTGATAGGTCAGAGAAGAGGGTGGAGCTGGTAGGTGGGAAGGAACATGAACAGGTGGGGCAGGTCATGAGGACGGTGCTGAGATGGAAGGTTAGAAATGGAGTAAGGTGGGGGTGGAGAAATGAGGAAAATGGTGAAGTCCACATTGATGCCCTGGGGTTGAAGGGTTCTGAAGTGGAAGATGAGGCATTCTTCCTCTAAGTGTCAGGTGGGAAGGGAGAGGCCCAGGTCCTGCATGTCCTCGGCAGAATGGGAGGGGGAGTTGAAATGTTCAGCAACCAGGCAGTGGGGTTGATTGTTGTGGGTGTAGCGGACATGTTCTCTGAAGTGCTTTGCGAGTAGGCGGCCAGTCTCCCCAAAGTAGAGTAGAGTAGTCTACAGAGGGACCTTGATTATCCGGCATTGATTAATTAGATATCAGATTATCTGGCAAGATTGTAATGTCCCGATGCTTGGCTAAACTATATTATTCGGCATTTGATTATCCAGCATTCAATTAACCGAACAAAATACTCCCCGCCTGTGTCCTTCGGATAATCGAGTTTCCTTTGTATAGGAATTTCAGTAAGGCCTTTGATAAGGTTCCACATGGTAGGTTACTCATGTTAGGTTAGATCACATTGTTATGAAGGTATAGAAATGTACTGTACCTTTAAGAAAGTTAAAAGCTAACAGAACTACCTGATGGCACCAAGTGTTCTCAACAAGATACAGTGTAACCTTTTGTTGCAGCAGTTTTAGCTGGTTGTTTGGAGTCAAATAAAAAATCAAAACAAGGTCAATCAATTTAAATTAAACCCCAAAAATACCAAACACCAATCAAGTTTGAATTTTATATATTGACAATATTAAAAACCAATAACACAAACTGATGCTTTGGGGGTATAGGACCAGAAAACGTGAACAGTTGAGAGACAACTGCCAAGCCACCAGCATGGACAGACTGCCTGAAACACAGCTCTCTTAGAGGTACTTTTATCGATCAGTCACCTGTGAAACAGCAAAAATAATAATAAGAAAATCTCCAGAGGAAAATACCAAGAGAACATTTGATAGCTGTCACGTTTTGAAATTTGAATTTTTGGTAAATCTTAATTGGAGGTTTTATCAGGCTAGTATTGTAGAAGGGAACGATAAAAGGTAAGTTAGAGAAAGGAGTTGTAAACAGTTGTTAATTAATTATTCTCTGTTACACTTTAAGAAAGAAATTTGTTGATTTTTACCTTAAACAGTTCCTGGCCTCTCGAATTTTCACAGATTACTTCATGGGATAAATCCTTTCTGTGTTGCTAGTTTAAATTAAGCAGGAGGGTTTAACCCCATGTCGGAACAGCATGGAATCCAGGGGGAACTGGCAAATTGGGTACAAAATTGGCGCGATGCTAGGAAGCAGAGGGTAATAGTGGAAAGATGCTTGTTAGACTGGAGGCTTGTGACAAGTGCAGTGGATCAGGGATCAGTGCTAGGCCCATTGCTATTTGTTATCTATATCAATGATTTGGATAAGAATGTACAAGGCATGATTAGTAAGTTTGCAGATTACATTAAAATAGGTGGTATTGTGGACATTGAAGGAGGTTCTCAGAAATTGGAGCAGGACCTTGATCAGCTGGGAAGTGGGCTGAGAAATGGCAAATGGAGTTTAATATAGATAAGTGTAAGGTCTTGAATTTTGGAAAGTCAAATCAAGGCAGTAGTTTCATAATGAATGTTAGGGCCTTAAGGAGTGCAGTGGAACAGACGAACCTTGGAGTTCAGGTTTGCAGTTCTCTGAAAGTGAAGTCACAGGTAGACAGGGCAGTGAAGAAGGCTTTTGGCACACTGGCCTTCATCAGTCAGGGCACTGAGTATAGAAATTGGGAAGTTATGTTGCAACTGTACTGGACATTGGAAAGGTTGCACTTGTAGTATTGTGCTCAGTTTTGGTCATCTTGCTATAAAAAAAAGGGGGCACGGTGGCACAGTGGTTAGCACTGCTGCCTCACAGCGCCAGGGACCTGGGTTCAATTCCGGCCTCAGGCGACTAACTGTGTGGAGTTTGCACGTTCTCCCCGTGTCTGCGTGGGTTTCCTCCGGGTGCTCCGGTTTCCTCCCATTGTCCAAAGATGTGCGGGTCAGGTGAATTGGCCATGCTAAATTGCCCATAGTGTTAGGTAAGTGGGTTGTGCTTCGGCGGGTCGGTGTGGACTTGTTGGGCCGAAGGGCCTGTTTCCACACTGTAAGTAAACTAATCTAAAAGGATATTATTAAACTGGAAAGAGTGCAGAAGAAACTTATAAGGACGTTGCCAGGACTCAACAGTCTGAGTTATAGAGAGAGTTTGGACAAACTAGGACTTTATTCTTTCGAGCATTCGAGACAGGGGTATAAGTGAATAAGATCATGAGAGGTATGGATAGGGTGAATGCACTCAGTCTTTTTCCCAGGGTTTGGGAATTGAGGACTGGAGTGCATCAGTTTGGCAGGGAAAGAATAAAAGGAAACCTGATGGGGCAATGTTTTTACACAAAGGATGATATGCATAAGTAATGAGATGCCAGTGGAAGTGGTTGAGGTGGTTACATTAACAACATTTAAAAAGGTATTGGGGTAAATATATGAATAGGAAAGGTTTAGAAGGATATGGGCCAAGTGCAGGGAAAGGGGGTTAACGTGGATGAACATTTTGGTTGGCATGGACCAGTTTGGGCCAAACAACCTGACTCCATGCTGTAGGACTCTATGCATCTATAAATTTGAAGACGCTTGTCTCCGTGCAGGACGGACTTACCCACTAGATTGGCTCTCCATCAACCACCATAAGCTTGCATCCCTCCACCACTAATATACAGTCGTGTGAACTAATTACAAGGTGCACTGTAGCAACTTAACAAATGGCCCTGAACTACACTTTTTCAAAACTGTGAACTCTACCACTGTGAAAAACAAGGGTTGCAAATGCATGGGAAAACCACAACCTGCAAGGTCTTTCTAAGCCACCTTCCATCCTACCTTGGAAATGTATTACCATTCCTTCGCTATCACTGGGACAAAATCCTGGCACTCTCTCCCTAATAGCTCCTTGAGTGTATGTACACAATGTGAATCAAAATGATTCAAATAAATAGCTCACCATCATCATCCTTAGTACAATTAACGATGAGCTATAAATGCTGGTTTCACCAATGATGTCCACATGCCATATATGGACAATGGCATTAAAACTATATTTAATTAGAATGATTCTGGGTTTTTTTTTATAACACCACAAAATATGCATGACAATAACTTTGTCTTTAATCATATATTTAATTATTCAAGCAATAAGTAGTGAATATTTGTTTTGAGAAATGTGAGCACTAAGCTTTCCAAAATAATTTCATAACCAGATAAAATAGTAAATCATTTATGCTTTTCATTAAGCATATTGCTGAGAAATGAATTAGTTATGGTTAACACTATAACTTGGCCTGTTCCAAAGCCTCAGTAATAAACTACTTCTTCAAAAGTGAAACTGGTTTGGAATTAGAAAACTGAATTTAAACAAAAAAGATAGAATAGGGAAAACAGAGAACAGATGCAAGGGGCTGTTTTCAGAGCAATTGGTATTGGATTTGTGTTTCTTTGTGTTCACTTCTAGGAGTTACATCTGTTCACATCAAACTAGAAGTTTTAGAATATGACACATTAGCAAAATTGGAGAGATGGTTAATTAGTTGGATGACTAATGGAATTTAGGGAATGTTAATAAAATGGGGGAAGTGTTCCAAAAAGTGACAGATGAAATTCAATGTTGGCAAGTGTGAGGTGATTCATTTTAGTGAAATGGTTTCAGCTATGATTATGAAAGTAGACTGAATGCTGAAGAACAGAGGGACTTATGCGTTGACAGAACATTAAAGACTGGAAGAAGTTGAAAAGAAAAATAGAATTCTGCCTTTTAGGTCATGATATATAGAATGCTGAAAAGTAATGATGATCCAAAATAAAAATTAAAAATCTTTGATTCAATCAACACATGTTTACATTCATGTAACCCTGAAGTCAGAGGTTTGTTCTTGTTTCTCTTTTATTGCTCTGTTTTTTGAGGCATTTAACTAAACTATCTTTCAATGTTAACTCAGCTCACATTGCTTTGTACCTGATACAGATTCATTGCCACTCTTGTGATCTCTTTACAAATATCATCATATCTCCACTGAATTCGTTGCATTGGCACGGAGGTGGTGGTGGTGCAGTGGGTACGTTTTTTTTGCGGGAATTATGGGACCTATATCTACTTTAATAACTGGTCATGTATACTACAAACTCACAACTTGTGTGAATATTTCTTCCACTCTGTTGTAAATATCTTATAATTTTTGCTATCATTACAGTTGGAATGAAGGGCGCTTGTGTATATGGGTTTCAGAGGACTTGAAATAGTATAACATTGAGAAAGAACATAGGCACCATCACAATGATGATAGCATGTAAACTTGTGGCAGAACAGCTAATAATCTCAGAGGAATGAGCAAAACATCTGATCTTCCTCAAAGTCTTTGTATCAATGTTTATCATGTCAATAACATACAATAAACGAAACCTTGTAAACTACAAGGGACTCTTCCAGCTAAACAAGACATGGTTTTCCTTTATCACACAAAGCTACAGTTGAAGAGCATGGTGCTAGCAACCTGAATATTGAGCAGAGGCTCATACAATGTAATGAGCTGGCATGGGCATACAGCACAGCAGTACAGATTGGGATTTGACTGCTCACACAACACATGAGGAGCAGTGCTGTGACATCTTCAGACTTAGTTTTAAGTCATTGCTCATACAGGGAAGAGATGAAGATTTAGCAGCCCTACAGATGAAACCTTTGTGGCAACATTCAAAAAGATGGAATACTCCAATGAATGGATACACCATGTCAAACCTGATAACAAACACATGCTGCACTAGGACAGTTAGCAACTCCCTGGTGAAATGTTAACTTCAAAGCAGATCTAGGCTGTGTCATGAGCCAGTGGTCTGTGTGTGTGGTACTCAGTTTGAATTTAGCAGCAAGTGATCTGGCATGAGAGGTTAAGAAATTAAAGTTCAAAATGTACTGTGAGCCAGGTGAAACTTTAAAACAGCACAGTAATTCAGGTGGAAAATGAAAAGTTTAAGAATTATTTTCTCATCTGATTTGGCGTCATTGTTGTATTGAGTGAGCATCATGACGCACAGCTACAGACATGGAAGTAAATGGTCACGAAGAAATATTAATTTGTGGTCGCAGATTAAGCTTGGTAAAACTCTGAAACCAGTAGTTGAAGTCGTAACATGAAGCAGATTAAAATCCTGGTCTTGCAGGTACAGAAAGTTTGGAAGGCCATAGGAAAAACAATAAATGCCATAGTTGTGGATATGTTCACTGAGCTGGGAAATTGATTTGCAGACGTTTTGTCCCCTGTGTACATGACACCTTCAGTGCTTTGGAGCTTCCTGTGAAGCGCTGCCATACTGTGTCTTCTGGAATTTATTTGTTTCCATTCCTGCTGCTTCCAGTTATCACTTCCGATTGTTGTAGTGGTCGGTATATTGGGTCTCGGTCAATGTGTTTATTGATGGAGTCTGTGGGTTAGTGCCACTCACTTTAGAAGTTCTCTAGTTGGCCTCTGTTTGGCTTGTCCTATTCTCATAGGATTCCATCAACAAACACATTGACTTAGAGCCAATGTACCAACCAGACTGACAACTGGAAGCAGCAGGAATGGAAACAAACAAAATCCAGAAGACTCAGCACAACGGGGCTTCACAGGAAGCTCCAAAGCACTGAGACAGGGGACTAATCATTGTAAATCAACATCCCAGTTTGGTGAACATACCCACAAATATGACAACTGGCACCCGAGCTACAAATCTTTATGCAAACCTTGAAAGACAATAAGTATATCAGGGGAGCTGCAATGAAGGCAGGAATCATTTGGTGAAACCACAAGAGCAGGATCGTTTGATCAAAGAGTGTTTAAAGTAGGAAATGTTTACTAAAATCATTGGCAGTGAGAGTCACCCAGCAAAGTTAATGCGAATGATTCACAGTGCACCCATGAAAAGCATGGGAATCCTCTATATTAGCTCTGAAATGTTAATGTTAAATAAAAACTTAAAGGTGCTATCAATCTAAAGA
This sequence comes from Hemiscyllium ocellatum, assembly GCF_020745735.1. Classification (NCBI taxonomy): domain Eukaryota; kingdom Metazoa; phylum Chordata; class Chondrichthyes; order Orectolobiformes; family Hemiscylliidae; genus Hemiscyllium; species Hemiscyllium ocellatum. Next base: position 21,602,401 of record NC_083415.1, on the reverse strand, counting down.
GAAAAGCATATAATTGCCCTCAATATCAAGACAGCATTTGACTGAGTGCACATCAAGAAGCCTTTGTAAAACTGAAATCAATGGGTATTAGGGAAATAAATGTGTGTGCTAAACCATAGATTTACATAAAATATCTGTAAGTTTGTGAAAATCTTTTGTTGTAAAATTCAGTGGAGACATCCATTTCACAATCAAGGAATGCATGTCTTGACTTCAACTCTATTCGAAATGTGAAAGAAGTTAAACATCAGAAACTAAGGAGCATCTTTAAATAGGAATACCCTAAGTTCATTAAAGGATAATGGAAATGAGCACTGATAGCAGCATTGCGCTTTAGAAATTATGTCTTATGCCATACACATTCTCCGTCTCTATACACTCTAATGAAAGAAGTTGTGAAGTAAATTGCAGACATGATAGAACATGCATCATTTCCCTTGCCATAAAAACAACTGAATGAGCATGGTTACTGTACTCGAATCTAATGGTACTATTTGAATTTTTATGGAGCACAGCAATACAATGACAAGGGAAATCCACCCTCTGTCTACAGATAGTGAGAATTTAGATAAATTATCCAAAGGAAATGGGAAAAAAATAGTTTTTTTACTGGAGGAGTAATTAGCAAGAATGCCTGTAAGAATTCAAGGTATTGACTTTGTCTTATGAGGCTCACATACGATGCTTGCAAGGAAAATAGTAAATGGTAAGCAATGCTAAAAGTGCTCTCCAGAATAATAATTGATAACCTTACCTGGTGTGATTTTGAGTTTATTTACAGAATCAAGTCATCTACTCAGTCCACAGCAGCACAATGGATAACAAGATGCATTAGGCATAGCCAAATCAAACAGGAGATCTTGAGGGGAGGGATGATTAGAATAAAGGCCCAGGTGGGTTGTCCACAAAAGCATATTTTGAATACTGACAGTGTTTTGAATTATGACTGAAATACTTATGTGTGATTGCTCATTCCAGCTTCTCTTCCAAAAGGTGTTGTAGGAAAGCTGCACTAGAAACATTTGGAAATCACCAAGTGCAGAGGTAGAGCTTGGGCAGGGGTGTGGTAACCTGGAAACCCCAAGGATATGATGATTTCGATGCCAATTACTGTTCAGAAAAATGGGAGCTAATGATACATATCATATTGGCCACCAGGCCTTGGGAACTTATGGGCACAGATCTGCTTGGTTTTCATGGAAGGTTTTGTCACTTCTTCATTGCTTCTTTTTCCCAATGGATAAAGCTTTACATGTTGCATAACATTATTGTGGATGTGGTTGCCCAAGTTGTACATGAGATACTGGCAACACATAGTATGCCAGATATGTTCTTTTACAATGACAGGCAACAGTTTGCTCATGAATGTGCAGCAAATCTGCAGTCATTACTGGATTTCATCATGTCACAGTGGAACTCACCTACTCATTATTGAATGGGATGAATGCTTAATTGTGGTGTCAGAATAGTTAATTCACATTTAAAGAATACTGACTTCCACATGGCACTTCTATATTATGGATCTACCCCACTCCAATGTTGTCTAACAGCAGAGTCCACCTTTATGCTTTCAAGATATCAAAGATGTGTGGAACATTCAAAACAGTTACAAAGATTGCAAGCTACAATAGGTACCACCTTATTCCATTTAGGACAAGAAATAGGAATCTGCAGATCAGTACTGATCTTTCATTTTGGAAGGTGTCATACAAAGTAACTACACAAACCTTACCTCATTTTGGTTTAATCATTCACCACTGATTCAATGCAGTGTGAAATGTGATAAGCAAGGAACTCCAGACCTCATACTGTTATGAAGTGAAACAAAATCAACAGTCTTCCAGTCAACAAATTACCAGTCATCGAAGTCCAAAGAGAATGTATTCCAGATTGTTTGAATCTGTAAAGTCAGAAATTTGGGCCACTGGTGGAGATCTCACAGGAGCGAAACTTAACTCCTTCCTTCCTCAAAGCCTCTGTAATAATATCTATTTTATCATTGCAAACTGTAACTAGTAGCTAACGTGCAATAACTTACATGGTGTTCACTGGGCCAGTTAGTGGTTTTGCTCTACCATACTAAACCAAGAAAGTCCTGTAGTTTCCTAAACTCAAAATCAACAATGGTAGCAATCTGCATCATGAGAAGTAGCTGATACACCTGCAGCAAGCTGGCATACCCATACAACAAGGGCAATTGAAGCACAGATACAAAATTAGCTGAGAGACCAAGAACAGAGTTTATTTGTGAACTGCTGTTTTACATGCTGCAGGGCTGTACACTGATTTCCCTCAAGACACAGAACTGAGACCACACTGCTCTGTTTGATTTTTATATTAATGATCTGGAAGTGGAAACATTTTCAAAGTTGGCAAGTGACACACAGCTTGCAAATTTTGTGAACAGTGAAAGGGCAGTAACTATCTTTTAGGGGATCCAAATATATTGGAATCATGTCATTCAAAGTTATTAATGAAAAGTGTTAAGTAATATGTTTTGGAAGGATGAAAAGAGACCTTTTAAATGCATTTGGTGTCAGAACATAGAGACCTGGGACTTCAGCTGTGCGCACTTTGAAGGTGATAGGATAATTGATAAGATTATCAATAAAAAACTATTGGATTCATACCTTTATAAAGACAGGATGGAATACAAAAACTTAAAAGTTAAGCTACTCTTTTATAAATCACTCAATGCAGATTCAGACAATATTGTGCACGAATCTAAGCACATTTACCTAGTTTCATCAATTTCTTTCTAATTTTAGCATTTGGTTAATATAGCATAAAGGACAATCAGAAAGTAAGTAATTACATGATGCTTCCTAGTTGTGGACGGTCCTGAACCTTTTTATTCCATTAGAAGGATAGGATTCTTGGACACTTATCTGTTACTTCTTGGTCTTCCTTCTACCTTGAGTGAAAAGACTCACAGAAGGAGAACATATGTTGCTAGAACATTCCTTAAGATTTCATTGTTCTTCATGACACTTAAAACACTGAAAAATTGTCTAAAGTAGTCATGTCTCACTGATATTTGTGACATTTTAAGTGAAAGCCAATGTGTTAATTAGCATTGTTTCGGCCATGTTAGTCCATAACCTTATTTGAGATAAGGGTAGGAAAGTCACAATGGCAGTACTAATTGGGAGCAAAATGGCAGTTGGAGGTTAACTGACATTAGGTAACTCTTAGTAGCACTACGTAAGAAGCTCCAGTCTGCTTTCAGTGGAAAAACTAGTCACCCAAATCAAGATCTGCCGAAAATCATAATTTGGGCACGGGACATTATTTTTTCCTGTCCCCCCCATCCATTCTAGTCAATTTTTTATACTGTTACTATTTTGTTTATACATGTGCATTTACCATTGCAAAATTAAAGTTGTCCTCCATTCTCTCCCATTATTTGTCCATATTGAGTGAAATGAGGGGCTGTTCTATTTGATTTCTGGTTGACATTTCTGCTGCAGATTTATGTGATAGTTTTAGAAGTATGATGGCTTTTTTGACATCACTATGGTGTCTGCAATGCATATACATTGGTCCAATAAGGCTTTTACCAGATGCCATAATGGAAGGAAGATAGCGCAAATGTCAGCAGCATGTGGTGCCTATATGCAGAGTAGAGATCAGTGTGCTCTGTGCATAAAGCTTAATTGACATTATTTTAAAATTTACCATTCCATCTTTCACCCACTCTTAATATTGTACAGTCAAGTGCTCAGCTCAATCTGCAGTGAGAAAGATAGTGTAGAGATAGCGCAGAAGAGGGTAAAATGATCACAAATTGAGAAAGATGAGTCTCGAAACACTCTCAGCGAGTGCCTTATCCACCCATGGTCTCTGGGGAGCATTCCTCTTACCACAACCCAAGTGAGAAACATCAAATATGTTGTCTTCATTTTATTAAGGAAGAGCTAAGTAAAATTTTCCACCTTTTGTTGACAGACCTGCAACCTCAGAGGGAAATTCCTGGCAACATCTCTAAAGTCTCTCAGTTTGGAATCCAATGCTGTATTAAGGAAATGACTGATGCATGTTATGCCAGGAGGATGGTATCTTGCTGTGCTTGATCAGAAAGAAGGAGCTGAAGCAGGCATATGCCAGGATAATGGGCTTCCCCATAATGTGAGTTGCATTCACTGTTCATTCATGATTTATAGAAGCCTCACTTCAATCTAGGTATGTAATGCAACTGCAAAGGATTCCTCCTCCTCATTAACTAGATACTCAATTACCAAATTCAATATATCACAAGGATAAATGCCTAATACCCCACAGCAGTCACAACGCCTTCATTCAGGATAAGTCTGCTGTGCCATCAATATTTGAACCATCAATGTCAAGTTAGAGAGTGGTTGCAGAGCTGCAAGGGCTGCCCAACGACTAGTTATCTTGCTCATGACTCTGGTGAGCTCTGTATGGACAAATGCGCAACACATGTAGAACTAACGCGATGCATCTCCACAAAATATCATCGGTCAGACCACTGAGATGCCAAACAATGCATCTGTTTTATGGAACTCTCTGGAGGATCCCTGCTGCACTTGCCAGCGTGTGTAGTAAGTTCATTATAGTCTACTGTATTCCATAGAAACTCTGTATTATGGGAACAAAGGTCTTCCAGCAGGGACAGAATGAACAACTGGGAAGGAGGAGAAGGAGGGGACAAGGCAAAAAAAACCTAGGATGCCTCAGGCGTTATGGTAGCCAAATGGAAGGGGTGTGCACAGGAAATCTCCAACCCTGACACAGGGGAATGACTGCTAAAAAGGGGGTAGGGGAGACAATCCCAGATGGGGTTGGGGCTGGGAGTAGGCTCATCATCAATTTGGGAGGTGGGCCAAATCTCCTTACAGGAGGTGGTTTGGTTCTGGAGTTGTTCCAAGAAAGGAGAGAGGTAAGGAGGAGCTGGAATTGAATGTGAGAGATGCCAGGATGTGAATTAGGTACTTAACACAGTGGGCTTGTCAAGATACAACCAAAAACTCACATAGCCTGTGGCATAAATCCTCCAGATACTCAATTCAACTTGTACTTAGCCAAGAAAATGTAAAATTATCTCTCTGTTACCATTGCTGCATGTGTACATTTTTCCAGATGACAACATTTTGGTAGTATTGAGTACTGAATTATTGGAAAGGGAATTGAGTATTTAATCATGAAGCCAGACTATTTCTTCTTATCAAATTAATCAAAGTGCATGTCCAATAATGGTACTTGCACTCAGACTAGAGAAATGCAAACATGGATACAGTACCAATTAATTAACATGACATAACACTTTCTCAGTTGGTTGAAATGATGGATTAGTCAATAGTATTGAATACTTAGCATAGTGAAACAGCATATGTGAACATAATAGTAAATGCTGTCCTTCTCTGCTTTAACAAACAACTTCATGGCAAAATAATATGTGACAAAAAAAAGCGCAGGGATAAATCTTAAATTATTTTGGCTAAGATCAAGTTGTGTTGAAATTTTGAGGAATTCTCATCCAAGATCCAGCAAGATTCCTTGCTATACCTTTACCAAACACACAGCTATAACAATCCACTCTGCCATAACCCAGGTCACTCAGACGTCTGTTAGTTTTGTCTACATGCACAGTGTTAAACATAAATCTTCCTCCTGAATGAAGAATTATATTTTGTTATCTACTTTGAAGGTACCATATGTTGTGACATGTAAATTGACATAGCTTATAATAAGACTCAATTTTCCTAGCCCCAAAAATGATATTTTGGCATTTGTTTTTTTGATAATCTTCATTTCAATCAGACTAATAGTCAACCTGAATGTTGACCTCAATTATTCGTATTGTATTTGATGGTACTTTGTAATTCAGGTGCAAAGGATCAAACAGTTTGTGTTACAAAGGGACGCCAGGTTTTAAGACGCAGCCGTTCTTTGCATGAAATATCGTTGATGTTTTAAATGACACCATCAAAATTATTCTCAAACTATAAGGCAAACTATGTTTTTGGAGGCTTTAAAGATCCACTTCTTTTCTGACATGTACACTGAGTTATTTTCATTTTTTGAAGTTATGATATACAGAGAAAAGATTTAAATATTTCCTTTAAATTGAATGTGACAGAAGGAATTCTAACACATCAGGTGTCACAGCATGTTTTCTTTCAAAGAATTTTGGGTTTATCAATGATATCTAAATGGACTTCAAAAAAGTACATTATTCTTTTACATAAGATCTAAAAGTTTATGAACTAGAACCTGTAAGTCAGAATTCTGAATGGCTAAAATATAATGTGCTCCTTTCAAATTTACAATATACAATTTACCAATTTTACATTACACCTGAACTCTGTGGCATCAAGCATTGCATACTAGAAACTCTTCATATTCTTAAGCTAGTTATTAAATCAAATGATCAAACAGGAATGGTATTTCACAGTGATCAGCCTCCTCATAATGTTTTTAGCTCACCTTTTAAGTAGATTGTCACACCGTGCTTAGTTAACCGAGCAGTGATGTCTATTGGAATATCAATACAGTGGAAGCATTTGCTTTCATGATATTGATGGGTTGTCTAGATTGCATTGAGTTGAATTTTTCCCATGAAAATTAATTAGAATGGCTACCACCCATTGGTCTTAGAGATTTTTTGATTAAATGTAGCATTTCATTCTGAGTGGACAGAGCATTAGATGTAATTCTTCTAGGTGAACAATTTGTAGCTTTAATTTAGTTATTCAATTAAAAATGTGAAAAAACCTTGGCATGATTCCTGAAGTAGTTTGATTCCCTGGTGATAGGATTGTTGAAAAGCAATTTCCCTATTTCTTCTGCTTAGACACTGAACAGAAGCATTGAATGCAAAACCATCACAACTATTCAGCCCTGGAATTACTCCTCTTCACAACCATGGGCTGTTTAGAGCAAATGAGGTGTTGACTTGCCAGTAGCATTGGTATTAACAGTTGGTAAATTAAGAGCAGTACCAGAATTCTGAGGCCTTCAGTGGATTCTAATACTGAGACAATTTATTGTCAGATATCCCAAAATCATTCCCTGCTTAAATAGTGATGTTAAAATAGAGATCTCCATTGATATGTTCAGCTTGCTACTCAGGCCTCCAAATCAATTAGTGTTTTGTTGTTAGTCACAGAAATATTAAAAATTATTTGAACATCAAATAATTTATTCCTTTCTTTTTCCAGACCTGACTCTAGTCAATGACAGTCACTGCAGTTATGATAGAAGATTGACACTGCTCTGAATTGAAAAGTAGGAACATTTTGCTAAATCTGCATGAAACTTTGATTAGACCACATTTCCAGGACTGTGTGCAATTCTGGTCACCATATTAAAAATTTAAAAAAAGGCACTGGGGAGGTTGCAGAGAAGATTTACAAATTGGAAACCAGAAATGTGCGGGTACCCATATCAAGAAAGGACTGAGAAACAGGACCATCTTTCTCTTGAAAAAAGGCTGAGAGGTAACATTTGAGATATCCTTAAAATTATGAATGAGTTACTTTCAGTGCAACATACAAGAGGTAAAAACAAAAACCTGGGGACAGATATAGTATATGGGATTGTTAGCTATATACGCAGAGATAAATTACTTCATCAGTGATATCACATGACATCAGATCACTTAAGTCAGATGCCTGTGGAAAGAAGACTTGTGTGAAATCCAACTCATAATACTGTTAATAACTAACAAATGTTTATCAGTTCTCACAAGAATTGTGTCCAGTTCTCATCTACCCAACAGGTTCTATACTATTACAGGAAGACATGTGTACTTTAATATGAAGCAAATTTATTGGCTTAATCTATTCCATATATATGTTAGAGACACATGTAAGATAAAGAGTGAATTTATTTGGTTAAACTGCATGATATACAAATAAATGAGTCTCACACTGCTTTTTATCCATTAGCGACTTTGGCAACAGTGGCATGCAGAGCTCTACCTCAGATTCCAGTCTTGTGAACACCAGCCTAATGGTGAAAAGTCTAATGAGTGGGGCAAAGTCCATGATGTTAATACTCTTCTAAATCTAACATAAGTGCTATGTCTTCACTTCGTAATGGTTTTTTTCAACCTTCAAAACTGACTGAGAAACAAATCCAAGTGGCCCCATGTGACAGCACAACAGTACACTTCTCCCAGATAATTCAGGGTCACGTGGTTACCTCCCAATCAAAACAAGCTGTTTTTGAACTAGACCTGTTTTTCATGCACATCCCTACTTTATTTTTATTTCAATTGTTCATTGTCATGTCCGATTAATCCTTAATGATTAACTGTTAATGGTCTGGCTTGAAGATATCATTCCATGCCCAAAATTAAACACCTGTAATGTAAATGCTTTACATTATCTTGTATCCCAAAAAAGATCAATGAGACCAGAACTGAATCAGAGAGGTAGTTACTGCTCTGATTTGGCAGTCATTTTGCTCACATCTTTATCTCTTTTAGATGAGGCCTAAGATCAATAACTTCCTGCAGAGAGGCATGTGAACCATTTACTGTACTGGGTCGGGTAGGCTGACTTCTTAGTCATCTGGATAATTGATCCTGATGAACTCCACACCACAGTAAGTATGTTGTATGTTATGATTGTATCCATACGAACTATCTGAAAAGACTTGGGTAAACTTCAAATTACCAATGCTTCTTATTAGTATTAGTATAAATTACTGCGACTAAATGGAGACAGGATGCGCATGCAAAGTCTTTTGCAGAAGTGAGACTCTGGCCTGATAAACAGAATTTTTAAAAATAGTACTTAATTGCATTACTTCTGAGTTATGTATCATGTAAAACCTCAAGTTATAATTAAGAGTGAGTACACATTACTGTTAGCTTACAACTTAGTTAGCTCCTTTTATAAACTGATGGGCACAGCATATCTCATGATGTTAGTTAGCAAAGTTTTCATGTTTTGATACTCCATTTCCTTTGAAATAAAGACCGACAATCCATTGGCCTTTCCTATTACCCATTAAACTTGGAGGCTAGCTTTTCATGATTCACAGGCAAAGACTCCCAAAGTTTATAGCTTTCTGCAGTTTTTCTCCATTGAAATCATATTTAGCTCCTGTATTCTTCTTGCCGGAGCACGTGATCTCATATTTTCCCACATTATATTCCATATGCCAAGTTCTTGCCTATCACTTAAGCTGTCAATATCTCACTGCAAGCTCTTTGTTCAAATTCACCACTTGTATTCCCATCTATTTTTCTGTCATTTGCAAACTTGACTATAGTACATTCACTTCTCACATGCAAAACATTAATACACAATGTAATTAATTGTGACCCCAACACTGATCCCTACGACACACCATTTATCGCTGGTTGTCATCCTGAAATTGCCACCCTCCATCCCAATTCTCTGCCTTCTATTTATTAGCCAATCACCTATACATGTTAAAACACCATCTGCAATACCATGAGCTCGTATATCTTTTGCATCCACACATTGTGAATTAATACATATAGGCATCGCCTAAAGATGAGAGCCAGACCATTCAGGAGAGGTGTCATGAAGCGCTTCTATACAGAAAAGGTAGTGGAAATTTGAAATTCTCTTCTATGATAATTGATGCTAGCTCAGTTGTTAATTTTGCATTTAGATTAGATTAGACTTACAGTGTGGAAACAGGCCCTTCGGCCCAACAAGTCCACACCGACCCGCCGAAGCGTAACCCACCCATACCCCTACATTACCCCTTACCTAACACTATGGGCAATTTAGCATGGCCAATTCACCTGACCCGCACATCTTTGTGACTGTGGGAGGAAACCGGAGCACCCGGAGGAAACCCACGCAGACACGGGGAGAACGTGCAAACTCCACACAGTCAGTCGCCTGAGTCGGGAATTGAACCCGGGTCTACAGGCGCTGTGAGGCCTGAAAGAGGTAAGATTTCATTCAGGGATTTGAGTCAAAGACAAGAATACGGAGTTGGGCCACAGACCAGTCATGGTTTCATGAATGGCAGATCAGGCTCGAGGGGCTGATTGGCATTTTCCTATTCCTATAATTACAAATATATGCATGTGCGTGAGTGTATTTGTCTGTGTCTGTGTGTGTGATCACTGCTTGTAATATATACAATAACTGGAGATGCAAATAAGGGAAAACTGATTCAGTATTTGAGGGAGAAGGAAACACATGATCCTGATGGCAGGTAATGGGAAGAGGCTTGAAAGGAGCATAAACATTGATATGGAATGATTGGGCTGAAGAGCATATTTGTTTTGAGCCAAATAACCTATACAATTCCATATCATTCCCAAATGATTTGAAACAGGCAAAAGTATTTTGATCTTTTCTCGGCTACTTCATGAGACTTTCCTGAGGGCATCTTTTTGGTTTTCAGCAGCTGCTTCTTCAATGCTCAATGACTGCAACTCTTAGCTAGAGACTCTGTATTCATTTACAAGAAATTCATTAACATAAAGTTTCCCTGGATCCGCAACAACAATGTTCTCAGTTGAAAGATTTAAACCAGACTTCTCCCTTTGCAGCCTCACCTCTGCCTCACTCTCCACACAGCTCCCAGCATCACCAGCCCTTCTCTTTTTTTGTAACTTAGCTCTACTCTCTCTGATTGGCTGCTATCATAATGAATTGGCTGCTATGAATTACTCAGGGCATTTTGGGGATTTTCAGGGCCAACTGTGCCCCATTGTCTCCATGTGCTTGAATGTCAAGCTTGGCCAGGTATAATACATACTTAATCATTTTATAGTGCTCTATGCTAATTCCAGAAACAGGTAGAACTAGAAAAATGATCATCAAGTTTTGACCTTAATCTCTTGGGGTATGCTGTTGTTTTATTGTGAACTTTAATGTCTTCAGTGATATTTAACTCAGTTTCATACAAAACACTGAAATGTGATAGTCTTCTACTACCTAACTTTATATTCGAGGTGTATTCAAAGGAATGATATATATCTTCCATTTCTTCAGACATTTTGGAATATCAGCATTTATTTCAATAACATCAATTTTTTAGATGACATGTTTTAGATAGTTTCATATTCTTGCACCTTAAAGCTTTCAGTTTTCTGTAGCGTTGTTAAAGGTGGTGCCATTGAGTGATTGAAGTTAGGATTTTTGGCCTCACTTCAATGGTTGAGACCAACAGTGAGATGAAAGAAATATTGCAAAAAGTGACAAAGGTGGTGCTATTTTGAGGTAATGTTTCTTATTTCAATGCAAAGAGTACAACTGGGCAGGGTTTTAAATTGTATTTTAACTATTTTAAACATTTACTTTAAAATTATTCCTCATTGCATTTAAAAGTGGTAATTTGGTAGAGTTTGATTAATACAAGAGGAAATGGGTTCATGACTCAAAAAATTATATTCACAGTAACTCCAATTACGCATACATCTGAAAATCTTACACACCATTCTCTAGCAACGTTGGGCATCAGTAGTCAATTTCTTAATAATTGTTTGTTTTGATGAGTGTCCTTTGTCCAAACCCCCAAAAAATCCATGTTAACTTTTTTGAAGCCTCCTCAATAGCCTGAAAATGAGCGCAATAAATAGAAACTTCCAATGACGATTGAATCAGCTTATGCACATGACCAGTTTTGTAGGCATGGTTCATTTCATGGGCCATATCTCAAAATCTAACGCAACTCAATTGGCAACTGGTATCTAAACTTCCACAAATATGTCCTCAATCATCCCAACTTTGGCCAAATTATGATGAGAAAACCAATGTGGTTGAGTGGAAACTTTAACCCAGAGCAAAATAAAATCATAAAGTGACGTATTTAATGTCAAGGCCAAAGTTGTTTGTGTGTCTATATGCTCTGGCCACCTATGATTTGACAGGCATCACACAGTTTTATCACAAAGAGAATGGAATGCAAATAGGGAAGGTGCTTAAGGCAAATGATGGGAGTATTGTGCAAAAAAGGGTAGTCATTGAGTGCCCTACATTGCCTCAATTCAGGAGGGTCCGCTGATTTAAGGCATGTCAGTGAGCCAGTGTTTTTTCTTCTGTAGGACCAAGGACCTGGATGAAGAAATCCTTCACCATCCTATACAATGCAGGCAGTAGCAAGGAGCAATGGTGATTATCAAAATTCATGAAAGGAGATCTCTAGGATCATCATGCAACTCAGGCCACATGTGCATGAGGCTTGGATTGGGTGATTATGGAAGAGGGGAAGAGTGGTTGGCAGCAAGGGCAATTGGTCTCTTAGTGGAACTCCGTCTTCCCAATTCCAGATGCCTTGATCAACCACTTCTAGTGGCTTGGAACTAGAGACCTCTCAGGAGCTTGCAAGCAATCTTGATATGGTTTGCTTTTTAGACTTGCTACATGTTACACTCAGTGGATCAGTGCTTAAATATCAGCGGTGGTGGGTTGAAGTCTTTAAATAAACTTTCACTCGCACTTTAAGGCCTCAATTGGCAGTGAGGTGGGAGGCCATTCACCTGAAACTTAATCAAAGCAGAGTTGGGAAGGTGGTGGTGCTCCAATCTAGTACTGCCCCATTCTCCACACTCACAACAAAGGATGGCATTGAATTCAACTCAAAATGTCAAAATTGAAAATTTGGTGAGATTGGGAATTTGATGCAGTTGGGGGGCATCATGGTGTCTCAGTGGTTAGCACTACTGCCTCACAGTGCCAGGGACCCGGGTTCGATTCCAACCTCGGGACACTGTCCGTGTGGAGTTTGTACATTCTACCCATGTCTGCGTGGGTTTCCTGTGGGTGCTCTGGTTTCCTCCCACAGATGTGCAGATTAGGTAAATTGGCCATGCTAAATTGCCCATAGTGTCCAGGAATATGTAGGTCAGGTGCGGTAGTCAGAGGAAAAGTAGAGTAATAGGGTAGTAGAATGGGTCTGTGTGGGATATTCTTCAGAGGGTTGGTGTGGACTTGTTGGGCCTAATGGCCTGTTTCCACACTGTAGGGATTCTATTCTATAAAAAAGGTAGAACTTTAAGACAAGCAAACGTGATGCAGCAAGTAATTAAAATTTGACTAGTCTTTTGGAATATGGCCGCACATTAGTTATGATGTTATTGAATCAGTTAGTAGGCTGTAGGGCTAAATGTGTTCTATTGTTCCTCTTCATTTGCATGTATTCCTGACCACCAAAAGACTTCAGGTTTCAAATCCGTGTCATCTATTTGAAGTGCAAAATTTCTCAACGATCAACTGCATTTCATTTCTTGTTAACTTCTCAATATTATTTGTCAGCTTTAATCTCTTCAGATATTAATGAAATCAGCATTTGGCACAGAAAATGAAAAATATCAGATTTTAGTAAGTGATTTCAAGGTTGCAATGTAAGTTTATGATTGATATGACATCACTGTCAAAACATTCCTCTCATGGTTTATGACAATATTTGAGCTTACTAATTAGGTTGATGTTCTGTAATTACCTGGTGTTATTAGTTACTCTCAATTTACTTGGATGATATGATGCAAACTCCCAAACCTCTTTGGAAATGAATTTGCAAATTTTTGTTAGGAATAACTTTTTTATGATAGCACAATTATTACAATTTAAAATTCTCGACATGTCCTAGCCAAATTAACACAAATAATTGACACCTCTGCTGCAATGTTAAGCATTCACTTCCTCTAAAAACTGCACCGGGAAGTACTATGTAGCCTCTACACAATTCACTGAAGCAACTCACCAAGGCTTCCTTGACAGCACCTTCCAAACCCATAAACTATTCCAATGTGAAGGATAAGGCCAATGGCACATGGGGCCAGCACCAACTGTAATCTCCTCTGCAAGTTATGATACACCCTGGCATGGAACTACGTTGAATATTGTTTCTAGCTCAAAACCCTGGAATTCTCAACTATACAGCATTGTACAACATGAACATCACCACCACCTTCTTTCGAGCAGTTATGAGTGGACCACAAATGCTGGTCTTACCAGTAATGCTGACACATGAAAGAATGTATAGAGGTAGATAATAATTAACCATGAGAGGGAGAGGATGAAAAGGAAGAAGAGTGAGAGCAGCCAACATATCCTCTTCTCTTTGAATCTGTCAAGGATCAAAGCATCTGCCTGTGGTACCCATGAAAACAATTCCATATCTCCATTTTAAAGGAGTCCCACATTTTACTCTCCCTCTGTTACTGATCATCACAACATTCTTGGCCATAAGATTGAAATAAAAACCACTATTCCTATCATTTTATTCCACAGAACCATAATATAACATATACGGTGGTTAATTGACTTTTTGAATTCTCCTAATGTCTATCTTGTGGATTATGTTGCCTGGCCTACTGTTCTAACACACTATGGCTTCAAAATGATTTTCTGTGGAGGAAGCTGTAGATGACTTTGAATGTTGCCCTTGAGAAACCTGTGAATGAAAGAATTCTAAGAGCAGATTATCATTTTCTTTTCATTTCCTACAAGGACTGGGATTCTCCATTGTCCACACCTCTTTTTAGAAGGCATCATCGTGGCTGTTTTCACAAGGCAATCAATTTCAAAAACTTATAAGGATTTGGTGGTGGTGGTGATGTTTGGTTTGGACAGAAGTGATGTTCTTGGCTAACTGCTTGAACCATTGACCTGTGCCAGTGGAAATTGCCAGAAATTGGGATGAGGCAAGAATCCAGATCTTAAACTTCATATTTGTGGTCTCACCTCATATTCATACGCTTACCATTTCTGCAGGCATTTAACACTTGCCCATACTACTAGATATTTACACATTGCTGGACAAGTTACCCAAACAGAATCCAACACATTTTCTTCTCTTTTGCATGTCACAGATGTCCACAACTGCAGAGAGCAGCTAATAACAGGCACAGCTGTATGTCCTCACCCAGACTGAAGTTTTGGCGTTGGGTCAGCCTCAGTCATTGGAGGTTTAATAGACATTGAGAATATATGTTTCTCCCAAATCATCCTCAAAATGCCTCATTTGCCCCTCAAAACGCCATATTTTCTAATTTATAAGCTGCAATGTTACAAGTATTATCTTTTGTGTTGTTGCCTTCCTTCTCTCTCCACACCTACACGCCTTTCAGATACCCAAGGACTACTACATGGCCAGGCAATGGCATAGGGGAAGGATGTCTAAGAAGACCAATAGACTGATCTTGACAAAACACAATCAATCTTGTACTCACAACCAATTCAAATACAGGCACTACACACTTTGGATGGTAGGAGAAAGTGAGGACTGCAGATGCTGGAGATCAGAACTGAAAGATTTGTTGCTGGAAAAGCGCATCCAAGGAGCAGGAGAATCAACGTTTCGGGCATAAGCCCTTCTTCAGGATGGTGTCAATAAAAGCAGGCATCCACGTGGCAAGTTCCCAGATACAAGTAGCTTGTAGGCTGTACAAGTAGTAATGTTGGTGCTGTTACAGGGGTAACAGTCATATACAAGCTCTGCTGAAGACTACAATGAGAAATTTGATGGGGTGGTCTACAAAACAAGATTGATGGAACTTCCAATGAAATATATGGTTGGTGCTTTGGCAGAAACACGAATCTGAAAGCCAAAAAGGGCCAAATGCTGCCAAATAGAACTAGATCACTTTAGAATATCTGTTTGACATGGATAAGTTGGACTGAAGGATCTGTTTCCATGCTATATAACTCAATGACTCTGTCTCAGCAGGGGTTGCTGTTCACACTTTGACTGGCAATTTTAACATAATATTAAAGCATTATCTGTTTTTGATGTGGACTTGAAAGCCTGTTATTATTAAAAGGACCCTTTTCCCCTTAGGACCCTTCTGCACCCAGGTTTCCAGTGACAAATCAGTGAATCTGGAAACCTTTTTTCTGTACTTATACCATATTATTGTATTTCCAGATCAGAAACTCTTCTCCAGGGACTGCAATTTGCCTTTTGGAGATAGTTACTGACATTAACTAATACATGTAGCCATCCACTTTTAGGAACACATTTAGCTTTGCATGGTACACAAAAATTGCTTGAGTTAGTGGGTAACACAAAATTTGCAAACTGCCTGCAAAATGGGTCTGAATTAATTGGATACTTTGATTTCCATACGAGTTTTGGGGACTTAAACAAATTTTACCTACACCTTTTAAAATATGATAAAAATCTCTGACAACCTGTGGAAATCACAATTGCACCAGCAACAGGTGACTGTGAATAATACTATGCTGACATTTTGGGGCATGACTCTGCATCAGAACATTATGCATCAGAACAAATTCAGGATACAGATTAATTTATTTGAATTTCTGCATGTGGAGTGGAATTATATGAATAAGCTATGCTATGTTTAAGCAGATCTTACTCAAAAGAATCATGCCTATACTACATAAAACACATATAATTAGCACAATATTTCTCAGAGAAAAACAACACAATGCTGCTCTTAATCGTATGTATGCAAAAGGTTTCTGGGAAATTCCAAATCTGTCTTAGTAAAACAAAAACTTGGCTTGAATTATTTGTTTCACCCAAAAATGTAAAATTCATTAGCTACGTTTTATTGAGTCCCTGATCATGGCTTTCCACCAACCTACAATGGTTAGGTGCAAGTTTTGTTTTTCCACCTCATTACCATGATTATAGAATTTGGCTGAGTGTCTTTATCACTGTTGGCTGTCACTGCCCTCAGCAGGGCACCATTAAACATTGTGCAAATAGCTTGCAGTACAATAATCCTGCTATTCTCAAAGCTAGGCTGTTCCTCTTTAAAGGAAATTAACATTTGTTAATGTTCCTAGAATTTAAAATATTGAACATACAATAAATACCAGATCAAAGAGAGGATATTGAGATGACATAAGCAGTGCTGGAGACATTAGTGGCAGATACGGATAGTTGAATGAACATCATGTTTCCTTGTGGGTTACCAAGAGGCCCTGAGAGACTAACTTCAGAGCATATGGAAGCAAGTGGGTCAACTAGGATAGTCAACTTGAAGACCAACTATCAACGCCACACAAGAGGTACAATAAATTCATGAATAGTCAAAATTATTCAGTGACATATTTTACTTAGCTTTAACTTTGGTTTGAGCACCACATCCAGATATTTCACTTCACCTTCAGACATTTCTCAATGCTAATAGACTCCCTACCATCTTCCAGTGTGCCAACACACTTCCAGTAATCTAGCTGTGGCAGGAACATCACCCAAATACAATGCAACAAAATCCACCAACATAGTGTTTTTTCTCTTACAGAATAGTGCAGAACCAAGGGGGTCAAGAACATTTGCATCTCCTGAATATTGCAGAGGAGACTATTGCTCTCATAATGCTGGCATCTGTGTGACAGCCCATATTTTTTAGCATCAGAAAGAACAATGTAGATAACAGTGTTATATCCCTTCTCAATTTTCATCCTGCTATTTGGAATGATAAGCAAGTTCAGATAGTCAGACCTTTAACACCACTTCCCATCCCACCCCTCTCCCTCACTCCAATCATTTGCTCTGGAGTTCCTGCTTTTAGACACATTAGAATGACCACCTGCCCAGCACAGCAAGCAAGATAGAAAGTTATGGAGTTCTATTGCAGGGCCCATGTTGCAGTTCATTGTTTTTTTTTGCAGTGATATGTAAAATTGTGGCCTCAATCTGTAGTCTAAATAAGGCATCTTGACATTGCATTTCATTCATCAGCTTCTGGCACCTACTATTAAGAGCCACTAGAGCATCTTATTCAGCAGGAGGATCGTGTGCAGACTGCATTGGAATACACGAGCAGGGCAACACATGTCAGCAAATTGATTAAGTTGACAGAGTACTGGATTCCACATATCCTCATTGAAATAAATCCACAGAGGCCAATATCCTGTTACCAAGTTACCTTTTATTTACACATGATCAGTCCTTGCTTATAGTTCTGCCTCAAGCACCAAAATGCCTGTATGTTTGACAGTCAACCTTTTTAACCTGTCAGCCGGAGCTCCCCGATTGGAGATGTTAACCTGATCAGGAAACTCATATTCTATGAGGTCCACCTGGCTGAGCTCATTCTAGTCACCCATCACTCCTCCACTATCCCTCCCCTCATCCACCCCTCTGACACGATTGGACTTGAAGGTGGGGGATAAAGAAATTCCTGCAGGTGACTTTCTCACCACCTATCTTCCCAAACTTGATCCACCCAAAACTTTATTGTGGCAAGTGAGGCATCAGGCATCATTCCCACCCTTGGGAACATCAAGGGCCTTCAGTGGCCAAGTTATGGCCTTTTATGAATTTTATCCATTCATCCTCATACTTTCACAGCTTGTGTTTAATGACGACAAAGTGGAGAGATCTTGACTCTGTATCCAAGACATTGTGTAATCTGGGAGAACAAGTTGCTGATGTTGCAAATCAAAATTCCCAATACCGTTATACATCATCCTGATACAAGCCTTCTTTAATCATAATTACAATTAAAAATGGTAAACCAACACACAAATACGTTGATACATTAAGTTCTCTTGTTAATCCTATTGCAACATTTGTTAAATAATCACCAATAAAATACGCAATTCATATTTTCAGTAGCATGGTCTTCCTTCAGCAATTTAAAAAAAAAATCATAATAGTTTCAGCACCTTGGGTATAGATGTGTGTATTATATAAAATGGACATTCTCACAGTTGGTACTTAGGTTGTCACTGCACACATAAGGAAGACAAATGATGCAGTGTATAAACTGGAAATCCAGAAGAGAATAACAAATGGGCTTCATCAGTCAGTACAAGCAGCTGCCTAAAAAGCTGTTGGTTTTGTAATATGTGAACATTTATCAGAGGTTAAGTTGTTATGTTCAGCAATATCTAGCATTTTGACTGGATCCTTATTGACCCTAGAGATGATAGTTAGTTTCCTTTAGGATCTGAAAGCATGATTTCACTTTCCATTTTTAGCCATTGTCAGTTTGTCATCAGATTGTTCTGAAAATGATGGACGAATTACTCTCCTTTGTAAGTGTTTCTATCTTTTGATATCGTTTTCTGCTTCTTTCTCAGTATCAGACAATTCTCTGGACAAAAATAAGGATTTTTTTTATCATTCTGTGTTTTTTGCTTATTCCACGGCTTTGGCACGGGGTGACAATGTACAAAATCCAAATGAAATCTATCTGTAACCAATAGTTAGCAAGCTGCTTTCAAGATAGTGGCCACTAATATCTCACCAATTCAATCTCTGAGAACTGTCTTGGCTTAATTGAATTAATTATTTGTTGAGTCACAGCCTTTTTTGTGTCTGATATTTTGGTGAATGGGGTCATAAAACAATTGTAGCAAAATGTTTGAAGAGTATGTTTGAAAATGTTCATAGGTTGTAGTATCAAAATACTTCATAACAAAGTGAACGTATAGACAGAATGTATTGAAGAGTGAAATGCTGAGAATTAAGTGTGGGATTTGAAGGGTACAAATCTTAATTTTTTGCATTTTAAAATCTAACAAGATAGTTGGGAAGTGAAGGATAGACTTTAAGGTTTTTTTTATTTTCAAGTCTAATGAAATTTAAAACAAGCACTCTTAATGTTACAGCACGGGGTGGGGGGGCAGCAAATTATGCTGATTAAGCTAATTAAGTCAACTGGTTACATCTGCTTCTTGAAACAGGGCAGATTGAAGAAGTGTAACACTGTGGAGTGTTTTCTTTACTACTTCCATAGGTCCAAAGTAAGTGGGAACCAATAGGAGTAGTTGAGTAAGTCCGAGTGGGTATTTCCAAGTCTTTGTTTTTAAATAAGGGAACAGACTTATTTGGTTTATTTACTTTTTTTAAAAAAATGAAGACTTCTGAAGTTTATAAACTTTAAAAGAGTTTAGTCAAATTTAAAAATAATGGTTATTTAAGGGCCAGCGATGGTAGTTAGATTAGATTCCCTACAGTGTGGAAACAGGCCCTTCAGCTCAACAAGTTCACTCAGACGAGTAACCCACCCAGACCCATTTCCCTCTGACTAATGCACTGAACACTATGGGCAATTGCCCAAAATGTCAATTTTGCTGCTCCTCGGATGCGGCCTGAACTGCTGTTCTCTTCCAGCACCACTAATCCAAAATTTACCTGACCTGCACATCTTTGGACTGTGACAGGAAACCGGAGCACACCCACGCAGACATGGGGAGAATGTGCAAACTCCACACAGGCAGTCCCTGGCACTATGAGGCTATAGTGCTCACCATTGAGCCACCATGCTGCCCCAAATGGAGGAGTATGCTCTTCCTGCCTGCTGTGGAAGATCAGGGAGTAGTCGATTGTTCCTTGTGTCTATGTCTGACAGGAAGTGCCTGGCTGCAGCTACTCTCAGATCACCTGGATCAGTTGGAAGCACTGAGGAACATACAGGAGGCAGAGAGTGTGATAGATAATAGCTTTATATGAGGGGGGAGGGTCAAACTGCAGATAGATGGGTGCCCATCAGAAAAGGTTGGCAGGTAGTTCAGGAGTCTCCTGTGGCTCTCCCCTCAAACAGGCATGTTGCTTTAGATACTATTTATGGAAGTGAAAATAGCAGCAGCCAGGTCTTTGGCACCATCATTGGCTCTAAAATAAAGCAAGGTATGGTGAAGTATACATGAGCAATTGTGATAGGGAATTCTTGAGTAAGGGGCACAGAATGCCACTTCTGCAGCTGCAAATGAGATTCCAGGATGGTGTGTTGTCTCCTTGGGCCCAGGGTAAAGTATGTATTTAAGTGGTTGCATCAAATTCTCAAAGAGTGTGTGAACCACCAGGGGTCACTCTACATAATGTCTCCCAATGACAAAGGTTGAAAAATGATGAGGTCCTGCAGAGCAAAAATAAGGAGTTAGATAGAAGGTTAAAAAGTAGGACTTCCATGGGTAGTCATCTATGGATTACTCTTGGTGCTATGTACTGGTCAGAAACGGAGCATAGGGCAAGACGATTACATGGCTGAGGAACTGGTGTAGGTATTTGGATGCTTGGATCATTAGGATCTCTTCTGGGGCAGAGGTGACCTGTGCAAGATGAGTGGGTTGCTCCTGAACCAGAGGGAGAACCAATATCCTGGGAGGGAGATTTGCTAGAGCTACTTGGGAAGGTCTAAACTATTCTGGCAGGGGGTAGCACTCTAACCAGCAGTAAGACAAAAGAGAATGTTGAAGCCAGTACAGAAGCTTATGCAGCAAGTTAAATAGACCAGACAGACAAAAGGACAGTAGGGAATGAGGGAAGACTGATGAATTATTTCAAGGCAAGAAGCCTGACAGATAAGGCAGATGAACATCTGGCATGGATGGATAAATGGGACTGGGATATCATAGCTATGACAAAAATATGGCTGAAGTAGGGAGGGACAGGACTGACCGATCAATATTCCAGGAAGGATAGAAGGAAGGCAAAAAAGGAGAGGGAGTGGTGTTTTTGATTAGGGAAAACATCACAGCAATACTTGGAGGATATTCTTGAGGGATTGTCCAATGAAACTATTTGGGTGAAACTCAGAAATATGAACAGGATGGTCACTTTGATGGGATTATACTTTCGGCCCACAATAGTCAATGGGAAACTGAGGAGCAAGTTTAGGAAGACTGCAGATAGTTACTGAATAATAGGGTTATAATGGTAGGGGATCTTAACATCCCAAACATAGACTGGGACTGCCAGAGTGGGAAGGGTTTGGATGAGGAGAATTTGTGTTCAAGAGAACTTTCTCAATCAATATGGAGATGGACTGACTGGAGAAGGAGCAATATTTGACCTTCTGTTAGGCAATGAAACAGGGCAAGTGACTGCAGTGAAACTGAGGGAGCACTTTGAGGCCAGTGACTATAACTGTATTAGTGTTAAAGTTAATTATGGAAACCAATAGGCCTGGTCCACAAATTCAAGTTCCAAATTGTGGCAAGGCTAATTTTGATGGTATTAGACAGGAGCTTTCAAAAATTGATTGGAGGAAGTTGTACACTGATTTTTTTTTCACATTTTTAAAATTATTTTTTAAGAATGTGTGGCAAATGGGAGGCTTTCAAAAGTGAGATGACAAAGAATTCAGGGCCACCATGTTCCAGTTAATGTGAAGGACAAAGCTGGCAGGAGTAGGGAACAGTGGATGACTAGAGATATTGAGGCTGTGGTCAAGGAAATAGAGGCATATTTTGGGTATAGATGGCTGGGATCCAGTCACTCTCTTGAGTATGGGGGGTGTAGAAGTATACTTAAGAGGGAAGTCAGGAGGACAAAAAGGGGAATTAAGATAGCTTTAGCAGACAGGGTAACGGAGAATCCAAAGAGATTCAACACTTGCAGTAAGGGTAAAAGAGTAACTATAAAGAGAATAGGGCCCCTTAAAGATCAATAAGGACATTTGTGTGAAAACACAGGAGTTGGGAGACATCCTAAATGAATATTTTGTGTCAGTATTTAACATGGAAAAAGACATGGAAGCTAGGGAACTCAAGGGAAATACACAGTAATGTCTTGAATAGAGTCCAAATTACAGAGCAGGAGGTGCTGGATGTCTTGAAATACATAAAAGTAAATAAATCCCGAGGACCTGATCAAGTGTACCACTATAGTGAGAAGTTAGGGGAGAAAAAATAGGCGCCCCTAGCAGATAGTTGTCATTGACAGGCATGGATGAGGTGCCGGAAATTTGACTAATGTGTCAACATTTTGGGAGGTTGCAAGGAAAAGCCAGGCAAGTACAGATCAGTGAGCCTGACATTAGTGGTGGGTAAGTTGTTGGAGGGGATTCAATCAGACAGGATTTCCTGCATCTGGAAAGGCAAAGACTAATTAGGGATAGTCAGCATGACTTTGTGCATGGGAAATTGCATCTCTTAAATTTGACTTTTGTTTTTGAAGAGATGACAGCAGTATGGTAGATATTGTCTTTGTGAACTTTAGCAAGGCATTCAACAAGGGATTGCATGGTAGAGTGGTTAGTAAGGTTAGATCACTTGGTATTCAAGGAGAAGTAGTCAAATGGATACAATATTGGCTTGATAGTAGGAAAGTGTTGTGGTAGAGAGTTGTTGTATTTAAACTGGAGGTCTGTGACCGTGTTGAGCTTTAATGGGACTTGTAAACTTTTCACTGTACTCACTTGAGTACATGTGTCAATAAAGCTAATCCAATTAAACTGGAAAGGGTGTAAAACAAGACCCTCCAGGATGTTACCAGGAGTGGAGAGATTGACTTATAAGGAGAGGCTGGATAGGCTGGGACTTTTTTCCCTGGACATAGAAAGCTGAGGGGTGGCCTTTTGAGGTTCATAAAATGGAGGCACAAATAAGATGACTATTCAATGTCTTTTTCCACAGGATAGGGGAGCCCAAAACTAGAGGGCATAGATTTAAGGAGAGGGGATAAATCCTCAGAGAGACCTGAGGCGCAACTTTTTCATGCATAGGCTGGGATACTTATGGAATGAGCTGCCAGAGGAAATGGTAGAGATAGGTAGTATGGGGAAAAAAATCTGCCAACCCAAAATATGCTCACACAGAGCACAGGAAAGCAAACTTGGCCAAACTATACCAAAAACACCCAGAATGCCTCAGCAGGTTCCAAGCAGACTGATAAGTGAAACCAGACAGTACTTGCAGACAAGGGAATACACTTCCCGAAATCCACTAACAATACCAGATCAACACAGCTGTCCCAAAGCCCTGAGGGCAGTCTCCTAACCCAACAATACCAAAGCCACACAAAGAACAAATCAGACGGAGAAGCACCACCAAGAACATTGCTCCCAGGATACGATAATGGAAGCACCTTACTGTTTCAAAAAAGACATTAGCACCTACCTGTGAAGAGGACTGGAAGTCCCGGATTTATTGATGCTGTCAGGACGTTGCATTAGATCAAGAATCAGGACATTCATCCAATAGCTGTTTCCCAATTAGCATCATTGCAACTAGATTACTTCATTTCCAAATACATTGTATCTTACCCCATTTCTAATTAACCTTTATTGTACAAGATTCTTATAAAACCTGGCTTCATCCTCAGCTCGAGGAAGAGAATACTCGGCTATCTGGATGGGCTGTCTATGTTGTTTAAGCTTAGTCAATTTCTCTTCTGCGATCTTGCCATACTAATAAACTGTATGTCAATTTCACTTTGAACTGTCTTTTGTGATCTCTAATTTATTGGGCTAATTTCCCTGACAGGTAGAATTAAACATTTTTAAAAAGATGTTTAGACAGGTACATGAATAGGAAAGATTTGAAGAAATATGAACTAAAAACTAGTTCAGTTTAGGAAAGCAGATCAACACGGATGAGTTGGGCTGAAGGGTCTGTTTCTGTGCTATATGACTTGAAATAAAGTGGTAGGTTTGGTTTGAAAGCTCGTGAAGTAGTGATTCTGTTGGTACTATAATAGTTTCACTGCATGGCTGCTCAGGACATCCTTTAAATAAGAGATGATGCTGGCAAACAAAGTCAAACCTTTACAGTATCTGAAGAATCTGAGAATTAATCTAAAATAAGACCCTGATTAGTGACATTGTGAAACTCAAACTATTCAACATTGCTGCTTTCTCAATAATTGTGCTGGAAAATATTGCCTTACAAGTTTAAAAATATCAACCATGTTTTTAACTGTTCCATGCTATTTGTCACAAAAACTTGCAGATATTCCCTAATTTACCCAGAACATCCAGACTGCAGCAGAGTCTATTCAAGCTTCAGTACACAACTCGTATCTTTTGACATGCTTATCTTTTCAAAGACATTTGTAAATGATATAATGCAGCTCAATATAAACATGCAATGCACAGCCACTACTTAACTTCTGTGTGGCAGTCTAGTTACATCGCTGCACTCAATGACTCACCTGATTTAGAGAGTGCAATAGTAAAGTGACATTGGGTAACTGTCATGTTGCTGCACAGTGGGAAATGAATGAAGTGTTGGACTTGTTAATCTGTTCCTTTCACAAGAAGTAAAAGCATATTGAAGATAACAGATATTTTTACTAATCTGCAGACTAGCAGGAGGCAGAGATTAAAAAGGAAAACTGAGAAGAGTTGATATGGCAGTGCTGTCACTTTGATGCAAGATGCAAGTGTTTTTATTTCTAGCAGATGGCAAGGATCTGCATAGATTGTATAGTTTAAGAGCAGAAGAAGACCACTCAGCCCTTTGATCCTGTTTCACCATTCACTAAGGTTGTGCTAATCTAGCTGTGATCTCAATTCCACATTAGTAACTGCTTCTCATAACCCTTGATTTGCCTATCTATCAAACACTTATTCCAAGTCTGCTTTGAATAAATTCAATAGGTGTAAGCCCACTGGTCAGCCCTTCTCATAGGTAGAATAAAATTTGAGTTGAGTGAACCTTCCTAAACTGATTCTACAACATTTTTATTCTTTTCAAATCAGAGGAGAAAAAAATTCTTATTATCTGAAGTTAATTCAATATTCAACTTTTTGTAACTATATGTTATTGTAATTTATTATGTGGCTTGTACTACACCGAAAGGTTTGGGAAGAATGAGTTCAGTTGTCTCCTAATGTTCCTGAAATGTTTTCTTTCATTTTGTATCATTCATGCATGAAATACAATAGTGAGATGAATCTGAAATAATGCATATTTTTAATATTAGCTCATTGCCACAAAAATCTTCATTTGCTATTCCCTGAGTTCCTGTGAAGGTTCAGTCCTTTGCCAAGCTCTTTCAGTCTTGCAGTGAATTTTGGGAGTACTTTAATTGCAGCTTTTAGTGAACATTGAAAATTGCATTGGTTATATTCCATAAATGCCATATATTGTTAGAGAACAAAATCCAAACTATTTATCTCAAAGTATTCTTAAAAACACTGTTACAGATTTTTATCATTGACTCATAGAATTGCTATAGCACTGAAAGCCAATTGATCCATCATATTCATGCTAAACTCAGAAGGATCAACTCACTTCTTGTCACTCCTTCATCCTTTTTCCATATCCTGACTCTTCCAAGATTTAGTTTTTAACTCTATAACAAATATACACAAATCAATAGTAAAGTGCTGCCATAAAATTAGAAAATAAATGAAAGTAAAGTGCCAGACCCATTAAGTCAAATCATAAGTGGATTGAAAATCCAAGTGGTTTCATTTATAATCATTATTGGTTTATTTAAATGAAGTGTTGATTTTTTTTTCAGTGGAACCATATTAAGTTAGTCTTAAACATCTCCCAGAAAATAATTTGTTACTACATTGGTGTGGGTCTGATTTGTATAAAGATAGTCACCATAATCTTACTGGTCCATAGGGATGCTCTCTGAAAAATGACCGGTAATGACGGGCATGACGGTTATCGTGCTATTGGTTTACACTGCTTCACAAACTAGCCATCTAGCCAATTGAGCTAGATGCGCTCTTTTAGTGATAAGGCAAAGACTCTCATTCCTTTGTACCTGTTCCATTGTTGCGCCTTAAATTTCTAGTGATTGAAACATTTCTTTCATATTCATTTTGGTGAGAAAGACACGAGGGTTAAAATTCAAACCAACTTGCAATTATCTAGCATGTTCAATGTAGAAAATTAATTATTTTAGATCAGAATGGAGCTCAAGTTTGTACTGGATTAAAGTAAAACCTTCAGTTTTTAATCAGTTAAAGTTTGATGGATAAGTAGCATTTGTAGATTGGATTACAATGTACCATCAGATGCACAGAGGCTGTAGAGGATTTGAGACTTAGTGGAGAGCTAAAGCTGAGGGTTATTAGAATGCAAATGAAAACTAACCTTGCAGATTTACATAATGTTATCCAGGGCACAGTATCAGAGAATAGAATCTTGTGACACTTCCCAATTTAGAGCAGGAGTGAGAAAAGAAGCCGTTCCAGAAAAATTAATCTGTAGGAAAGAGTGGAGACAGGTGAGAATGATCCCAGGGAGTTAGACATCAATAGGTATTGGGGAGAATTGAATCATCCTACGTATTGAAGGTTCTAGAAATATCAAGGAAGACCAGAAGTAAACATGCACAATAATCAGGAACAAAAAAACATAATTTGTGCCTTTGGGGAGTGAAATGACAGAGGAAAAGAATCAGACAAGTGACTCCCGATCTTAGGGCAGATGGAAGTGTGGTCTGGATCTTATCTCAGTTATTCCAACTTTACTGATTTGAAACCTCCAAATTCTACAAGTGCTAATTGGATCTAAAAAAAATTAAGGAATTCCTGATTTTCCTGAAATATTTTTAAACCTGTCAACAATTAATGTAAAAGTTTGAATTAAATATGGACAGAATGAGTTTGCAACAGAAATCTACAGAATATAAAGCTCTGGTAGCATCTGTAAACAGAAGCAGTTAACGTTTGTCATACAGCATAACATTTTCAGATCTGTTCTCTTGCTCTGGAGAGTCATGCTGGATTGAATCATTAACTGCCTGTTGCTCCTTGGACACGACTAGACCTCTGAGTTTCTCCAGCATCTTCTATTTGTTCCAAAGTTGTATTTTTCCATTTATTGCGCAATATTGAAATTCATCTGGGTTGTAGGAACAAGATACCTACATTGATGATGTAAACCTAAACTTCTGCTACTAGTCTCAGGCTGTTTTAAAATCGGAAATCCTAAGTCAAAAATATGGATGTGTATTTTTCCAGTGTTTACAATAGGCTAATAGAAAAGTGTTCAGTAATAACATATTGAATTAAAGGTTTGCATAAAGATTTATAGCTCAGATGCCAGTTTTGGGTATGTTCGCTGAGCTCGGAAGTTGCAGATGTTGCGCCCTCTATCTAGGTGACCTCTTCAGTGCTTTGGATCCTCCTGTGAAGCACTGCTGTACTGTGTTCTCTGGAATTTATTTGGTTCTGTTCCGGCTGTTTCTGGTTGCCAGTTCTGGATGTGCATTGCAGTGTTCGGTATATTGGGCCTAGGTCAATGTGTTTTTTGATAGAATCCGTGGATGAGTACCATCCTTCTAGGAATTCTTTTGGCTGTTCTGTTTAGCTTGTCTCTTGATCGTTGTGTTGTCACAGTCGAATTTTCATCTCTGTGAATGGCTACCAGTGACAGCCGGTTGTGGCGTTTAGTGGCTAGTTGGTGTACATGGATGCAGATTGCTAGTTGTCTGCCTGTTTGTCCGATATGGTGTTTCATGCAGGCTTTGCATGGAATCTTGTAAATTACAGTTGTCTTGCACATGAAGGGTATAGGGTCTTTTGTTGAGGTGAGTTGTTGTTTGATGTGGCTGTCAGTTTATGGACTGTCATGACTTCTCCGGGGATCAGAGAAGTCTAGCTGTTAGTTCTGAGATTTATTTTATATACAGTAGAGTGGCTAGTGAGTTAGATTTTGGCATGTCCTCGACACATTGTTTGTCTGTTAGGCATCTGCAGATGAAGTTGAATCATAGAATCCCTACAATGTGGAAACAGGCCTTTCGGCCCAACAAGTCCACACCAACCCTCCAAAGAGTAACCCACACAGATCCATTCACCTACCCTATTATCCTATATTTACCTCTGACTAATGTACCTAACCTACAGATCCCTGAACACTATAGGCAATTTAGCATGGCCAATTAATCACACCTTCATTTCTTCGGATCATGGGAGGAAACCGGAGCACCTGGAGGGAACCCATGCAGATATGGAGAGAATATGCAAACTCCAAGCAGTCACCCGGGGCTGGAATCGAACTGGGGTCCTTGGCACTGTGAGGAAGCAGTGCTAACCACTGAGACACCATGCCGCCACTGTTGCAGGGTTATCTGTTCTTGGTGACAATTCTGTAGAGGCGTTCATCTCTCTACTGGTCGGGAGTGCTATTGTGTGTTGTAGCCCCTTTGAACAGCATCCAAATGCAGCTTCTCTTGTGTGTTTAGGTGGTTGCTGTTCTAGTTCAGGATCATAGTGCATTCACCATTCTGTGTTCTTTCTACCATCAGATCCAAGAATGGGAACTGATTGTTGGTTTTCTCCTCTCTTGTAAATCTGGCACTCCTCCACAGTCTCCGTCAATAAACAGAGACCTAGACCCTATATAGCAGCCACTACAACGATCAATTGGATGTGGTAACCAGATCAGCAGGAACAGTACCAAATAAATTCCAGAAGAACAGTACAGCAGCTCTTCACAGGAGTCTCCAAAACACTGAAGATGTAGACAGAAGACGAAACCTCTGTGAATCAACTTTCCAGCTTGGCGAACATACCCACAACCATAGCAACATTTTCAGTTACTGAGGTCTCTTTGGACAGTGTGAACTTTTGTTGATATTGCATCATGCTGACAGATGAACTCTAACCAAGATTCTTAATTATTACAACCTTTTTTTGTTTTCTTTGGGCATCTGCTTATGCACAACAAAACTTTGCAGGATCTTTTAAAAGCAAATATTTGCATTGGTATCATGATTTTAAAAGCATTACCATTTACAGTAAATGATTCTGATTCAAAAAAATTGGAATTTTATTACTGTTGCTATATTTAAGGATGCTTTTCATTTTAAACAGGAGAAGGTTCTTCAGTGTTTTGCTATATTGAATATAATCTTTAGAAATGTCTGAATTCTGTCAAAACTGCATTGACGGTAACAGTATGACTATATAAAAAGACCAAAGTTTTGCTGAACTACAACAGTTACAAACTGAAAATACTGACTATGCAAAAGAGTTCAGTCAATGATCTATGGACAGAGTTGTCGAAAATTGGAGATTCTTTTTTTTTAAACAATCCACACAACATTAATTCCAATAAACATAGCACTAGAAAATCTCAGCAGATCTGGAGCAGTGGTGGAAGAGGATATACATGCTAGTATTACTTTCTCCCTTGTTAGACCAGCATGTTTATGGCATTAAGAAATTGTTCTGAAAATATTGAATGAATTCCATACCTGGACTATATTTTCCCATCTGAGTATTTCAGGTTTGATATAACTTATTTGAAGAATAATCATATTTTGCTTGGTATGTTAACTGTTTCTTCAACATTTGATGATCATTAACTCTGTGTCTTTCTCTGCAGATGTTCCCAGACCTACAGAGAATATCCAGTATTTGCTATTTTTAATGTTACTTTTTTAATACAACAAAACAAATTATTGCAAATGCTATGTTAACATTTAGTTTTCTTGTGCAAGCTTCTGATCAGCTGTCCGTCAAATCATTTCATGCTGTGCAATTTACACAGAGAGGACAGACAAGGAAGAAGTCATCCTGATTTTCTTGTGCATGCTTCTCTACAACTAATACATCTTGCCTGTATTTCAGTCAATGTGAGATCTTCTGGTATCTATTCTCAACTATTCTCATCTTTAATCAATGGAAAAAAGCATGAGATTGGTGTTTGGAAAACCATATTATAGACTACAAAAATAAGGCAAGATACAAAATTCCTGATAGAGGTGTGGGACAGGCTGATATTTAGTTCCTAAATGTAGAAAATGCACATTTTCATCTATACTTTTTTTTTGCAAAATCTTGAACGGAAGTATAAAGTTAAAGTGGTCAGCACCTTCAGGAGGAGAACGATTATGAAGTGTAAATTAGGTGGAAGTACAAAATGACTCTAAGTCATGTGATATTGTAAACCTTAGGTTTCATACCAAATCCCAATGAATCATTAATTATTCACAATCACGCACAAGGCATTGATAAACACCATTGACTTCTTTGTAAATAACTAACCGCATTTTTCTTTTGAAAGAAATTACATCTGGGACAGTGAAAAGTAAACTGTCAGTATTGTGTTAGAATCCATCTCGCCTAGAGATGAGAAATGATAAAGTCAGAAGGTCACTAATGGGAGTTATGTATAGGCATCCTGACAGTAATGACATAGTAGTGCAGTGTATTGGGAAGAAATAAGCTATGGAGAAAGTGAGAACTACAGATGCTGGAGATCAGAGCTGAAAATGAAGAAGGGCTCATGCCCGAAACGTCGACTTTCCTGCTCCTTGGATGCTACCTGACCTGCTGCGCTTTTCCAGCAAGAAATAAGCTATATCAAGAATGGAAAACTCAGATGAGGAAAATGTAGTCCAAGTGATAAGTTGGAAATAGATATAGTGACCATATAGAAAATGGAGCTTAGAATGTTAACTAAAATGGCTGAAACACATTGGCTGTATTGCCCAGCATGCTGAGTAAACAAATTGCTAATACAGCAACTTGTGAGGATCTTTGCACAGGCTGGGTAAACATGTCCAATCCCACAGATCTGAGAATGACATAGTACATAGCCCTAGGTCAAAGGGCAGCCATCAGAGGAGTACTGGTGCCTTACGGTCTAGCTGTAACACAGTAATGAGGTTTGAATGTTTACATTTAAAGAGCATCTTTGAGATTTGACTGTTGCCTTGAAGAGCTAGAAAAATAATGGGAGTTAATGTCCAACTTTAAAGATAGTGCTAATATCTTAACCAGATGGCTACTGGTGTCTGTGTGTTAGATTTAGAGCATTTTTGATGTGTAAGCTTACAATTAAGTATACTTTGATTAATATACTTTGCGATAGCTTAATGACACGGGATTCTGTATTGCGTGAGAAGTTATGTATAAATGTAACAACTTTCCCTATCAACGGTGAGAAAATCCACTCTTTAGTACCCAGCGTGGTCTAACTGGCTTTTCTCCCAGGATTGTTTGTATATTCGTATACTGACAGTCTTGAATAAAAACAGTACTGTTGAAGTGTATTAATCAAGTGGTGGTTCTCTGTTCTTGGACAGGCGTTCACAGAAAGCCAGGTAACGTGGCTGAGCTTTCACACAAGTGTGGAATTCATTGAATATTTTCAGAACAATTTCTTAGACTAGCATGTTTATGGTACTAACCAGGGAGAAGGTAATACTAGATGTGGTTTTGACTAATCAGATAGGATTAATTACTGACAGTGTGGTGAAAGTTCCCCTGCATGCTAGTGACCATAATGGACCAACGTCCATTCATGGTTCACAAAAATATGTCAAAGATAGAAACAAAGTCAAGATCAGAGTTGTGCAAATTAAACAGAATATTAGAAAAAAAACAAGTATTACTAAAAGATTCACAAGGAGGAAAAACTTAGTATGAGAGGAAGTTAGCTAAAACTATTTTTATATAAAAGGAAATGTTGATCTGAGAGGAAATGTCATGGGAAATGACAATGGAGGATAGAGAGGTGGCACACAAATTGAACAAACATTTAACTCACGGGAGAGGATACAAATTCGTGATGCAAATCAGGAATTAAAAGGAAGGAACTCCAAAGCAAAAATAAAAGTAGGGAAGTAGTATTTATATTCTTGGAACTAAGTTGACAAGTTCCTAGATTGTGATGGATTCCTCCTAAGTTCTTGAAAGAAGTTGATGCATTTGTTTTAATTTTCCAAAATTAGATTCAGGGAAAGTTCCTTTTAGATTGGGAGAACATAGCTAATGTCCCACTTCTATCCAAAATGGGAGGGAAGCAGGAAACTACAGGCAGTTAGTTTAACATCTGTGAGAGGGAAATGTCAGAAGCTATTGTTAATGTTATAACAAGGCACCTAGATAATTTCAAGTTAATCAGACAGAACCAACATGATTTTTCAAAGATACATCATGTTTAATAAATTTATTGAAGTTCTTTTGGAGGAAGGCTATGTTTGCTGAGACCAGCACAGACATGCTATGCTTCACTTTAAATCATGTTTAAAGTGAAGAATGTGTGAAATACTTCAGGGAGGACATGACCTGTGTCCTGATGGGGAAGAAAATCAGGACCAGGGAGGGGACAATCAGGGATTTTGGAGTTTGGAGATCAGGCAATGGCATCAGTATCCAGGAGGGTGAGATTGGGAACAAGGAGGGGATTTTTGGACCTAAGAATAGGAGATCAGGAGCCATAGTGGATGGAGATGTAATAGGAGAGAAAAGTAGGAAGCAAAGATAATAAGGAGAACCAGGAGAGGGAGGGGAGATAGGTTTGGGATCTGGAAAGATGGATTGTGTTGGCATCAGGACCTGCAGAGAGCCAGAGTAGTAGGGGTGGAGGGGAAAAAGCCAGGGAAGATAATGGGTAAAGCTCTTTGATATCCATCCAAAACCTAATGCTGCTCATCCAATCTTCTCCTGTATTCTGCCCCAATTCCATCTGCTTCCACTCCACTCATCCAAAAAACCCCAACCAATGATAGAGGTCTTATCTGCCACCAAAACCCATTTCAATGTCACACTTGATCTGTGCCTAAGCATGGGGCTGAATTTGCAATGCAACAACATAAACAGACTTGAACCCTGCACTTGACTGTTTGAGTGAGCACACAAGCACAGTTGCTCTGAATTTGTTGTGTCAGCAAATGCTGCCATCAATAAAGGATAACCAGTGGATGTATTGTATTTATATGTCTAGAAAGCATTTGGTGAGATGCTGTCTCAAAGAATATTACAGAAATTAAATTCCCAGAACAATTACTTCTCTAATGGCTGTGTAGCTTTACACAAAATACACTGCACTGGTTCAAGAACACAACCCACCATCTCAAAAGTAATGGGGGATGGGCAATAAATGCTGGCCAGGCAGTGGTGTTGACATCACATTCTTTTTAAAAGTTAGTTTTTGTCCATTCTATTTTTTGTGATTGATTTAATACGTATTTAAATTTCATAACATTTAGAAAAATGTGCCAAGAAAGGATGTGTAGAAAGGGCACTATTTCCTCCAGGGTTGGGATAAGTTTCTGGGAATGGAATGAATGATGTATTTTGGTTTCAAAGTATCTCATTGAATACAAGTTGCAAAAGTGTGAAATGTATTTAAAAAGAAAATATTTGTTTAATTTGACCCACAGTATCCCAGGGCTGTTATAATGCCAATTTGTTAATAAAATATTTTGTTTTTTGTATGTATTTTTAGCATACTGCATGAGACCTATTGTGTGATTTTTTTTGCTGCAGCTCTGTAGGAACTTATCCAATGTCCCTGGTTCTGCAGAAAGTAATGTGTACAGGGCATGGTTATTATTAGCACTTCATGAAGCCGTTGACCTTCAGTTGTAAGCCTCACTCTCCATGACGAATTAAACAAGGTTGGTGTGTTTTTTTTGTATTCATGAAACTTGGTTGCAGAAATGACAACTCAAGTCACTGATGTTTAAGCCCAACAAATGAATTTCAAATAGCTGCTGCTCAGGATGGAAAATAAAACTTTGCCCAAGTAGAACTGGATTTCACCATTCACTAAACTGAATCTTTCAATTCTGTAATTTGTTTTGTAGTCATTTTCTTTATTTTAAAACAACAGATGATTATTATAGCAAGAGCAACAAATGTAACGTTTATTGAAATTAACTTAAAACATATTGAAGTTGACTTCACGCAGTGAATGTTTTGTTATAAAAAAAATTATCACTTGCTTATCATTAAGATAGCATTGTGGCATGAGATTGTTTGTTTATATTTCACAAAGTGAAATAAATTCAAATGATTTGACTTTCAGCATGAGCCCATTTTGTTTTGATGGGGTAATTGACCTGAATATAGAAAATTTCAATCAGCAATTACCCAAATTCAGATTCACAACAACATTACAAAAATATAATAGGATGTTCACTCCAAGTATCAAAATTATTCACTAGGAATAGTGCAATGATATAGGCAGAAAATACTATAATTTTGGAAAGAGTAATTGGTAAGGACTTTTCATAAAGTGCAAACATATATTAACTTTTGGAACCACCACATTCCTTCAAGCCCTTACTGTGTTTCTGTGTCATTACAAATGTTATGTAACATGTCATACTTTGTCTTGTTTCAATTAAGTCATTTATTTGCTACCCTTACTCTAACTATAGCTGCAATGAAGAAACAAGTCTTAGGAAATCTGTCTCTTGACATTCATGTTTATGCCACATGCTAACTATATTAAATCTGGTGTTTTAATTAAAGCAATTTAGAAATACTTCATTCCATCATCTGAAAGCATTAGCAGAACAAATGAGACCTGCAATTATCCGTATTGGAAATTCTAAGCTTCCCCAAGTATGTTTCTTGCTGCCACCCAGGAACAGTGGGGCTGCAGTTAGGTTGTTCTTCCTGTCTAAAAGGTAAAAACAATGACTGCAGATGCTGGAAACCAGATTCTGGATCAGTGGTGCTGGAAGAGGACAGCAGTTCAGGCAGCATCCAAAGTGCAGTGAAATCGACGTTTCGGGCAAAAGCCCTTCATCAAAAAATTATTCCTGATGAAGGGCTTTTGCCCGAAACATCAATTTCACTGCACTTTGGATGCTGCCTGAACTGCTGTGCTCTTCCAGCACCACTGATCCAGAACCTTCCTGCCTAAAAATCAATTCTTTTCATTCCCCAACCTGCACTTATCTCACAGGTCTTAGGAGGTTTAAATGCGCTATTTACATATAACTAGGATATGTCAAAATTTGAGGAATAATCAGGTTACAAAATGCACCAGAAACAACGAACTGGAAAAGCTCAGCAGGTCTGGTAGCATCTGTGGAGATAACAGTACAGGTCAAGTGACCCTTCCTCAGAACTTCCCCAGTGCTCAGCTTTTTCCAGTAATTTCTGTTTTTTGTTTCTGATTTACAGCATCTGCAGTTCTTTACTTTTACAAAATGCAAATCAGTCAGGTGGATTAAGCACCCAGAAATGTGTAGTAATATGCTTTTCAGAAGAAAAGCAAACACAGGTAGGTAATTTAATTTTAAGTTGAAGACTGTTCGTAGAGATCTAGAACTGAGACAGTTAAAAGCTAGAATCCAATTGCACTTCTTTAAATTTTGGAAGATTTTATTGTGCAAGCAGTGAAATATGATTTCCTCTAGTTTTTCAATGAATAACACAGAGACAGTTAATTCCAGTTAATTTTCTTCTTCAATGGATGGCAAAGGGCAAATAAAATGCTTATTATAAAGAATTCAACAATATCCACCTCAGTAGTTTTAATGTGTTCACATGGCTTCTTGCATGTTCCTACCATCTTAAATTGATCATTAAGTGATTATCTTTCTGTGACGAATTATGGTCATCTATTTTTCATTTAAATTTTGTTTGAGTCTTTCATTTTATGTTATGTGGCAATGTATCATTACTCCATTTTATCTTTCCCTTGAGGGCAAAATTATAACATTTCCAGATAACAGGAACTCAGTGATATTGGCACAGGGTTGGAATCAAAGGAGGAAAGACTGATGAATCTCACTCTTGTTGATTTAAGTTTGAGATGTGTTTAGTTCTTCAGAGGCTTTCTCATTGTGAATCCCAGAAAAGTTCTTCACCATATCTTACTATACTTGCCTCATTAATTATCTATCCTGTCCATATGTTGTCTCTTACTAATGATTTCGATGAACCTTACTTCCAAGAAAATTCACCACTCAATGGATATCTTAGAATTCACCAATAACCCTTGCATTCATGCCATTCGTAAAATCTTGTTGTGCACTTAGGTGAACACTGTCAGTCTAGAGCAATCCTATGTGATTCCTGATATTGTCCTGAACATGGCAGATAGGACAAAATTGGTATCCCGCTTTGCAGGCAGGATCTTGGAGGTTCTGCTGGATTAGGTAGTGCATAGATAGATCCTTCTCTTCCCCAAAGGCCATCTGTAGAGACGCTGAAACAAGATATAACTATCAGTTAAAGCAATCTCAGCTGTTTGGAGGAGTGCCCAGCATTGTAGAAAGGAAGTCAGTATCCTTCTCCACTCCACTAATACATGTGGTATTATCCTGTCTCTGATAACTCACACTCCATCTACCACTTTGTAGAAAACCTACATTCTGTCCTCAAAAAAAGACTGAGCTTCCAGTTGCCTGCCACTTCAACACTCCACCCTGTTTCCTGACCAACATCTCTGTCTCAGGCTTGCTGCAGTACTCCAGCAAACCTCAGTGCAAGATGGAAAAACATCACCTAATTTTCCGCTTGGGAACTTTACATCCTTCTAGACTCAATATTGAGTTCAACAAATCTCGGGCTTGAGGTACATTCTCCTATGTCCCTATCCCAACCAGGCATTGTTATCACATGGTCTACTACTACACGTAACTCGCTGTTAGCCTCTAATAGTCCCCAGTAGAAGGTAATCATTCTCCTAATCTGACCATTATCCACTCCGTTGTCTGTCCACCAGTTCTTCTCTTTTTGAGCACTATCTCCACCTAGTATTTACTCCTTGCCCCTTTCCTCATCCTATTTTCTGCATTAAAAATAGTTTTTCCTATCCACCATCATTTCTGAAGAAGGGTTACTTTACCCAGAATGTTAACTCTGATTTCTCTCCACAGATGATACCAGACCTGCTGAGCTTTTCCAGCAATTTCTGTTTTGTTTCTGATTTCAAGTATCCATAGTTCTTTCACTTTTTATTAAGTGCTTTCTCTGTCTTTGTTACTGCATCTATCTGCAACAAAGGCTCATGCTGTACCACTCTACCATTGCCTGTGTCATCTTTCTCATTCCGCTTCACCCACCCACAAACCCCAGCAGTAGTCATCCAGCATGCCCTCCTGCACTGTCTATTAACTGCTGAGGACACCTGTCAACCCACACCAACAGTAATAGCTGTCTTCTGTAATCTATCTTTCTCTCATCATGAGACACATAGATCATGAACAATAAGACAATACGTAAATTGTGCTCTTTATAATGCAAAGCTTATCATGGACTGCCCCAAGGAATCACCACATCAGAGTGACAACAGGGGAACTCTGAATTTGTGAAGGAAATGGCCATGCTTGTGCAAAAATGTTGATGAGAATAGACTTCCAGAACCTGAGTATTGAATGAGAATTAGGTCACTAGCCGAGAGTGTAGTGCTGGAAAAGCACAGCATGTCAGGCAGCATCCGAGGAGCAAGAGAATGGGCTTTTGCCCGAAACATGGACTCTCCTGGTTCTTGGATGCTGTCTGACCTGCTGTGCTTTACCAGCATGACACTCTCGACTCCGATCTCCAGCATCTACAGTCCTCACTTTCTCCTTAAGTCAAGGACCCCTGGCATTGCAGTCATAACGGAGCAGAAGGAGTGGCTGCCCAATGCAATAGAGCATCCATCTAGCCACAAGAAAGTGCAGCACTAAACGGCTCATGGCATTGAAAAAGTGGTTTTGTTAGACTTTAGATTTTGAAATGGAATTCTCCTTTCTGCATGTTCACTTTCATCATTGTGTGTATACATAGTCGATGGTGATTGAAAACATGCATCATAAATCACAATGATTGTACTTTTTCTTAATTCAAAATCAATGTTTTTTTAACTTGTTCAAAGATGCATTTTAGCTCAAAAACTTAAACAACTCTAAAATATGATTGTGGAAACTTTCAGTGAATTCTGTTTGCCAATAGAGATTTATTAGAATCAATACTATGAATCAATGTCTTGCCAGACATTTAGCACTAACTTCTCATGAAATTCACATTGAAAAGAACAAAATGCAGTCTATTTAATTAGTGCCAACCATCCATCCCCTGAATATCATAACCATTTTCTCAGATAATCCACACATCCACATCCTATAAAACATGTCTTTGTTGGCTTCTGCTTAAATATGAGCAATCATTTGTTGAGACACTCACTAAGAGATTATAAGACTGTCAGAACTGAAGTTAGGCCATTCAGCCCATCGAGTCTGCTCCATCAGTCGTTCATGGCTGATGGTTCCTCAACCCCACTTTCTCGCTTTCTACCCGTAATCTTTGTTCCGTTTGGCAATCAAGAACTTATCTCTGTTTTAAATATATTCAATGACCTGGTCTGCATAGCCTCCTGTGGCAATGAAGTCCACAGTTTTGCCACTATCTAGCTAAAGAGGTTTCTCCTTGCCTCTGTTCTAAAGGGAGTTCTCTTTACTCTAAGGCTGTGCCCTTGGGACCTCGTCTCTCCTGCCAATGGAAGCAACTTCCCAACGTCCAATCTGTCCAGGCTGTTCAGTAGTCTAAAGTGCTTTTTGTGTATTCAACAGGACTTTGTGCGGTCATGAAATTATATCTTAGCAATAATATCAAAAAGCATGATAATACCTCCCTGTC
This sequence comes from Hemiscyllium ocellatum, assembly GCF_020745735.1. Lineage (NCBI taxonomy): Eukaryota > Metazoa > Chordata > Chondrichthyes > Orectolobiformes > Hemiscylliidae > Hemiscyllium > Hemiscyllium ocellatum. The sequence continues at coordinate 21,563,499 of NC_083415.1, read as the reverse complement.
ATGTGTCTCCTGGTACATATGCAAACTGATCATCTTTACTGAAAGCTGTGTCGCACTTGTACGTTGGAAGTAAATGTATTCTTTTGTTAACTATGTTAGTGAGCCATTAGCAAGTATATTGTTTCACCAATTAATAATAGTTACTGTGAATGACATTTACCTCTTGAAATCTCTGTTGACTGCAGCTATAGAAAAAATAAAAAAGCTTCTTCTTACTTATGTTCATTAAAAGTTTTAAATAAAGTGAGATCCAGCAGCATTAATCTAATATCCAGGATTGTAGCTCCACATGGCTGCCTTATGTTTGGTATCTGTTTGATTGCCCCAGTTTTGTCGGTAGCTTTGTATTGCTAAGGCATACAAAATGAAAACATTGCTATTTCACATTGCTGTGTCTTGCTACAATGAAATAAGAGACTCTTTATAGTGCTACCTTTGGTAACCAAACAGCATTTAGTTATACAATGATACTCTTTCAGTGATTTCTTAATTAAATAAATGATGTAAAAATAGTGCACAGAGTTATTGTACAGTGTGATCACTCAAAGTTCTTGCAAAATATTGTAATTAGATATGTGAAACTGAAGGAACAATAAAACATTTTTATTGCAAACCCCAATGGGTTAAAATGACAGTTGAAAGGCATACTTCTTGCCAGTATCAATTGAAATAAAGTCTATGGAATGTTTAAGCAATTGCAGTGACTTTTTTGGTTTCTAGCTGGACTTGCAGTTAACTGCTCTGACAATGGGAGGTGAGTGGGCGATTCAGACACACTCCACACATTACAAATATCTTTCATCACAGCGTATTGATGCAATGGATGTAGACTTGCTCGCTGAGCTGGAAAGTTCATTTTCAGATGTTTCGTCACCATAGTAAGTAACATGTTGATATATTGATATAAATTTATTAGTCATCTACAAATAATTACACAATCTGAGTTGAGAAATAATAGTCAATTGGCACAAAGTTTGAAAACAAAATGAATTGAAGAGAGCTTGATTTGGAGGAACCAGCAAATGAAAAGAGTGCCACCATGAACCTAAGGACAAGAGTGAATTGCAATGAGTGATAGAAGTGGTCCAGTTGAGGGAGATAAATGAGCTTGAGCTTTGGGAAGGTCCTCGTACATAAAAGGAAATTGTGCCTCCACAAACTGAGTTTGGCAAGATGAGTATCTTCCTGACAATAATATAAGTTAACAACTTATCAACAAACATTATCAATGTCTATAAACAAAATAACTACAAACTGATATTTGTATAACACCTTTCACAAAAGAAGTTGTCCCAAGGTATTATGCAGAATGAACATAAAGCAAAATTTGACAATTAGGTGAAGAGAGAGATATTGAGGCAAACCTGATTTCTCCAGCACTGCTCTTGCCATCTTGCACACTGGCACTCTACCCATATCCCAGCTAGCACCATATCAAATTGGTACCTTAATCTCCATTACAGCTCCATATCAAACTGGTACCTTAATCTCCATTACAGCTGGATGCTACTTGTCTAGACACTTTCCATCTGGCAGCCTAAACCCACCTGGTAATCTACCACCTAGCACCTTAGCCCTCCCCTATTAATATCTTACTTATCTATTCATATCCTACTTGGCAAAATGGTACTATACCCAGCTGGGGGCAGCCTGCTGATCTGGCACCCAGCACCTGCCATCATATTTATGTTATACTTACTCTTTGAAAGGAGCTGTCAAAATGGCTGTCAGGATCATTAATTTTAAAATATAGCTATTGACTGGAGATTTTGAGGTGTCAGGAGAGACCGAATAGTTTGGGTCTTTCTTCCCTGGAGTGATCGTATAGAGATTTATAAAATCATGATGGGCTTGGATGGAGTGAACAGTCAAAGTATTTTCTTAGGACAGGGGAGTCCAAACTGATAGGGCATAACTTTATGGTGAGACGGAATGATTTAAGAAGGGATTTGTGACGTAACTTCTTCTCATATAGGGTGGTGCCTGCCTGGAACGAGCTGCCAGAGGAAGTGGTGGAACTAAAATTCAAAAGTCATTTAGATGGTACATGAAAAGGAAGGATTTCGAATGATATGGACCAAATACTGGCAAATGGCATTAGGTCACACTTGGATGTCTGGGCACATTGAACAGGTTGGACTGAAGGTTTGTTTTCGTACTGTGTAACTCTTTGACTGTTGTGCAAAGAGACTGGTGCTGTGAAAGGACTATCAGAATGCAAATACACCTCTGCCTTTCTGAGGAAGTCCTTAGAAGAATCTTCTCTCAGAAATACAGAGATCTTTTCTTTCATAAATAAGGGCCAGAGTGTCAACCTGCATGAGATTGCCCATCGATGGAAGTTAATGCATTAACTTGCTTAACTTTAATCCTAGTGTTCAATTTTGAGGTAGTGTTACATCATGAGAACTTTTACCTCCATGAAGTCCAAATTTATTTTTACTTGGTCCTTCTCTGACTTTAGATCTGCTACAATACATTATATCATATTCTATTGCTTCTCAACGACCAGACTTATGACAGAAAATGTATTTTAAATTGGCATAGTGTCAATATTGTTTTGAATTTGCTGTTTGTAAGCTTGTGTTCTTATGTTCACTAATACTGTTTCGAATTGACTGTCTGTAGAGCTTTCTAGGCTCTATACCACAGCAATGATGCAATAGTTCATTTATTTGCCAGTGTTTAAAGCCATTTCTTTAATGCTATGTTGAATTCTTCAACAAAACTTTAAATGGTATTGTTGGCTGATCTAAAGTTACTTCTTGTACTCGGTTTCTTTTAAGTCCTTTTCTTTTTAATCCTGTATCGCTGAACTGTTTCTCTAGTTTCTTGCCTATTTTAGCAAAAGTAGTGACTACCTCCCTTTTCTCAGATTTTCACACCATCAGCATCTAAAATGTAACTTTTCAGCACCATCCCAGATAAAATGGATCTGTTTTCTACCTTTCATGCTCTAAAACAGCAAGCACTCCATTTCACATAAATGTTTAATTATAGTTCGCTGGATGCAGACTTTAGAATGTATTCCCCATTGAAATTGCAGCTTAATTATTGAATTCTGATCCTTCTAAATCTTTAATTATCCTGATTTCTGTCTTCTGCCAGACCCTTCCACTAGATTTCTTTAAGTTTGCTATTTTATAGCCAAAATAACATCTGAGGCTTTCCCAGATGTGTAGCCCTGGTTTAAATAACTTTTCTGGCTCTTTTACTGCTTGGCCTTTGTGCTGATTTCATAAAGTGTTATCCTTTTATCTTATAGATCTCTAACTCCTGAGACACCTTACAGGGACTGAATTGTTAACATCTCATTATTTTCTGACTGTGGTTCGCTTTTCTCTCTCGTCCTAGCCCACAAAGCTGCTCCTAGTTCTTCTTACGAATTTCTGAATTAAATTTTGCCTTTAGAGTGTGAGTTTACTTGTTTTCTGGTTTCCAGGCTGCTGCTGTTATTCTTAATCCAGAATCACATTCAGCCACTAAATGACTGCCGTTTTAAAACATTAATGCTCTTAAAGTGGGCAACTTTTCGTTTTTCTTTTCTTCTGAGTTTTATGGATTTTTTTTCCTCTCATATTCAGGGTCAGATCCATATCACTGCCACTATATGGTAGTTTCTCAGATAGCCATTCCCAGTACTTAGTGATATCTGCCATTTCTAGCAGCACGTTAGGATTGTTTGAGGTGGGTTGCTGCACCAAATTTCCTTTACTTTTGTTTGCCTTGGGCCTATCTAGTGAGGAACTTAAGGAGCTAATATACACACATCTGATTTCTCCAAATTCTTTATCTTCACCTACTGTATGTAACATCAGTGTAATGGATGGAGCCAATGAAAGCTCAACATCAATCCTTCAGAACCATTAACTTAATTTTTCCCAAACTGGACCTAGTAACTGACAATTTCGCATTTACTAAATACTTCCATTAATTATTAATAATTAGTTCTAAGCCATAATGTGCTTTTAAGGCCCTTCTTGCTGCTTCTAAAATTGTTCTCAGGAAAACAGAAGTGTTTGAGTGGGAAAGCAAAAAAGAACGCGATCGGCATATGGAACGTTTCTCTCATTCATTCAACATCAGCTTGCAGGAGGTATTTTGCATGAAAATGTTTTTTATTTACTTAATCGTATGGAAGGTTGTGCCATGTGTTTAACTGATAGGATGAGAGAAAGTTCCAAATATTAGATTGTCATCAATTAAAATATTCTGCCCTTAATTTCAGAAGTATTTCGCTATTTGACAACCGTGTGTACATTTTAAGCAAGCTCATTGGGTGGAAACTATGGAATTGGATGGTGTTCCAGTTTTAAATCATTACTAATACTACTCTCCACTGACTGTAGCAGAAAGAAGAATCAGACCTGGAGTAAAACAGTCAGATACTTAATCGTGTCAAATTCCTGATGAGTGTGTTAGGTTAAAATTTCTCAGAAATAACGAATAGAGACTTCATTAGAAAATAGAATTGGTATCACAATACTATCATCTTCCGAATAAAATAGTTGCAAAATAATCAAATAAATTATTACTGTGATTGTTTTCCTAAAAACAAACAATACTTTTGATTATATTTTTTTCACTATTCACAAGATTTAGTTGGAACATTTAGTTACATTTAGAATCTTAACTACTTCAGCAGAGACTCATTACCATGCTTGCCCATTTTAAGTAACAATATTATTTGTTAATGTAATGATGCAGTGTGTCTTTACTCTATAGCATGGAAAGATTGTGCAAACTTTTACCTGAATGTTACCTGTATCAATCAGAGAATTGCTGTACCTGAGTAATGTTAATATATCATTTCAGAGAAAAATATTGCAGATGTTGGAATCTGTACTGAAAACAACAAATGCTGGAGATCACAACAGCTCATACAGCATCCATGGGGAGAGAGCAAGCTAACATTTCGAGTCCAGATAACTCTTCATTGATGCTGTCTGGCCCACTGTAATCTCCAGTATTTGTTGTTTCTAATATATCATTTACACTTGCTTGATTATCTGATAAATCAAAGTGAACTTCATCAGAATATTTACTCTGATTTCAAATCCACACCCTGCCCCCCACTGTCACACTCCCTATGCCAACCTAACGAAGCAGATTTTCAAAAACCAAAAGAGCTGGGATGCTGGAAATTAAACAAAAACAGAAATTGTTGGAAATCTCAGCATCTGTGGAGAGAAACCAGAGTTAATGTTTTGGGTTGAGTGACCTTTCTTTAGAACAATTCATAGACACGAAACATTATCTCTGATTTCTCTCCACAGATACTGTCAGACCTGCTCTTTCTGTTTGCAGCAATTTCTGTTTTTCAGGTAGGTTTTCAAGCCTCTCATAAGCCAATATATACACAATGTGAAATAGTTTCTTTGATTTTCCGGGGGACATTCCAGAGGAGCTTATTTCTGATTATAATTAAAGGAGATTAATGTACAAATCACTCAAAATCCATTCTCTTCCTTCAAACCGTGACCTTCATTTTTAATTTCTTTTGCTGACTGCACAGATTTTGGTGGTAGGTCTGCCACTAAAACGTCTTACTATTACCAGAGCACAAAATTGTCATTTGCCTTGCCAGCATTGTACAATGAATGTTTAATGTTAAATATTAACTTTAATTGAATTGCTTCAGGCAGTACCCGCCTCCACTACAATTTTACAATTCAATTAACCTTTTCACCAGCATAACCATTTGTTTAAGTTTAAAGAAAGGATTCTGCTTTTGGCATAAATCTATCCTTTGGAATAAAGTAAGAAAAAAATGCTGCAAAGACTCAGCAGGTCTGGCAGCATCTGTGGAGACATAAACAGACAGGTCATTGCCCTTTCTTCAGAAATGGAAATAGATTTAGTTATTTAGTTTGGTCCAGATCCCCCAGTGCTCAGATAGTTAGAGACCAGATGGTCCCTGCAAAATATGTAACAAGACTCCTTGGATGTCCCAACATAATTACTTTCCTCATACTGCACGGTAAGTTCAAACATCTGGTGGGTAATTCTGTATTTACAAACCTCCAAATGCTGAGTAAGAATTAGAGACTTTGAGTTCTGACTTGCTTATCCAGATAGTTATCAGGAAATGTTAGGTTGATACAAACAGTTCTAATTCTGGGTTACTATACAATTGATTCCTGGCATCCACTGGACCTCCGCTGCTCCAACCAACAATTGCCCTCACTGTCTTACACCCAACTAACTCCCCTGATCCACAATTACTCCCCATCCTGACTTGACTCATCCCTGATAAACCACCAACTCAAGTCCCAACTATTGCACTACCATGCAACCAACCTTTAACCTAAACTAACTCCCCTCCTAACCTCAGTGATTATTTCATAACTAAATTACTCAAATGCTCCACATCTGAGCTTGTGACAACCACTTCAAGAAAACTTGACTACTCACCTTGATCGTACTACTTACCCCAACCCAACCACACTGTTAATCCCTTTTGACTGTGCCCCATTAATATGCTATCTCCACCAGCATCTAATTGCATCCCAATCTATATAACCCATAATATTGCCAATTGAGAAAGGTCAATGTGTATCAAGGGAGACATGTTTTCAGACTAAGGGATGCACTGTGATTCTGGCATTTTACTTTTAATCATAAAGAAGAAGATCCTTCCTTTATACAATAATTGAGAAACAAACACTGAGAACAAACAGAAGAATACACATAATTTAAACATTAATTGTTATTCTATGATATACTTTCTTCTGTACATAATAAAAACAATCTGATGAAGACAAAGCACATACTTTGCCATAAAGGCAGCAATTTTATGCTCGTAACAATTGATGATTGAAATACAAGCATTTGCTTTACTTGGCCATGCCTGCAGAATTCGAGAAAATTAATGTTGAATCAATCATTATTGTGTCATGGCATTATTACTCTAAAATATATTTGCCTGGCCTGAAAGTCAGTCTTCATATCTGACTTAAACATCTATTGCCACGTCTTCTCCATGTCCATCTAAGAAAGGAGCCAAGAAGTACAACTTCAATTGTGAGGAATGCTCAATAGCAGCCCTTTAAGGACATTTATTTCTATTGGGTCACCCCTACTAAATTGCTAGAGTTTACCCTCTGATCATCAAACTGGTGGGTGAGATTTCTGTCTGCCCAACAAAATCCCTACTTATGCCTTGGCAGCATTTTTTTTCCTTCAGAAAGACTGATGATGTGTATTCATTTCATCTCCCACCATGTCATCTACCTCTATTGTTAGAGGTATTAATAAATATCCTTTTATCTTCCTAATTAGATCTACTCATCCTTTTACCACACTTTAAATTCTATTATACAGTAAAGGATTTCACTTTATGTTGACTACTGGTCTCTGCTCATGCCCTCTCTTTGTTTCTTTGTTACTTCCTTATGAAGTTTTTTACATTCTGCCTCATTCTTATATATGATTGACTGTATATCCATCGTCTGATGTGTGATCTTATTCTATCTCTTTTGTCATCCTGTGAGCTTTCATTTTATTTGTCTAGTTTTCCTCTAGGAATGGAACTTCAACTTTTCTGATCTTTAAAGACAAATCATTGTTTCATGATAATCAAAGATTAGCAGACAATACTCCCTTCTCCTTATGTTGCTCCTTCTTCTACTCCTCCTCTGAAGAGGTATCATATGAAGAACGTTTTTCTTCTTGCAGTTCAAAACTTAGCTGGTGCATTATTTTGCACAAGCTACAACTTAGCAATATTGTTCTTGCTGTGCTCTGACAGGATTTATGCATCTGCCAATGTATCTACAGCTCATCCTCAGCATGCCAATTGCTCACACAAGGGTAACTTTGTTTCTATCTTTCCTGGGGATGATTACCTGGAATGGAATTTACAATGGGCACACAATGGGATTCATCCATCAGATCTTCAGTGCATGACCTTTCTTTCCAAGCACACAAGTCCTTGAGATCTGAAAAATTCAGAAGAGTTGATTGGTGGAGGGATAACCCAATATGGCAGCTTTCTGCAAATCTTCCACAATCAAGCATGGTTCTGTGATTGAAAACAAGTTGCAATATTGACGGAGTGGAAATCTTTCTCATTGATGAATACTCTATGATGGTTTAATGTGCCTTGCTCGCCAAAAGGGGGGTAATCGCTGATTCTTTGAACCTGTTTAAAACTGATCAAGGCAAAAAGCTGTGCCCTATGCAGGTTGCAATGTGCATCCAATTTCTGGTCCTGTCAAGCATGGCTTTGATCACCTGTGGGATGCATTAGTCAGCAGACTGTGAGATTCTGAAAATATCTCATGCTGAATACATGACAGAAGGCAGAGGTGAAGAATTCAGGAGCATTGTGGCATGGACAGTCATTGGCAATTAGCCCGCTGCTGCATTTTGCACAAGGACTTCTTCCAGAAGGCTGCAAATATTGGTGATTATCAGTGATACCCCAAGCCATCTGAAAAGCTACTGCTAGAATGTGTCCTCTGCCTGTATAATCTGTGTTGAGGGTATCACATCCAGTGAGCTGAACTCCTGCACTCAGGCTTGACTTCTCAGTGCTACAGCAAGTCGATTGTAATAAAAGCAGCTCCTGCTGTTGCTGCTATTAATATTAAATGTTGCAGTTGCAATTACTGAGTGTTTGGCTTGCGATTGGGGTAGAATACTCGCACTAATTCTCTGTTTTTGCCTTTTTGGTAGCAGCGGTCAGAAGAGATATTTTTCTTGTCAACCTGTTCAGAGATGATGTTACATGTCTCTGGAACAGGCAAGAGATCCTCAGTTCTATGCTGTGTTTTAGACCGATATAATTATCAGCAGTAGAAAATAAACTGCCATTGTGTGTTAATGAGAAGAGGTACTTATCTTAATAACAAAGTGTAGTTTATTGCGTAATGGCAACAGTGCACATTTCTTTAACTAGTTTAGGCAAAATTGCAAAGACTGTATTCAGAATTGACATATCTGTCTCCATTGACCCCTATTGCTCGACTAGTAGCTCTGCACCTATAGGCTATGCAACATCAGTACATTGAGTGGAACTTAATATTGCTTTAACATTCACCCTTTCAGAACCATGACATTGTATAGTGTCTCCACCAAAGACTTATCCCCATATTCATTCACATATATGTGGTGTACACTGATTTATATATATTTTAACATAATCTTTTGTAAGTTTCGATTCTTCAATCTGAGTTCGTGAAAAAATGTTTTTTTTTCTGTGTTTGAGGTTAATAATTAACCAGTAAGCATTTCCATAACCACAATAATTTATTTTAAGACAGATGTTGAGTTTTAACTTAAGAATAAATGGGTTTACAAGTTCATGGGTAGGGTTTACAACTGATCAAGATAAACAATTTAGAAGTTACAGTTTAGAAATTCAGGAGAGGTTTCCCTCAACTTAAGGAAAACACAGATAGCTTAGAGAGAGAGGAATTTTTTTTTAAGTTTGCTTTATGTTTTGAGCAGTTCTATGAACTCCTGAGATAAAGATAGCTGGACAGACCAGTGTTTCTGAGAAGGGAAGGATATAGTGAAATGACGTTATCTTAAAGTGAAGAATTTGTGTTAGCACAGACCAGAAATGTTCTGATAACATTCTAAGAGATTGCATACTGCTGACTACAATAAACTTAAGTTCATGAGTAGCTTCAGGAAGAAGCTTTCTGAAGATCTAATCTAGAAATTAAAGTCACAAATGCCTTAAACCTGCAGAGATATTAGACAAAGAGACACTGGTGTGAGTGTATGAGTCATGATTTTATGTACTGTGCAAAGTCTGTTTTTGGGTTCTGCACCAGGCCTGTTTTTTAAGTACAATACAGAAGCTGTTATTTTCCTCTTCATTTTCAAAAGAGTACTTTGGGATTAGATGAAAGTGAGGACAGCAGATGCTGGAGATCAGAGTCAAGATTAGAGTGGTGCTGGAAAAACACAGCAGGTCAGGCAGCATCTAAGGAGCACGAAAATCGATGTTTCAGACAGGATTCCTTCATCAGGAATGCATCAACACTTTAACTGCATGTTTACAGCATCTTTTAATTTGTTCTATTTTTCTTTCATTTTTATTAATAAACTTCTGATTTATTGTTAAAGCAAAATTTGAAGCACTGTGTGCTATATCTCAATGAGGGACCACTCCATTAAAATCAAAATATGATCTATAATGCAAGTCTTAATGTCAGTTGGGATCATAAGACATTAGAACAGAAGTAGATCCTTTGACCCATCATGTCTATTCCGCCATTCATTATGAAAATGGCTGATCTGATCATCTTCATATACCTGTCTTATCTCCCTAGTCCTTGATTCCCTTGAGGATTCATAGGTAAAACAAAATTAAACAGATTCACTATCCTCTGAGGCATGGTCTCTGGCTCTAGACTCTCCCATGTGAGGAAACAATTTCTTCAAATCTACCCTATCAAGCCCCAAATAACGTTGTATTCTAACATACTTCAATAAGATTTCCTCACATTCTTCTAAACTCTAAGGAGTACAAGTTCAGCCTACTTAACATCTCCTCGTAAAAAAATCACCCCATGCACGGAATCAACCTTTGTGAATGTTAACTGGACTGCCTCCAATGCAAATATATGATCCTCTACTTGATCTCCAGCATCATAATCTCAGTTGTTTCGGATGTTTCACAATTCTTCTACAAAATGCCATCTTCTGACTTGGAAGGTCTTTGGCTTCAGAACTGTTAATCTTGACTCAGACTTTCTGTAAGTTCTTTCTCTTAAATGTCCTTCATGGAGGAAGTGGGACACAGTTTCCGAAAATGAAGAAATCAAATAGTTCTCCAATTAAAAAGAATAAGGAGGTGGAACAACAGAAGGAAAAAAAACTGAAGCATTCCTCTGGAAAAGTTAGATTTGCATATAAAAATGCTGGCAAACAGATATTTATTTCAATGGTGGGCTCATAAATTTCATGTTGGACATTGTGCGGAGTGTCACTATATTGTATGATATTAAGCCATGGCCAAAAAAAAATCTACAATCAAAAAAACATGTTTGCAGCTGACAAAAATACAACTACATAGTCCAGGAGGTATCGCACCAAAGGTTAAAGTTATGCTACAAGCATAGAGACTATAAAGGACACCAAAAATTAGAGAACCAATATGTACTTCTTAACCAAGAATGCTCACTCTTAAGTATGATGTGGAGGTGCCAGTGTTGGACTCGAGTGGACAAAGTTAAAAATCTCACAACACCAGGTTATAGTCCAACAGGTTTATTTGGAAGCACTAGCTTTTAGAGCGCTGCTCCTTCATCAGGTGGTTGTGCAGCAGGACCATTAGACACAGAATTTATAGCAAAAGATAACAGTGTCATGCAACCGAAATGATATATTGAACAAACCGAGATTGCTGTTAAGTCTTTCCTCTTTTAGAATGGGTTGCAAGTTTTGGTTCATCAATATGCAAATCCCAGGATTCCCTCTTAAGTCACATTCTCGAGATAACTTAAGGTTTTATAAAAAATAGGTGACATCTCAGCTCAGACAATGCACTAAAAGTGTGAGGTTAGAATCTGTCTGAGTCAGACTTGTTCTGTTTCCAAAGTAGGAATTTATAAAATGTTATATGGATTGACTGCATGCAAATTGTGTGCTTTTTGAGCAAATGCATATTTCTGCAAATGCAAATTCACCCTATAGAGTTATATGTGTGTTTATGTGTGAGTGTGCATGAGAGTGTGTGTTTGCATGTGTGCATGCTTGGTAAAGTGTGATGGAGTATAAGCCTATGAGAGTGTGTGCATAGGTGTGATTATGGGGTGTGTGTACGTTTGAGAGTGAGCATGTGTATCAGGGAGGGATTGAATGAGTGTGTGTGCTTGTGTGTTTGTATCTGAGAGAGTGTACAGTGTAGTGGTGTTCAGTGTAGTAGTGTGACATGAACCCAAGGTCCTGGTTGAGGCTATCCTCATGGTATCCAAACTTAGCTATCATCCTTGTCCACTCGGCGTTGTTGGCTATCCCGAAGTTCGCCTTGGAGGATGGTCATGCAAAGGTCTGAGGCTGAATGTCTCTGACCGCTGAAGTGTTCCCCAAGTGGGAGGTAACATCCCTGTCTAGTGATTATTGCGAAGTATTCATTCAACAATTGTCGTAGAGTCTGCTTGGTCTCACCTAATGTACCATGCCTCATGGCATCCTTGACTGCAGCGTATGAGATGGACAATGTTGGCCGAGTCACAGGAGTACCTGCCGTGTCCAACCATGTCATGGCAATCACTGCACGACGCGTCAGAGTGTCAACATAGATACTACCATTACACATGAGGACACCACCCACCATGTACATGGTAGGTACTCCTGTGACTTGGCCAGAGTCACAGGAGTTAAAAACTCAAAAAGCACACAATCTGCAGGCAGTCAATGCAGGCAGTTAATCCATATAATATTTTATAAATTCCACTTTAGAAATAGAACCAGTCCGACTCAAGATTGGGATACAGACAGGCTCTAACCTTACATCTTTAATGCATTATTTGAGCTGAAATGTCACCTTTTTTAATAAAACCTTAAGCTATCTCGAGAATGTGACTTAAAATAAGTCCTGGGATTTACATATTAATAAACCAAAACTTGCAACCCATTTTAAAAGAGGAAAGACTTAATAGCAATCTCGGGTTTGTTCAATATATCAATTCAGTTGCATGACACTGTTATCTTTTGTTATAATTTCTGTGTCTAATGGTCTTGCTCCACAACCATTTGATGAAGGAGCAGCGCTCCAAAAGCTAGTGCTTCCAAATAAACCTGTTGGACTATAACCTGGTGTCATGTGATTTTTAACTTAAGTAGAAAGGCATGTCTTGACCTCATTCTTCTGTAAATGGTAGAAGACGTTAAACAATATGAAATCAAAGAACAGCTGACTAAGGAACAGTCACACAGGGAATAACCAGTAACAGGATAGCCTATAAAAAGATTCCATGGGGCTTGCAAGGGTCATGGCTGAGACTAAACAAAAAAACTGTTGTGCCAATTTATCAAGAAATTTATGTCAGTTTATCAAGAAATTTGATTGATATTGTGAACAAGACAGGAACCTGTGACCTTAGTGGACTGACATAAATGTTTTCCATTGCTAATACAACTGAAGCACACTCAGATTGCAAAGTTTTCTGATACATAACAAGCAATCAGATAACTAATGAACAGCATGCCCCTAAAAAAATAATTAACATCAGCAAATAAAGCTGGTCATTGACTTCAGAAAGCAGAGTGGAGGGCATACCCTTGTCTGCATCAATGGTGCTGAAGTGGAGATGGTTGAGAAGGTCGAGTTCCAATGAATGACAATCGCCAACATTCTGTCCTCGTCCACCCACATCAATGCAACAGTCAAGAAAGCACAACAACAACTACTTCCTCAGGAGGCTAAGTAAATTTATAAAGACTCTTACCCATCATTATAGTTGCACCATGGAAAGCATCCAATTCAGATGTATCACAGTATGGAATGACAACTGTTCTTCCCAAGGCAGTAAGACACTACAAAAAGTTGTGAACACAGTCCAGTCTGTCAGGCAATCCAACCTCCATCCATTGACTCCATCTATACTCCTCACTGCCTTGGGAAAGCAACCAACATAATCAAACCTCCCACCCCAGTTATAATCTCTTCCACTTTCTTCTGTCGGGCAGAAGATATAAAAGTTTAGAAAGGCAAACAAACAGATTCAAGAACAGCTTTATCACCACTTTTATCAGACTTTTGAACGGTCCTCTCAAATGTTATAGCACACAAAACAACTCATCTCGATACATGTGACAACAATAAGTCAACTCAAACCTATAAATGAGATAACTCAAATTGCAACATAATACAGTGAACAAATATCAAGACAGAGATTTGAGTCTGAATCCAAATTCTGAGCTCATTTGAATGAAGCAAGTTCAAACAGTATATTTGACTTCCTTATCTCCTCAGGAAAGAAAGCACTAATTATGATAGAAATCATGTCAAATCAGCAACAATCTTCAAACAGCAGAATCATGGAGGTAAACATGATGGTTTATAATGATGCTATCAACGAGAGCAAAGGGAACCTCTAAATCAATCAACATTTTGAAGTAAAAAAGGGTTTACATGCTTCAGCACAAAACTACAGGCAAATGGAGAATAATATCTGCAGCACAGATTTAAGATGTCATGCATACAACTTCATGAAAGCTACCACTGTGAAGGGATGACCAATGCTCAATCATTCATGATAGTGCAAAGAAAATTACCTGGCTGAGCAGGGAAGATGACTTTTGAGAAGGAAATCCAAGAGGTTAAAGGTATTCCAGTTATAAGGGATTTACAGGCCTCTGAATTTCAGGGAGGGAATCAAAGACAATGGTTCTCTTCTCAGCAAACTATTAGTCTTCCAAGTCTGAAGGTAAACATTCTCGATGAATGATGAAGCCTCCAGATCACCTTAATGTTTAAAGTTAAAGATATAAAGGAGATGGGGAGATGGGTAGTGGTAAATATAATTATATCCAGAAACTAAGGCTGAGGCAGATATTGTATGTGGTTTGAAAAGGTTTGAACAGTTTAAAATGGAGGATTGCTAATGATCACCAAGATGTAAGACCTAGCATCTCCTCAAAGTCTCCCTAATAAGTCTACAATACCAATGGGATTTGTACCTAGTTGCTTACATGCAATAAACAATAACTTGTTAACAGCCAGACACTCTTACCATTAAAACCAGAATGTAATTTTCCTCAACCACACCAGACAAAATAGATCCTATCATTTCTAAAATTCTAAGATTTTTTACAATTTTAAAGAGGGTGATTTCAGGAATCTTCATCATGAGCAGCACCTCGTACAGTGGATACACACACAACAGTGCAGGCTACTGACTCCAATTTGAGTGGTGACATCAAACCCACCAGCAAAAGTCTTAAGCTTAGTTTTATGAATTCAGTTGTTATGCTTTATATGCGAGTAAAACAACTGATTTGATCACAGCACACAAGCAGGTGAAAGAATGATTAGTTAATCTGTTTTTTTGGTGTAAGTGGAAGTTGATGTATTCAAAGAGGTAAAATTATTCAAATCTGTTTTCTAATGTCTGTTTCACCCGTAACTGAAATTAATTCTGATTTGTAAGAAAGATGGGGAACAAAGCACAACTATGAAATCAGCTGAGAGAGAGAGCTAGAAGATTTAAGTCAGGTTTCATTACCTGAGGATGACCTAAGACCCTATAAATGAATCATCATAGTTGCACTATACAGATCACCTCATGACTGGACTAAATCATGGATCAAACCGGTTTAAATGATGTTTTCTATCTACATAGAAAAGAAAATTGCATTGCAATTTTATATTTTCTGGTGGGCACTTTATATTTATTGTTTGATTTTCTATATCTGAATTATTGCAAAAACAATTGCAATCAAACTATTACCCATATGAAGTGCAATGGAAAAGAAAAATGATGATTGTATTACAGTGAAAATATCTTCAATAAAGGATTATACTGGAGTGAAGAACAAGAGACAGGAATTAAATCTGATTTACTTTATTCATTGGGAAAGTGAAGGCTACAATGTTAGTAGCAGTGCCACAATGTTTTTGTGTCATTCATAAAAAAAAATCCAGCATAATAAAATACAATAGCAAAATAAAATTCACTACTGCTCCTTCATGTAACTACAATATGATGAATACATTCTAATTTAGTTCCAGTCATTTGATATTCCACCATCTGATGAGTTAACTGAGGAAAAGTCTATACTATTTTCCTTCATGGGATTTATTAGGCCTTCTTAAACAAAAACTTAAAATGCTAGAGAAACTAATATGTCCAACAGCGCTAGCATTTCAAGCCCAATACAAGTCTCTCCGTAGATACTGCCATATCCATTAGTTTGTCCAGCATTTTCTGTTTTTGTTTCAGATATCCAGCATTTGGATTTCTATTGTATAAAGAAGACCATAGTGCTTAGGAGGGTCAGAAATGTACAGAAATGTATTTTTGGAGTTATGAATACATTTTTAAGAAGCATCATTAGAATACATATAGTTTTAGTTTGATGTGGCATCAGACTAAAATATTGAAACATGGAAGTTGTAAAACTACATGCAACTCCATTTTGGTAGCACTGTGATCCAAAAGGGATGTTTACAACAAGTTGCGTCAACATGTTTTTTTGAGGTAAAAATGGCAGATGAGACAACCTGTATCTGCACCTTGAATATTTATTTGTGATTGGCAGTTTTATTTTCTATTATTTGCATTGAAGACTGAACAGGTCATGATGTCCATGCATGGCTCATCTTATCATTATTTTGGCATCATGTATTAACCTTTCCTTCAATTGTGGAAGATCTCAGTATGAGATTATTATTGTAGAAACAACCATTGTTATTAATAGAACCGACAACATCTCTTAGCATTCTGCCAAGGCCAGCCAAGCACTTGTGTCACATAAAACATTTCCTTAATGGATTTGAGTAAACTAACACTACTGTCTATAAGGATCACTAAAGCTTCAAATTATTATTATTTTAAACAGAAACTGAAAGGATGGTGGAAGCAAATCTGCAGTAATGTGCAAAAGTATTGAGATGGAAATTTGAAAAGGAAAACTTTACAAGGTTTTGGTGAAACAATTGGTGGAACTAACTTGGATAGCTCTTTTAAAGAATTTGTGCAATCACAATGGGCCAAATGTCTTTTTTTCCAAGGTTATGTGGTTCTGTGAAACTGTTAACTAAGCTTGAACTCTCATTTGTCACAAATTGTTATTTGTTATTTGTTACTGTTTATCTGTGCCTCTTTGTATACCTACTTCATAATTATTGGTTGAGCTATATATTTTGTCAGTGTTATTCATTCAAAGATATAGTAGTTAACTATTGCCAATGTGCATCTCATCAGCCCATGGGTTAGTCATTTACTCTGTGGCTGATAGTCCCACACGATCTTACATCTAAGACCCTCTTTTGAATAATAAGAAATATGGGTTTGCACATAATATGGGCTGGAAACAAGAAGACTAAATGGGTGCATTTATATGTAGAGTATTGCACAAGATACAAAATTGGTGCCAGTTCGTGTTCTGCAGCAGTAGTTACACTATTTTTCCTGGTTACTTTATTTCCATATACTTTGTTGCAGTTATTAATATAAACTGTAATCAAAACGGTTGAGATTTTGCTGGACTGCATGGAAACTTTAAAAATAAATTTTGCTTGTATACTTCAGCAGCAGACAAGGAGACAACACGATGAGGATGCAACAGTGCTTGACTCACTCATTTGCTCTCTGATCACTTGAGTAGATGCCACATCAATCATTTTGTCATACCTTTCAGTAGAACCATCAGCACCAGGCCGCCAGACAAAACAATAGGGCATGGCACCAATCAAGACAGGAAGCTTTCTGATTCTGACCTTCAAACTTGCTTGAAGGTTTAAAAAAAAGGGGTACATACTCTTGTGTTTTTCTGCCATCAGGTCACCCAGGAATGCCTCTATGTTCTACTCTCAAAAAATAACAACAAAACTATATTGCCAAACTGATGAATTGTATTATTTCACAATTGAGACATTCACATTCCGCTAACAATCACCTACTGATATTTGAACAATTTAATTAGAAAATATGATTTGGCTAAGAATATAATGAGTGAAAATTTGCAAACAATTCAGAAAGTTGATGGAATAGCTGACAGCAGCCAGCTATTCCTATTCTTGCCTTTAAACAGTGATTTGAGAGGATGGGAAGAAAGGAAGGAGGAATAGGAGAATCTCAATAGTTAAGTGCATATATATTCTCTTTTTTGTGTATGTATATGTGTGATGTTTATAATGTCACAAATTTATTAGATTTTGATGCTTGCCTATTTTCAAAAGAATGGCTTTCAGAAAAAAAGGGTTATTTTATCTGAATCTATTTTCCGATGTTGTAAAAAATATCTTGGGGCTTGGCGCAATTTGTTGAGCAATCACTTTTTAACAGCCATTTTGAAACCACTTTATCATGAATATGGCAAGTGACTTGATAGATGGTACATTCTCAGTTAGATGATAAATTTCTCTTCCTTCTGCTTCAAATGTAAAGTCACTAGAAAGAGTTGCTCTGGACTTCTGCCCAATCTGTCTTCAATTCTGAATTATAGCAGACACAGAAGATATTGATTTGAAATCTGAAAATGTGTCCAGAAGATAGGAAGTCGATTAATTTCAATCTTTGTATACTTAGTGCAATCTTCCAGATGCAGTTGTAATTTCAATCTGACAAGGAGGACACACTTTAATATTTCTCAACATTCTTAAATTTTCAATTAATTAGATTGAATGTTCTGGTATCCTGTGGTCTCAGATTTAACCTGCCTACCTTCACCTAAATATTTAATTGGTGAGTGAGTGGAAGGAAGAGTACATCCATGTTCAATGGCTATCTTGTAGCAATTTAGCATTAAGAGAAAAGTTAATTGCTTTGAAGAGAGGTTCTGCCCTATCTCATGAGAAAGTCATGCCTCAAAGAGATACCACCAAATTGATTGGCCGATAGTTATGAAGTCCCAGCAGCATCAGTTGGGCTGAGTGGCTATTGCTGAGAGCACAGGTTGACTCCTCGTGTTTAGGAGCTCAATCAAGTGTGGAGTCGGGACCTCAGTGAAAGGGATTACGGGTCTCAAGATGGGAGAGACTTTAAATAATGATGATCTGATGGATGATGCCTCAAAAACTCAAGGGCCCCAAAGGAAGTTCCCCTTCTCCACATAACATCATCCATACAACTGAATCTGCCAAATGTTGTGCATGGCCTGGGATTTCCCACTACAAATAAAAATAGAGATTATTAATTAACCACTTAAGGATCCGAAAAAGTCCATGGAAGGGCAGACTATCCAATGCATCCCTAGGCCCTTTCATTTCTTCAAACAGATTGGGGTGAGTGTGTAGCCATGCGTGATTTTACGAATCTCTCTGTCAGTTTGGTAATACAGAATCCAGCCTTTTCAGTGCAGTTTTATTCCCCCCCTCCCCCACCACTGTTGTTCTCCTCTTTTATAGAACATAGAACAGTACAGCACAGAACAGGCCCTTCAGCCCACGATGTTGTGCCGAGAACAACATTGATACCGATGTGTACCACAACTTTTGGCTGTTCTCTCTCCCCCTTAAGAATCCTGGAGACTTGATATGAGAAATCCCCAACACTGGCACCTGGGAGGCAACATACCATCCGTAAGTCTTGTTTGCGACAACAGAACCTCCTATCCATTCCTGTAATCATCGAATCTCCTATCGCTCTCCTATTCTCCCTCCTTTCCCTCTGAGCCATAGAGCCAGGCTGAGTGCATTGAGACCTGACCACTGTGGCAATCGCCTAGTAGCTGACAACCCCTCACCTCACCTCCCCACCCACCACACACACATGTGAGAACATTTGCTGATTTTTCATAATTTTTCATTTTACTTTTTAAAATCATTTTTGGTTTGGAGCTGTGAACTGGGAGCTGAAAGCTGAAAGATGAAAGATAACCATTGGACTGTGAACTGCAGCTTGTGCTAAAAAAAACAAACTGTTATTTTGAAGACAGGCCTAAAAGTTAATTGCAAGTTGTTTCTTGTTAAAAAAGTGCTCTACAGATTCTTTGAGTCCAGAGAGGTCTTATACTTAACCAGATAGTAGATTGGACATTGACAAGGCTAGTGTTTTGAGAATTTGTACCAGCAAGTCTGGGAGAGAACCTGGGGATCAAATTAAATGAGGGGTAGAATTTTTTTGGATTGTTTTACACTGGGTTTTCTGAGAAAAGGAGATTGGTTGTTAATGCTACAGTATGAAGGTTTGAAAGCTCCCTGCCTAATCTTCCATTGCCAACTATTAAAAATTCAGAGGATAGAAACAATGTTATAAGTATTATTAAATCTTCATCTGAGTAAACTGGAAAAGGTGGCAATGGTCACTGTCTTCAGGCAATTAATCAAGAAACAATTCCCTATGCCTGTGAAGCAACATCATGGAAATTGCTTTCGTAATCTGGTCAGTTTTGGAACTTTTTCTTTCTTTAAATTAAGGGACTAATTTAGTTGTCCACCTCTCTTTGTGTGAGAGTGTGGGCTGAAAATAAAGGTTATTGGGTTTAAATCATTGACATTAATTAGATTATTTCCTAGTTTAAATTTGCTTTACTAAATTATTAAAGTATTATTAATGAATTGTTAAATCACTATAAATCTGGTGTCTGGTATCAGTTAATTCTGGTACTGGTTAGTCTAAAAGTCTGATTATGAACCATTGGGGTCAATTTTGTGATCCATTGAGTCTGTTAACTTTACAGTGTTGCAAACAGGGAGGCTGATTTGATTTGGCTGTCTGTCGCTGTATCATAGCATCCTTCCAATCCATTTTACTCAATTGTGTACAAGTAATTTCTTTCTGGCTCTGGGATCATTGTTGACTGGCATTAATTTAACATCATGAAGGAATTTTAAAAATCCTTTGTATTAAATGTCATCTTTGAAAATGCTTCAAAAGCAGTTAAATACTTTTGAAATGCAATTATTTTTATGTGTACTAGGATAGTAACCAATCTGTAAACAACACCTAAAAGTATTTGTGGGCGGCACGGTGGCATAGTGGTTAGCACTGCTGCCTCACAGCGCCAGGGACCTGGGTTCAATTCCCGACTCAGGCGACTGACTGTGTGGAGTTTGCACGTTCTCCCCGTGTCTGCGTGGGTTTCCTCCGGGTGCTCCGGTTTCCTCCCACAGTCCAAAGATGTGCGGGTCAGGTGAATTGGCCATGCAAAATTGTCCGTAGTGTCAGGTAAAGGGTATATGTAGGGGTATGGGTGGGTTGTCGCTTCGGCGGGTCGGTGTGGACTTGTTGGGCTGAAGGGCCTGTTTCCACACTGTAAGTAATCTAATCTAATTTCATTATCTGACTGTAATTGAATACAGAATCTCTGGATAAAACCAGTCCAGAGAAGCAACGAAAGACTGCTTAAATGATATAGTTTCATGACCTTAAGTGTGATATATAATGTGAATCCAATGTTGTGTAAAACCTACTTTACAAAGTTTAAGTAATCCTTTTATTAGTGGGCAGCACGGTGGCACAGTGGTTAGCACTGCTGCCTCACAGCGCCTGAGACCCGGGTTCATTTCCCGACTCAGGCGACTGACTGTGTGGAGTTTGCACGTTCTCCCCGTGTCTGCGTGGGTTTCCTCCGGGTGCTCCGGTTTCCTCCCACAGTCCAAAGATGTGCAGGTCAGGTGAATTGGCCATGCTAAATTGCCCGTAGTGTTAGGTAGGGGTATGGGTGGGTTGCGCTTCGGCGGGTCGGTGTGGACTTGTTGGGCCGAAGGGCCTGTTTCCACGCTGTAAGTCTAATCTAATCTTTGGAATCTTGGGCATTTTTAATAATGTTAGTTTAAATATTCAAAGAATGGAAAATCTTCCCTTTGTATTGATGTAAATATTTAACTTTTAGTTGTTCTAAGAAGATAACATATCCAAACATGTAAAATATTGTGCTTGGAGAGACCAGTTGTAATTTCAGCCTGACAAGGTTAACCATTACCTGGTAGGAACTTAAAATACAGAAACTAACGAGATCAGTCGCTTCAGGAGTCTAAGCTTGAATATAAAATGTACTTAAATTCCATCATCAAGTTGCTCTTGAAAATGAATTTACACATTTTTCAATAACATGGTTGTGTAATTCATGTTTCAAATTGAGCACAAATAATAATAACATCCTTTCAGTGCTGCACTGAAGTGTCAGCCGGGAGTGTGTCTTTGCTGTAATGATCTGTAGTTGGACATTCAGCTTGAGCAGCATTTTCTCGCCTGTTCCCCTTTTGGGTTGTGATATATCCAGATGCAGACAATCTCTCCTTTATTCTGAAGTGCATTGTCAATTTGGATTGGGACAAGATCCGTCAACAGAGAAATGAAATAAAGATCACTTGTATATGAGGCAACCATTGAAGATCATATCATTTTTCTCTTTAGAACTTTCTGAATAATGAAATGGTGAAATAATTTTATTATTACCAGACCATAGGGCTACTCTCTTATGAAATAGGAACAAACTGGTGATGGTTTAAATGATTGTCAATGGAATTCTGATAAGTCGAGAGATTGGGAAGAACAATCTTTCCTTTTAACCTCAGCCAGCTTGGGAACGGAACTTTTGCTTTTGCATTACTCTGCATTATAAACCAGCTGCCCAGCCAACTGGGCCAACCAACCAGCTCAGTTACTCAGTTGGCTGGCCAGTTTTCTTGTGATGCCAATAACATGGGTTCAATTCCTACACCAGTTGAGATTACATTGCAGGACTCTCCTTCTCAACCTCTCTCATCACCTGAGGCATAGTGACCCTCAGGTTAAACCACCACCAGCAGTCATCCCCATCCAGTGGGGAAGCAGCTCTGTGTTCTGGTAAGACTATGGTGACATTATCTTTTTTTAGATACATATATTCTTATATAAAAATAGATAGAATCAAATATTGAAGTTGGGGGAGTTAGCAATTACAAGAATTAATGGAAGTGTTGACACGTTTGTGTATTTTCCATTGGAATTCTTAATAGCCTCAAAAGAAAATCCTAGTTCATTTTGGAGAAATTAAAAGTCATGTTTGAAAAATCTGTTAGATTTCTTTGAGGAGGTAATGAGTGAGTTAGACAAAGGAGATCCAGTGAACATGATCTGTTTGGATTTCCAGAAAGCTTTTGACATGGTGCTGCACGGGACGCTGCTAATATGATAAGAACCCATGTTGTAAGGGGAAAGGTCCTCCTATAGACAGAGGGTTGGCTGCCCGGAAGAAGGCAGGGAATGGGAATAAAGGGGTCTCTTTCAGGATGGAAGCCGGTGACTAGTGGTGTTCCACGATGGTCAGCGTTGGGATCACAATTATTTACATTATACATTAATTATCTGGACAAAGGAACTGAGGGCATTGTTGCTAAGTTTGCGGAAGACACAAAGATAAGTAGCAGCACAGGTATTTTTGGAGAAATGGGAAGGCTGCAAAGGGACTAGAATAGGTTAGGAGACTAGGAAAAGAAGTGGCAGATGATATACAATATGCAAAAATGTGAGTTTATGCACTTTGGTAGGAAGAATAGAGGTCATAAACTATTTTCAAAATGGGCAAAGGCTTTGGAAATATGAAGCTCAAAGGGTCTTGTGTGACGGAGTTCACAATTCACTTCTGGTTAACATGTAGGTTTAGTTGGCAGTTCCAAAGTCAAATGCAATGTCGGCATTCATTTGAAGAGAGCTAGAATGCAAGAGTAGGGATATATTGCTGAGGCTCTGGTCAGACTGCCGTTGGAATATTGTGAGCAGTTTTGGGCCCTTTGCCTAAGAAAAGATTAGATTAGATTAGATTAGATTTACAGTGTGGAAACAGGCCCTTCGGCCCAACAAGTCCACACCGACCCGCCGAAGCGACAACCCACCCATACCCCTACATTTACCCCTTACCTAACACTACGGGCAATTTAGCTTGGCCAATTCACCTGACCCGCACATCTTTGTGACTGTGGGAGGAAACCGGAGCACCCGGAGGAAACCCACGCAGACACGGGGAGAACGTACAAACTCCACACAGTCAGTCGCCTGAGTCGGGAATTGAACCCGGGTCTACAGGCGCTGTGAGGCAGCAGTGCTAACCACTGTGCCACCGTGCCGCCCATAAAATGTGTTGGCTTTGGATGGAGTCCAGAGGAGGTTTCCTCTGGGGGATGAAGGGCTTGCAATATGAAAAGCAGTTGAGAACTCTAGTTATGGACTCGATTGAATTTAGAAACATGAGAGATGATCTGATTGAAACTTACAGAATACTGAGAGCCCAAATTGGAGGGATGTGGAAAAGATGTTTCTACTAGGAGGACAGACTAGAAACCAAGGACACAGTCTCATAGTGAAGGGATGACTCTTGAGAACTAAGATGAAGAGGAATTTATTTAGTCAGAGGGAGACAATCTGTGGAACTCATTCATGTAGAAGGCTGTGGAGGTCATGTCATTGAGTATCTTTAGGACAGTGATTAGTAAGGGTATCAAGGATAATGGGGAGAAGTAGGAGAATGTGATTGAGAAACATTCCACTCATTATTGAATGATAGAGCAGATTCAATGGGCTGAATGACCTAATTCTGTTCCAATATCTTCTGGCCTTATTTATGCAGACAGGATTATGAGCCAAGTGCAAGAGATTAAAGAACAGTGTTATTACACACATTGCCAATTTTTATTCATTCATTCAATTTTTGGCTTATTTGGGCAGAGGTTAACAATGAACATAAATACAGGTACAATTAAATATATAGCAGCATTACTTCATTCATGAACATTAATAGAATATAACTAAATTTTCAAGAATAGTTTAAATGGAAAGTTAAGAAGAATGTTTATGGACAAGAATAAAAATCATTCCATGTATGTTGATGTTTTGGACATATCTTGTCAAGCAAACACAATAGCTTGCTACTTATAAAATGAGCAATATTATTTGTGATTTGAGAAATTTGAATTAATTGTTTTGGATTTTAGGCTTGCAATATACATGTCTCAAGCTATCCCTAGAAATTTTCAAGTCATGTCTGCAATGATAGTTTAATATAATGAAATTACTCCATTGAATCTATGTTAGGTTTACTACTCTCTGCAGCTTCTTTAAACAAAAAGGTTGCTATGAGTGTAAAGTATTCAATACCTCTGGTCAATTGCATAATGGCTTTCTTTAACATTCTTAGCAGGCAACTAATTATAGATTATGGAGTCAATCTGCAAATTGGCTGTAAGAAATATCAATTAACCCCAATTATGTTTATGTCTCATCGTTCCTGATGAGTTGTCACACTTGATTTCCTTTGGGTTTGAATTAATTCCTGCTGATAAATCTTTGGAACATCCAAATTTGTGTGGTGAGGTTTCAAGGTGATTTTACATTACCCTACCATTGACTCATGCAGGACAGAATCTTGTGAAATTGATAGGACTTTGAAATGTAAATCCATCTGCTCCATGGATAGACCTTTGGCCTAGAAATTCAGGTATGGCATGTCCATTGTCGAGTAAGGGATTAACCATATCTTTAATCATAAACTGATCATGTATGTGAGGAGCAATGTCATCAAGACGTTGGAACAAGATGGATCCATGCCCTGAGTGTGTGGCATCCCAGATAAAGTCTGTACTAAGCTCCTTAATGCACTCAGTTATGCTAAATAAAACCTGGTTATGTTCACTTACCTGAGTTTAGATGTGATCTTAAAACATCCATTGTTCGCATTTGTGGCAGGTACAGTTGCTAAGGATAAATGATCATGTGAGAAGTGGACAGATTTTGATACATTGGGCCTTGAAATAACTCCATGAAGGCTGGTACTCCAACAGCAAGTCACCCATTATTTACAAGTGCTTATGATGTGACACTGACCCAGCTAGCTAAGAACTGGCTCCTAAAGTAAACAGAATGCCTGACACTTCTGTTTATAGCCAGGCCTCCCTGATTGGACCAAGTTAACCGCCCCAGTCAGGGAGCTCATACTCTGGGATCCACTTGGCTGACCTCGTTTCAATCACTGCAGGCCTAAGTTCCACTGAGCCAGTAAAATATGAATCCAGATCAGGCCAGTGTTGGCTTTGTTGCAGCCCTCCAGTAAGTGAGAAAAGGGAAGTATCAAGTCAGCAGGAAGCGAAATCTATACCCGTCATGTTTTCATAAACTTCTATAAGGTCATCCCTCAACCTCCTTGCTTCAGTGAAAAAAGTCCCAGCTTATTTATTCTCTCCTTACAGCTCAAAGCATCCAATCCAGGCAATATCCTTATAAATCTTTTCCGCACCCTCTCCAGTTTAATAATATCTCTCCAATAGCAGGATCATCAGAAATGTACACAATACTCCAAAAGTGGCCTTACCAATGTCCTGTGCAACCACAACATGACATCCTGACTCCTATACTCAATGGTCTGAGCAATGAAGGCAATTATGTCAAACACCTTTACCACTCTGTCTACCTGTGTGGCAACTTGCAATGAACTGCATACCTGAACTCCTAGTTCTCTCTGTTCTGAACACTATCCAGGGTCCTCCCATTTACTGTGTAAGTCCTGCCCTTGTTCGTCTTATTAAAATGCAACACCTTGCATCTGTCTAAATTAAACTCCATCTGCCACTCCTCAGCCCATTGGCCCAATTGATCAAGAACCTTCTGTATTCTAAGATAAGCTTCTTCACTGTCTACCATACCATCAAACTTACTAACCATGCCTACTATATTATTATATAAATGACAAACAACAATTGAAAGACATGACTGGCAATGGCAAGTATTGGGACAACATTGCTTGCTCCTTAGTGTTCACTCACATTGTGCTTATCTTGATGCTCACTGTATGTTTGGCTTTCCTCTGTTTTACTCTGTCAGCTGGAGATACCAAGCTCACAGTATTGCCTTGTGCCTGATAGTGGACACAATGCCAGGAAACCCATCATGATCCACACACCCTGTCACCCCCCACAAACTGCATTAAGATCATTTCACTATTTCATAAATCCTTGAGACGGAGCTCTAACAGCACCCTGCTTATCTAGCTGGCAATGCAAATGTGTCCCCTTTAGTCAGAACTTTGTTTATCAGAAACCTGACTGACTAAGCCAACTGGCAGCTAATTCCAACCTCTTACCGGCTCTCTTCGTCCTTTCTCAGGCGAGACCTGCATAAGGGGAAAGTCATTCAGGTTGCAATGTTTAGGATTCCTGCATGGAGGTAACTCTTTACTAATCTTTACTAGGCATAGAGACTCAGAAACCATGTGCAAGTATATCAATCCAGTGGGCAGAACTTAATGTGTTTGGATCTGCGTTCCACTCGTAATAGACCGAGTGGCTGCTCCAAAATTTGCATTGATCCATATAATTGACAATGTAGTTTGGCACATTATTGATATCACATGGACATCAAAACAATCCAGATCTGAGAGACGTACACACAGAAATGGAACATAGTAAGTCACTAGAACTATCAGCAATTGAAAATGGGTGCCATTGGTGTGGTGAATTTTATAAAGGACAGATTCTCATGTTGGCAGGTGAATCTCAAAGGCCTTCCATTGATGCTGCATGCCTGGAAAATAACTGATTGAATGTAACCTCAGTGGTTTGTTTATGTAATCTAAAAGGTCACTTTAAAATCAAACCCCATTTCCACAGAGTCCCGGCGTCACTTATCAGCATTGAAATTAATAGCATTTGTGAGGACGATATACCCCACACAGAACTGTTGAGAGAAAAGTGAGTGCTCCAAGACATAAAGACACACAGGATAATTGAAATGTTCAAATTGTCTGAAGGCTGCATTCTGATGTAACCTCCATTTCTATTCTCCACAAGGGGAGATGATGATCCCAGCATATGATCAGCCAGGTATAATATTGAATAAGATGTTCTCAGAGAAGAAGCAGCATCTCAAAGCAATGGTGTGACCCTCACACCCACAGGTGGAGGAACTGACTGCCCTGCAAGAGTTGAGTGAGCTCAGTCTCTCTGCACTAGGGCAGGTGTCAATCCCAACACCGTCACAGCTAAGGAAGGACAGGAAGGCTGCAGCAAAATGCAAGTTGCGTCCAAGTGGCAAAGGTTCAAAGAAGAGGAGACAGCCCTTTGGCACAAGATGGAGGAAGAGGGGGTGGCTGTGCAGCACAAGATGGAGGAAGAGGAGGTGGCTGTGCAGCACAAGGTGGAGGTGCTGGGTATAGCCCTGCAGCAATGAAGGGAAGAAGAAAATGTGATCAGTGATGATATCCTTTTGGAGGTCGTGGAAATTTGGGAGGATTATACGTGTAGGGTAGAGGCCCTGTCAACCACAATGGACTGGATTCTCCAGGTGAGGAAAAAAGGAAGACCTGCTGGAGATAGCCCTGTGGAAGGTTCCATCATTAGAACAGATCAGACAGAGATGGAGAAACTGAGTTATATTTATCTTACCTGACTTATATTAAAAGTCATTTGACATTCAGGACAGAGAATCATATGGTGATGGATTGTTTCCGTGTGGTAAAAATTGGCAGAACAGGGTCTTAGGCAGAAAGTTCAGAATTCAAGTGAAACTTTAAAGGGGCAATGTACAACTGAATTATAGAGGAGAGTATTCTTCATGCAACACTACATATGAGTCTCATGGCGAGAAAAAAAATCAGAGATTGCCTACATATAAAGAAAAGGAGACATTATAATATCCTGAGACGCATGCACCCTGTCCTTCTTCATCGTCGACTGCCGAAAGGGATGTAGAATGATGATAAGCACCATGCTGAGCACCGACTAATGCAGGCAGTCAAGCTGCAACAGCAGGGGAGGACACCAGCCTGATGGAGAAGGAATGATACAGTTATATTCAAGAATTTAGAGAACAAGGATGTTATACTTCCAAGTATCCAAGAGGTACATCTGTAAAATCCATGCTTCTTAAGAGGAACACTTCTGAATCCATGATGAACTCTGTATGCAGGAATACAGTGGACAGAATCTTCAACTAAATTTCTTGACAATTCTGGATTACTATCCTGCAGCAAACAACATTCATTATGACCTAAGAGTTAAGCAATGGCAATCTCACCTTGAAATTGAATGGCAATATCATCACTGAAATGTGACCATCAACACCCTGGGGTTCTCAACTGACCAGCTATTTTGTTGCACCTGCCTTGTAAATACTGTGGTTACAAGATCAGATCAGAATTTGGGAATTCGATAGAGAGAAACTGACGTCCTGACTCTCGATGGACCTGTCCATCATTTACAAGTCACAAGTTATGAGTGTAATGAGTAAATGGAGCTTTAACATGCAAAAGAAGCTCAATGCCAACTAGCCCAACTCACTAACCATCAACTTAACATTCACTCTTGCAACCATTGGGGCACAGTGTCTGGTATGTGTACTGTTTATCCTATAAAATATCTACTTAAACAAGTCACCAAATCCTTCTCCTTCCAAACCTGTGAACTATACCAGCCAGCACATCTGTGGGCAGTGAGACAAAACCAGAGCTGACACTAGGAGAATGTGCAAACTCTACACAGACAGTTGCCTGAGGCTGGAATTGAACTGGAGTCCTTAGCCGTTGAGGCAGCAGCGCTAACTACTGAGCTATTGTGCCACTCCTGCTAGGCTCCCCTCCAAGTCACACACTAAGCAGACTTGAAACCATATCATTAATCTTTTCAGTATTGCTGAACCTGGAACTTCCTTCAAAAACCTGGAACTTCCTTCTTAAAGACACATGAATGTATTAATAGCATAAAGACTGCATGATTCAAAAAGGCTGTTTATCATATCTTCTCAAGTCCATTAGGGGTGGCCAAGAAATATCAGTCTTGCTCATGGTGCTTACATTCCATGAATGAAAAGAAACATGAAAACCTGAGCATTATCACCTTGCAGCCTAATAGCCTTATGTTAAGGGAATAAATACATGTACCCCCCATTTCAAATTTAAGTCTTTGCTGGAGCAAATAGATCTCTTTTTGGAATGAAATTTGCATATTTCCAAATTAGGCATTACCAAAATTATCACAATTTTACACTTACTGGATGGAGCTTTGCAGTGTATATGAAATTTGAACCTTCTTCTCGGGACTTATTAACAAAAGTAAAATGAACTTATTTCAATCACTGCTTAGAAGTTTTAGAAAAGTCTATTTAACCTTCAAGGATGACAATGGACAATGTGTGGAATGGGCTATGTGAAGCACAGAAGCTAGAATTAAAATCAGTCATTCAGCATGTCTTGATATTCTGCAACACCTCTCCTAATTCCTGTACTGATTTTCTCCAAGTACATTAATTTTTCATTAAAAGTTATGAAGGTAATAAAATGCTGATCTGGTCTAAACAAAAGAAAACAGAAGGATGTAATGCTTTGGTTCTCTTTGACTTGCAGTACAGAAAGCGAGAGATATTAAGGAACTAGCCAAATTTATGGCAATGAAACTGTGATGTATTAACCTGAGCAACCAAATGTGAAATGAAATTGAAATCATTTAGCTTTGACTCTAAAATTCCAATCTTGTTGAAATTCGCAATTCATTCAATCTCCAAAACCTTGTCAATAAAACAAAACAGAACTCCATTCCATCAAAAGTACAATATAACCAACTTCATATATATATGACACTCATCACAAATATATCATGTAGGAATGCAATCTCATTTGCATAGGGAAAGCACAATATGTATATGTGATGTTAGCTATCTATATTACTGCTGTGACAATAATTTCTTTTATTGTTCATGGGATGTGAGTGTCACTAGCTGGGCTAGCTATTATTGTCCATCCTTAATTGCTTTTAGTGATGGGCTGCCTTCTTGAACTGCTCTTGTCCTCAGGGTAAAAGTACACACACCGTGTAGTTCAGAAAGGGGCTATTGTTGCATTACCATGGCAGCTTGTCGATCAATAGATCCTTGTGAAGGTAAATACATAGATTATAGATTTTCTTTTTAAATGTAGAATTCTTACAGTGTGGAAGTAGGCCATTTGGCCCAACAAGTCCACACTGATCCTCCAAAGAGCATCACACCCAGACCCATCCTCCTACCATATCCCACAGCTAACCTACACATCGCTGAACACTATGGGTAATTTAGCAAGGCCAATCCACCTAACCTGCACATCTTTGGATTGTGAGAGGAAATCTGGTAGAAGCCCACACAGACACTGGAAGAACGTGCAAACTCCATACAGACAGTCACCCAAAGGTGGAATGAACCCAGGTCCCTGATGCTGTGAGGTAGCATCCTAACCACTGAGCCACCATACCATCCACAGAAACACAGAAGTTGACATTAAAATGTGCTGACCATTTTTCTAACACAAACATCTCACCAATTCAGTTTTCAGCTCCAATTAAATACAAAATGTTCCCATAAAAATTGTAAGCTCTGCATAAGACTAAAACCTATAAGAAAAATCCTATAGAAAATAAGTGTCTGCTTCATCCTGTTACATTGCAGGATTTATAAGTCAGTACATTCATCTTCATGCATTCTGCCTTTAGTAGCAGTATCACAGTCATTATAATAATTTCATTTTTCCTTTTCTCTTTCTGTAACTGAAAAGGCTTAAAACAACATAATTTCATCTCAATGAATCAGTCTTCCATACAGACTGATGCTTCATGTTGTTGCCAAAATGTTACATTGGCTAGCAAAGAGTAGCATAATCTGTAATCTTTTCTGCTTTGGTCAATGAAACAGTGAGCCAGAAATTGCTATGTGTTTGTACCCCACTAGAAGCACTGAGCTTGCATGTACAGGAACACAGCTCTGCAGTGTGATGTAACACCCCAGCGATGGAGAGGCAGCAGGAGTTGCCTGTCACAAACATGGTCTTTGAAATGGGTCAACATCAAAACAAGAGTGTTTGAACTGGCCCCTTAATCCAATGTCTGTAGCGAGGTAATGTACACGCGATCAAGGGTAGCAAAAGCAAAGTGCGCAAACCTCAGTCATCGGTTATATTATTTTATAAGGCAAACCATAGCATCAATCTATTTTGTATGTTGCATACATTTTTTAAAAATTATTTATTTCTGTGGGATGTGGATATCATTGGCTGGCCAGCCTTTATTGCCCATCCATACTTCCCCTTGAGAAGGTTGGGTTGAACAGCCTTCTTGAACCGCTGCAGCCCACCTGCTGTAGGTTGACCCACAATGTCATTAGGAAAGGAATTCCAGGATTTTGATGCAGCAAAGGAACGGCAATATATTTCCAAGTCAGGACAGTACGTGGCTTGGAGGGGAACTTGAAGGTGCCGGTGTTCTCATATAGTTGCTGTCCTTGTCCTTCTAGATGGAAGTAGTTGTGGGTTTGGAAAGTGCTGTCTGAGGATCTTTGGTGAATTTCTACAGTGCATCCTGTAGATAGTACTACAGCGTGTATTGAGCATCGGTGGTGGATGGGGTGGATGTGTGTGCATAAAGTGCAAATGTAGCAGGGTGGTGTCAAGCTTCTTGTGTTGCTGAGGCTACATTCATCCAGACTAGTGGGGAGTATTCCATCACAGTAGATGTGGACAGGCTTTCAGAAGACAGGAGGTGAATTACCCGCCACAGTATTCCTAGCCTCTGGCATGCTGTTGTTGCCATTGCATTTATGTGGTGAGTCCACTTGAGTTTCAGATCAATAAGAACATTCAGGATGTTGATAGTGGGAGATTCAGTGATGGTAACGCCATTAAATGTCAAGGGCTGGTAATTAGATTGTCTCTTGTTGGTGATGACCATAGCCTGGTATTTCTATGGCACGAACGTTACTTGCCACTTGTCAGCCCAAGCTTGGGTATTGTCCAGACTTTTGCATTTGGACATAGGCTGCTTTAGTATCCGAGGAGTCACAAATGGTGCTGAACATTGTACAATCATCAGTGAAGGTCCCCACTTCACACTGTAAATGGAGGGAAGGTCATTGAGGAAGCAGCTAAAGATGGTTGGGCCTAGGACATTACCCTGAGGAGCTTGGTGCAGAGATGTCCTGGAGCTGAGATGACCTCCAACAACCACGACCATCTTCCTATGTGCCACGTTTGACTCTAATCTCTGGCAGGTTTGCCCCCTGATATCCATGATTTTGCTAGTCAAATACAACCTTGATCACAAGGGCTGTAAATCTTATCTAACCCCAGAAGTTCAGCTCTTTTGCCATTTTCGAAACAAATCTGTATTGAGGTCAGGAGCTGAGTGGCCTTGGCAGAACTCAAACTGGGTGTCACTGAGCAAGTTATTGCTGAGTAAGTGCTGCTTGATAGCACTGTTGATGATACCTTCCATCACTTTACTGATGGAGCGGTAATTGACCGGGTTGGATTTGTCCTGCTTTTTATATAAGGGACATACTTAGGCAATCTTCCATATTGTTGGGAACATGCTAATGTTGTAACTCCACTGGAACAGCTTGGCAAGGGGAGCAATAAGTCCTGGAGCAGAAGTCTTCAGGACTATTGCTGAATGTTGTCAGGGCCCATAGCTTTTGCAGTATTCAGTGCGTCTGATCGTTTCTTGATATCACATGAAGTGAATCAAATTGGTTGAAGACTGATATCCGTAATGTTGGAGACCAGTGGAGGAGACTGAGATGGATCATCCACTTGGCACTTGTGGCTGAAGATTGCTGTGAAAGCTTCAGCCTTATCTTTTGTACTGATATGCTGGGTCTTCTATCATTGAGGATGGGGATATTTGTGGAGCCGAGCCTCTTCCTCCAGTGAGTTGTTAAATAATCCACCACCATTCTTGACTGAATGTGACAGGACTGCAGAACTTAGATCTGAACTGTTGGTTGTGGGATAGCTTCACATGCTGCTTAATCTGTTTGGCATGCAAGTAGTCCTGTTCGGAGGCTTCATCAGGCTAACACGTCATCTTCAGGTGCACGAGGTGCAGCTCCTGCTATGCCCTCCTGCACTCTCCATTGAACTAAGGTTGATCCCTGGCTTGATGGTAATGGTTGAGTGGTGGATGTGCCCGACCATAAGGTTACAGATTGTGCTGAAGTGCAATTCTGTTGCTGTTGGCCCACAATGCCTCATGGATGTTCAGGCTTGAGCTGCTAAAGTACATCTAAAGTAGAAGTTCTACTTTAGTTTTACATGTTGCAATTTCTACTACTTTCTTCTATATAAGCCATAGAAACTAGAGAAATATGAAGAAGTGCAATACGTAATAGCCATTAGAACCTGAAATAAAGGTAGGTGAGTCTCCACATGCACTGTCACCAGCATCAGTGCACATGAAAAATAGTAATATTTTAAGGACACATGTTGATAAATCTAGAAGTCTTTCACGGCCAGGGATGTAAGTTGGCCACAAGTGCATTAGTCATTTTGGCAGTCAGGATAACTATTGATAATGCCTGTGCTGTGTCTTTGAGAGAGATTCTGGCCTTTTGCATAGCCTCGATTTTCCTTTCCTCTCTGTTAGTGGTCATAAAGCTGCCTGCTCCTAAGTCCTGAAAGACACTGTCTACCACTTCACCTCTTTCTCTTCCCTTCATGCTCTTCTTAATACTGACCATTTTATTCAAGCGTTCGGTGATCTCTCAGTGTTTCCATATGTAAGATTTTTCTTTAATGGAACAGTCTCGTGAAGCACATTGGGATGTTTTACACATTTGCTTTAGGTGCCATCTACAATGATGATGTCATATAGACTTCTTGTGAGAACAGCTTAGGATGTTAAATGTTCTATAGAAATGTTAAATATTCCATACAATGGTAACCATAATTTTAACAATAAATATTTAGCATTCTTTTCCTTAATTGGGAGCTAATGAGCATCATGTTGACAGGTGATCTGAAGTTGGTGAGAAAGAGGACACTGGGAATGGTATCTGAGAGAGTTTTCTGGAGACCAGCTGGAAGTGCACTGAAGTAGTCAATTCTGGAGGTAACAAAGGTATGAATAAGAATTTCAGCAACAGACAAGCTAAGGCAACAGTGAAGTTGGGCAGTGTTCCCACAAACTCCCATCATCTTCCACCTCGGGAGATTATAACCACATGGCCTCAACATTGAATTCACTCATTTCCAAATCCCCCCACTCCCCACCCTATCCCAGATCCAACCTTCCATCTCAGATCTGTCGTCTTGACCTGACCTACCTGTCCATCTTCCTTCCCACAAATCTGCTTCACATCTAACCACTGACCTATTACAATCACCTGCTACATTCACCCACCTATCGCCATCCCAACTACCTTTTTCCCAGCCCAATCTCCCCCCCCCCCACCATTTATTTCTCAGCCCCCTTACCTCTCCCCAGTCCTGAAGAAGGGTTAGGCCCAAAACGTCGACTCTCTTGCTGCTCAGATTCTGCCTGACTTGCTGTGCTTTTTCCAGCGCCACACGTTATCAACCCTGACTTTTCCAGTATCTGCAAGCCTCGCTGTCTCCTTGGGCAGTATTGCAGAGATGGAACTAGGCAGCCTTAGTGATGCTGTGAATATGTGGTTGAGAGGTCAGTTTTGGTTTAAATGGGACATCAAGTTGTATACAGATTTGTTTAGTCTCAGATAGTTGCAAGGAAGACAGATGGAGTCAGGAGCTAGGGAACAGAGATTGTCAGGATAACTGAAGGAAATGGCTTCTATCTATTCAATCATTAGTTGTGAAAAATTCTGTTCATCCACATCTGACATTTTAGTAATGGTGGAAGTGTCAAGAGAGACTGGGTGGTGGAATAAGATTGTAAAGGTCTCAGTGGGTTAACACTGAGGAGTGCTTTCAGTGCCAACCGTTATAATGGTGTCATGTAGACTTGTGAGATAACAGCTCAGGATCCTGAAGGAGCAAGTCTTCAAATCCTTCAGGTCTTTCTCACAGTCTCGAGGAATGTCTGTCACATCGGTGTGGCTTACATGTATTTGCTAACATACAATAAACTATAACTTGTTAGCAAGTTTTCCACAACCCACCAGATCAGATGAGACTTGTAGATTCCTACTTTAAAAGATCTTGGTTGCAAACCTATCCCAGAGTGAGTAATAACATTGGCAGCCTCAAAACAGTTTTGATGAGGATTGCTTATATAACAGTGGTGAGGCACAACTGGATGTTATTAGAAACTACATGATAACTAAGGGTCAGCTTTTTGATGATATTGCTGAGAGAGAACATACATGAGAAATAGGCAAGAAGCAAAGATAGATTAGATTATTTACAGTGTAGAAACAGGCCCTTCGGCCCAACAAGTCCACACCGACCCGCCGAAGCACAACCCACCCATACCCCTTACCTAACACTACGGGCAATTTAGCATGGCCAATTCACCTGACCCGCACATCTTTGGACTGTGGGAGGAAACCGGAGCACCCGGAGGAAACCCACGCAGACACGGGGAGAATGTGCAAACTCCACACAGTCGGTCGCCTGAGTCGGGAATTGAACCCGGGTCTCAGGTGCTGTGAGGCAGCAGTGCTAACCACTGTGCCACCGTGCCACCCATTACTCTGCCATTGTCAGTTGAATTGAATCATTATGACATAATATTAAGATAGTGCAATAAAATAAAATAATACCTTCATCTTCATTCTGTAGGCTGTAATGTGGTGAATGCCCTGCCCATTATAGAATCCACCCATTAAAACAAATTGAATAAAAATCAGGTGGGCTTCAGAGAACAGTCGATCTTTTCCATCCAATTTCCAACTATGTGGTGAAGACACAAGATACCAAAATGAAAGTTTTACTTAGTTGATGTGTACTGCTTTGCAATCACAGTAAAGCTGATATTCTAGTTTACCAAAAATCAAACAACGTTTCAACACAGTTACCTTATCGTTGATTTAAAGGATCTCGAATAAAGGAAGGGACCTTGCTGACTGTCATGAAGGCAAACCTCAGATGAACTAAATATTAGTTGAAGGAATTCAGTAAAATTAATTGGGCTATGTAAGTTATTTCCTTGTGATTTTTTTTTTGCAAAACTCTGAAGCTAGTCAGTACTCAATTTGCATTTCAGTGCAATGTCACATCTCTGTTTCTGGCATGCTTTAGGTTTATTTTTAGTTTTGTAGTGCAGCTGCTGTCCAATTCAGCCACCTGCAGAACTGGAGATTTTGATGTAAGGTGATGCAGGGTGGCATTCCAACATTAAAACTCACCTTGACTGGCAATAAATGACATTCAGTGAGAAGAGTTGCTCTGGAAATTATTCCGTATTCCAACTGCCAAAGCAAGAAAGCGAAATCGCTGAGCTTCCTTTATACTATAGTTAAACACTAATACAAGATTGAGTTAGTTATATATATTAAAAAAAGAAATGAATCTCAACCTCACGACTCATAATTGTGGCAGTTTAACACTTCTGTTCATCCATCAATAATTGGAATATAACAACCGTGAATGACTGCAGGGGTTCCCAGCGTGCAATGCACAGACAAATTGAAGAGGACTTCACAAGACATTTCCATTGTAAGCAGACTAATCTTGATGACATGTATAACAAGGGTAAACATTTCCTGTTTTGTCTTGAACTATTCTGTTGAGTAAGATTCATGATGTCTGGTCCACAGCTTATAACTTTCCTCATGCAATCTTTGCTTTTTGTTAGTTACGGAAGTGGATTTCTTCCTTGAATACACACAAGACCATGCCTCTGCCACACCGTTCCACTATTCATGTCACTGGTGACCTATTTAAAGACTAGCTGTACAAAGCTTTGGATGCGGCAAGTCAAAACTGTGATGCTCGGCTATTATCACTAAGGACATGGCATGGAGGAAAGGAAAGCCAGCACCCTGTTTCAGAAACAGGAACCTGGACATGTTAGTGGTCAAGGGGTTGGTGTGGTGGACATTCCTTTATCCGATAAACTGTAATGAAAGATCAAACGAATGGAGCAAGCAAGCCTAGATGAAATGCACTTGTGGGACACAACTCACAAAGACAATTCAAGATCTCAGGCTGCACAAAGACACAAAGCAGATGTCCTTTCACCTTGAACTGAAGTATTTGAAACATGCTCTAAATGCAAGACAAACAGAAATTGCTGGATAAATTCAGCAGGTCTGGCAGCATCTGTGCAGACAAAGCAGAGTTAATGTTTCAGGTTTGGTGACACTTCTTCAGAACACTCCTAAATGCAATGTTGCCTTGCATGTGTCATGTGGGGGTGGGAAAATAAGGTATCAATAACCATACAGCATTTGCAAATTCCCTCTGCATTTTCATAATATTGCAAAATCATAGAAATTACATCCTAAATGTTGAAGGTCCTTTGCATTCCCTGTTGGAGTCCTCCATGTCCCACTGTCAGAAGATGCAATAAAACATTAGTTGTAAGTCATGTAAATGCTGATTGCCCACCTTATTAACAACTGTCTGATTCTTACATTCTGCAGACCAGGTCCATTCAAAGATTGAAACATAGATCCAGCAGACCCAGGAAATATCATTGTTGCTGCAGTTCAACAAAAACAAAGGGATACTGAGGTGCAACAGGTGTGCCAGCAAGCACAAAACTAGCAGGCATTGCTGAACAGCTTCCACTTGAAGAGGTTACAGGTAAAGTGTCCCTCAGGATGTAAAGGAGGTAGAGGAAGCTCTAAGTCTATCATCTTCAATGTCATTTCATCCAAATGAATGAAGTGCACGTTCATCACAGAGAAATCCTGCCTGGGATACTGTTACAAAACTATGCTAAATGCTGGAGCACGAAGTGATGGGAAGCCATCATATCCCTGTGGCCACCAAGATAGTGTTTACAGTAAAATCATAAGAACTAGGAACAGGAGTAGGCAATTCAGCTCCTCAAGGTTACTCTACTATTGAATATAATTCTGGCTAATCTCTTTTTGACCTTGACTTCACTTTCCTGTCTGCTCCCTATAATACTTTAACCCATTGATTAGGTTTACCATGCAAAGAGCATTTGGATGGGTTGAAGAGGTGAAATAGTACATGAATTAGTCTGAGGGCAGGTATTACGATGTGGCGATTCTGGTGGTTCACAGATATTGGCTTGCATGGATAGATGGTCAAGGAAGATAATAGCCAGGGAGTATGCAGGGACTTGGTTATGAATAAGGGATAGGATGATGGCTGGGACATTGGGAATTTGTGTCATATAGATTTTTGGGGAAAGGGACAAGAATTCAAAATGACACACAAATAAATCAACTTTGCACTTTGCTGAAAGAAATAAGATTGTTGCTATTTAATTGTGAATATTTGAAGTTGCCATTTAAGGCTTCAGAGGAAAAAAAATCACAAAATGTTTGCTTGATATTATGATTCTGATTTTTCATTCTCTCTGCATTTTTCCACCTTCATCATTGTGGCTCACACCTGCACCAGGATGGGGTAAATTTTGTCCAAAGAGTAAAC
This sequence comes from Hemiscyllium ocellatum, assembly GCF_020745735.1. NCBI lineage: Eukaryota > Metazoa > Chordata > Chondrichthyes > Orectolobiformes > Hemiscylliidae > Hemiscyllium > Hemiscyllium ocellatum. Next base: position 21,524,619 of record NC_083415.1, on the reverse strand, counting down.
AAATTCATAACTCACAATAGAAATACACTCAAAAATGAAATATTGATTTATAGTAAATGCATGTGTGTACATTAACATGAAACAGAGAAGCATCTGATTATCAAAGGCAAACAGCTTTGCAATCTCATTTTTAATAAAACAGACCAACTTTACTTTCTTATAACCTTATTCAAAAGTCTCCATTATTATGCAAATAATGTTGGAGTGGCTAAGTGACTGTTGATTGTCTATCTGAAAGAAATCCTTAATTTTCAGCTGAGAGCAGTTGAACTCTTTTGAGGATAATTTAGTAATTATGTTGCAAACTCACAATGGAAATAATATATTATGATACAAGCAGTTTTGAAGGAGAGGGAAGGAAATTATGGAAACAGTCCAATATCTGGCAAATGAGTAATGTAGAAAGAAAGTGACCCTGCATTGATGAGGAACATTCACAATGTCATCTGAAAGAGTTTCCGTTGATGATATACTCTAAAATTATAGTCACTCTTTTGACATAGCTATACATGACAACCAATTGAAGCACAGCATTAATCTACAAACAACACTATGATAAGTGACTACAAAGTTTGGTTTTGATGGTATCGATTGAAGGGTCAAGTTGGCCAGCAAATCGCTTTGCTTCAGAAATCGATACAGTTGCTTATACATCAATTTGAGAAGTCTAACAAAGCTTCAATTATCATCTCAACTAATGCCTGGCATAAAGGTACTCTCTTACAAAGCAAGGATAGACATTCTCGGCCTGTACCCAGTGGTGTATTGAAGATTGAAAGATGATGTTATTGAAACATATAAAAGTGTGATGACACACTTGACACAAAGGTGCTGAAAGGATGTTCCTGATTGGATGAGAAACTAAAACTAAGGACACAGTTTTAAAGATAAGGGATGTCCCATTTAAGACAGCAGTGAGAATTCTTTTTCTCATTGTTTCATGAGTCCTTGGAACTCTCTTCCCAAGAGAGCAGAGGAGGTAAGGTCGTGGAACATTTCTAAGGCAGAGATAGATAGATTTTTGACTGACAAGGAAGTCATTGGTTATCATGGTAACAAGGGATATGGAATGGAATCATGGTCAGATTATCCATAAATGACAGCTGAAGCTGAAACAACCAGGTGGTCAGCTCCTGCTCCGAATTCATAGGCATATATGATTATGGTATCACTTTTAAATCTTTCTTCTCTCACCTTAAAATTATGCCCTTCAGTTTGAATTCCCCAACCCAAAGGAAAAAACTTTTGCTATTCACCTCATGATCTTTTAAATCTCTCTATAAGATCACCCTTGTACCTCCTATGTTCCAGTGAAAGAAAGTCCTAGCTTATCTAACCTCTCCGTATAACCCAAACCCTGCAGTCCCGGTAACATCCTTGTAAAATCTTTTCTGCACTCTCTACAATTTTAATAATATCCTTCCTACAGCAGAGTGACCAGAACTGTACACAGTCACCTTTTATTTACACATGAACAGTCCTTGACTATAATGCTACCTCATACAGAATCAGGCAGCAGATTGTTGGTATTTCTAACTTTTTGTGTCAGCCAAGGTTTCCTGATTAGACCAGATCAGGGACCTTCTATTCTATGAGGTCCAGCTGGCTTGTCTTGTTACAATTATTACATTCCTGCCCCTCTGAGTCTGTGCATGTAGGCCACTCCTTTATCTTTGAGAGTCTCCTGGGCTCTTATGACTTAAAACCTGTTGAACAACTTCAGAAAAACCAAATATAACACATCCACTAGTTCCCTTCTATCCACTCTGGTTGAGACTCACTCAGAAAGCTATAATAAATTAGTCAGACTTAGTTCACCTTTATGAAGCCAAGCTGACTCTGCTTGATCAGATTATGATTTTCCAAAAACTTTTATTCCTTCCTGAATAACTAATTCAAAAACTTTCCAACAATAGGTGTTAGGCTGATGGACCTATAGTTACCTACTTTTGCCTCCCTCCCATTTTGAATAGAGGTGCATTGACAATTTTCCAATCAAACATCAAGGATTTTTTCGAAAATTACATCAAATGAAATGAACAATTACTACCAACTCCAAGAGAATATCTATTGCAAGATCAATGAAATTTGTAATAACTTCTTTTGACTTAATATTTTACTGAGAAGCAGCTTATTCTACAAAGCAAGCATTTATCTTGATCTAAACTTATACTTGCTTTCATTCACCCAGATGAATTGAACAAGTAAATGCTCAGCACAGAAAACATGGATTTCTCTGTGAATCAGTTCAAATCATTCCAACATAGAAATTACTTGAAATTTTACAGCTCCAGCATTTTACACAAATGCTGAGCATTTAAACAAGAACATTTAGAGTCACGGAGATGTATAGCATGGAAACAGACCCTTTGGTTTAACTTGTCCATGCCGACCAGATATCTGAACCTAATCTAGTCCCATTTGCCAGCATTTGGCCCATATCCCTCTAAACCCTTCCTATTATACACCCATCCAGATGCCTTTTAAATGTTACAATTGCACTAGCCTCCACTATTTCCTCTGGAAGTTCATTCCATACATGCACCACCCACTGTGTGAAAAAGTTGCCCTTTAGGGCCTTTTTATATCTTTCCCAGCTCACCCTAAGTCTATGCCCTGTACTTCTTGACTCCCCCAACCTAAGGAAAAGACTTTGTCTATTTATCCTATCCATGCCCCTCACAATTTTATAACCCTCTCCCTATAGCTCAAATTCTCCAATCCTGGCAATATCCTTGTAAATCTTTTCTGAACCCTTTCAAGTTTCACATCATCTTGCTGATAGGAAGGAGAACAGAATTGCATGCAATATTCCAAAAGTGGCCTAACCAATGTCCTGTACAGCTGCAACATGACCTCCCAACTCCTGTACTCAATGCACTGACCAATAAAGGAAAGCATACCAAACACCTTCTTCACTATCCTATCTACCTGCAACTCTACTTTCAAGGAGCTATGAACCTCTACTCTAAGGTGTCTTTGTTCAGCAGTACTCCTCAGGACCATACCATTAAGTGTATAAGTCCTGCTATGATTTGCTTTTGCAAGATGCAACACCTCGCATTTATCTAAATTAAGCTCCACCTACCACTCCTTGGCCCTTTGGCCCATCTGATCAAGATTCCATTTTACTCTGAGGTAACCTTCTTTGCTTAACTAAGGTATGTTTCGAGATAAGTGATGATGTGATTAAAAAGTCTATTTATGTGGAATCAGTGACATGACAACAGTTTATCGATAAATAACATAATTCAGAACACTTAATTAGATCACGATGAAATCAATACTAATACTAATATTTGTTATTATACTGCAGTGAAACCCTTGCTAGACTCAGTCAGGCCATTGATTTTAGATTTCAATTGATTCCTCCAACTACCTATGGCTAAACTGGGAATTAATTGCCAATTTAATAATCATTTAGCTCTGAAAATAGAGTCTGACAGTCAATTGTTACTGTGCCTGTTTTCAAGGTGTTAAACTAGATGCCGAAAAGACCAATCAATGCACACGTATGACTTTTCCATATGACTGTAAGACTGTAGGAGCAGGTGTAGACCATTCAGTCCATCAAGACTGTTTCACCATTCAATGAGATCATGGTGGATCTGATACTCAGTGACAGAACCGACTCAATGGTACTCATGTCCAGTAATAGTACCAAAGCACAATGAAATACTAAAGATTGTGCATGGATCTTCCTCAGTTGAATAAACATTTTCAAAGCGAAGTTCATCCAAGTTATTCAGTTGACAAAACATTTTGCCAAATTTACAAAGGCATATTTTTCATCAATGGATTTTGGCATATACCTCCCATCCCCATACTATGAGTCAAACTCTTAACCACAGTTATCACGTCGTTTGGATGGTTCTACTTCAAAAATGCATCATTTGGAATTTTATCAGTACCAGGAATCTTTCAATGCGTGTTATCACAGAATCTTTGAAAGCAACTAATGCATAATCTGTAACATGGATAACATATTGTTACACAATCATTCCAAAAAGGAGCACAACAAGGTTGAAAGAAGTCTAACAAGCATTGCGAAGTTCAGATCTTACACACAATGAGAAGTGCCATTTCTCAAAGGCAGACTTCACATTTTGGACACATCATATGAGAACATTGGATCCTAAAAAGATGAGGTTTATTAGTACATCCTACAACTGAAATGCATAAGTGATGCACAGTGATCTTTGGAATAGTGATCCAAGTGGGAAAGTTTATTGCTAACTTAGCACATCTCACTGAACCAATAAGAAAGACTTTAAATCAAGGCCAACAATAGTAAAGGAATCAGGAACAGACAATAGGTTTTCAGAAGATTAAGGAGAATTTACTTTCCGTAGATGTATTAGTTCACTATAATCCAGATTATTTATTTGAGGAGACATGGATGCATTATCCACAATTAGTTGCAGTTCCCACTCAAGGTCAGAACTAGGAAATCCACATACTTCGGAAGTGAACAGAAATATGCTAAAATTGAGAAAGAAACATTATTCATTACCAGTGAATGCAAACATTTCTCAGATTCATTCAGAGTCAAAATTATTTGTCAAAACAGAGGAGAGTTTGCAAAAATGTCCTTGAAAATACAAATATTGTAGCTTAAAGTAATATCATACAACTTTGTAACTATCTATGTCCCAAGCAAGGAATAGATTACACTGATATTTTATCCAAGACAATGGAAGATCAGGCTAACAAAGAAAAATGAATTCTCTTTGAAAAAGGTGGAATAATACTCTCCTGCAGTCACCATATACTGTTAGCGACAAAGACCAAGCTAAGTGAACTTTGAACAGTACAGAAGCAAATGAAGTGTGCACAATGATGAGATAACATTTTCAAGATAGGTGATCCAGATTTTGGCCAACAGATCAAATTCTGAAGAAGTATCACAAACATCCAATAATTGTGGAAAACCTGCTGATATATGAATTTAGGCTGGTTATATCAAATCAATGAGGGAAGAATTCCTAAACAACTTAGTAATGGACAGTTATGCATCACCAAAAGCAGAACTCAGACTCCACAGCCCATGAAATGACCAGACATTGCAAAAGAAAAGGAGAATTTTATATAGGTTTGTCACTCATGTGTCACGTACATCTGAATGCCATCAGAATCATTAATGTCTTCAAAACATCCAGCTAAGCCTTTGTAGAGGCTAGCAATATATTCATCCTGTAACATGAGAAGGAAGACTCACTTGTTATTGGTTGATTACTACTACAATGAATCTAAGTTTCAAGAATTCATGCAATTATAGTAGGAATCAGTGATTGGAGTACTGAAATGAATTTTTACCATGGTTTTAGGTAACAGTCCATAATTTGTGAACAAATATTCAAGACATTCAGCCACAGAGTCAGGTAGCAACCAGGTGATAAGTTCTCTCTGTACTTCATCCAGAGGTGAATGGCAAAGCAGAGAGTGGCCAAAAATGTGAAGTTATTCATGACCAAGAATGCAGATTGGGAATTAGCATTATTACGTCACAGCAACACATTTCCAAACAATGGATATCAATGACAGAAATATACCATGGAAGAAGACTAAAAATAATAATATCCTTATTGCAGTCTCATCATGATGTTTTAGAATCATGAGAAGTTCAAGGAGAAGATAGTAAATGACTATAGGAGAAAGCAACAGATGTGATATAACACTAAACATCGAGTGAAAATTTTAACATAAGACCCACAAGACCTTAAGACAAAGGAGCAGACCCATATCAAATCAAAGATTGTTAAGGGAAATACAAGCAGAACAAACAGTCCTCAGAAGAACAGAACAACCGTAATCTGTGATATATACACCCTATGCCCCTCTGATCTTCAATACTATTCAGGATCCTACTATTTGTAGTGTAATTCCTTACCTTGTTAGCTCTCCTCAAGTACGTTGCTTCACACTTTTCTGAGACAGACTAGCTCAGGAACAATTACAGATACAAGTGACTTGGAACAGTAGCAGCCTTGAAGAGTGTAAGCACCGACATCCAATGTCCTTGAGAACTGAGAGTATAGAATCCATAAAGGAGTGAGCAGACAAGAGCCTGTGGGAAAAGCACAATCCATAGACTTGGCTGAAGCTGTCCAACATATGGCTACCACAGAATTCTCTCAAAATTAGGGTGAGTTCACAGTGCAAGCAGCTATACCTGCAGTGTGTCCTCAGGGAGACTCCTATTTCAACTTCACCAAAGAAAATATCTGAGGTATCATCACTTCAGAAAGGAAACTGACCAAGTCTGATAACTACTGCAGGGACAACTCCACCCTCAGTTCAAGGCCCAAATACCTGGTTGTGACTGCCAATGTCTTTGTGACTCTGAACTTTATTGCAACTGACTCATCTTAAGCAGCAGTGAATTGCACCAGATTTATCTGTTATGTAAAGTCCAAAAGATTGAGAATTACAATACAATTTTCCTGCAAATCCAGAAAATAAAGAGGTTTACAATCATCCAGTGCAATACTGCAGTCAAGGTATGTCACGACAGAGAGGCCAAAGGACCTTTCTAACTCTGTCCTTTAACTTCATCTTCGTAAATGCCATGAGCAGCAAACAAAAGTCAGATCAGCAGCTCACCAGACTAGGCGCTTTGGGTTTCATCCAGTTCTGTCAGCTGAGGTGCATGGGGAGTTCTGGAATGGTGACAGAGACATACCATTTTTATGCATGAGCAGTTGGGATTTGGAATGCGCTATGTGGTGGAGTCGTATGAACAGATTCAGCCGTCACCTTCTGAAGGAAACTGGATAAACATCTGAAGGATGAAACTTTACAGGCAAATGGAGGGGAACTGCGAATAACTGGATTTTTCTTCAAACATAGAGTGAAGACTCAATTGATCAAATGACTTGTTGCAGTGTTGTATTATTCTCTGATACATTCTAGATAGCAGCAATGTTGAAGAGTGAATTACATTGCAACAGTTCGAAATATTAATACATCTTGAATTCTCCTAATTCAAAATTAAAGTTAATTTCAAATTTCTCACAGGCAAGTAGTTTTCCCAGCCTTCAATGGTCTTCTTCAAGGCCATTGCTGAAGCCACTGTGGAGTAAAAAAAGCTCAATAGAGCATTTGCTTAACCAATTTTGAGAATGGTTTTGGCAGGAGCACATTTTTGGTATTAAATTTAGCCAGAGCTAATCACAGTTTTTGTCTTAGTTGCTTAAACAAAATATCTTACTGAACTTTGCAGTGACCCAGCATATGCTGAAAATGAAACATTTCCAAATTAATCATCATTGCAACGTGCCACACTGGGAAACAGACAGCAGAATTTTAATTGTAGACCTCATTAACTTTCATTTACATTTCAACTAAAGGGATAGAGATCTCATGAATTGTGCTTGTATCAAATTTCTTGAAGTACATGTCTGCATTATGTAAGTGTTTGGAAATAAGTCCCAATTTTAAATTGTCCTATTTTATGTCATTCCAATTTCCAGCATACACAGTGAGCATTGGGCTTTCCATTTTAGTGTTGCTTGTGCCAGCTCACAGAGTGCAATGACCTGATCTGTGCAACTTCAAAGTAGTCGCTCTGTTCTCTACCATTCTTCATTTCCGGTCTACCAAATTACTGTTCATCCCATTTATCCTAGTCACCAATCCTGCCTTCAGCAACCTTCCCATTCCCTCATCCTCCCATTCCCCAAACCTCCCACTCACTGCCTCTCTCTCTCTCTCGCTCATTGACACTTTATTCCCTGACTCACTCTTCCCTGACCATTCCCTTGCAGCCTCTTTGTCCACTCAATGAGCCTTTTATTCTCCCACCAACCCTCTCATTCCCCAGCCTCTTATTCCCTGGTTGTTCTGTTGTTGATCCTTCTGCTAGCCAACTGGGTCCTGCCTCTTGATTGTCATGCTTGCAGGCTTCTCTGCCTGCCCTCCCACTCACAATTACTCAATAATTATCTTCTTGTTTTTACCATTCCCCTTCCTAAGCTCAGACTTACAATCAGAGTCAATAGTATGTTCATTAGAGAGGACATTAGTGAAGCAGATGGGTTTTTCCAATTATCAGCAATTGTTTCATGGTCATCATTATATTCTTAATTCCAGATATTTTAGTGAATTCAATTTCCACCATCTGTCATCATAGGATTCAAATCTGGGACCTGGGAACAGTACCTGGGTCTTTGGATCATTGGTTCTGTGATAATGCCGCCACACCATTGCCTAACCTTGTTTTGATGAGAATCAAACTTTGGCTTTGACATTAGTTGAGATGAGAAAATATGAAGTTCAAGTCATCCTTTTCTGGAACAGAGCTACATTAAGCAAACAACAATAAGTACATTTACAGGCAGTCCCTAATTTATGAACATCCATCTTACAAACTCTTGTACTTCTGAATGAGGCCCTATACTAATGTTAATTTTAAAGGTCCAACATCATCGATAGTCACAGGCGAGGTGCCAGAAGACTGGAGTTAGCTAACGTGGTGCCACTATTTAAGAAAGGCGGTAAAGACAAGTCAGGGAACTATAGACTGGTGAGCCTGACCTCAGTGGTGGGCAAGTTATTGGAGGGAATCCTGAGGGACAGGATGTACGTGTATTTGGAAAGGCAAGGACTGATTAGGGATAGTCAACATGGGTTTGTGCATGGGAAATCATGTCTCACAAACTTGATTGAGTTTTTTGAAGAAGTAACAAAGAAGATTGATGAGGGCAGAGCTGTAGATGTGATCTATATGGACTTCAGTAAGGTGTTCGACAAAGTTCCCCATGGGAGACTGATTAGCAAGGTTAGATCTTATGGAATAAAGGGAGAACTAGCCATTTGGATACAGAACTGGCTCAAAGGTAGAAGACAGAGGGTGGTGTTGGAGGGTTGTTTTTCAGACTGGAGGCCTATGACCAGTGGAGTGCCACAAGGATCGGTGCTGGGTCCTCTACTTTTTTGTCATTTACATTAATGATTTGGATGCGAGCATAAAAGGTCCAGTTAGTAAGTTTGCAGATGACACCAAAATTGGAGGTGTAGTGGACAGCGAAGTAGGTTACCACAGATTACAACAGGATCTTGACCAGATAGGCCAATGGGCTGAGAAGTGGCAGATGGAGTTTAATTCAGAAAAATGCAAGGTGCTGCATTTTTGGAAAGCAAATCTTAGCAGGACTTCTACACTTAATGGTAAGGTCTTAGGGAGTGTTGCTGAACAAAGAGACCTTGGGGTACAGATTCATAGCTGCTTGAAAGTGGAGTTGCAGGTAGATAGGATAGTGAAGAAGGCGTTTGGTATGCTTTCCTTTATTGGTCAGAGTATTGAGTACAGGAGTTGGGAGCTCATGTTGTGGCTGTACAGGACAATGGTCAGGCCACTGTTGGAATATTGCGTGCAATTCTGGTCTCCTTCCTATCGGAAAGATGTGAAACTTGAAAGAGTTCAGAAAACATTTACAAGGATGTTGCCAGGGTTGGAGGATTTGAGCTATAGGGAGAGGCTGAACATGCTGGGGCTGTTTTCCTTGGAATGTCGGAGGCTGAGCGGTGACCTTATAGAGGTTTACAAAATTATGAGGGGCATGGATAGGATAAATAGACAAAGTCTTTTCCCTAGGATCGGGGAGTCCAGAACTCGAGGGCATAGGTTTAGGGTGAGAGGGGAAAGATATAAAAGACACCTAAGGGGCAACTTTTTCATGCAGAGTGTGGTACGTGTATGGAATGAGCTGCCAGAGGATGTGGTGGAGGCTGGTACAATTGCAACATTTAAGAGGCATTTGGATGGGTAAATGAATAGGAAGGGTTTGGAGAGTTATGAGCTGGGTGCTGGCAGGTGAGACTAGATTGGGTTGGGATATCTGGTTGGCATGGACAGGTTGGACCGAAGGGTGTTTCCATGTTGTACATCTCTATGACTCTCTGACTCTATGGAGCATTCACTTCTACCTAAGAAGGGTTATTTTATACTGAATTACACAATGTTTTGACTTGCGTACAAATCAACTTACAAACATACTCAGGAGGAGAATCCATTCACAATCCAGTGCCTCTCTGCACATCTTACATATACATTTCACCACTCTCTACCTTACTCAGTATAATGTTGATCACAAGCATTAAAATTTTACATTAACTTTACATTTACATTAACATTAATTGGAGAGATGTTAATTCTTGAACTCATGCCTCTGTGTATTTCTTACTTTTAATTTGGTTCGTTAATTATCTATTTTCATTCTTTTTTTTTCTTCATGATATTCCTATGTGTTTATCTTCATCTCCTTGCTGATGCTAAAATGACAGTACAGTTTAATATGTATTTGCATAGTGGAAGCTGACTAAATGAGTTGTCTCTTGCCATGGCATTAAAAGAGACAGTAGCAGCACCCTGTATATCTCCATGCAGTTCGAGACAGCTCTATTATTTTTCAAAATGCTGGTCACATCAGGCAAACATGTACTTATGGTTAGACTTATATCAGATACTGCTCTACCCTTGTGAAATTTGAAAAATGATTAATTATTTATTGCTCAGGCCCTTTTACAGCTGGATAACTATTCATCGAACTGGTATTTTGTATTTCTTCATTAAGTGTCAACATGTGAGGAAAATTAAAAAGAGCTTCACACAGCTTTCATTATGACAGCAGTGCATACAAATGTTGTCTTGATATGCAAGAAACCTGAGAATTTTGAACAAAAGAATATGGGATTAGATTCTGAAAGGCAGTGGTGGGGGAAATATAAACTCAGATTTTCAGAGAGAAAGACCCCTTCCAGGTAATGGTGGCACAGTGACTCAGTGTTAGCACTGCTGCCTCACAGTGCCAGGAAACCAGATTCAATTCCATCCTCACACAATTGTCTGTGCAGAGATTGCATATTCTCCCCATGTCTCCATTGGTTTGCTCGGAATGCTCCAGTTTCTTCCCACAGTCAAAGATGTGCAGATTAGGTGGATTGGCCATGCTAAATTGCCCCGGGTGTCCAACAATGTGCAGGTTTAGTGAATTAGCCGTGGGAAATGCAGTTTTATAAGGATAGGGTAGGAGGTGGGTCTGGGTGGGATGCTCTTCAGAGGGTTTGTGTGGACTCAATCGGCTGAATGGTCTGCTTTCACACTGTAGGGATTCTATGGTATTATTCTATGAACTATATCGAAAGATTGCCCCTGCTCTGGCACTTACTGCTGGATGGTTAAAGTAACTGATTCTATAGAGGCACACAAATGTTGTTGGTTGAAACTGTCCCATTATGCTAGTCTATCTGTTAAATTATAGTTTTTTTATACACATTCACCTTGTCTGGAAGGTCTATTATGATGGCTATTATTTGACACAATCGTTTTATATTCATTTTTAGTGAACTCATCCTCCGGTTAGATACGTTAATGTCTGTCTGTTCATAGAGATTACAAATTTTTTAAATGGACATCCACTCTTCCATAATAGTTACGTGATGCCATTTTCCCCTTTTCTGAATTGTTTGCCGAACATAATTGAAATTCTGTAAATGGGAGAAGATGGTACAGAATAAGTTAATATAAAATCCAATAATAATGTACTTTTATGGTTGGTCATGGAGCTAGTCATAATGCTTAAGTGTGTGGTTCCACATAAATTGAAAAGCTTAAGAGGGTGTTCATTAAAAATTCCTTCCATATTTCAGAGCAGATGATACATGTTTAGGCCTGTACTTTATCTCCCAAAAATAGATGAGTAGGGGGTCATATCACGAGTTATTAAGTTAGTATTTATATATACCATAATGAGGCAGCATGTCTTCAATTTAACATTGATTCTTTTTCTCAGCCAGCATCATAAAAAACAAAAGTTAAGCGTGAAGTCATTATGGCCAATGAAACATCCTCCACACTATGATGTATCTTGTCACGTACTCCAAATAGAAACTGTTCCTGCCTTGCTCCCAACTGCTTCCAACCTAAGCTTCAATCGCTTCCTCAATTCCAAGCACAAGCTGCTATCCCCTTCACATGTCAGCTGCTCTCGCTTTGAGCAGTAAATGCTCCAATCTCCAGACAACCATGGCTCCCCATGAACCAGGTGCTATTTCTCCTGACCTCAACTGTACCTGTTGCCACTCACTGTTAACATCAACCACCAAATGCTAAACAGCAACAACCATTGATTAACTAATTGTACAACTACCATCTCTAAATACCTCCCCTGCCACCCCCAACTCCACAAAATGATCTGAATCCACCTCTTGCTTCCCGCTTTCTCACTGTCCTCTTATCTCTTCTTGTAGCTGTTGGCTCTGTGAACCAGGTTTCCCACCCAAGCCTGAGCAGGCTCACCATTTAAAGACAGTCAGCCTGCAATTAAATCTTGAGAAACTGTCAGGATTCCCATTCTTCTAGACTTTATGATGTCACTGTCTACAGAACAGAACTCTTACCTAGATTAAAATCCAAGATCAGTAGTGTTATCATGAAAATGACTTGAAATAAGTGACGAGGAGAAAGTGAGGTCTGCAGATGCTGGAGTATCAGAGCTGAAAATGTGTTGCTGGAAAAGCGCAGCAGGTCAGGCAGCATCCAAGGAGCAGGAGAATCGACATTTCGGGCATAAGCCTGATGAAGGCTTATGCCTGAAACATCGATTCTTCTGCTCCTTGGATGCTGCCTGACCTGCTGTGCTTTAACCAGCAACACATTTTCAACTGTGATCTCCAGCATCTGCAGACCTCATTTTTTACCCTAAAACAAACTATATTGTCAACTTATACTGTACATAACAAAGTTTTCACCTTCTTTAGTTTTGTTTTTCCGTTGAAGTACAATAGATTAACATGAATAATGTAAAATTCTGTTACCAGAAACAGGCATTTTGGCAAAGATGCAGTTTTGACAATAAAATTAGGTGCTGATGTTGAAAATTCAAGGCAAATTTGATTATTGATAACAAGAATGCACAATCCCAAATTTACAATATAACAATTGTCACTGAATGTGGAAGGAAAATTAGTTTTCTACAAATTGCTTGGAAGCTCTTCAATTGTCATATTAGACCTGACTGCCAGTAAATTGCTACTGATATAAATAAGTTATTCATTCCAAGAGCTCTGTTTTTTTACACACATGTTCTGTTTGGTGACAGCTTGACAGAACAGTTGGCATTTACAGATAAGGGCTGGTGGACAGAACTTTGATCAGTATTTTCTACAGTGTTTTCTCTTTCTCATCTTTTTTTCTCTTTGTCACTTTAACCTTTGGTTAGACTGTATTTTCGTTTAAGTATTTTTTCTCCTCGCACCTTGCTTCATGTCGACAAAACAACATGCAATCAAAATCATTGACCTACAGCAATAACTCACCAATGTCAGTCAGCCAGATCCCACCAAGGAATTCTAATAGTCTTTTATAGCCAACTAACTTTGAACACTGGTGCCATAATAACACAGAAAGGGTAAATGTCTGCAAAACTTATTTTCTTGCATTTACCCCTCCAACTGTTTGTTTCCCCATTTTATTCTCACCCCATCTGTAGACATATTCACTCGCATTTCCTTCCTTTTTTCATAATACCGAATTCATTCTTTCACAATATATTTCTCTGTGTTTTCTCTACTCAGTATTTCCAGATGCTTTTCCATGGTTTGCTCACTTTGAGGAAGTGATATTGAGGCCTAGCTACAGCTCTTTGTTAAGTTGCTTCTGTCTGCTATTGCTTTTGCTTCTATTCCTGATACACCAAAGGTCAAATTGTTTTGGAAATACAGTTTTAAAAAGGTTATAAGTTTGACTTGGACAGTAATGTTAAATGGATTAAAATAGTCCAATACTGTTTTGTAGCTTAACTGATTTTATTTTCTCCCAATTTCTTTGATAGACAACACACATTCATAATAATGGACTGTTGCACTGCTATGGATTCCTGATATGGAGCTTGTTTGACCAGGTCAGTATGTTAGAAGGCTGAATATTAATCAGGCAAGTTAACAAGATGTTTAACAAGCAAGACTAATCATCAGCTGGCATCTGGCCTCTTCAAAGCAAGAAACTCTCCATACCATTTGTTAAAAGCGTAAAAGATGGAATGAGATGATCTGGATTTTGAGATAGGCCTCACCCCACTTGTCACCTGATTCTCCCACACACCCCACCATGGTCCAACTCATTCAAGGTCATGCAGGATTCTAACTTAGTTTACTTTGTTTGGTATCGTCCTTACATTTCAATAATCTACTTACTGTAAGGCCCAAACATTTGGTCATGTCAATGTTTGGATGTGAGGCAGTGGAGAGCATTTTGCCCAGACTTAAATTGTGAGACTGTCTAAACATCATCATAATGCCGGGAGGGCACAAAACATTGAATGGAAGACATTGGGCTGCTGTTGGTTTCTCCTCGGAAGTGAACTGGGGGATCAGATCAAAGATTGCATAAATTGAGAATTGTGATGCAATACTACAGATATAAAAATAACAATGACTATGTTGCCTATAGAAAGAAGGCCTCTGTGACAAAATAATCTGAAACAGTTTGGTGATAGGAGCTAAAATGGTCAAACATTTATATAAGGATGTTTAATAATGTAGCTTTGTCATTTTCACCCCTAGCAGAAATAGAATGCAATGCAAATAAGGTGCATTCTGTAATGAAAGGGTAGTCCACTCTAACAGATTACCACCCAGATTGTGAAGGTGAAACTAACTCCCACTATTTCAACAGCCTGCACGAGCTAAGAGATTGTCACCCAGAAACATCTGATTGCAGCAGTCTGTCAGAGTAACATGCTTATTTGACATTTTACTGTGTTCATACATTAATGTCACAGACAGAAATTTAATGGCTTGTGAACTAATGGTTTTGTTCCAGTGCTGTGATTTCTTTATTGGGGTTATCTCATTGGCAGTTTATAACATCCAGATCGCATCAAATATAAATGGACACTTTGCTTTGAATTTGTTCACAGGTGTCAGAGCCCTTGCTATTTGAATAGCTCTCTAGCTAAAGAGTTTTCTATGATCTGACAGTAGGGTAATGTTCTTCAGAATTATTTTTAGCATTGTAATACTATACAACACATGCACTATTAATGTAGGCATGTGTGATTTGAACTCCAGTAACCTTTTTAAGTACATTAGAGTTGAGCTTCAACTCAATATTAGAATTATTCACCATTGCTGCAGTTCATTGAGCTTTGATGTATTCAAATGATTATTCATTGAGACCTGAACGAACTCACCACTAAGCTTTTTGAGAGGATCTGTCATTGTTCTGCAGCATTGTTCATAGTATTGTTCAATACTTGCATTTTCAGAAATTCAAAAGGACTGAAGCTTGCCTTTATGTGATGATTTCAGTATGAAATAAGAAGTCTAACATTTAGTTTTGGTGGAGTTTAACGATTTTCTATATCATTAAAATTGAGATGGCACAATCATTCTTCCAAACTGTGACTGTCAACATTAAGACATTTTTGGGCAATTTGACTAATCTGAAGGTAGATTTACTTACTGCATAGTATAAAAAACAATAAAATAATAATGGGAACATATTATAAGAAGGTTGGAAATGACAGAAGTATTTTAAAACAATGATGTCTCATTCTAACTGAAGGAGACAAGAGCACAGAGATTACCATCAAAAATGTTGTGAGATTCTCACATCAATTCAACATATTTCATGTTGGTTTTAATTTCAAAAATGCTCAATGTGACTTCATGAGATTTACACCCTGATATTTTCAAAGTATATTGAGCCACTCCATGTAGGAACTATTGTTGAAAGAGAAAATGATTCGAATATTTTAATATTGTCTGTATACTACCTATCAAACCTCATCAGTCTAATCACAATAAAGCAATTTCCTACCAATAACCCAAATTCTGCCAATTAGTTGCCATGTTTTTGTTTGATTGAATGTGGATGAAACTCAAAATAGACAAAACAGCCTCAAAGGATACTGGTGATATTGGCTGAGAGGACACCAGTCAACATTCTATACATGAACCGAACCATCCAGAGCCTCCTGTTTGTAGTACTCAACCCTGAGGCTGCACAGAGAATTGAGGCAACTCAAGACAAACAGACTCCCATTTGTCCAGTACTTGACATTGGCTCCATGCACCTAACCCTCCCTTGGGATGCTGCACCACACAACTTGAGCCAAGTTGTTTCTTGAATGGCTTGCTGCAGCTCATTCTAAAGTTTCTCACTTTTGTCCATTGCTCAGACATGCATTGGTGTAATATTTTATCTTCCAGCAGCAGATCTCCCCAGTGCAGGGTTTGCTAAAAAGAAGTCTTTCCTCTTTCCCCTGGGATCTCAGCTAGAGAGTGTTTCAAAAAGTGATCCCATACATTAATAGACTGAGTAAATCCACTGGACACCTGATGTTTTTTTGTGCTCAGGGGCAACAGTTTTCCACATGTGTGTTAGAAGTTTTTATTTGTATCCCACCTTTAGCTTTTTTGTGAGGGGCTCCCTACTTAGGGGCAAGGGCAGAGGAGTCAGACAGCCTCCTTGAGGGTGGGCTCCTGAGCCTGGCCAAAGTTCCCATTAACAGGACTAGACAGCCGGCCATGGGGGACGTCATTGCACCAAACTGTCCATCCCTCTTTTGAGGTTATGTCCGCACTACAATGCCCATTGAAAGGGAGAATGTTGTGTTCACTAACATGATAGAGGCCTTTGGAGAGAGGCTTGGGTATATCATCATCTCGGGTGAAATTGTTTGAGTTTGAATTATCATTGTCATGTACTGAGATACTGTGAAAAGTGTTGTTTTTCATGTTTTACAGGCAGATCATCCCATACAAAGTGTGCCAGGGCAGTAGACAGAGAGCAGAATACAATGCTGCAGCCGCAAAGAAAAAAGATTTGATAAAATAAGTTGCCATTCTATTTCCATAAGTTTCTGTTAATCGCTTGATTTTGTTTCCATTACAATATCTCTTAGGGCTGTTTATCCCATTAAAGGTGATTATTTTAAGAGTAGGCAAAACTGCCAGATTGATGGTTTGACCTCTAGTGAACTATCCACGATGAAGTTGCCAGCAAAAGTGATCAGCAGAGCTAATAACCATACATAGGGCAGATAACAAAAGCAACTTTTCATTTGCAAATGTATTCTTTGGGAATTCTTCTGGCATTTAATCCACAACAGAGATATATAAGTAGACATATGTATGTGTGTCATATCTTGCCATGCACTTTAATACATTTTCTCTGAATTTTTGACAAGCTTTGTAATTCTTCCTCATTGGTTGTGCATAAGGATAGGCGAGTTTTTAGTCAATTGTGATATTTAGCACAACTTCCACCTGCAAGCATCACCAATCGTCTTGAAATCAATTTTTCCTCTAATCTGTCGTCAGAAGTTGACCCTTTGACTTAGTGTTTGTGGACAGCTTAATCAAAGAACATAAATGTAATTGATTTGGCCACACATTGCAAAAGCAAGAGGATATATTTATGGAAACAATACATCTGACTTACATTTCACCATGCCAACTCTGCTGTCAATCCATGATCAACCTGTAGCAATAAGCAAGAATAACATATTGAACAATTTTGCAGCCCATAGGTTTATTAATTCCATTTTCATTGCTTAAGCATCTATTCTTTTGTGTAACAACAATGAGGACTATTCCTGCACTCTGTCCCAACAAATGACAGCAACACATGTGCCTGTACCTTAACATTGCATTAACCAGACCCATATCCTAAATCAACCATGAAAGATTGGCCAAAGGCATGTACATGTTAACAGTTTCAAATAGTGTCATTGTCCCCTTTCCATGGAAATGCCTCGAGGCTGTTCTTAATTTCCCATTTACTCTTTGCTATGATCCAATTCTGAAAGGATACCAAGTTTAATTAAAAAAAGCTTTTACCTAATAGAAAAGGATCCACTTGGCAGAAATTGGTGGAACTGCGTTCAAATGATGGAGATTTTCCTGAAATAGTATGGAGATTATAGCAAACTAGTCGCAGAGAAAAGACAACAGAAAGACATACAGGACGAAACTAAAAAAGAAACTGAATCAACAACCTTGAACTTCAGATGGTGGGACTGCCCTTTGAAGAGAGTTTGTTAATCTGGCCCACGTTCCCTAGAGTTTAAAAGGAATGAGAGGTGATCTAAATGTGAGTTGCAAAATACTTAAAAGGATAGACAGGTAGATGTAGGAACAATGTTTTCCTGGTTGGAGAGTTTAGAATCAGGGGTGCAACTTAATAATGTGGGATTGCCACTTCGGCCTAAAGTGAGGAGAATATGTTTTACTCAGTATTGTGAACCTTTACAATTCTCGAACACAGAGGGTGGAAGATCAGTTTTTGAGCATATTTGAAGTAGAAACTAATAGATTTCTGATTAAATGATGAAGAGGAAGAATAATTTAGAGGGGCAGAGTTTGTGAGAGCGAGAGAGCGAAAAAAAACCTTTTGAAAATAACAGGGACGGAGAGTTAAAAACTATGGTGGATTAAGAGAGATCAAATTTATAAGGGAAAGCAAATCTTGGAATAGCTAAACATGTCAATAACCTTCAGGAGGGATACCCTAGCCCAGATCAGCATTTTTAATTAATAGTAGGCCTGATGAACTCAAAGACAACATATACTCATTACACAAAGTCTTCTGCACGTGAATAATAATTTTAAATATGATATGCATCCAGGGAATCTGCTTATTGATCATTTATATCTGTGACCTGAACATTGTGCATTCAAATGGACCCTAAATTATCAAAGAGGCAGTCAAAATTTAGGATGCTTTGGAGAGCAATGCTATTGTTAGTCAGAACAAATTATTATAAGTCGATTAAAGTAATAAAAACCACACTTGGAATGTCACTTGCAGTTGCTTATCTCCAAACTCCAAAAATTACATTTGAGACATTTAAATGAAGAATGATGAGTATAGTTTTGCAATTTCATTTTGTAAATACAGCCTAAAAATACAGAGAGTAAATACATAGTACAGAGTATTCTGTAAAACCAAATGTTCCCTTGAAGGAAGTTGGTTTGAGATTGAATGTAGCTGATGCGAGTCACAGATAATGTGAATGTGAGTAGATTATAAAACTTATTTTGTAATTGGCACAAAAACAGTATTAATAAACAACAGATAGCACTGGGAATTAACAGAATTAACAGAAAGAAAATCAATTAATGCAATATCTAGCTCTTAGAAAAATAAGATAAATGCTTATCAAAAGCAGTAAAAGTTCTCAGGATAGATGGTTTGAGGGTTGTTCAGAACACAATCACTATTCCTCAGCAAGGAAAAAGACATGTTCATTTTGGATCAGGATCGAATTTTGTACCTGTTAGAATTAGATTCATTATTTTAGTATTTCTGGAGAAATGAGGAAGAAATTGCACAAACATTTCTTAGAACCCATAAGAAACCTATTCCATCTTTCAACGACAACACATGTGGTCTTGTATATTATTTCCATTTTCCCACACTCTCTCTTTACTCCTCAATTCCCATTGTGTCTGATTCTGAGTGAAAAAACCCTGTTTTGAGGTCTGAGTAATTGAGAGAATCTGGACTCCATCCAGAGATTATGAGCTGAATGTTTGTGAGTCCAGAGGATGTGAATCAGGATTGAAGTGCTACTGATGTTTGGATTTTCACTGGGTGGAGGAGAGAGTTCACAGTCAGCCACACAGATTGTTGAGTGCAAAGACAGGCATCTTAAAAGGTTCACCACAATGTTCCAGAACTAGGTCCCCTAATCCTCAACTCTCACATTGTCTCCCCCAGCATGTACGCTGTCCAAGTTCTTCCTTGCCAACTCATGACATCTCATACTGCCCAGTTAACCCCCTAAGGCCCCATATAATTCCATATCAACCTATTCCTCCTACTAATTAATGTTTGTATCCTGATGCTAACTTAATTCCAACTGACGCAATCCATGCCCCACTACCATCAACCATTACCCTTACACCTTTGATGCCAATTCACCCATGGATCTGCCATTGACATAACTCAGGCACCATTTTGAATTGAAAGAAAAAGTATAAAGGGCAGAATCTTAGAGGAGTCTTAAAGAAAAAACTGGACTCTAACAATATTTGAGGCAGAAACAGACAAGAGCTCAATAAGACCTATCTCGGTGTCAAGAGCATTGATCCCGGCTCCTTACCTCATTGGTCAAAGGCCATAGAACATTCTGGAAGGTCTGGACAAAGTGGGAGATAAAAACACACGTTTAGATGCTGTCCCCTCAGCAAAGACTTGATTTGGCTCAGCAGTGGAGACCCGACTACTTGGAGAGAGAGAGAAAAAACATCTGCCATGACCTCCAGAAACAGCCTTCATGGAAGAGAGCCAGCCCTACATCAGAGAGAAAGGAGATTCCAACAGCCCAGCTCAAACATATGGATTTTTGTGGGTAATATATTTTCTCAAACAGAAAGAGCTAAATATAGAGTAAATACTGATGCAGAGTGGCAAAGTGGTTCAGTTGTTAGCACTGCTGCCTCACAGCGCCAGGAACTAGGGTTCGATTTCAGTCTCAGGCGACTGTCTGTGTGGAGTTCACACATTTTCTACGTGGGTTTCCTCTGGATGTTCCGGTTTCCTCCCACAATCCAAAGATGTACAGGTTAGGTAAATTGGCCATTCTAAATTGCCCATAGTCTTCAGGGATGTGTAGGTCAGGTGTATTAGTCAGGGGTAAAAAAAAAGTAGGGTAGGGGAATGGTTCTGAGAAATGCATTTGGATGGGTATATGAATAGGAAGGGTTTGGAGGGATATGGACCGGGTGCTGGCAGGTGGGATTAGATTGGGTTGGGATATCTGGTCGGCATGGATGGGTTGGACCGAAGGGTCTGTTTCCATGCTGTACATTTCTATGACTCTTTGACTCTATACATGCTTTTAATACATAAACGATTTTAGTAAGGACTATTTTATTTATAAAATTGAGTTAAATCACAAACTGAATTCTGTGTTCCTTTGCCTCACCAACAAGAGTGCTTGGGTAAAGTACATAAGCTACTCAACACTCGACCAGCTGAGCCAGACAGCTCCAAGTAACTTGTTAAATGCCTTATTAACAACACAACTCACCTCATTAACCTACCATACCAAACACACCAAACACCAAGAAATCTCAACATGGAAGTCACAGCAAGTATCTTGCAAATTCAGCTCATTACTGGCTGAGCAGAGTCTCCATTTTGCTTCTCATCAAACTGAATCTCTGGGCCAAGATCCATGGGCAGCAGATGCACATACCCCTCATCAGACATTGGCATCCAAGCTTTGCCAATTCCTCATGACCATCACGGAACCTCACTGACAGACTGCTTAGGAAGCACAGACTTGAACTGAAGGGTGGACTGGTAAGTAGGGTCAGAAAACTGCTGTAAGGACACTTGGGGCAGGGGTGACACCCAGCACATTGATTGGATTAGGCTGCATTAGAGGGCTACTTACTTATTCTCTTACACTTCCTCCTTCAGCACCTACCTGCGTGCTCACAGCATCCATGTTTTGCAATGCTGTGTCATTTCTGTTAGCACATAGGCACTTTAGCTAGAGCTAAAGGCTCCCAGTCCTGCTACATTGATACCTATCTCTCAGAGAGTCGTTCATTCATCAGGGACATAGTCCACACTCAGTCCAAGGATTTGACTGCAGTCAATCATTCATTTGAGGTGTTCATATTCAGGGGATCTGTCTGACTGCAGGATGGGAGGAAGCAACAGCCATCCTGTAGTAGCAGTCAGTGTAATTCAATTTCATCGTTGAGGAGCTGCAAACGAAATGTTCAGAGTTCTGGTCAGTCATGTCTGGGGGCATCTTGTTAAAAGTGGACAGATATCTGGGGCAAATACAGTCCTGGTGGTCCTTCATTGATTGTTGGAGGAGATTGTTGAGCCAGTAGAGAGATTACTCCCAAACGGATGATGGATCAATGCTGCGGAGGCATTTGTGGAGTAGAGAATGAGGGAGGTGACAGAGGCCTCCCCATTGCGAGAGCAGTGTATGTGGAAAATCATGGAGAATGAGGCAGGTATAGGACTGGAATAGGGATTGCAGGGAGAATGAGCTGACTGACCACAGCACTGTGTGTAGGAGCTATTTAAGCGGTGGGAGAGAAGAGAAATGTTGTTGTAATTGGGGATAATATAGTTAGATACATAGGCACTATTCTCTGTAACCAGGATCGAGAGTCCTGAAGGTTGTGTTGCCTGCCTGGTGCTTGGGTTCAGGATATCTCATCTGGGCTGCAGAGGAACTTAGAGTGAGAGGGTAAAGATCCAGTGGTCAGAGTCCATGTAGATACTAACGATATCTATCAGGTAGCTTCATCAGGAGCAGCGCTCCAAAAGCTAATGCTTCCAAATAAACCTGTTGGACTATAACCTGGTGCTGAGTGATTTTTAACTTTGTCCACCCCAGTCCAACACTGACACCTCCATATCATTTATAAAACTAGGGCAGAGGTTCTGCAAAGGAGTATGAACAGGTAGGAGCGAAATTAAAAAGCAGAACCGCAAAGGTAATAATCTCAGGATCAACCTGAGCCACAAGCTGATTGGCATAGGGTCAATAATATTAAGCAGGTAAATGTGTGACACAAAGATTGGTGACAGAGAAATGGATTTGAATTCATGGGACATTAGGACTGGTACTGTGGAAGAAGCAACCTGTTCCGATGGAATGGTCTTCATCTGAACCATGCTTGGACCAGAGTCCTAGCGAATTGCTTGACTGGGGCTGGAAATAGGGCTTTAAACTAGGGGGATGTTCGGTTATAGGGGAAATTAGAAGATCCAAATTCCAAGAGGAGATAAGAGTGCAAAACTCGTGGAGGTTATTAAATTCTCCAGCATAGATACAAATATGACAGAGTATATGGAGAGGGTTAGAAATTAAACTTCAAGTACACTGGACAAACAAATGACAATAAGAAGAGGGACGATTAGTACAGGACTGATAATGTTATATCTGAATGCATGCAGTGTAAGGAATAAGGTAAATGACCTTGTGGCACGATCAAATTTGGAAGGTATGACGTTGTGGGAATCACGGAGACATAGCTGCAAGGGAATCAGGATTGGGAGCTGAACATTCAAGGATATACATCCTATTGAAAACATGGGCAGGTGGGCAGGAGTGGGGTTGCTGTATTAGTAAGAAATGAAATTAAATCAATAGTAAGAAACAAAGCAGTGTCAGATGGTGTAGAATCTGTGGGTAGAATTGAGGAACCACAAAGGTGAAAAACATCCATTGTTGAAGTCATGTGTAGGCCACCAAACTGTAGTCAGGAGCTGGGCACAAGATACACCGGGAAATAGAAAAGATGTGGAGGAAAGGCAAAGTCACAGTGATCATGGGAGACTTCAATATGCAGGTGGACTGGGAAAATCAGGATGGCAGTGGATTACAGGAAAAGGAATTTGTGGAATGTCTATGAGATGGCTTTTTAGAGCAGTTTATGGTGGAGCCCATTAGGGAACAGGCAATACTGGATTCAGTGTTGTGCAATGAGGCAGACTTGATAAGGGGGGTTAAGGTGAAGGAACCCTTAAGAAGCAGTGATCATAACATGATCGAATTTACTCTGCAATTTGAAAGGGAGAAGATAGAATCAGAGGGAATGGTATTGCAGCTGAATAAGGGAATTACAGAGGCTTGAGGGAGGAGTTGGGTAGATTTGACTAAGGTGGAAGCCTAGCACGAAAGACAGTGGAACAGCAATGGCAGACGTTCAGGAGACACAGCAGAGATTCATCCCGAGGAAAAAGAAGCATGGTACAGGGAGGATGAGGCAACCATGGCTGATGTGGGAAGTCAGGGATAGCATAAAAACAAAAGAGAAAGCATATAATGTGGTGAAGAACAGTGAGAAACCACAGGATTGGGAAGCTTACAAAGGTCAACAGAGGTTCTTTAGGTATATGAAGGACAAAAGACAGGCAAAAGTGCACATTGGGCTGCTGAAACATGATGCTGGTGAGATAGTGGTGGACGACAAGGAAATGGCTGAGGAACTGAATAATTACTTTGCATCAGTCTTTACAGCGGAAGACATGAGCAATTTCTGAAAAATTCAAGAGAGTGAGGAGGCAGAGCTGAGTATGGTGGTCATCACCAAGGAGAAGGTGCTAGAAAAACTGAATGGCCAGAAGGTGGATAAGTTACTTGGACCAGATGGACTGCGTCCCAGAGTTCTAAGGGAGATAGCTGAAGAGATAGGGGAGGCATTCGTGATAACCTTCTTGGAATCACCAGAATCAGGGAAGGTTCCAAAGGACTGGAAAATTGATAACATGATGCCCCTGTTTAAAAAAGGAATAAGGCAGAATACACAAAATTACAGACCAATTAGCTTAACCTTGGTTGTAAGTAAGATCCTGGGATCGATTGTGAAGGATTAGATTTCTGAATATTTAGAAGTGCATGGTAAAATTGGGCAGAGTCAGCATGGTTTCATCAAGGGTAGGTCATGCCTGACAAATCTGCTAGAATTCTTTGAGAAAGTAATGATCAGATTAGACCAATGAGAGCCAATGGATTTTATCTACCTGAACTTCAAGAAGGCCTTTGACAACGTGCTGCACAGGAGTCTGCTGAGTAAGATAAGGGCCCATGGTGTCAGAGGCAAAGTGCTAGCATGGAGAGAAGCTTGGCTGTTGGGCAGAGAGTGGGGTTAAAAGGGTCCTTCTCAGGATGGCAGCCAGTGACAAATCATGTTCCGCATGGCTCGGTGTTGGGACTATAACTTTTCACTTTATACTTTAATGATCTAGATGAAGGAACTGAGGGCATTCTGGCTAAGTTTGCAGATGATACAAAGATAGGTAGAGGGACAGGTAGCATTGAAGAGACAGGGAGGCTGCAGAAGGATTAGGACAGGTTAGGAGGGTGGGCAAAGAAGTGGCAGATGGAGTACAACATGGGAAAGTGTGAGGTCATGCATCTTGGTGGGAAGAATAGAGGCATGGACTATTTTCTAAATGGGGAGAAAATTCAGAAGTCTTAAGTACAAAGAGACTTGAGGGCACTAGTCCAGGATTCTCTCAAGGTAAACTTGCAGGTTGAGTCAATAGTTAGGAAGGCAAATTCAATGATGGCATTTATTTCGAGACTAGTTGAATATAAAAGCAGGATTGTACTTCCAAGGCTCTATAAGGTTCTGGTCAGGCCACATTTGGAGTATTGCACGCAGTTTTGGACCCCATATCTCAGGAAGGATATACTCGTCCTGGAGCGTGTTCAATTCATGAGATTGGTCCCAGGAATGAACAGCTTAACATATGAAGAACATTTGATGACTCTGGGCTGATATTCAACTCTGGGTCTACACTCAATGGAGTTTAGGAGGATGAGGGGTGATCCAATTGAAACTTACAGAATAGTGAATGGCCTGGACAGAGTGGATGTTGGGAAGATGTTTCCCGTGGTAGGAGTGACTTGGACCGGAGGGCACAGCCTTAGAGTAAAAGGAAGACCTTTTAGAACAGAGATAAGGAGAAACTTCTTCAGCCAGAGAGGGATGAATCTATGGAATTCATTGCCAGAGAAGGTTATGGAGGCCAGTAATTGAGTATATTTAAGATAGTGATAGATAGGTCCTTGATTATAAGGGGGATCAAGTGTTACAGGGAGAAGGCAGGATAATGGGGTTGAGAAACTCATCAGCCATGATTGAATGGCAGAATAGACTTGATGGGCTGAATGGCCTAATTTCTGTCCTATGTCATATGGTCTTATGGTTATTGTTGGCAGGAACTACCACTGTGGACTTTACAAGTGAAGAGTAGAAGAGCAGTTTAATGTCAGGGGTAGGGAGGTCAGCTGGAGGTGAAGCTCAATGCAGTAGGTCTCCACAGGGAAGGCTGAATGGGTGGAAATAGGCTATCAGTGTAATGCAAGCTAAAAGGATCAGGACATTTTTGAGTGTGCCACATTGCAACCAGGTGTGACCCGATGCTGACAGTATTCATCCTGAGCTGCACTCCCATCCATAACTTGCATTATACATTTACAGAATGGAAAACTGGAAATAACTGGGACAATGCCCAGGGTGGGCAGTCACTTTGATAAACAAAAATGCAGAATCCAGGTCTGCTGGATGCTAGAACGTTGAAGGAGCAAATACATGAGGCATGCAATTGCAAACTTCAGTTACCTATCATGTGAATCATATCTTCACACATATTGTAATGCATATAGCTGGAACATGCTTATGCATCAAACATAGGTCTAAGATGGATTGCACTATGTCATTGGTATTAGTTAAGATCGCATTGTCATGGCAGTGATGCAGAAGTCAGCGGCAATAACTTACATGGAGACAAGTACTGAGCAAAAATACCTTATCGTGGGAGATGAGGCAGAATGCAGTAGCCATTCTTATTCATGTGATATTCAGTTGGTGCAGCATCTTCAGCAAGTTTGTGCACATGCTGCAAACTGGGTAGGGGTGGAGTAGATTTCAGGCCTACTGAAGATGTTGTTCCACTATTTGAGCTGTCTGATCTAGGGTGTGTGGTGATGAGGAGAGGTTTACCTCTGAGGTAGTCTGGACAGACAGTATGTCACTATCCCAGTGTACTGTGTGCGCACAATTGGAGGAGAAATTAAGATGATGTGATGGATTCTGAGGAGCTGGGCAACTGAGAGCAGTCTTCTAAGGATAGTGATGACAACATTGAGTTGGAAGAAGCACTCCTTGAGGGTGACAGGTTTCAGGCACTACACAGCCAACAGGACATTACAGTGAATGTGAGCTGTGTGCAGAAAACCATCAGGGACTCCCAGAGTCACAATGCCAGCATTGGTTTGCATTGTGGGGATGAACTGCAGCCTGCCTTCATTTCCTGTGTGATAAAATGAAGAATTGTGGATTCTGAGATCTGAAACAAACAAAAACTGAAATTGCCAAAAAAAGCCATCAGGTTTGGCATCATCTGTGGAGAGAAAACAGAATTCAGTCTAGTGCACCTCCTTTGGAAAGTTTCAGTTCAATGTTTTAGTTCAACCATGAAAAACAAAAGCTGAACTCTCTAGGTGAGGTTACTAAGAGGGATAGCCTTTAATATCAACACAAATATAGCATCAAGGACCTATGCCATGACCAGTCTCTGGGTGACCTTTCTCAGTGTGCTACAGTTCCAGATGACATACCTCAAACCATTAAGCTCTTGGGTGAGGAGGAGTTAACTGGCTTCGCTTGGTTATGTACTCACTCCCTCAGTAGGCCACAACAAGGTTAATTACAATAGGATCCTTTTCTTTGTGGATAGCTTTCTCCAAATTAAACAATTGAACGTGTTTTAAAAGGAGCTAATTTAATCATACTTCTTTTGAATTCGCAAAAAAAGTGAGGTAATTAGTTACTAAATGTGAGAAGACACATTTTCACAAGACACTTATACATGTAGATTAGGAATAAGAGGTCAATCCAAAATGATAAAGGTTAGAAAAGATGTATGGATCAGTCTCTGAATTGTTTGTGGAGAGTGGGTAGTTGAGTGTTTCTGCTTTTGCAGTGGATGTTATCAGTAGTATTCACATTGATTGTTGAACAGCCCATTTTTGAGAGGTCTTAGTTTTGTGTTGATTGAAACTCCTATATTCTGATTGCCTTTGGGACTGACTAATGCAGCAACTCAGATCAATTTTTTTTTTAACCTTTTCTTTGCCTGTTGTTCAGTACTGCTCCTTGGATGCTGCCTGAACTGCTGTGCTCTTCCAGCGCGACTAACCCAGAATGTTGTTCAGTACAGTTAAATGGCTGTTTCTCAGAGCAGTGGTTCTCACAGCATATTCATCCACATCTAACCTTAATACACAAATCAGTTTGTTTTTGTCTCTTGTTTCTGTGTAGTATTGAAAGGGGGAAAATGCAAATCCGTCTCTCACCCAACCTGCTGCCTTTGTTTACCATTATATTCACAGTCTGAGAAATTCATAGGGGACTATAAGTTCAGGTTGCTTTCTCTGAAACCTCCTTGACACCTCATCAGGGGTGACATTTTTAGACTTTGTCTCTTCAGGCAGTGACTGAATTTTCATTTGCAGTCAACTTTGGGATATATGTCTTCTGAGTTAAACTTCAGTGTGCCCATAGAGGATCTGGGGTTACAATTCATGATCATAACACTTAGCAAAATTAAAGGCAATGGGAACTAG
The DNA here is from genome assembly GCF_020745735.1 of Hemiscyllium ocellatum. Lineage (NCBI taxonomy): Eukaryota > Metazoa > Chordata > Chondrichthyes > Orectolobiformes > Hemiscylliidae > Hemiscyllium > Hemiscyllium ocellatum. The sequence goes on along the minus strand of NC_083415.1, from coordinate 21,496,495 downwards.
GTGCAAAACTCTCTACTAGAAACAAAGCAAGATATTTATGCTTGACGGAGGACAGTCATCTCAGCTCCAGGCCTTATTGTATGGTTCTCCAGCACATTAATTGTCCTTTTAATGGTCTCACTAGGCATAAGAATGGGCACTCTGTCCACCAACCCCCCTCATATACCTATAAAATTTCAAACAGGTAGACGGAAGGAAAACCACCTACTGGAAATTGTGGGGCCTCCATCTTCAAACCCACTGACAGGGAAGTATAACATCAAGTGTTTTCTCGACAAGCCTGTGTGCAAGACTGGGTCTTCTATGATGACCAGTTGACATCTTGACTAACCAGAGCTTTTCCACACCAACAAAACACAGGTTGTGGTGTGATGTAACGTTCTCCATATGCTTTAATGAATGCAGTTCTAGCAGCAATTGAGAAGCTCAAAATCAACCTGGACACTGTAGCCATTTTAACTTGCACTCCATCCATTGTACCAAACATTCCATTCGCACCCCCCACCCCCCAACCCGCTACCTCCAGCAAATTGGGGCAGCTGTGTCTACAGGAGGCACTTGTCAAAGTTTTATTCACAGCATCTTCCAAATCCATAACCTCAGCTGTCTGAAAGGACATGGGCAATTGATTCTTGGTAACTCCATCACTTCAATTTCCCCTACAAGCCACGCACTGTTCTGACTTCAAGTAGAGAATCTTCATTCATTGTCAGTGGGTCAACATCCTTGAACTCCCTTCCTAACAAAACTATCCGTCTACCTACACCCATAGATTGCAATACTTCAAGAACATAAATCACTATAACCTAAGCAAATTAAATTTCAGATGAGCAAAATGGTTTTGCCTTGCCAGCGATGCCCATTTCCCATGAATGAATAAAATGTACGTAAGTACAGGATTTCCTAATAATGTCGAAAGTAATGGCATTCTGAAATGAAGTCATTTGTTTTGAACAGTTATATAAGCATTCTCAATAACAATACATGGCTGTTTGTAATGCAGAAAGGACAGCCTCAAGTGCTACATGACCTATTCTGCCTTAAGTTATTGTAGGCTAAATAGATTATATTTATGGATGCTAGAGCACTGCCAATGTCATTTTAGCCCATGGGACTCATGCAGCCACAGTTTAGAAGTATGGAATTAAATTACATTTTAAAATCAGTTTTGCAAACTGATAGATCATTGAAGCCTCTTGGGTAACCTTTTTAATTATAATTCAGAATTATTTCAATGACAACATTGACCATCAAATTCATTGTTTTATTAAGATTACATGAATGATTCTTGATGCCTTTTAGTCATAAGTTCATTGTTTAATTCAAACAAATATGTTCGCATTATTGATTTCAACAAGAGAAAGGAGAATTTGGGCCCTGCAGTATCACCAGAGAAAAGTCAGCTCAATGACACATTTCCCACATCCTTCAGCAAATGGGGATTCAGCAATGGGTTCTTCCCTCTTCACTCACAGGTACTAGGTTGATCCTTGCCAGTCTCTTTTTCACCGTTTTTAATATGTTTAAACTCAGTGGCTGGTAAATGAGCACTGGTTATCCTGAGGGAAATTTTGGAGGGAATCAGCTATGAGATGTTTTGATTAGTCTTTTGCCCCTACACCAATTTGCATATCAGGACTGCCGCAGACCTCCACCAGAGTTTCTTCTGGTTTTTCTTCTACCCAGATATATTTCACCAACTTTCAGGTCCTAACATGTGCGTTAGGCTTTGCTGACTGAGTTAATAGTAAAGGTTAAATAGGAAGTATAGGCAGGACCAGGTTAATGATCAAGGGACTAGCAGTCTGAAATGTATTTATTTTAATACAATGAATATAACAGGTAACACAGATGAGCTTAAAGCCTAGATTAGTTAATGGGGCCTTCGATGTTACAGTCTTATAGAAAGCTTCTCAAGGCTGAGAGAAGGGCAGGACTGGCAGCTCAACATACCAGGGGATTTAGATGTTTCAAGCTTGATGGAGAGGGATGTAAAATGGGTTGGGGAGTTGCTTTACTATAATGAGAATGTCACAGTTATATTAAGAGAGGACATCTTGGAAGGTTCATCCAGTGAGGCTATATAGGTAGAACTCAAGAATAAGAAATCACTATGATGGGAGACTATAGTCTCCCAAAGGCCAGTGGGAGGAACAAATATGAAGGCAGATCGTGGAAAGATGGTGTAGTTGGTGATTTTAACTTTCCCAATATTGACTGGGACTGTCTTAGTGCCAGGGCTTAGATGGGACACAATCTGTTAGGTACATTCAGGATAGCATCTTGAAACAATATGTCGATAGTTCAACTAGCGAAGGGGCCATACTAGACTATATTGGGGAATAAGCCAGATGATGAAAGAATCAGAGGGTAACATTTTGGGAACAGTGATTGTATTTCCGTAAGTTTTAAGTTTGTTATAGGTAAGACTGATCCTCAGGTGAAATTGCTAAACTGGGAAAGGCAAGATTAGTATTAGGCAGGAACTAGAAATTAGATTAGGGACAAATTAACATATGACATAAGGAAGTTTTTTAAAGGTGTGTTGATCAGAATTCAGGACTAGTATGCTCCTATGAGGATGAAAAATAAGAATGACAAAATTCAGGAACACTGGATGACAAGAGATTTTGAAAGTTTAATGAAAAAGACAAAAGAAAGCATACATATGGCCGTTGAGGAATGTTAAGGAAGCTAGAAAGAATTCCAACAAGGAATTAGTAGGGTTAAATGGGGCCATGAAATATCCTCGGCAAGTAGGATAAAGGACAATCCTAAGGCATTTTATATGTGTGTTAGGAACAAGAAGGTGACTTGGGAAATGTTAGGCCCACTTAAGAATAAAATAATGAATTGATTTATAGAGCCAAAGGGAGTGGGTAATGTCCTTAATGAGAGCTTTATGCTTGTATTCACTAAGGAGAAGGACATGGATGATGGTAAGATTAGGAAGGAGTATGTTGATAGTCCACGGCATGTTGATATGAAGAAGGAGGAGGTGTTGGCTTCCTTGAAAAACATTAAGAAAGGTAAATCCCCAGGGCCTGATGGGATCTACCGCAGGGTACTGAGGAAGGCTAGAGAGGAGATTTCTGGGATCTGAGCATAGATCTCTGTTTTTTTAGCCACAAGTAAGGTCCCATAAGAGAATAGTCAATGTTGCTCCTTTGTTAAGAAAAATAACAAGGTTAATCCAGAAAATTATAGACCAGTACACCTGTTGTAGGAATATTATTGGAGAAGATTCTTAGGCACAGGATTTACTTGCATTTGGAAAAGAATGGACTCATTTGTGATAGCTAGCATGGCTTTGTGTGTGAGAGGTCTTGTCTCACAAATTTGTTTGAGTTTTTTGAGGAAGAGACAAAGATGATTGCAGTGGATATACTCTAACGGACTTTACTAAACCATTTGATAAGGTCCTTAAAATTGTAGGCTAATCCAGAAGATTAAGTCACATGGAATCCATGGTGAGTTAATAAGTTGGATCCAAAATTGGCTTGGTCATTGAAGACAGAGGGTAGTTGAGGAAGGCTGTTTTTTTGACCAGACATCTATGATGTATGGGGTTCTGCAAGGACCAGTGCTGGGACTTCTGTTGTTTGTAACATATATTTGGGTAAAAATATTGTTGGCCTGATTTGTCATTTTTCAGATGACACAAAAATTAGTTGAATTGTGATTAATGAGCAAGGTTGTCAAAGAATGTAGCAGGATATAGATCAGCTGGAAAGTTGGGCAAAGAAAAGCCAGATAGAGTTTAATCCGGACAAGCGTAAGGTGATGCATTTTGGGATTTAAAATGCAAGAGGAATGTAAAAGGTAAATGGCAGGACCCGAAGGAGCATTGATATATAAATGGATCGTTGGGTGCAAGTCCATAGCTCCCTGAAAGAGTCAACATAAATGGTTAAGGTAGTAACTAGGGCATATGCCATGATTGTCTTCATTGGATGCGGCATTGAGTATGAAAGTTGTCAAGTCTTCCGGTAGCTTTACAAAACTTTACTTTTGGGCTTATGTGGAGTATTGTATGCAGTTCTGATCGCCACACTATAGGTAGGAAATGCTGCAAAAGAGGTTTATCAGAATGTTGTCTGTTGTGGTATGTCACCTGTAAGAGAGGTTGGACAAGCTTGAATTTTTTTTTAACTGGAGCGTCGGGGGAGTAGGGACTGTGTGATCTGATTGAAGTATAAAAAATGATAAGAGGCATGGATAAGGTGGATATTCTGAGTCTTTTTCTCAGGGTAGAAATATCAAATATTAGGGAGAGAGCAGAGGATTGTTGCTGTCTGGAACATGTTGCCGGGGAGATGGTAGAAGCAGATATAATAGCAATGTTTAAGAGACATTTAAACAGACATATGAAAAGGGAGGGAATAAAGCTTTGCAGACTATCTGGAGGTAGATGAGATTACTTAGGAATGGTGTCATGGTGCACAGATATTGTGGGCAGAAGGGCCTGTTCCTATGCTGTAGTGTTCTATATTCTAAGAGACAGTGTTATCCTGGTTCCACACACTATAATAAGCAACAATGTGGAGATTACTAGCTGACGATGAATGAAGAAAAATTACATTGCATCAGAATAGGAAATACATGCCAGAAGGGTATGTATCATCCCAAATAACATATAACATTTTAGTACCTTCGCTCAGGTACCACAATATAGACAAATAAGGTCAAAAGCATATTGAGTCAAGGGACAATTAACTGAATTGTAGCTGTCTAGCTGACAAAAGAAGATTAGTGTTTAATAGTAAATAGCAGCTATTTAGAGAAGCAAAATCTGAGAAGCTGGAAGTACAAGGATCAATGCTGTTTTTCACAATTTATATTATTAATCCAGATTTGGAAATGAAAAAAAAATATGATTTCTGGATTTGTGATGCCAAATATTGCAACTGTTAGGAATATTCAACAGTGAAGAAGACTGCAACAAATCACAAGAAGATACTAATACCCTTGAAAAGTGGAAATATAATTAGCAAATGAATTCCAAGACATTTAAGTGTAAGGCATTATATCTTAGTAAGAGAAATAAGGGGGTTGTGTATTTATGGGAAAGTAAGAATCGAAATATGTTGAGGAGTAATGGAATCTCATAGTTCAAAGGTACAAATCCCTAAATGTTGTGACACAGGTCAAAGCAGTCGGAAACTAAACTAAACTAAATCAAGTCATAAGCATTTAATTTTTGAAGGATAGCATTTAAAATGGGAGATGTTATAGTAAGCTTGCATTGGACCTGATCAAATCACACTTGGTGTACCATGTCTGATTCAGGTCATCATATTAGGAAAAAGATGTAGCGATACCTGAGAAAGTGCAAAAAAACTTTTTGAAAGATCACACTAGAACATTAGGGTTCCAGCTTAGAGGAAAGAATGCATCTCTTTTCTCCTGAAGAGTTGTCTGAGTTTTGTTATTGCAAAAATAGAGCATGTATTTTCTCAAGTGAACTTTAACAGTAGGTGTCATGTCGGCCCAGATAATGCATTGAAGTTGTGAGCTGCCCTGTGTGAGACTGTCTGTGCCTCAATGTTCAGGCTGATTCTCAGCTAAAAAATGGATTTATAGAATCTTGCGTGGCTTCATGCAATTTTTGAGCAAACTAAATGTAATTCTGCAAGTACAAATTCACCCCACAAACGTGTGTGTGTGTGTGTGTGTGTGTGTGTGTGTGTGCGCGCGTGTGTGTGGTTGGGGTGGTGGGGATGGGGGGGAATGTTATGCGTGTCTGTGAGAATGTGTGTATGCATGTGAGTGTGAGTGTAAAGGGGTATAAGTCTGTGAGAGGGCATGAGTGTGTATGTGAGTGTGGGAGTGTATTTGTGAGCGGATGAGAGAAGGTCTGCATGAGTGTATGGGTCTCTAAGAGTGTGTGTATTTGTAGGAATGTGCGTATACAGGATTGTCTGTGTGTTTGCTCTCTGTGTGCATGTGAATGTCTGTATGTGCATGTGTGTGTGTGTGTGTGTGTGTAGTGCAATGGGGTCACCTGTAGTGTGACATGAACCCAAGGTCCTGGTTGAGGCCATCCCCATGGGTACCAAAATTGTCTATCAGCATCTGCTCGGCCACTTTGTGTTGTTATGTGTCCCAAAGTCCGTCTTGGAGGATGGTCACCCGAAGGTCCGAGGTCAAATGGCTCAGACGGCTGAAGTGTTCTCCGACCGGGAGGGAACACTCCTGTCTGTTGATTGTTGTGGGGTGTCCGTTCATCTGTTGCCATAGCCTCTGCTCAGACTTGCCAATGCACCATGACTCAGGGCATCCTTGCCTGCAGCGTTGACAACATTGGCTGAGTCGCATGAGTACCTGCCATGTACAAGGTGGGTGGTATCCCCACATGTAATGGTGGCATCCATGTCGGCACTCTGCCACGTCTTGCAACATCTACCATGACAAGGTTATATGGTGTTGTCCTGAAAGCTGGGCAGTTTGTGACGAACAATGATCTGTTTGAGGTTTGGTGGCTATTTAAAGGCGAGAAGTGGAGGTGTGGGCAAGGTCTTGGCGAGGTGCTCATCCTCATTGATAATGTGTTGCAGGCTGTGAAGAACATGGTGTAGCTTCTCAGCTCCTGGGAAGTACTAGACAGCGAAGGGTATCCTGTCGGTTGCAGCTCGTGTCTCTACTGAGGAGGTCATTATGGTTTCTTGCTGTGGCACAACTGAATGGATACCGCAGAACAATCAACAGACAGGACTGTTCTCTCCCAGTCGGAGAACACTTCGGTGGTCTGGCACATTTGACCTTGGATCTTTGGGTGACCATCCTTCAAGCTTGTCTTCAGCACAGGCAACAATGCAAAGTGACTGAGCAGAGGCTGCTAGCCAAGTTGGTACCCAAGGGGATGACCTTAACTGGGACCTTGGGTTCATGTCACACTACAGGTGACCCCACTGCACTACACACATGCACAGAAACGTATATGCTCAGAAACACACACACACGCACACACACACGTGCACACAGACACACACTCACTGATACACACATACACAGACGCGCACACACTCCTACAGGCACACACACACACACTCTTACAGACCCATACACTCACACAGACGCTCTCTCACACACTCACACATACACTCTCACACACGCACACACCATCTCACAGACTTATACCACTTTACACTCACACACATACACACACTCTCACAGACACTCATAATACCTTGCCCACCCACCCCCCCAAACACACACACACACACACACACACACACACACAGACTCACACACATAACTTTATGGGGTGAATTTGTACTTGCAGAATTACATTTTATTTTGCTCAAAAACTGCATGAATCCATGTAAGAGTCTGTAAATCCCTTTTTTAGATGAGAATCAGTCTGAACATTGTGGCACAGACAGCCTCACACAGGGCAGCTCACACCTTCAATGTATTATCTGGGCCGACATGACACCAATTGTTAAGATTAGATTACTTTAGATTACTTACAGTGTGGAAACAGGCCCTTCGGACCAAGAAGTCCACACCGACTCGCCAAAGCGCAACCCACCCACACCCCTACACCTACCCCCTACCCAACACTACGGGCAATTTAGCATGGCCAATTCACCTGACCCGCTCATCTTTGGACTGTGGGAGGAAACCGGACCACCCAGAGGAAACCCACGCAGACATGGGGAGAACATGCAAACTCCACACAGTCAGTCGCCTGAGGCGGGAATTGAACCTGGGTCTCTGGCACTGTGAGGCAGCAGTGCTAACCACTGTGCCACTGTGCTGCCCACCAAAGTGTTAAAGTTCACTTCAGAATGTAACTTTCAAAAGATTCTGTGATTTACATATGAAAGAACTGAATCCAACATGTTCATTCTAAAAGATGAGAGACTTAACAAACAATCCAGGTCTTTTTCAATATAAATTTCAGTTATACCACACTGTAAACATTTGCTATAAATCCTGTGTCTTATGATCTTATACTCCACAACCACCGATGAAGGAGCTGCACTCCAAAAGCCAGTGCCTCCAAAAAACCTGTTGGACTATAACGTGGTGTTATGTGATTTCTAACTTTGTCCACCCCAGTCTAACACCGACACCTCCAAATCAGGTTGAAATAGATCGAGTTAGACAATAGGAAAGGTGGCAGAAGGCTTGAGTGGACTTGTCAGGTTTATTTGTTTCTTTCTGAACATGACATTTCTATGTAACTGTGATTGTTCCAGTTTCTAGTGAACGTTTAGCCTGAAAGACAATGGATACAGGTTTCTCCTCCTTGGAGATGCGAAGAAAAGGAAATAATGGTAAGTTAGTCTGGAGAGAAATTTACCCCTTCTTGTCACCTCAGCAATTAAGTGTTGAGCACAAAAGTTCACGGGCTAATTTTCTTAACTAAAGCCCTGAAGTGGTCAATTAATGGCTGTTTAAGAGCCTCAACTCCCCAGTCCTTGATAACCTGCCTCACTGATGGATAAGAAAGTACTTAGTTTCCTGATTGAGCAACCACAATGACGTGCCAGTCCTGATAGAGGGGTGAAGCCTTCAATTCCCAAGATGGCCTCCAACCTAGCCTCCAAAAGCTTTGATCCAGCTCTCTCCCCTGCCCAACTAGGAATTTAAAAAGAATACCTTATCAGTATTGGTTCTCCCCAAGGAGTGGTTTCAATCAGTGAACTTTAGGACCCAGAAACTACCGATAATTACAAAAGGCATGGGGAGAAAGCTGAAATATGACGTTAAGACAAAAGGTTAGCTGTGATCATATCAATTGGTGGAGCAAACTCAAAGGGCCGAATTGTCTACTTTTGCTCCTAGTTTGTATGTTTCATGATGCAAAAGATACTCATTCTCATTTGTTTGTCAATTTTGATTAGCACCCCATACTAAAACAAAAAAGGGGAGATTCTGATCAGAATTAAGCAATGTTTTAAGTTTAATCTATGTTTTATCACACCATACTTATTTGTGTCAACAATTTGCCCATATTTGCATCACATTCTCTCAATTGTGGCTGGAATTTTAGCCAAGTTGTTCAGAAGGTGTAAAATAGAGAAGACATTTCATTATGCAAGGCGAGAGATTTAGGTTATTAGCATTCTGAATAATGGATCATTCTTGATAATAGATATCAGACGCAATTTATAAATACTATCTACCTGAAATTATGTAATCCATCATTGTGAGTTATAAATCATTTCTACAGCATACTTAATTTTAATTAAAATTTGGAAATGTATCAAGTTCTCAGAAACATCAAATATGTGGCGACCTCAAATTAGAATCAAAACTAAATCTGGTATGCCTAAGAGGATGGACCAGGTATGTAAAACTAAACCTAGTTGGTTTTACACTTACTAAAACAAAGAGTAGTTCATTTAGTCACCTAAAAGGTCATATTTACAATTTGATGCATCTGTGATCATCAGCCAGTATCACTGATATTAATCTTCCAATATGTAGTAGACCACAATTTCAGCTTGTATATATGAATATTGCTCTCAAAAACTGTTAATCAAAATTAATTACAGCTGGAAAGTGAAAGAGTACTGTTATGACCCCAGTTAATGTTAATACTGAATGAGTCAGATCTTAGAATGAAACCTGTATTGATAAACCCTATTTTATTTTAACCGCAAAGATCAATTTCTGAATACAGCCGCAAGAGTCTGACAGTGTACAGATTAAGACATATATTAAAGAAGAAAACATGAGCTATATTATACCAGACAAAGAAAGGTTGAAAGTATTTTATTCCAACCACCAGCAAAAGGTCAATGTGGAGTTTGCACATTCTCCTCCGGGTGCTCCGCTTTCCTCCCACAGTCCAAAGATGTGCAGGTTAGGTGGATTAGTCATTGTATAAACCCTATGCAGTCACAGGGTTGGACAGATGGGTCTTGGTGCAATGCTATTCACATTGTCAGTACAGATTTAATGGGATAAATGGCCTCTTTCCGTACAGCAATGAATTCTAAGATTCAAAGCCACATTATTCCATTTATCCCAGTGACATGTTTATAAACATTGAAAAAGTAGTTAAGATTTACCAGTATCTCCACATCATAGCTGCCTACTCAGACTGGCATAGCTGGCATCAGTTTTCTGCACATTAACAAGATTTTTCTTTCTTTAATTAGTATCTCTCCCTCAGAAAATGAAAACAAACTACAGACTAAACTCACTATTTCTTTAACTTCAGAACAAAAAAGACTTCACTAATCTCAGTTTTGAACAGTCTTGCAGAATCTTTCATTACAGACTCTAACAGTCTTTTCTCAACTCTCTCCCACACACTCTATACAGACTCACCGATTCTCTTCGAGATTTTTCTGTGTTTCTATGGATTCCTGTCACTAGGCAACATCACCGATTTTTTCACTTATTTTAATACGCTAACTACTAACGCTCATCTCTTCATTTCAAGGGTAATAACATCTCACTAAAATACGTGTTTAAAAAAGACTTCCATAGACCTCACCATCGTGGAGGAATGCCTCCGAAAATGAAGCTAAAATGTGTCTATCCTTCTTAACAAATAACACATAAATTAAACTTGAAGTAGTACTTTGATCTTAACAATATTCTTACTCCAATGTGATGGAAGCTCTATAAAAATCTACAGAAAACAATCTCATTTTTATTATGTTTCGATTTTAAACTAGTGGCACGTTGGTGTTAATTTTTTTTTTAAAAATGGTTTAAAAATTAATCAGGTCAGCCTTTCCAGAACCATGATTTAGAATAGAATATTTCAAAGATCAGATGTCTGAGTCCTCCTGGATTGTTAATGGAGGTTTGTTTATTTTTGGTATTTTACAACAGAAGGAAAAAAAATCAAAGATATTCGCTTGATGTTGAGTTTAAAATAAAAGTATTGAGTTTAGCTCAGAATATCCCAGAGGTGAGAACATTTTGGACAGTTCAAAGGTGGCCCTAATTAGAATCAGATGTATGTTTGGTTGTCTCCAAGAAAAAGGAAAATTAGTTCAGCACTGTAAAGAAAATAAGACACCACAATGAAAGAGTTTCATTTTTAAAATGTGTGCACAAGAAATGTCTGGATAGAAATCTACATTGGTTATTCAAAAACAAACAAAAACAAACATTTGAAAATGTTGAATATGTTATTTGTTAAGATTTAAAAGAAAGTTCATAAGTTAGGAATGGAGAAATTGCAGTTCCAGCAAATCTACGTATATCATGACAAAGAGAAACTTCTCAGATTTTCCAGTAATTGTAAAGTTAGGGGTAGATGGAATTCCATCTTTGTATGTGCTTTCAAATCTTTCAAACTGAGTTGATTTATTTTACTTTTCTTCCTTTTGAATGATAGAACTCCATTTTATTATTGACACCAAATCTGCAGCCTGTCATATTTCTATTTTTTTGTGAAAGACCATCAAGTTAAGAAACTAAATATGATCTATCAAACCACAATTTATTTTACTTGTTCAGTAGTAACATCAGATGGAATCAAAATACTCAATTCACATGAATATGTGATAAATCATCTATGAAAAATGGTTTAATGTTTACAGTTTCAACATTAGATGGTAGCTTATCCTCTGTTTTCCATGTCATTGTTCTTGATTTGTGAATAGGTTCAAATGTTTACCCATTAAACTAAACTTTCCATAATAAGGATGCCGATATGAGAAATAGTTGAAGAAACTACTGAACCCATCTGTGGCTTGAAGGGTTCGAAACTATTGTTATGGATTGAATTATTTTTTCTGGGTTGCAATCACATTATAAAATTGAAATGTGAGTTGGAAACATTGCAACACTAGTGGCAGAAGCCTGAGGGACATTTTGGAGATATTTGTCACTCAGAGGGAAAAATAAATTTAAAAATTCTGTAATACATGGAAATGTATTACATCATTCACAGGTCTTACTGAATTTTCCTTTTGGGCCGTTAAGAGGCCACCTTGGGGTCAATTCAATTGGGAATAACAAGGAGGGTTCATTTGAGTAATAGGGGCCCACACACAGGTAAACATAATCTTATTCTTTTTGGATGGGTCAAGCAGACAGGAATATAGAGTAAGGGATGGAAACATCAGCTTGAATAGGCCCATACTCAAAAAGTCTCAGAGGTTCACATCCATTCAGCTGGCTGACTCCTTTGTGCAAATACCTTGTGCCTTTTCAGTACACTGTTGATGATGCCTTCTATCACTTTACTGATGATCAAGTGAAGTGGCAGTAACTGCCCAAGAAGGATTTGTTCTGCTTTCTATGTGCCAGACATACTTGGGCAATTTCCCACATTGTCAAGTAGATGCCAGTGTTTTCTCTGTACTGGATCAGCCTGGCTAGCCATGCAGCTAGTTCTGGAGCACAAATCTTCAGTACTATTGCTGGAATGCTGCTAGCTTTTGCAGTATCCTGTAGATTTTAATCAGTGAAGGGATGATGACCATCTGCATTAACATCTCTGCAAGTTCTTCCACAGAGAAATCTTTGCACAAGTGCAACAATATCCTGAATAGACTCTTACATTTTTTGCTTGCATGAAATGAGCTGAAATGTGTTAATTTATTAGTTGATTCATACCTTGAAATGGTCTTTGTGTAAGCTCCTGATTTTCTCTAGATCTTCTTATCGTTCTCAGAAAGATTGGATGCATTCATTCTCTGAAGCCCCTCATTACCTCCAGCAAGTAAAGTTTAGAGATTTCCTTTCAGGATCATCTATTCCTAAATTTATGAAGTAAAAATGCATAAATTGCTTCAATTGAACTAATTCATTGAAGAATTCTCTTGATCCTAATCTTTAAATATTCGCTTTCCATTTCTTGTATTCTTTCAAGTGAAGGCCTTGTTTGCTCATTTCTTTCACATGGTCTGCTATTCTTTCTTTAGTTTTCTTTCTTTTGTTTCTTTCTTTTGGTTCTAATTTTCTTTACTTTTCATTGATGTAGCACCTTTAGTAAGTTTTGATGCCTTTGGGACAGTGTCGTGAGATAAAGGCCTGGAGTAACAGGTTAGAGCCACTGTATGGATTTTGCACCAAACAGGAATGATGTCATCACAGAGCATCCCATGACCTGATGCTGAATTGAAAAGACAAATTGATGGAGTCCTCCCCAGTTGTCTGGATGGGTGCAGCTCCTACAACAGTCTAGAAGCTTAACACTGTCCAGGACAAAGAAGCCTGCTTAATTGGAACCATATCTGTCACTTTGAATATTCAGTTCCTTTACCACTGACACACAGATAGCTTCTATAAGAGGCTTTGTAATTAATTTAGGGTCCTTTGATAGCACCTTCCGAACCTGGGACTACATCAAGCAAGACAAAGGCAACAGGCACATGCTATCCACCATTATTTGCAAGTCCCTTCCAAGTCACACACCATCCTGATCTGAAATCATACCACCATTCCTGTACTACCCATGAACCACAATGTCTCGGCCTGTCTGTAGGATCATCAGTGAAAGTTATAACAGCTTTCACATTCTGCTGAAGGAGGAAATGCTGGCAAGATTGAGGAGTTGAAAGAATAAAAAGGTGATTCAGGCATGTCTTCAGGATTGGACAAATATTGTTTGATGACTGTTCATTGCAACAATTCAACTAAAATCATCTTGCTTTGTGCATCATAACCATTGTAACAGATTGATTGGCTAATATCGATGGACAAAGCATGAATAAAAGGGTTGAATTCATGAGGTGAGATGAGAATGATCGACCTTAACATCAAGGTCACATTTGACCAAGTTTGGTACAAAGGAGCTTGAGTGAAACCACAGGCCAGTCAGTCTAAACTCTGTGATGAGGAAATAACTGGAAGCAATTCAGAGGGACAGAATGAATCTGCATTCAAAGAGGATTAATCAAGAACAGTCAGCATGGTTTTATCAGGGGAGGACATATCTGACCAACTTGATTAAAATGATGGAAGAGATGACAACATGTGTAGATGAGGGCAAAGCTTTTATACATCGTCTACAAGGCTTTGATACGGCTTGGATGGGAGACCTGTAGCAAAGGTAAGAGTCTTCATCTATAAAGGACAAACCAGGTGTATGATGGAATAACCAATCAGCCCCACACAAAGGTAAATTTCTTCCATTTAGAATATAATTCTCTAATGCTTTAATATTATGTTTTATCAGAAACTCAGGAGGCCTCTGTGTTTAAACTGGTTGTGTCTTTGACTCCTATTTTTACTTTTAATCTTTAAGAAGCAGGCTGACTTCTTTCTAAAATAAAAGAGACACAGGGCTTCTGTCTTGCTAGTTAATACTTAAGCATGAAGTAGAAAAGAGGCAACTCTGCCTTCTGGCACTTGACTTTGTAGACCCATGCTCACAGAATTATACTGTTAGTCTTTTGAAAGCTTTGAAGTCCAGGGTTCTCTAATCTTGTGTAAAGCTTTCTAGTGTGTGCAAACAAGATCTTGGAGTTTTTTGCAGTTAACAGCTGCGACCATGATCTGCCTTCATGATCTGTTGTAGCTGCTGTGATGGGCTTTTTATCTATATCAAGGTATATCTGTTTGATGAGGCATCACTTCTGTTAGCTTCCATAGTATAAGAACAAGACATGGATAAAGTAGAACTGGAAAATTCAACAGACAATTATTACAGCTCCATGTATCTCCACATATTACAATTACAGACACTTCAGTTTTTGGGCTAATAATGAGCAATTTGTGCATCCTTCCACAACATGATGGGTGTGAGTGGTTTCAGCCAGATGGAGACCAAGATCTTTAAGGTGATGATATCATGATCATGTCTGTTAAATATATGTTGCATTCCAGCTATCAGCCAAAACATGACTGCTTCTAATAGCAGTAGTCATTGACGGCAAGTTTTTAATGCAATTGACAAATGAACTAGACGTGATCAAACTAGTTTTTGTGCAGTCAGATTTATAACCTGGAATGCAATGTTAGTTTGTGTGGTAGAAGCAGAATCAAAAATAACTTTGAAAGGAAATTGAATAAATAACCAAATTGAAGACATTTGCTTAGTTTAGGGGAGAGAAAGCAGGTGAATATCTTGTTCAAAACACAGCCAGGAAAGGTTGATTGGCCTCCTGCTGGACTGTTTAATTCCATGTCTGATCTTTGCATGCTGGGTATTCTGCATTTTCCTCCTTTTTCACCCTAATTTCCTGCACAATCCATGTTTCCTGCACTCTATCTTTAATAGCACAGCATTTATTCAGATTATCCCTGCATTCTGAAACTCTCTCCATAAACTCCTTGGGCTTTTCACTTTTCTTTCCATCTTCAAAGGCTCTTCAGGATCTCTTTGGTCGTGTCTTTGAGCACTTCCCTAACACCAACACTAATCTCCATTGCTGTGTGCTCTTCCAAATTTTGAAATATCTCCATGTAGAAATATCATTATCAACTTCATGGAACTTTAAACATAGAAGGAGTGAACACATGGTAATGCAATCTATTAGTGCTCATTGTTCATAAATTGCAGACATAACTATAGTTGAGCAGTTCTTTACTAGTGCCCGAATTCATCAGTTCTCAATCCCATGTGATCTGATATCATTATGATCTGACTGCTTCTGTACATCCTCTGTCACTATTGTCAAAATATAGATAGTTACCATTCTTTCTCCTCCACAAGCGTATGCTTCCAAAAACTGTTCACCTCCTGAACTATTTTCAGCCTCCATCAATCTTCCAATCCTTCCCAATGGTCTATCTCCCAGCTAAGGCTTTCTTCATGCATGACAGAATATTCTTTTCTAAATTACAATCTGAGACATCAGATATTATTTTCCCCTTGCTGCCCACAGAAAATTCTCAAGCTTTTTAAGATTAAGTCACAATTCAACAAAGCGGAGTTTTTCAGCTCAAGTCACTTGGAAGCATTAGGACATCTATATTATATTAGGCGCCAGTGAGGCGCATTCTCCAACTGCCGTGCCCTGCAATCATTTCAGAGTTTGTTTTCTTTTTAAAAAAAAACAGAAAAGGGGGCAGCTCTGGTCTAGGGGTTGTGCACACCCCTGCGTGTTGGACAGAAGCGGTACGTTCCTCGCTGCTTGTTACATTGTGGCTAAGCAACGAGAGAGGTAACTCATCAGCACCTTTAATACAATGCAGCAAAGAACTGCTACAATGTAACTACTCCCAGGGACTATTAAACTTTATCAACATTATATATACACACGCTGAATACCAAAACATTACTTGGCAACAACTTATCCACCACAGCCAGTGAATCGGGCCCGAATGGAAATAATTCTGGCTTGTCAGTTTCAGGAACCTTTCCCTTTCTCTTTGAGACCATCTTGCTATTTCGACCATCGTTTAAAACACTTCCACAAATTATGAGAGAAACAGGTCATCCCAGTGCATTTCCTAAGCATTAAAGTGGTGCAAACTGGTTTTAGTCCCGGGTTGTTGGATCAAATGGGGTGTGCCATTTCCTCGGATGTGGAATGATTTGTGTTACTGCATTGAGGTTAGCGTGAGCTAACTGCACTATTACACGTAGCTCCCCAGCAGAATGAAGCAACTAGCATGGAAAATTTTTTTTATTGTGGGCAGCACAGTGGCACAGTGGTTAGCACTGTTGCCTCACAGCGCCAGAGACCTGGGTTCAATTCCCGTCTCAGGTGACTGACTGTGTGGAGTTTGCACATTCTCCCTGTGTTGGCGTGGGTTTCCTCTGGGGTGCTCCGGTTTCCTCCCACAGTCCAAAAATGTGCAGGTTAAGTGAATTGGCCATGCTAAATTGCCTGTAGTGTTAGGTGTAGGGGAATGGGTCTGGGTGGGTGCGCTTCGGTGGGTCGGTGTGGACTTGTTGGGCTGAAGGTCCTGTTTCCACACTGTAAGTAATCTATAATGCTTCTTCATGGCACTTAACAAGATATCCTGGCAAGTTTTTACCTTCCTTTATAATTCCTGTAGCTTTGCAAAGGAATACTCTATCATTTGTGTGAGTTGTGACTTCAGTGCAGGATGTCGGTCTCTTTCTGTGCTTTGTCCCAGCCTTCATCACAGGAAGGAATTTTTATATTTGATTCTGGTTGCTGTTGATGTTGTATGTTAAGGGAAGGCTCAATGAAACAAGCAAAGTTACCTGTTTATCATTTTCCTGACAAAATCAGTTCCTCCTCAATTAGGCAGAAGTGATTTCAGCATCAGTGATGCTGTTCCCAGAAGGTAAAGGATAAGACCTCCTCTTCCAGCAATTCATTGGCATCAGTGTCAGCTTAATTTTCTTCTAAAAGAACTAACCAAAGCCTAGAATGTCCACTTTAGCAGATTACTTTGAACCTTGGCACCTTTCTTCTTATGTTCTGTTGTCTTCTTTGAAATAGTAAAAATCTGCACTATCTTCCTGTGGTCCTCAGGATGAGGTTTCTGCAGTGAGGACTGATTCACAGTTGAATCAATCTCTGTTTGTTTTTTGCAATTGAGAAACAGAAGATCCAAAGTCGCAGTGGCGTTTCTGTTTAATAAGAAAATGTGATGGTTAGCAATGAAATATCAAGTATCAGTGATTGTCTCTCATTGCACCAAACTACAGGGTGCCTCTGCCCTCTTTTTTTCTGATCTGAATGCATCCTGAGTTCTGAAGTTGAAAGGACTATGGCTGCGAAAGTGAGGTTTCATCCACAGTTTGGAATCTGAAAGAATAGACATGTCCACTCCTGCAGCAAAGTTAAAATGGGTTTTCCTATTTACTATGACATATGCAGACCAGAAATCATCATCTGTGCTGACAACTGACAAATAAATCTTGTTCTTTTGTTGGCAATTCTCTGGACTGTTGTAAACCGGAGACCCTTATTTACAAATTTCTGCCCCACCGATGGAAATCCTTTTATTATTAAATTACAGTAAAATTCTCTTATGAGATACATGGCACAGCCATTTGAAAGTTGGACGCATTTAATGTTAATGGTGACTTTCCCTACCATAAATGAGGACCTCGAAATTGCTACCTTTCTAGCATGCTTCCTGCTTTGCTGATATGGTGCTCTTTCAGTTCTGCACCTTCTATACTAAGAAGCCTGGAAAGGCTTACTTCCATTCAGCCCTTGTTTGGCCCTGTATAGGGTCTGCTACATATTAAAAGGTTACTGAGTGGTTAAAGGTGCTCATTCAAGGTAAACTTGTGTTTCCTGCCTTGCTGTCTATACCAGTTACTGGGCTATCCTTGTGGTTATCCTCCCTGCACTCCATTTTTAAAAAAAAATCATTCACGGGATGAGGGCATCGCTGTCTAGGCTAGCATTTATTGCCCACCCCTAATTGCCCAAAGGGCAGTTCAGATTGCTGTGGGTCTGGAGTCACAAGTCAGCCAGACAAGGTATGGATTCCTTTCCTAAAGGACATTGTGAACCAAATGTTTTTTTACAACATTCAACAATGGATTCATGTTCATCATCAGACCCTTAATTCCAGATGTTTTTCCAACTGAATTCAAATTCCTCCACCTGTTGTGACAGGATTCGAACCCGGATCCCCAGAACATATCTGGGTCTCTAGATTGATGTCCAGTGACAATACCACAAGGCCGTTGCGTTCCCAGTTGCACTCCAATTGGTGGCCGACTCTCAATGTACTTCATTCGCTGCTCTCTACTGATGTTTGACTTTTTTTCAGGCTTTTTTCTTGCAACTTACCATAATTATTAATAGGTCTTGTTTCCATTAAGCAACATCAAGTACCTTAAGAAATCCGAGGACTCATTATAAGGCTAGTATAAATTATTAATATTTATTAACTTTACTTGCCTGCATGAGTTTGGTGGAGCATGTCTTCACACAGACCTTCAGACATTGGGCTCCAATTCATAATGATACAACATGCCTAGTAGCTTTTGGCAGAGTGTTGGTATAGTTAACCCTTTACTCCAGACTTAGCATTATGTCTTTTTTCTTTAACATGCTTTCTAAATGATAGTCTTTGTAAACCCTTGGTTTTCCAATAGTTCCAGGAGAATACATAATTCTGGATTTCTATTTTAACCTGGTGCTTACTGTAAATGGAAATAAAAAGTAATACTATGGAAATGAAAGTTATTTTGGTAAAGTGATGCACACTCTCTCAGAGCTGCACAGCCAGAGGTACTTTTAAAGTGTAATCAGTGTTATAATACAAGAAAACAATAGCAATATTTCATATAGCGATCTGCTAAATGACCAAGTAATCTGTTTTTATGAGGATGATTGAGGGATGAGTGTTGGCAAGACAAAATCTGCTCCATTGTTCTTCAAGAAGTGTTGAAAAACAAATCCTGGTGACTAATTTTATCATTATCTTTGTATGCAAAAATTGGCAGTATAGTTTACCTGTATTAAAACTCTTCAGAAGTAACAGGGACATTCTGAGACTGAGAAAGTTGTGGCATAGATGCATCTGACTTGTTTCCATCTCTGATTAGACATGCATTTTTGAGAAACTGATTCTTTTGTCAGCTTATTTTTTTCTCTCACTTTCCTATTAATTATCTCCTGCAGTATCACATTTATAATAGTTTCAAATAGCTTACACATTAAAGATCAGGCAAAAAGATGTATCATATCTGTATTGTGATTTGATGGAGCAATGCAAATCATCGAGATACAAATATATTAAGAAGTAAGCAAAGCCAAACTATTTTAAATGTGATACTGCAGAGAGGCAGATTGGAAAGGGCAGAGTAATTGAGCTAAATTAAGAAGTTAGGTGCATGGATATTACATAGCCTTCCAGTAAAAAAGCAATTCTCACTAAGTAGGTAATAGAGATGTTTAATACACGTTAGGCATGGGGGAATAAAAACCAGTAAGAAGTAACTTCATTCAAAATTTTAAAACTTAACAATGTATTATTGCCATTAATTAACAAATGTAATTAATATTTGACAAGAAAATGAATTGTTCAGCCGCGTTTAAAATCACTAGCATTCACTTTATTAGCAAATACTAATAGAAAACCAAAGTGGTACTCTACATATTTAAAAAAATATATAATTATGTACTTTTAAGGAGATAAGAATGTTGACTTGTGGTTGAATTAAATAATGACATGTGCAGCCTTTTACAAAGTATTGGGAATATCACTGCTTGTAACACAAGCTATCCCTTCTTTACGGTCATTTAAGAAGCAAAATTTTGCTGTCATTTAGCCACAAGATGGAAGCCATAAAATGAACTCATTAAAAGTAAGGAGATATAAAGAAATACAAGGTATGGTGAGTGCTGATAAAACACACTCTAATTTATATGCAAATTTGAACAGAGGAGGTCTAATGTGTAAATGAAATTAAGAAATTGAGTGGTTCTTCAAAGGAAATAAATTTGTGTGAAATACAGACTGTATTAGTGAATACAGCTTATTAATCATAAAAGATATTGCTGGAGTCAGGTTTTACATGTTGCCAGGGGAACACGACAGGTCAAATAAAGAAAATTATCTGTTCTAAAAATAATACTGCCAAGATGTTCAAACATAATATTTCAAACCCTTTCAGCTGAAATTTCCATTCATTTGATAGAAATGTTATCACGTATAATGTTGGGAAATCCAAGGTTTATTGATAAATCTTATCTATTCAAATGCACAAATTGGACATGAATGATATGCAAAAAGATTAGTTCGATGATTTATTTGGCCAGTTGTTAAATTCGGAGCTGTTAATTATCAAGTTAGCATTATTGCCTTCATGTAAACAGCTCCATGCGGGCAATTAAAATAATTTTTTTGGAATGAAGGTATGATATGTTTCTGTATACGGAAGGAGTTCCTTTTGAAAGAATAGTACAGTAATAATATAACTTAACAACTGTACAACAACTCACTGGTATATTTAATTGGGTTACAAATTTCAAAATCTTACCAAAAAGAGAAGGGGCCAGAAACAGCTTCCAAATTAAATACAAGGACAACTTCTAACAGAGCAAGATCTTCTTCACCTGATAATTGTACTCTGGCAATTTGTTATGTTATTAATTATTATCACTTTAATTTTACTGTTTACATAACTATAATTTATTGAATGTATTTGCATATTGCAACTACCATTCAATGTATTTGTGGTCAAACAACTACTGTCCCAAAATTGAACATTCTAAATTGAACCATAGCCCGAGAAGTCAAGCCTGACAGAAAATTGGCCAAACTAAATAGCTATCAGCAGTTATCAGCTACAGAGAGCAGTGGAAACCAAGATCAAAGAGGTCATAAAAGTTCAGGGGGAATCAGTAACAACCAGCTCAAGGGTTGTGTATTAGAAACATATCAATCTGATCTGGCACCTTGACTGCATGAGTATGTGCACTTTACACCTCCCAACATGGCAACAGTGAAAGACGTTGGCCAGATGATCTGAACTCAGCTCATGACCTCATTAGCCATAGGCTATAAAACATTCTGGAAGGTCTGGTGTGAGGGAGGTTAGAAACACATACCTAGAAGCTAGTGCCGCATTGAACAGACTCGCAGGGAAATGGTGCACTAAGACTAATGGCAGAAGACTGTGAGGCAACCCAAAAAGACTTAGGAGAAGATCCTGACCTGAGAGACTCACCCTCAGCGAAGAGAATCAGCACTCTATTGGAGAAGAAAGAGATTCGAATGGCCCAGCTCAAATATGTGGATTGTTGCGAATAATAACCTTTCTCAAACAAGTAGAGCTAGATAGAGAGCAAATACAGTAGGGATTTGGAAAATGTTCACGCAGTATTTTAATAATGAATGTTTTGTTTATAAAATCGAGTTGAAACACAAAGTAAATTCTTCGGCCATCACCAACAAGAGTACTTGAGTAACGTGTGTTTAATACATAGATTGGTCAAAATGTCCAAAGCATGGAAAAAAATATTGAATAAAACATGCTTTTAATGGTAAGTAGCACAAACACATGATTTTCGAGAACAGGACCAATTTATCTTTGAAGACATAAAAAATGAGTATGGGTACTAAACATCCGTTGTGAGGAGCAGAATGGAAAGAAATATTCATTATAATACATCAAAATAATGGGAAATATTGCATATATGCAAAGATGCTGGGGAAATGTCTTTGAGCATAATGAATTATTATTAGATTATTATCTTAGAAATAGAGGGGAACTGCAGAGATACCAAATTTCCAGACAGTAAGAGTGCCCAAGTTATTTTTGTTGTTTTTATTGAAATCACTAAACTGAAGATTAATCACCAAACTATTCCTTATTACTCTTAACTGATGGAGTGAATTGTGCTTAAAATAAAATACACTAAACTGTGGAAAAGTTCAAAGAAAACAGAAAATGCTGGAGAAATTCAGCAAGTCTGTGTATCTGAAGAGAGAGAAACCAAGGTAATGTTTCAAATCTGATTTGACTCTTCTTGAAACTGTTAGTGGGAGGGAATGAAAAAAAGAACCTTTTAAGCACAACTTTTTCACACAGAGAGTAGTACATTCCTGGAATGTGTTGTCGGGGAAGTGGTGGAGGCTGGTACAATTACAGCATTTAAAAGGCATTGGATGGGTACATGAATAGGAGGGGTTTGAGTCATATGGGGCAAATGCTGGCAAATGGGACTAAATTAATTTAGGATGTTTGGCCATCATGTATGAGTTTGGGTCATAGAATCAAAGTCAGCAATGTCTGGGGCAGGAAGCTATATAGGAAACAGGGATTAGGAACCTCTGCAGGCCTGCCTATCTGCCTGCAGAGCCCAATCCTCATGAGTGGAATCCTGAGTCTTCCTCTCAGGGCAGTGACTCCCTTATCAACACCACTCCACTACCCTCAGTTCTCTTTCCACTTTCTCTGGACAGACGCAACAACCAACTATGTACCAATCACTTAACCTACCAAACAGCCCCAGATGTTAAGTGACCAATCCT
Source organism: Hemiscyllium ocellatum (assembly GCF_020745735.1). Taxonomy (NCBI): domain Eukaryota; kingdom Metazoa; phylum Chordata; class Chondrichthyes; order Orectolobiformes; family Hemiscylliidae; genus Hemiscyllium; species Hemiscyllium ocellatum. The sequence goes on along the minus strand of NC_083415.1, from coordinate 21,473,701 downwards.
TAACTGAAACCTGTAGATCTTCTCAACTAAATTAGCTCTACCCTCCTGGGTTAGGTACACACTATGTCTTCCATGTCGAGAATTCTTAGCATCCAAATTTTCTTGTGTAACTGAAGATACAATAGATTTCTGCATATTAATAAGACATTGTATACAGTTAGTAAGATCATTAACGAGCAATAAGCAGATGAATTGGAATCTTGCTGAGAGAATCTTGCCTTGATGCCCAGAATTTAGTTAAGACATGAAGAAAGTTGCACCTAATGTTGAGATAATCTTCACTGGACTTCTCATGTGGTTCTGCCACATTTCTCACTATAATCTATATTATTCAGACCCCTGCAAGATTCAACTCAAGGTTTGTGATTGTGACTGGAATCTTTGGGTCAACACTAGAAATTATTATTATAGAGTTAAAAGGATTTGCGAGTAATAGGTCCTGTTGATTTACTTTTGCTGTTCCATTTCAGTGAACATAAGCGTGAACTATGCCATGCATCTTAACTAACAAACCAAAGGAAAATACATGGTAATCTTATTAATCAGGTGTGAATCCAAATTAACAGACATCTAAGCTCCTTAAATCTCAATGTAATAGCCAAGAAAGATTTTTTTTTGGTATCCTGTTGTATAATAGGTTATTGTAAATGTTGTAACAGCCAAATGCTGTAACTTCTCCAGCAAGTAATTGTGGAGAATAAGGACATACCTTATGGAATTTGGAATTCTGTCATTTCCCACTTTACAGAAATGTTTGGAGTACCACTTATGACAAGAAAGAGGTCACACTAGGTACTCACTCATGGTTGTCTCAAATATTGAGACTTTATCATGTCCCACCCAAGGAATTTGAAAGCAAAACAAATTCAGGCAGACCAAAGTGATATAATCTACTAAGTCATTGTTTTGTCATAAAGTCATTGCCAAAGAGTTTAACAGCTTGGAAACATATACATGCAGGTCATCAAGCTCCTATCTACTCAAGTCCCATTTTCAAGCCCTTGACCTATTGCCTTATATGGTATGACATTTCAAGTGTTTATCTAAATATTTATTAAATGTTGTGAGAGTTCCAAACTCTACCACCCTTTCAGGCAGTAAATTCCAGATGCACCCCTCACTTTGAGTAAAAACAAATCCTCAAATCCCTTTTAAACCTTCTGTCTATTTCCTCACATTTATGTTCCAGTTATTGATCCCTCTACTAAGGTGAAACAAATTTCATATGTACTCTAAATATGTGCCACATAGTTTTGTACGTCTCACCCAGGTTCTCTCTCAGTCTTCGCTGCTCTAAGAGAAACAATCCCAGCCTATTTGGTTTCTCTTCACAGGTGCAAATCTCTAGTTTGGAAAGCATCCCGGTGAATTTCCTTTGTATCCTATCACATACTTCCTATAAGGTGGCAATCAGAATTGCACAGAGCTTTCCAGCTGTGGTCTTTCCAGTTTTATCCAGCTTCTTCATAGCCTCCCTGCTCTTGTAATCAGCGCCAAGATTAATAGAATGGTACCCATATTCCTTCTTATTCACCTAATATACCCATTCTGCTGGCTCCAGGGATCCATGTACTTGCAAACCAAGGTTCTTTGATCCTCTGGTAAAAAATGAGGTCTGCAGATGCTGGAGATCACAGTTGAAAATGTGTTGCTGGTTAAAGCACAGCAGGTCAGGCAGCATCCAAGGAATAGGAAATTCGACGTTTCGGGCATAAGCCCTTCATCAGGAAAGATTCCTGATGAAGGGCTTATGCCCAAAACGTCGAATTTCCTATTTCTTGGATGCTGCCTGACCTGCTGTGCTTTAACCAGCAACACATTTTCAACTTCTTTGATCCTCTGTAATTCCTAAGGTCCCGCTATTCATCGTGTACTCTCTTGGCATGTTAATCCTCCCAAAATGCTTCACCACACACCTTTCCAGATTAAATTCCATTTACCATTGTTCTACCTATCTGACTAGCCTGTCTACACAGTTCTGCACTGTAAAACAGCCCTCCTTGCTATTTAACACACACAAACTTTCATGTCTTCAGCAGACTTAATGATTATATTCTTACATTCATGTCTAGATCATTACTAAACAGTACAAACAGCTAGGGGCCTAACACCAACCCTCGAGATATGCAGAATTTGTTGTTCAACAACAAAAATAAATAAAAAGGAAAGATGCTCTTTAAAACAAAACTTGGAGTATGGCTAGATGCAAAGCTATACTTGTTCATAAACTCCAGTTTCCTGAGTAAATACTGAAACTGCTGCAGCTCTTGACATAAAGCCATAGAGTCAAAGAGATGTACAGCATGGAAACAGACCCTTCGGTCCAACCCATCCATGCCGACCAGATATCCCAACCCAATCTAGTCCTACCCGATAGAGTCATAGAGATGATGCTGCTTCCAAGCTTGTCTGAGCAAGGAATTCCAGGTTTTTGATTTACTGATGCTGATAATGATGGTTTTGCTGAAGAATATAATAATAGGCTTGGATATCATAAAGCTCATCATCATTGCTGTGTCCAGTGAGTGAAACAAATGTTAATTCTGAATAGATATGAACATTCTTCAACAGTGTCAAACACGCCTCATTTATGAGCATCTTGCGTCTGAAACAGAAGCCAGGGGAGAAAACGTAGAAGGTGGAAATGACACGCATTGATCTTAATTTGTATTGTATACCTCAAAACAGTGCTCCAGTATAACCAGTAATTCATTTTGAAATATTACTTTATTTTACCGCATTTGTTTTCTCTCTGGGAATGTTTTGGTTCATGCTGCCTCAGGAAACTTGGGCATATACATCAAACCTGACATTCCATTATAGTACCAAGGGAGTATTGCACTGTCAGAGGCGTCATCTTACAGATGAACTTTTAAACAGAGATTCTACCAATTCTCAGGTGGAGATCTGGTACACCATGGCATGGTTTCAAACAGCAGGGAGTTCCCTGTGCACAAGTCAATGCTTATCTATAAATAGATCATGAAAAACAGATTATCTGCTCAGTATTACACTCCTTATGTGGGGCATTACTGTGTGTGAATTAGCATTCAGGTTTCCTTAATTGCAACAAGTACTGCACTTCTAAAACTTTACTGGCTGTAGAGTACTCAGATATTCTGAAATCATGAAAACCACTTTAGATGCACGTGTTTCTTTTTGAAGAAATAAATGCGCTGTACACAATGTATTTGTCAGTGGCTCTAAATTGGCAGGAGTTCAATATAAAAAAAGCAAGAGATGGTATTTAAAGAACTCAACATAAAATGAAGGAAAAGATGATGTGCATGAGGCTACTTTGCAAATGCAATTTCCTGTTTAAACAGCTATGACACTTCATTGAAGGCTTCATTGAAAATCTATCAATCATATGATGAATTTCAGGGCAGAGCAATAGATACCAGTTTAAAAATGGTGGGATCTGAGAGCAGACTGGTAAAGGATTGCACTGAAAAACTTTCTTAATTGGTCCAGATATGTCATTTTATTGATCATTCTTTGTTTTCCACGGTGGTTTCCATGAACATCATAAACTAAGGTCTTGGTTTCCAGGTACTATCTTGTCACTCTTCATTCCTCTTCCAATAATGATGATATAAATGACTTAACAAGCAAGAATAAGTGAAAGAAAGATTTAGATTTATTTCACATGCTTTAGGATCTTGCTAATGCTCTGGAGAAGCAGACCTGTGAAGCAATCACATGACAAGGATAATTTTAACATGTTATTCCTGCAAAATCTGAAAATCTTGTGGGCAAATGTTAATTATTGAGATCAGACGATCATATGCAACACAGACAAAACCTTGATTGCATGGTGGTGTTGGAATTGCTATACATTCAAAGTCATATGACTATCTCTATCATGGGCACAATTATTATCTTCATCTATTTGGTATAAATGCACCAATCATATGACTAATAAATCAATAATGTATGCTCCTTTTTCGATGATAGAACAATAGTCCTAATTTCTATTCCCAGTGCAGACATGCAGATACTAAAAAAATGCTACCTGTGACCCTTAAAAATGGCTTCCTACACTGCCACAAAGGCCTGAAGGGTTGGCTGGACTGGGTGCCACACCAGGCCAACTGAAAAAAAGTAAGATGGCTGCCAATTCCTGCTATTCTGAGCTGGGTGGAAAGTCAGCATCAAGACATCAGTAGTGTATACAAAACCTCTAAAAGTATGAAATAAAATCTTCATCCCATCCTCACCCCTCATATCTCGCCAACTGCACTCCCCCCCAAACCTTACACACTATCCTGAGCGCATCAATGCTAACCTATGCACTCGAAAGATTTCTACCATCCATTACAGCCACTCACACACTACACACTCCAATTGACCTTCATATTCTCCATGTTACCATGCCCCCCTACCTAACTCACATGGTCCCTCATACCCCTTATTCCAACTTATTGACTCATTTTACCCACCATCGCTTCCCTCTGCACCCACTGTGCTGACTTACCTAGTGTCTACAAAGATCCCAACACATGAGAGCAAACAAGACTTCTGTCACTCAAAGACTGCTATCGCAGACTACACCCATTAACTGGGGTTCTGGATTATGAATCCGCAAAAAAAATTACCTTCAACTCTCCTTAAAACTCATGGGATTGCAACTACTACATCAAGTCTCAGTGTATAGAGATTGACAGCAATTTAACATATACTCTCTTTAAAGGCACATGCTCTTATATCCAGTGACAACATGACCAGTCTTAGCAACTCCCTTGTTTATGTGAAGAATTATGTTGCTGTTTCCAGTTTCTGGTCTTGTCACTGGTGAAAGTGATTCCTTTATCGGCTTCAGTGTATAATGGAGCTATGACCACTTTAATACATCTGTCGGTAACATGCTGACACATCTAATTGTGCTCATTGATACATCGTGCATGAAAGTTGGGGCTGCACTATCTTTGATGTCACAGGTATTCGACAGACCATCATGAGTGAGATGGTTTCATATTATGTATTCCTCCCTTATCATCAAAACAAGGTATATCTATACCACCACTGCCAAGTAGCTACAATTCTATTGCATAATCTGATATGTCACTGAACATCATGAGCACCAATTTCCAGCTTGTTGTTAAGCCTCCTAATTCATGAAAAACTGAAAGCATAGCCAACAATTACCAATATAGGATTTTCTTGCCAGTTTACTACAGCCAAAATGTTTGTTCTTCCTCACAGCAGTATGTTTCTTAGCATTAAATCATGTTTTTGTTTTAAAGTTACCCTTTTCAAAGTAGTGTTTACAGATGTATGCTTCAAATTCAGTCAATGCCTGTAAATAAAAGCTCATGTTTGAAATTGTTCAATTGCTTACCTGTTTGAGATTCTCCTCCATACCACCCCCTCCCCCCACCATGTCATCCCAGCTATTTCCAGTTGCATTTTGCATCTAAAAGTTGACATGAAATGGCAGGAAACAAAGCTGGCAACGGACACCTTCAGCACTGGGAATCAGTCAGTTGCTAGTAAACCCCCTAGAGCCTTATCATCCCCTTTTACTTTACACTACTCTGATAACCCACTTCTACCTACAACTCCTAACTGACCCCCTACCCCAGGTGGAGACCAGCCACATTGAGCTTTGGCTGCAATTATCCTCTCTGCCCACAAAATTTGGCATTACATGTTAATAATAAACACCCTGCTCCTTCATGTGCCCCTGTGGAGGACACAGTGGTGTCTCTCTTTCCATGGCTTGTCCTGCCCTCCCAACCCATATATGGTAAGCTTCTTCTGATTCATCAATGTCCTTGTTCCCACCTCAGCACATGCCTTTGTATTTTATTCTATTCCCCCTACCCCACTCCAAACACATACCCACAGCGACTCCCCACACTTTCTGGCACTGATTCCCTCTACTGTCGCCACATTCTCCCAGTCCCCCACCCCCACACCATATTTAACAATCAATGCATGGACATGCAGAACTGCATTCACCACAGAACTCTGATCATGGTAAATGAGCAGACCCTAGATATGACTGACTAGATCCCTAACCACTGTACTTGCAGCTCATCAACTGACAGAATGCAATTCCCCTGACTGCTTCTGTTGGCCCTACAGGACATTGTCCACTCCCATATTCATGATTGACAATACCAGGACCCCCTGACTGACAGCAGTCCCTCTGTGACTGCACTGAAGATGAGCCCCCAGCAATTTTCAACATAGCCAATTGGGTGATTAAACGTACCGTGCAGTTGCTGTGCTGACAGCTGGCACATGCTGTGGGTGTTAGATTGATGCCTTGGCAAGCTGTACAGCACAATGTCCCTCCCACTGGACAAATCTCTACTGACAAGCTTGAAAAGCAGCCTGCCTGTGTGTGTCAGCATAAAACAGCTCTTCAGTATGACATGACTGTTAACCTTTAGGCTCTTGCTGAAGTGCCAACATGTTAACGACATGGCAGCAAGGTAAGGTATGGATGCTGCGAGCATACAGGTTGATGCTAAGTGAGTGAGCACCAAGACAACAAGCAACAGCTTGAGGTGCAACCTGGTCCAGTCCATGAGCTGGAGATTTGTCCCTGTATGTAATAAGTTCTTTCAATGCTAGCTACAGCATATAACTTTTTGCCTGGTTCCTGACATCTCTGAGGGTGACTGCAGTTGATGAACAGGGAGTTCATGATGGTTCTGGGTTACATAAAGTGAAGCAGTACCGAGAAACTTTATTTTTATCATGCACCTCAAGTTGGAGTCTGGAACATCTTGATGGGGATAGAACCTCTATCCAAAAAGTTTGGAATGCTACAATGAGTTAAGAAGAACAGAACTAGATGAGAGAACTCAACCATCTCACAAGCAGAGAAATCTCCTATTTTTCAGCTCACTTTCACACTTTGTCTTAAAAACAAATTCTGCCAAGTAGCTCTGAAAGGCCACTCTATTTTCTTGGTTCAGTATTTATTGTAAAGTACCCCATTTATCTATTTGTAACATTTTACAGCTGCTGGGCAGGTGAGAAATGCAGTTTGGCTGCAGCATTTCATTGTACAAATTCATGTAGTGTCAAAAGCCCTTGAATACAAATGCAAGAAAGCAAATCCTTGCAAGGCCCACCTGAAGATTACCTGCCAACTCTTTGATGAAGTAATGGTTTTCCACAACTGGACTTGCCTGAGGCTATCTGGAATGGCTATGTCACCTTCAAATTATGGGATGTGGTCGCATTAATAGCTGTGGTGAGAAGCAAGTGTGCAACAATATTTAGTATAACTTCCCAACAGCATCCAAGGAAATGCAATGCATCACCTTCTGGAAAAGTCAAGGTTGAACTCCTAAGATATTAAAACACTGAGAAGTATCCAGCTTATGAGAGTTATCGAAGGTTCCACGTTTTCTAGGCTGAAAAAGATTCAGGCCATAGAAAAAGGTTCATGCCAAAAGACCCAGAAAGAAATTGTAAAATGTTCTCAGTGAGCAATGAATGAAAATTAAAAGAAATCAATTCATATAAAATTGTTACAGGAGTAATATCTCTCTTTGTCTGGAAATATCTTAGTTTTGGGAAACATACCCAAACTGTGTTTTGCTGTTTATATTGATATCTTTTGAAACTCTCCATCTTTTTGTGATTTTATTTTGTGTAACAAACTTGTGTTATTTTGTTAAAGAGTATTTGCAGTCTTGTGTGTATATCTGATCAATGACAAACCATATTGGTAACAAACTCAGTAATTAACCATGATCTATCAAACTAGTTTCATTCTAGAATTGCTCAGGATTACCAGTAGCTGGTAAAACATTCTGGCCCAGAACATTTTTTTTAACAAAACGACAGCCCTTCACCCAAAATGGTATTTATGTTTAAGATCAATTTAAATTTTTTTTCAATTAAACCCTGGGCTCCAAAAGCAGTGTTGTGTGAAGTGGACAGAATATAAATTTGGTGTTCCAGATTCATTGTCATGCTTGTGTTGTAGGATCAAATATTTGCAGCTTTCCTGGCTGCCTCTCAGCTACACAGAACCCAAGCTACATTCCCCTATTTTAACAGAATGCCGCTTGCCTGGTCCTCTTACAGAGAAGTTACACTGAATCACAATGTTTCTAGCATTTAAGCCATGGAAGATGGAAGACCTAATCAGGCAAAGAGTTTCAAGATCACAGGGCTGGAGGCATTAGTATAGGAGATCCTAGAAAGAGTTATGCAATGGTTCTGCAGGAATTCTTGAAATCCTCAATGAGAAAGGAGTGGGAACTGGTGACCAGGATGTCAAATTCCAGGCCTGACCAAGGACCAGGTAGCAGTGCCACAAGTTGCTGAATGACCCCACTTAGGCTTGTCAACAACAGTCAATATGTCTTTTGACGACATTTTCTTATCCATCACACCACCAAACTCTCCCACTGCTCAAAGCCTCACATTCATCCCTTGGCACGAAGCACTTAATTTTCACTTAGCATCCAGATATGCCCCCTCACTCTCACACACCCAGCAATTCAAACAGCTCAACACACACCTCATATTATCTCCACATTACCTCCTGTTATTTGTCTGTTACAGGGCACATTACCCAAATTCGCTGATGTTCTGCCCTCTCATTCTTGCAGGACATGCTGATACATAGTAGAAAGGGTCAGTGCAGAGCCAGCTGCCATCAAACTTTTATTTCCTGAGCTCTGCAGAGAAGTTGGCTGTCAATGGCAGGGATGGCAGTGAAGGAGCCTGCAGACACTGCTGAGAAACAGGGGGTGATGTTTTTTTCCTGCTTTATGCTTCTTCCTAAAAGCTAACTCACCTGTACCCTGCTATCTGGAATGATGGTCAGGTTGCTCATGGTGTGAACACAGATCTCTTGCTTTTGTCTCACTGCTTCCTTCATACAAATCTTTCCCTTATAATTTTCTGCTTCAAGATAGCCAAAACTCCAGGATCAACCTGTCCAGCTTTACCAGCACAAGGAGGAAGAGAGAGACCAGCAGCACAGTGCCGATAATAGAGCCCTGTAGGTTGATCTGATACTTGCAACCATCAGACAGTGACATGTAGGAAATTTGGAAGCTAGCTCAGAGCTGGAATTTTCTCAGAGTGAGCCATGTGGGTAATTCAGCTGTAGTCAAGCCAGGTATAAAGAATGATTTTGCCTGGACTCTCAAAGAAAGGAAAAGTCAAATACTTTTTGCTGTGGGGAACTCAGATGAGGATCTTGATTGGGTGGTGGACAGGAGAATTCTGATGATCAGATACACTGAGATGCTGGTTACATTGGCGGGCCTGTAAGACAATCTCCTGCTATTGTCAAGGAGCATAAAGGTGTTTGGTTCCAAGGTGGCAAAGGGCAACATAAACATTTTGCAGCCTCATCATATTTAAGGCACTATCACGATTGCCACCATAAACATTATAGCCTTTCCATGGATTGGTTATCTAATCCTCTCCCCTTCCAGACAGGTGCAGCAACTCATACATCATAGAATTTTTGAGTTTTTACGCATATAAAAAGGTCCACACGAGTGAACAAACATCATTTTTCAGCACTTGGCTTGTAGCCTTGTATGCTATGGCATTTCAGGTGTTTATCAAAATAGTTCACAAATGCCTTGCAAGTTCCAGCTTCTACCACCCTTTAAGTCTGTGAGTTCCAGATAGGCATCAGCCTTTAGAAAAAAGACACTTTCCTTAACTTTAATTGAAAAGTTTCTGCCTCTCTACCTTGTCTATGCCTTTGAGTACTTTGTATATCTCAATTAGATTCCCCCTTAGCCTTCTCTGGTCCATGGAAAACATTTCAGCCTGTTTAGTCTCTCTTCATAGCTGAATTACTCCAACCCAGGCAACACTCTGATGAATCCTCCCTGCACTCTCAGTCGTGCAGTTACATCCTTCCTATAGTGTTGTGACCAGAACTACACATTGTATTCCAACTGCAGCTTAACTCACATTATATGCAGCTTCATCATAATCTCCGTGTTCTTATATTTACTACTTTGACTAAAAAAGGCAATGTTCCATATTGCGTCTTAACTATCCTGTCCTGTCCTGTTGCCTTCAAGGATCTATGGAAATGGACATGAACATGCTTTGATCCTCTGTACTTCCTCCTAACCTACCATTCAACATGTAATCCCTTGCTTTTTAAGTCGTCCCAAAAAAAAATCACCTCGCAATTATCTCTGTCCAGTCCAGGAATTCATTGTAACTCCTTCAGAAATGATCCTGAGTACTACCAAGAATTTTGAAATAGAAGAGCTTTGCAAAAATAACCTTACCTGGAGGTTGGTTGCCTGGTCCTTTAAATAATGTGAAACAGTTTCTTCTTTGCAGCTCAACATGTGGTCTTTGTAGACCAATGCATAAAGTAATTGTTTGAACCTGTGTGGTCTAACATAAGCATGTAGGCACCAGTGGTAGGGCTATAGTGTTGTCAGAATATTGTTTATCCTAAGATTTCTAGTTGGGGATACCAAGGTAGTGCCTTTCGCAAGAGGAAGCAACTTCTGGGTCTCCCGTGCACCACGGAGATGAAATCTGTGCTTTTTGTGTACTTTATTTCCATTGTGTAAAATTCTGGAAAAATATTCCCTGAACTGGAACCTCTTTAGTAAGGTAGACAACCTAGCTCTCAATGCCAGCAAAACCAAGGAATTCATTATTGACTTTCAACAGATTAACACATTAACAGCATAGACGTAGAATGAGTGGAGAGTATCAAGGTCCTGGGAGTGGTCATCAACAACAAGCTTTATTGGACTCTTCATGTGGATGTACTGGTTACAAAGGCCCAACAATATCTCTTCTTCCTCAGGTAGCTGAGAAAATCTATCTTGACGGCGAACACCGTTGCCAACCTTTATAGGTGCACCACTGAGAGTATTCTGTCTGGATGAATCACTACCTGGTATGGCAACTGTACCATTCAAGATCAGAGACGGTTACAGAGAGTGGTGGACTCGTCCCGGACTGTCACAAAGGCCAACTCCCAACTATAGAATCCATCTACCAGGCCCGCTGTCAAGGAAAGGCTGCCAGTATTCTCAAAGATCCATCCCATCTTGGCAATGCTTTTCTACAACTTCTACCATCAGGACAAAGCACAGAAACCTGAACACACTCAGCAGCTGGTTTTAAAATACTTTCTACCCTACTGTTGTTCGAATATTGAATGGACTCACAGACTCTTAGCATTCACCGGTACCCGTGTTTTTGTTTAGCCGCTGTTTACCTACTAAAGATTTATTTAACTCTGTGATCTGCCTGTATTGCTCACAAGACAAAGCTTTTCACTGTACCTCGGTACATGTGACAATAAATTCAATTCAATTCAATTCAATTCAACTCAAGATCTGAGCAATCTCTGAGAAAGATGACGACTGACTTGTGTGAAACTCGAGAATTGGATTAGCTTTAAGTTCTTCACTTTTGAACTGTTGAGTGTCTTCCATTAGTTTCCAATTTAATGAGAAAGATATTATGTTTTCAAGTTCAATCATTTCTTCAAAGGACATGGGTTGATAAAAACTTCCTGCAAGAACAAATAAAAACAGATCAATGCAGTTTGTATTGATAGTGACAATTTTCACCACCTTCCCTAGAAGACAAACTTTGATTTCAGCAGTTTCATATCAGTCATAAAAAGAATGTTTTTGAGTTTCATTTAAAATTGAACTATTAACAGCCCAGAGAAATCAATGTGTCACAGTGAAGACATTATATAGTATATCAGGAAAAACAGGCAGGCACATTAACTATCACTGTGCAAATACCAGATTAATGGTTTACTGTGGCTTTCAGACTGGAAGCGAAGATGTTAGAAGTATGAATCACCTTCTGACAGCTGACCTAATAGAGCCATTTGTTGCAGTAGAGTAAATGGAGATTTCAGAGAGACACCTATTAGGCAGTAAATCATCTTTTCTTTCCAAGCTTGCACTCCGGATTTCCAAAAAAAGATTTCATCAAAATGTGATTATCCAGCTTTTACCCCACAATGTGGTTACTCTAAATCAAAGGGCCTGCCAGTCTGCTTTGATTTGCAAAGGGAAAGTAAAGACAGGAGCAGATAAGTGATCATTGAATGCAAATTGAACAGCAAAAAAATGCTTTGAATTCCAGTTCCCAGTACTTTCCTTCTTAAAGGAACCCTTTTCATTTGCTTCTTTTGTTCAATGGAAGTTCTCATTAGTATGCATTGCCGTAGCAACAACCAATTAAAAAGCTTTTTTTAAAAGAAATACGGCTTAATCATTCTGTATGTGCAATGCATTATGCAAATAGCAATTTTCAACAACATTTAGTAGAATTTAATGGTTTGATCTATCAACCCCAGGAAACCTGTGTAGAACATGCCCATTATTATCAAATCTTTACATTGGTCAATAATCCATGGTCAGGAAATAAAGTATTTTGTTCTTTTCAAAGTTATGTCTATCAGTTTATCTCCTTGTTTCTTTCACCTCAGTGAAAATATCTGCAATATTTAATTGAAGATATGAAGAAAACAGGGAGAGGTGGATTTCCAAAAGGAATGCTTAGGTTAAATATCACTGGACCTCCTGTTGCTGACAACTGTCTCATAATTATTTTCTGTGAGGTTTTCTCCAAATGTGCCAGCTTGGCTGTAGGGCTGGCAGTCTTTCAGGTTTGTCAACCTGAATCCAGAGACCTAGGTAATGTTCTGGGAACCTGAGTTGGAATTCCACCCGTGGTAGATGGTGGAATTTGAATTCAGTAAAAAAATTGGGTGAAATGTCTAATGATGATATTGAAGCCATTGACAACTACTGGAAAATAAATCATCTGGTTCACTAATATCTATTCGGGTAAGAAGTTGCTGCCCTTACCTGATCTGGCCTACATGTGACTTCAGACACACAGCAATGTGTTTGACTCTTAAACTGCCTTCTGGGCAATTAGGAGCGAAGAATAAATGCTGGTCTAGCCAGTGATACCTATGTCTTGTGAACGAATAAAGAAAAAAAACAGAAGTTCCCTAGATACAGATCTAGGACACACTGACTAACCGACTAAGTTGTTGATTTTTCTGTCTGGCTGTCGATTTGTTTTTACCTTTTTAAGGCATTGAACTGCTGACACTAATTTTTTGACTGCAAGGATTATAAAACTTCATTTAAAATGCACTCCGTCAAGCTTATGAAACAACATAAAAATAATGAAAATGTATCTCCTTCCTTAACAAGCGAAATGCTAAACATAAATTTCACTTAAAGTTATACATTGTTCCCAACAGAAGTCTCAGTCATATGCATTCAGTCTTGTGTAGGCACATACTTACAGTCGTAAGGATGATGCCTCTCCAAGTTTAATAGCTCATGAGAAGCTTCAGTCACATGTAGTCTGCCTTTTTGCTGCTGCAATGTCAAGAGGTGAAACCTCACTGGGACAACATGCCTGCCCAAGCAAGGCAGCCTTACTGGTTGACACTAGCAAACCTGACCGGGTGAGGCAAAAAGGGGACTCAATTCAAAAGGCCATCTTTTGTAGTTGTATCTTTGTGGTCATTCACAGATTTTCATATTTTTCACATTTCACTGTTTCCAGCTTGTGGCATTCCAGCAATTTCTCCTCCTAGTTTTTCTAAGACAACTCTTCCAGAGTCTTTGGAGTGTCAAGGAATTTCTTGAACTAGAGACTGCCCTCCTAGTTTTGCATGGTAGTGGAAATAAAGCAGCACAATATTCTTTTTTGGCCGCACTAGCTGTGGCCTCTTATCATTTTTCTCTTTTTCATTCTATCCAAAATCTCAGCAATGGAAAGTCTGTCCACAGTCAACTCAGTTTCTTCTGCCTTTGGTTTCAGGTGTGAACAATTGCAAATTGCTTCTAGAAAATCTCAATCTGAGCTCAGCTATCCCCATGGTGACCAAGCCATCCAGGCTTATTGTTGGGCAGAAGATGAAATCAATCACACTTCACCTTGAATAAGTGAGACAGTTCCAAAACATAATGATAAAAACTTGCGTTCATATCCAGCAACACAAAAGACAAGTCAAAACATCTGCTTGATAAAAGGCAAGAAATCAAGTTAATTTTCATCTTTCACCAATGTTTTATCACATTACTCTACAACTATATGCTAAACTGCTTTTCATTCCCTTAGAAATATAGGCACTACAGATATATTGGAAAGCAATTACAAATTGTGTCACAAATAGTAACTGAGACAAATGATCTATTCATCCAGAATATTTCAGGAGATGTCCTGCCTATTGTCCTTTCTGTGCTGCTGGGGACCTTTTATATTGGTATAGCAAACAGGAGAAATACTGGTTTAATGTGTAATTTAATTTCTCTGCCCCATCTCCCTCACTTCCTCCACTTTCTCAAAGTTGTCCCATTTATCCAGTACTGGACGAATAGACATTTCTTCTGACAAAACATTGGAAAATCTAAGAGCTGTTCTTCAACAACAAACTCAGTTCCTGAGCCACTAACCTTTATTCTTCTCCCTGGAAACTGTCTGAGGCCCACCCAGCCTGCTCACAACTCAGTGTGATAATTGATGCCAAAATGATCTTTCATCCACACATCTGTACCAAGACTAAGATTGCCTAGTAACATCTCAGTAGTATCAGCTGCTTCAGCCCATCAACTGATGAGATCGACATCAATGCTTTTGTTACCTCCAAGCTTGGCTATTGTGGTACATCTCTGATGCACTCCCAATATCAAATCTCCATAAATTTGAGGTAATCCAAACTCTGCTGCCTATAACTGAAATTACGCTAAGTTCTGTTCACCCATCATTACATGCTTTCTGACCAGTAATGGTTCCAGTTGAAACAATGCCTCAATTTTAAAATTTTCATGATTATTTTCAAATATTATAATGGCTTCATATTTTCCTACCTCTGTAACTGTCTCATCCTCCTGAGATAACTGCACCCCTAAATTCCTGCTTTGTTAACATTCCTGATTTTAATTGCTGCAACATTAGTAGCTAGCTTTCAGCTGATTACACCCAAAATGCTGAAATTCCCTTTGTAAATTTTTCCATCTTGTTACTCTGCTTTTTTTATGAAAACTATACACAAGATATGTAACACTAACATGGATTAGAAGTATTGCCATATCTTATTATGCTTGAGGGCAGACAGTGAGCCACGTATTAAATAAAACAGAGTGATATTCTAGGCCATTTGAGACACCTGGTAAGCAGTAACCACATTGCTGTGGACCTGAACTCATAAATTGACCAGATTTGGGAGAGGCGGTAGATTTCTTTCCCTGAAAGGTAGAAATGAGCGCCATGCTTTTTAACTGACAATTAGTTTCCTTGTCACCGTTACTGATACAAGGACTTGAACCTTGTATTGGTTTTGGCTAAGTCCAAGTTTCGTCAGGATTTTTCGAGGGATTTGCAAAGCAAGGCTTAGCAGTTTTCATCACTGTATACTGGAGGAGAAAGTGAGGACTGCAGATGCTGAGATCAAAGTCGAAGAGGGTGGTGTTGGAAAATTACAGCCAGTCAGACAACATTTGAGGAGGAGGAGAGTCAATGTGTTGGTCATAAGCTGTGCAGGAGACCTTGTGTTCAAAACATCTACTGCACCTCAGATGCTGCCTGATCTCACTGTTTCTTGCCAAATTTTCCTCATTAACTACCTACTCCACCCCATGTCATCCATCAGGTCTGATTCCAGCTCCATTTAACAACATACTTCTCTGAGAATAACTTGCCATTCAGTAGATACCCTAGCATCCCTTGCACCCATGCCCTCTTCAAAAGGTCATTGTGCACTCAGATAGGCATTGTCAATTCAGAGCTGCCCTGCATATTTACCTCAGACATGGCAGAGACAGGGTTGTCAACACCTTAATTTGTGGGCAAAATAGCGTGCCACAGAGGCAAAATTTCTTCTTCCCCAGGACCAACAGTCAAGCTATGCGTTCAAAGTTTGTGCGAAGATTTGTAGCTCGGGTGCTCGTTGTTGTGGTTCTGCTGGTCATCTAGAATGACGGTCATCCTAGATAAATCAGATTACATCCAAAAAACACAACAACTGCTCGCAGATACCAACACCTACCAAATGAAGGAATTTGACCCCACAATACAACTCACCAATAGAATAAATAACACACTAAGGAATCTACAAAAAAACGGACAGATAACCAAAGCTGAGCTACAAAGAATGAAACCGGAAAGCAACAACACCCCCAGATTCTACGGACTACCTAAAGTACACAAACCAGACATCCCACTCAGACCCATAGTATCACTACCAGGGACACCATCATACAAACTGGCAAAGAACTACAACAGAAACTGAAACACCTGGTCAGTGGATCCAAACACTCCACACAATCAACACAGGAATTCTTGAACATCATCAGAAATATACACATAGACAAAGAAGAAACCATGATCTCATTTGACGTGACGGCACTGTTCACTTCGATTGACAAAACCCTAGCCAGAGAAACAATAGCCAACCTACTGGACATACAGAACAGAAAACAGGATGCGGAACCTATCAACAAAGACGGCATACTTAAACTACTGGACTTGTGCCTCACTACACACTTTACATTCAACAACCAGATATACGAACAAATCAACGGAACACCTATGGGATCACCAATCTCGGGACTCATAGCAGAGGCAGTTATGCAAAGGTTAGCACAAACAGTCCTACCACAAATTCAACCCAAACTCTGGGTCAGATATGTCGATGACACATTTGTAATCATCAAAAACACGGAAATAGAAAAAACACACCGGATCATCAACGCCACACTCACAGGAATCTGATTCACGAGAGAAGAAGAAAAGGACAGCCAACTCCCATTCCTAGACGTGATAGTACAGAGAACACCGAACGGAGAATTCACCACAAGGATATACAGGAAAGCAACACACACAGACCAAGTCCCAAACTATGAAAGTAACCACCCCAACACACACAAACGAAGCTGCATCAGGACACTATTCAAAAGGGCCACAACACACGGCAGTACACCAGAACTGCAAAAAGAAGAAGAGGAACACCTATACAAGGTATTCGCCAAAAACGGATACCCGCGTAATTTCATCAACAGATGCCTAAGAGAAAGACCACGGAACGAGGACATGCCACAACCAAAAGGACTAGCCACACTACCATACATCAGGAGCATTTCAGAACTGACAGCCAGACTACTGTGACCCTTAGGACTCATAACGGCACACAAACCAACAGCCACGCTCAGACAACAACTTACTAGAACGAAGGTCCCGATACCCAACATGAGCAAAACTAATGTAGTATACAAAATACCATGCAAGGACTGCACAAAACACCATATAGGACAAACAGGAAGACAGCTAACAATCCGCATACATGAACATCAACTAGCCATGAAACGACACGACCAGCTATCCCTAGTAGCCACACACGCAGACAACAAGCAACATGAATTCGACTGGGACAACACTATTATCATAGGGCAAGCCAGACAGAGAACAGCCAGGGAATTCCTAGAGGCATGGCATTCATCCACAAACTCCATAAACAAACACATCGACCTGGACCCAATATACCAACCACTACAGCGGACAGCTGAAACTGACAACCGGAAGCGGCAAGGACAGACCACTATAAATACCGGAAGAAACATCAAAGAATCGCTTCGCAGGAGGCTCCAAAGCACTGATGATGTCGCCTAGCCAGGGGACGAAACGTTTGCAACAAAAACTTCCAGCTCGGCGAACAGAACCACAACAGTCAAGCTATGACACCAGGCAATGCCAGACTGTTCCAAAGTTGCCACCAGATTTAAAGCAGATTCAGTCATGTGGAGAAATATCAGCATTGCAGGAAAACAATCAATAACCTTCTCCATTCCACCAGCAGTCTCTCCAATATCAGCAAAATATCAGCAAAATGAAAGAGCTGGTCATTGACTTATAGTAGAGACTATCAAGTTCCTGGGAACAATACTCACCAACAATCTGTCAATCAATCATACACTTTGGCACTACAATCAAGAAAACACCGTAACACATCTACGAAATTTGGTATGTCCATAAAGACTCTTAGAAATTGTTACAGATGCACCATAGAAAGCATCCTACCTGCATGCATCACAGCTTGTTATGTCAACTGGTCTTTCCAAGTCCAAAATAAATTTGCGAGTCATGAACACAGCCCAGTCCATCAGGCCAATCAGCGTCCCATCCAATGACTTCATCTATACTTCCCACTGCACCAGGAAAGCAGGAGAAAGTGAGGACTGCAGATGCTGGAGATCAGAGCTGAAAAATGTGTTGCTGGAAAAGCGCAGCAGGTCAGACAGCATCAAAAGAACAGGAGAATTGAACAGGAGAATGAGGCTCATTCCTGAAGAAGGGCCTATGCCTGAAACGTCAATTCTCCTGTTCCTTCGATGCTGCCTGACCTGCTGCGCTTTTCCAGCAACACATGTTTAAGCATCAGGAAAGATCCCTCCCACCCCAGTTATACTCTCTTCCACACTCTTCTGTCAGGCAGAAGATAGACAAGTTTGTATGCATATACAAACAGAATCAAAAAAAGTTTCTTCCCTGCTGTTATCAGCCTTTCGAATGAATCTCTTTAATGTTAATATTGATCTCTCTCTCTGCACCTTCTCAGCAACAGTAATATTGTATCCTGCAATCTGTTCTGTTACCCTGATGCACATGTATAGTACAATCTGCCAATAAAGCATGTAAGGCTGAAACCAAAACAACGTTAAGTGCCTTCTCTTTGATACATAACATACACTTTACCCACCACCATACCACCATTCACCACTGCCACCAGCACCTTCCCTTGCTCGCTGTCAGTCAATCCAACCCCAGACACCACAAACCCTGCATGCCCTTCACACTGCCTACTCCCACTTGCACCAAAAGTAACATCAGTGTCACTCACTTTTACCTCCCTTAATAACTGCATCACACTCCTTGGACAAGTTAACAGCCCCAGTCAGGGCACTACTATTCTATGATGTCCACCCAGCTGACCTCGTTACAATCACCAGAATAACCATCACCTTAAAATATACCTCATTGAACAAGTTTTTGGTTATTTGCCAGACTAGCACTCTATGCTGTTAGTAATGTGAAATTTTGTCCGACAACTGAATTTGTGAAACATTTTGGGATGTTTCCCATATTCTTTAGTCACTATCTAAATATAAGTTCTTGTTTTTTTTATATATAAAGATCACCTCCAATTTCCCTCCATGTTGTCTTGAAGTACAAGCCTAAATGATGCACTCAAGCCCTGGTGCAATGCTTTATAAGAATAATTTATATTTTTCAATATAATTGTTAATGTTTGCCCTTTGTTTTCCAATATCAGTTGCTTACATTTGCCATTTCATTAATTTGTAATTATTATGTATGGATCCAACTTTTCTCCTGCTAATGTGAAAATCTATTCAAATAGTAAATGTGAGCTGATGAAAGGTTGCATTTCAGAGGTTACCTGCGGTTTATTTTATCAGCATTTACTGTTTGTTTTGATGTTTAGATGTTTACCTCTAAATATATAACTGGTGTGCAGATAAGCATTGTATAATTTAGTGTGCTATGTGACAGCATTGCAACTAGAATTTCTTCTTATCCAAGTTATTGCTGAAAATCCATAATTTTTAAGAATTTTTCACTGATAATCTCATCTATGGAATGGAAATAGCTGGTTTTTTTGTACATACTTACAGAAGTAAATACTTGCCTCTACTTTCAAGTTGGATATATAATTTATTCCTTTGATTTCTTTGAGTGCAGTTGAAAATGACTACTTTAAGACAAAATAATCTAGGAGAAACAGGACAGCTATTCAGCATTAAACCTTCAGCATGTCAGTGGGGCCTAATGTCTGTTTCAGGTATGGCTACCTTTAGTTGTCTTTAGCCAACATGATAAATTGCACACACTTTCATTGTTAAATACTATACCACCCCACCCCACTACAACACTAGTTCAATTTTGGGGCCTTGGATGTACAGCAAAAAAGGGTACTGCACAATGCATTTTCTAGGAAAAAATGTTTTCATGCACTCAACCTGATTTTCACAAGTATTGCCAAATGCCAAATTTCTGCTTTAACATCCTGACTTAATTTTTATTAGCAAACAAGTCTTCAGACCAAACTAAGCCGAGAAGGAATATTAAGGATTCGGTGTATGAGTCAGACTTGAGTCTAATCATTATGGCAGTGGAAGTAATCAGCAAACATGGCAAGTGACTATTAAACTAAATATGCACCCTATTTTTAAGTGGTACGATAAAGTGCTTTTTAGTTCCTCAAAGTAATAATCCATTATATGAATAGAAAAATAAGAGGTTGCCAACAACTTCCTTGTTTTATTTAAAGCAAATAGCCACTTATCTCTTTCCAAATATGAAAAGAAATTATAAGAAGAACCAAATAAAAGATCCCATTCTTTAACTGAGTATGCATAACTGAACAAAATAAAACAACTGACTCTCTTCCTACTCCTTCACCTTTTCACCGTATATCCTTTTGTTGGTGTTTTGGGAAAGAATCAATAATGACTTTTGTTGTTCATCCATTTCCATTATCCCTAACTGGAAACAACAGGAGTATTGGTGTCAGGTGCGGGCAGTACCACGCTTGCTATGATTGACTATCAATTTTAATTTCCTTTATATAGTAAGGGATGAGAGAAGTGCTAATGGAAATCATGTGTCTCTCTGCAAGAAGAATTTAGCAAGCTCCATTATCTATACACCTACAAAATGTTTCTCTTCAGGTGCTTTTCAATTTTTTACTTTGAGAGTCATGATTGAAACTGGTTTTGCAACCATCTCAGGCAGTAAATTCTGCATCCAAACAACTTTATGCCTAAGAGTGTTTTTTTCTTTATTTTGGCCTTTGGTTCTTTTGCCAATTGCTTTATATGTCCTCTGCCACTGGGGTGGTTTCGCTCTGTTTGCTTGATCTCAACTCATCATGAAAGAGAATAACCCCAGTTACTCCAATCTATCCTCTCAACTGAAGCCCCACAAATCCAGACCACTTTTGTAAACCTTTTCTGTTGTGCCTTCATATTTTCCAGAAGGCTGCTGTCCAAAGTATTCCATTGTAGCCAAAACAGTGTTTATCAATGTTCAACTTCCTTGTTTGTGTGGTAATCCCTCTATATTGATATGAAGGAATTAGATTTCAATGCATGAAGAACTGACTGTTTTTCAGGCATTTATTTGCCCATTGTAAAAGAAAATTGAGAAGAATAAATGTATATATTATCGTATTTAATAAATCATAACATCACGGAAATCTAGAATGGTTATGGTATGTAAGGAGGCCATTCAGTCTCTCTTACTCATACTGCTCCCTCCAAGGCCAACTCAGTGAATTTCACTGCCCAGCCTTTCAGTTGTAGACTTGAACTATTTCATTTCAGATTCTTATTCATGATTAAATCTGTCTCTACCACACTCACAGGCAATACATTCCAGATTATATTGTTTGGTTTGATTTGATTTGATTTATTGTAGTCATGTGTACCTAAATACAGTGAAAAGCATTGTTTTGCAAGCAGTACAAGTAGATCATATTAAGCAAGGACAAAGTTTGTGAGGAGATTTGTAGCTTGGGTGCTCATTGCAAGGACATTTAGATCATAGGGCGCTTAGACAGAGTGACACATATAAGTCACACACGAGATTGGCAAAGCAAGATCAACATTAAAAGATCAGCATTATTTGAAGTTAGATAGTCCATTCAGCAATGTAACAGACCCCAACAAACCACCCTCCCATCCTGGCACCCTCCCCTGCCACCGCAGGAATTGCAAAACCTGCATCCACACCTCCTCCCTCACCTCCATCCAAGGCCCCAAAGGAGCCTTCCACATCCATCAAAGTTTCACCTGCACATCCACCAATGCCATTTATTGTATCCATTGCTCCGGATGCAGTCTCCTTTACATTGGGGAGACTGGACGTCTCCTCGCAGAGCACTTCAGGGAACATCTCCGGAACACCCGCACCAATCAACCCCACCGCCCCCCGGTCCAACATTTCAACTGCCCCTCCCACTCTGTCGAGGATATGCAGGTCCTGGGCCTCCTCCACCACCGCTCCCTCACCACCCGATGCCTGGAGGAAGAATGCCTCATCTTCCGTCTCGGAAAATTTCAACCCCAGGGGATCAATGTGGACTTCACCAGTTTCCTTATTTCCCCTCCCCCCACCTTACCCCAGCTCAGCACCATCCTCACGATCTGTCCTACCTGCCAATCTCCCTTCCCACCTATCCACTCCACCCTCCTCTCTGGCCTATCACCTCCATCCCCACCTCCATTCACCCACTGTACTCTTTGCTACCTTCTCCACCCACCTCTGTGACCGATCACCTCCATCCCCACCCCCATGAACCTATTGTACTCTTTGCTACCATCTCCCCAGCCCCACCTCCCCACTTCCCCATTTTTCTCTCCATCCTGGAGGCTTCCTGCCTCTATTCCTGATGAAGGGCTTTTTCCATAAATGTTGATTTCCTGCTCCTCGGATGCTGCCTGACCTGCTGTGCTTTTCCAGTACCATCCTGATCTGAACAATGTAATAGAAGAAGCTGTTCTTGAACCTCTTGATGCATGTGTTCAAACTTCTGTATCTTCTGAGTGATGGAAGCGGTTGTCAGAGAGCATTACTGGAGTGGGATGAGTTGGCAGCTTTTCCCAGCAATGGCAAGTGTAAATGGTGTCCATGGATGGAAGGTTGGCTTCCATAATGGTCTGGACAGTGCACACAACCATCTGTAATTTCTTATGGTCCTGGGCAGAGCAGTTGCTGTACCAGGCTGTTGTGCACCTAGATAGAATGCTTTTTGTGAAGCATCTGTACAAGTTGGTGAGGGTCCTTATGAGCATGGCTAATTTTCTGAGCTACATGTGAAGAAAATACGATGTTGTGCCTTCTTGACAGTGGATCTACCTTTGATTCCTTTGCTAATCATTTTAATCATTGTCCTCTGCCTATGGAACAGTTTCTCCCCATCTAAATCTCGGATGCTTCATGATGTGGATCCCCTCTCATGTTTCCCTCCTTTAGGGCCAATAACTTCAGCTTCTCTATCCTATCCATGTAACAAAAGTCCATCATCCCTAGAACCATTCTCTAAAGCCTTCACATCTTCCTTAAATTGTGATGCGACTGAACGAGTATTTTATAAATATCCATCATGGTTTCCTTGACTGTACACAAACCCCTTATAAATCCCAGAACTGTATATTTTTAATCACCTCATAAACCTGCTCAGCTATCTTCAATAATTTATGTAGAAAACTCAGATACCAGTTCTGTTTAATGTTGTTTTATTTTTAATTCTTCTTGGTTTTTATTGTGGACTGAAAAAGGGAAAGAATTATTTTAAAAACCAAGATTTGGAGGTGCTGCTGTTGGACTGGGGTGTACAAAGTTAAAAATCACACAACACCAGGTTATAGTGCAACAGGTTTGTTTGGAAGCACTAGCTTTCGGAGCACTGTTTCTTCATCAGATGGTTATGGAGTATAAGATTATAAGACACAGAATTTATGGCAAAAGTTTACAGTGTGATGTAATTGAAATAATATATTGAAAAAAAACTGGATTGTTTGTCAAGTCTCTCATTTTTAGAATGGCCAAATTGGTTTCAGTTCTTTCATAAATAGTTAAAGGTGGATAAATCCCTAGGACCTGATCAGGTGTACCTGAGAACTCTGTGGGAAGCTAGAGAAGTGATTGCTGGGTCTCTTGCTGAGATATTTGTATCATTGATAGTCACAGGTAAGGTGCCAGAAGACTGGAGGTTGGCAAACATGGTGCCACTGTTTAAAAGGGTGGTAAAGACAAGCCAGGGAATTATAGACTGGTGAGCCTGACCTCAGTGGTGGGCAATTGTTGGAGGGAATCCTGAGGGACAGGATATACATGTATTTGGAAAGGCAAGGACTGATTAGGGATAGTCAGCATGGCTTTGTGCATGGGAAATCATGTCTCACAAACTTGATTGAATTTTTTTGAAGAAGTAACAAAGACGATTGATGAGGACAGAGCAGTAGATATGATCTATATGGACTTCAGTCAGGTATTCGACAAGGTTCTCCATGGGAGACTGATTAGCAAGGTTAGATCTCATGGAATACAGGGAGAACTAGCCATTTGGATACAGAACTGGCTCAAAGGTAGAAGACAGAAGGTGGTGGTGGAGGGTTGTTTTTCAGACTGGAGGCCTGTGACCAGTGGAGTGCCACAAGGATCAGTGCTGAGCCCTCTACTTTTTGTCATTTACATAAATGATTTGGATGCGAGCATAAGAGGTACAGTCAGTAAGTTTGCAGATGACACCAAAATTGGAGATGCAGTGGACAGCGAAGAGAGTTACCTCAGATTACATGATCTGGACCAGATGGGCCAATGGGCTGAGAAGTGGTAATGGAGTTTAATTCAGGTAAATGTGAGGTGCTGCATTTTGGGAAAGTAAATCTTGACAGGACTTATACAGTTAATAGTAAGTTCCTAGGGAGTGTTGCTGAACAAAGAGACCTTGGAGCGCAGGCTCATAGCTCTTTGAAAGTGGAGTCGCAGGTCGATTGGATAGTGAAGAAGGCGTTTGGTATGCTTTCCTTTATTGGTCAGAATATTGAGTACAGGAGTTGGGAGGTCATGTTGCAGCTGTACAGGACATTGGTTAGGCCACTGTTGGAATATTATGTGCAATTCTGGTCTCCTTCTAATCAGAAATATGTTGTGAAACTTGAAAGGGTTCAGAAAAGATTTACAAGCATGTTGCCAGGGTTGGAGGATTTGAGCTATAGGGAGAGGTTGAACAGGCTTGGGCTGTTTTCCGTGGAGCATCGGAGGCTGAGGGGCGACCTTATAGAGGTTTACAAAATTGTGAGGGGCATAGATAGGATAAATAGGCAAAGTCTTTTCCATGGGGTCAGGGAGTCCAGAACTAGAGGGCATAGGTTTAGGTGAGAGGGGAAAGATATAAAAGACACGTAAGGGGCAACGTTTTCATGCAGAGGATGGTACGTGTATGGAATGAGCTGCCAGAGGATGTGTTGGAGGCTGGTACAATTGCAACATTTAAGAGGCATTTGGATGGGTATGTGAATAGGAAGTGTTTGGAGGAATATGGGCCGGGTGCTGGCAGGTGGGACTAGATTGGGTTGGGATATCTGGTCGGCATGGACGGGTTGGACCGTATGGTCTGTTTCCATGCTGTACATCTTTATGACTCTATCTGTAAATCCCAGAACTTTTTAAAAGTTACATTCTTAAATGAGTTCAAACAATTCGTGCCATGTCAGCTCAGATAATTCATTGAATATTTGAGGTGAAAGTCTGTCTGCTTGTGTACGGGCTGATTCTATTTTCAAAAAAAAAGGATTTACAGAATCTTACATGGACTCATGTAAGAATCCATGAGGATTCATGAAAGATTTTATAATTTTTTTTTAGAAATAGAATCAGTCTGAACATGAGGATACAGATAGACTTTAAGCTCACATCTTCAATGCATTATCTGAGCTGATATGGCACTTATTGTTAAAAGATCACGCAAGAATGTAACTTTTAAAAAAGTTCTGAGATTTACATATGAAAGAACTGAAACCAACATGGTCATTCTAAAAGATGGGGGACTTAACAAACAATCCAGGTCTTTTTCAATACACAATTTCAGTTGCATCAGTTGTAGACCTTTGCTATAAATTCTGTGTCTTAAGATCTTTAACTCCACAATCACCTAATGAAGGAGCAGCACTCCGAAATCTAGTTCTTCCAAATTAACCTGTTGGGCTATAACCTGGTGTAATGCGATTGTTAACATTAAAAAAAAACAAGGATTGATGAAGCTGCAGTTTTTGAAAGGAAATAACCTGAAACTCATTCAACACCAACCAAAAAGAACTTACTGCAGCAACTCAGCAGGTCTGGCAGCATTTGTTGAGTTAATGTTTGAGTCCAGTAACCCTTCTTCAGAACTGATTGTAGTTAGGAAAAAGTGGTATATATGCTGAAGATAAGGTCGGGGTGGTGGTGGTGGTGGTGGGAGGGGGGGAGGTGGGGGGTGGTTGGAGGGGGAGGGGAGGGTGGGATGGGGGGAATGAGTGGCGTGAGTGGGGCCAGTGGTGTGATAAAGGAGTAAATGATCGGTGAAGATGGAGTCCAGCGAGACAGATCAGCACTTGGGCATAAAAAGGGATGGATAATGATTAGCCAGGGAGAAAGAACATTCATAATTGGGACCATTTATTGGGTGAAAATATATTGGTGTGATGAAAGCAGCCATGTAAGGACAGGGCCAGGGGTGTGGGTATGAATAAGGATATGGAAGAAGGGGTTCAGATTCTAAAATTGTTGAACTTGATATTGAGTCCTGAAAGTTGAAGGGTCCCAAAGCAGAAAATGAGATGCTGTTCTTCCAGGTTCCACAGGGCCTCACTGGAGCACGGCCACTGACCTGATACTGAGATGTTAACTGGGGAACATGGTGTGTTGAAGTGGCAGTCAGGGTCATTTTTGCAGACAGAGCGTAGGTGTTCCACAAAGCAGTCGCCAAGTCTGCACTTCTTCTCCCTGATATCGAGAAGACTGCATCATGAGCAGTGAATAGAGGAGATAAGATTGTGTGAAGTGCAGGTAAATTGCTGCAAATTCATTGGACATACTATAGGTTATTTTTGTTTAATTAAACAGCCATACCATCCCACTGCTAAAATAACTTGCTGTAAGCAGGTCAGTTGGAGGAAGATTCATCACTATCCTGACCTCTGCGATAAACTCCACCCTCTTGCCATTAGCTTAGCAATCCTATCTGGGACATATAGTCTCAGTAAGTTTACGACTTTGGTATTCTATTCAACTCCAAGCTGCACTTCCAACTCCAAATTCCTTCCATCATAAACGAAACGTCTATTGCTACTGCTCCTTATTCATTGCCTTTGAACTCAACCTAATCGAAAAACGTTTTTGAAGAATCTAGTATCTAAACTTTGATTTTATGATCACTGGGAATCAAGGAAATTTTTTTTAAAAACCATGTATATTGAAACATAGTGGAATTTTGCAAAGGAAACTAAGTATTCAAAGTACTCTTTAAAATGATTAGCTCAACACAAAAAGACGTATAGTTGCTTAGTTATCAATATAGTTTCTAATATTTAGCTCAGACCTAATGTGGATTTTGTGTAGAAATGTCTGTTGCCAGCAGACAGCACATTCTGTTCGATAATCACAGAAGAACCAGGAATAGGTCAGGAACAGGTTATTCAGCCCACTGTCTTTAATTAATTTGTTTCCATATTGATGTTGATTTAACAGTCAAAAGAAGGGATAAGAGTGGAGTTATTGGGTATAACATTCTGTTCTCAGAAATGATGAATTGGATTCAGGATGTTCCTTTAATTAGCCAGGTTGGAGACCCGTTGCTGTCTCACTTTCACCAAAATTAAGCTATTGACGAAAGAGCCCATGGTCAACCCTTCTATCATGCTCTCAGTAAAAGCCCTGTAGTTGTCCTCAATTGGCAATTGAAGAGCATCTGCCCATTCAGTACTGGGTTTCAGACAGCTGCAAGGATGCCTTTGTCGAGCACTGTGATAGGCAGGTCAGCCTGTGCAGGTGACAACTTTTGGGAGGATCATCCACAATCAAGGACACTTAGTAACTTACTGAGGGACTAGGCATTTTCCCTAGGTATATGCTGGGGTCCGCTCTCTACCCTTACTCTGATCCCCAATTGCTTGTGCCATGACCCCTAACCTGAGATCAACACCATTCCCCATCACAAAATTCACTGATGTCCTCTATGATTCTAGAATGGTCAGCAGCAGCTATACCTTGCTCCACGGCACTACCTTCTGAGTGCCAGGGCTGCCTGCCTCTGGTTGGCCAATGGCTCTTGCAAGAACCCATGCTACTGGGACTGACCAGTAGCAGACATTAAACTGGTTACAATTTTACTAGCAAATGTTAGACTGCTTTGCCTGTATAAATTAATGAAACATTTGAAAGAAATAATGGATCAATCCTTCCAGCAGCTAATAACACAATGTGGTGCATCGTTCTTGCATTTGTGTCTAAAAGGTTGTGAAAGATTTATACTGAGGAATGCCTTAAGCATCATCTATGACAATGACATCTTATTGACGTATGGACAGAACACCTCAGGATCTCAAAGAAGTGTGACCTAATATCTGATCCTTTTTATTATGTCCATAACAATGTCTATCACAAGCAATGCAGCCTGCAATTAGCTGTGAATATGCAATTGACCTTTTTTTTTGTTGTCCACAAAGAGTCTTTTCGAGTTCCTCTACTGTCTGAACAGGCCTAAATCTAAAGACGATGGTGGAATCAACCTACATCCCAGCAGCAGGTCATACAGCATACTGTATTGGCATACCCACGCAACATGTAGGCAGCAGTGTTTATTTGATTTGACTGCTCACATGATATGGCAAATAATGGTGTGAGATCTACAGACTGAGATTTATATTACCTGCTCATACAGCGCAGCCAACAGCAGGAAAGAGAAGATGATTTAAAATCCTACAGAAGAAAACCTCATGGCAATTCTCAACTAAGAAGAATATTCTAGTGAACTGGAAAAGCATTTTAGATTTTGTAAGGGATATGCTGTGACAGAGGAATTAGCAACTCTCTGGAGAAAGAAAATTAGTAACGCCTAAGCGGATGGCGGAGTAGCATTCAGCTGCAGTGGTGCTGAGTTGGGATCAGCAGTAAGAGAACAGGCATCAGATACTCCTGGAATAAAATTTAAAATCCCTGGCAGACCAAGGATAACTTTAATAAAGCAAAGCAAACCAAGGCTGTCAAAGCAAGAAGTTTGAGTTACTTAAAGCTAAGATTGAGCATCAGTGCCAAATAAGCACTATGAAATATTGAACATGGACTAGTACAGAACAAAGCAGGCCCTGCAGCCCAACATGTCTGTGCTGACCATTATGTCATTTTAAACTAAGCGAATTTGCCAACATGTGGTCTGCATCCCTGTAGTCTCTGCCTCTTCACGCATCTGTCGAAATGCCTCTTAAACTTTGCTGACACATCTGCCTCCATCACCTCTCTGACAGCATGTTTGGAGCACCTACTACTCTGCGTAAAAATCCTTTCTCACACACCTTCCTTAAACTTTCCCCTGCTCACCTTAAACCTATGCCTACTAGTATTTGACATTCCCTTCTCGGGGAAAAAAGACTCTAATTATCCACTCTAACCATGCCCCCCCATAATTTTATATATTTCTATCAAGTCGTCCCTGAGCCTTCAACATTGTTGAGAAAACAATCTAACTTTGTCTGACCTCTCCTTATGGTTAATAGACTCCAATCCAGGCAACAACCTGGTAAACATTTGGTTTACACTCTCTCCAATGGCGGCACGGTGGCACAGTGGTTAGCACTGCTGCCTCACAGCACCAGGGACCTGGGTTCAATTCCCGCCTCAGGCGACAGACTGTGTGGAGTTTGCATGTTCTCCCCGTGTCTGCGTGGGTTTCCTCTGGGTGCTCCGGTGTCCTCCCACAGTCCAAAGATGTGCGGGTCAGGTGAATTGGCCATGCTAAATTGCCCGTAGTGTTAGGTAAGGGGTATATGTAGGGGTACGGGTGGGTTGCGCTTCGGCGGGTCGGTGTGGACTTGTTGGGCCAAAGGGCCTGTTTCCACACTGTAAGTAATCTAATCTAATCAAACCTCCACTTCCTTCCTATCACACAGTGACGAGAATGACACACAATATTCCAAATATGGCTGAACTTAAGTGTTATACAGCTACATACATGATACAAAAATGGAAATAAAAGACCACAAAAGAATGAACAAACCAAGGTCACAATAGGACATTGCAAAGCCAGTAAGTAAAGTGATAAGGTTGGCAGACTAAA
This sequence comes from Hemiscyllium ocellatum, assembly GCF_020745735.1. NCBI lineage: Eukaryota > Metazoa > Chordata > Chondrichthyes > Orectolobiformes > Hemiscylliidae > Hemiscyllium > Hemiscyllium ocellatum. The sequence goes on along the minus strand of NC_083415.1, from coordinate 21,443,838 downwards.
AGCTGAAGCAGACCTGCTCTAACAGCGAAGGCAAATTTGGGAGGTTATATTCAAGCTGAGGAAGAATTGCAAGATCCTTTATAAAACCTGTGATAAATGCAGGAATGATTTAATTCAACTGAGAATCGGAATGATTCAGCAAAACAGTGGTTGTAGTGTGATTCTTAAGACAGGCAGCAGGAATCATTCAGCAAAACCATTAAAGAAGCAGCAATTACTTTTAAGCCATAGAACATAAGAACTAGGAGGATAAAGTAATTTAACCCCTTGAGTCTGCTCTGCCTTTTGATAAGGTCATGGCTGATCTCATCTCAGCCTCAGCTCTATGTTCCTGCCCCCTCTCCACAACCTTTCAACTTGTTACTGACTTTAAAAATTGTCTATCTCCTCCTTAAATTTACTAAATGTCCCTGTAAACACCACACTCTCAGGTGCTGAATTCCACAAATTCTTGAGCCTTTGAGAGAAGTAAATTCTCCTTATCTCTGTTTTAAATTTGCTACCTATTACTGTGGAACAGCACATTTGAGCAGTGGGGTTCATATATAAAGCTCTTAAAAAGGTGAGACTACCTCAAATGTGAAGGATGAGAATCCTCTATTTAGCTATACAATATGGGAAAACATTCCTGTAGCACCTTAAATGGCAGTAGAACTGTTATTATTGCAAATAAAAGTCTCTGAAACAAGCAAAATATATAATCACAATAAGAAGATATGGCATTAGAAACAATATTACCAGGAAGACTTCATTTCAGAAATAGGGCAAACCAAGCATAGGATTGGACATCCTGGAGTAAACCATTTCTGAGATCCAAAATAGCTTCCCAATTAGATACTAAATCAGAACCTGAACAAGTCTAGCTATGGATATAGCTAAAGATGTTATAGCTCACCAAGAGGTAAAGGAAGCTTTTTGACAAGGTACTGAAAGCTTCTGCCAAAACTCAGAACTAATTTGACTATTGAAAGAACAAGATTTAAGAGAGTAGTTCAGCATTCAAAGGGATCCATAAATATTTTTAGTAATTCTCTCTCAGATTAATGGAGGATTGGGACGACGGTGTTTCAAAGTCAGAACTCCTTATTAATAGTATTATTGTGCAAATTGCTGATGAGTCTTTGTCAAATTTATTATAGTCCAGGAATATCTGACTTTAAATGACATGATTCAGGTGGTGAACGGAATAGAAGTCCCGAAGCAACACTGATCAATTCACTTGGCATAGTAGATCCGCAGAGTCCAAAATACAAAATACAAAACCATAAATAACATATGTGAGAGAAGCATGCAGTAATTCGGACAGTCACCTATTTCTAAAAGCATTATGGAACAAAGGAGCTTCACAGGTACAGATAGTGCCCAACTATTAAAAGTGAATGTACATCTATGACATAACAAGTCACTTTCAAAAAATTGGCAGTTCAGAAAAATCAAAAATGAATTGACCACTGATACAAGGAAGTTAATGAAGTAGAACAGTCTACAACATAAGAAAATCTTAGTGTTCCATGGAGAAATAGATGAACTAGAACTTACATTTTTAGAAGCTGACATTTATGTCAAAGTCACCTCACGAATTTCAGTTGAATGGTGGGACATGTGTCCCTATATTATCAAATGGTGAGGCATAGTTTGAATATACTGTCGACCACCAACAACATTGCAACTACCACATGGGCAAGAAATGCTGTCGCAACCAAAGATGCCCATATCCTACGAGTGAATTAAAAAGAGAGGAAAACCACTTCCTGGAAGAGTTTCTTGTTGTTAATAAAATATTATTTATTGCATGTTAGCAACTAAATTACATTGATATAATAATGGGCATTTTTATAGTTCCATTGAGGTGGACTAGATGATTGGTCTCACTTCTTTGAGATCCTAACTGTTCTTCCCACAAGTCATTATGATATCATTATAATGAGTGGTGCTTTTGACATTCCCAAAATGAACCCTTTCATGCCCATATACAATATTTCATTCTAAATATTTTCCCTCTTATTAATTTTATACATTTATTTAAATAATTGCATTTACCACTATTCCATCTACCCAAATCTCTGACTTTACAAATTCAGGTGTTTAGGAAATTTCACAATTCTATGTCACTATTATAATACACTAGAATTAGTATCAATACTCAAGTATCAAATCTGAGTATGGTGAATAGTGTACAAAATCACCATTCCCCAGCACTTAGTTACAACACTAGAATTTTCTTTTTCAAAACAGCAGAAATAAAAGAAAGCCAAAGGTAATAAAAATGTACCGATCTTAAAGTTTAAGTCATATCTCCTTAAAACCTTTTTGAACCATCAATGCAGGTACTCAAGCTAAGCCACACCCTGGAGTCTCCGTGAGCTGGCAAATTTCACATCGATCACCAGGAGGAGCTGCATTCTTTCTGCTGCTGATGCTGCTGTCACCTCCTTCGATCGTTGGAGGACCTTTGCCACCACTTCCATCCCAGCCCAGAATGTCGGGAAGATGTCCTTGCTGCCATTGACGCTACCAATTGCCGGGAGGCTGCACCATTCTCTGTATGGCCCGGTCTCAGTGCCAATGCCATGCTGCTGCTGTCTCCAATCGCTGAAAGGAACCACGTCTCCCCATCCAATCACAGGGAGAAACCGCGTCAGCTGCTGCCACCTCAGATCACCTGGAGGTTGCCGTCATTCTGTGCATGGCCCGCTCTCGCTTCCATGCTAATGCTGGCTGATTAACCTGCTGCAAAACACTATAAAGATAAATGAAAGAAAAGAGAAAGAGCAGAACTAGGGAAAAAAAAGAAATAAAGCAGACGGGAATGGATGAGCCCAGGCTCAAGATGCCACTAGTAGCAAAAGAAAGCCAACAGTCCAGGAAAGCATCGTCATTCATCGATGACCCAGCACCCAACGTTCTCCCAAGGGGTCCATAATATCCTGACAAACTTGCCAAATTTGGAAGAAGACAAGTTCAACAATAGTAATTCTTTGGAAAAGAACCAAAGGCACTCAGACCCTAACATTCCAACTTGAAATTGACAACAGTAGAGAAAATTGATTACGAGTGGTTGAAATTTGGAGTGGATCCTTGATTTGCAGGAATTCTGAAATATTGCATTAATGAAAATGAATTGCTAGAAAATAAAAGATCAAGGTCTTTCTTCAACCTTCGACCAACTTTGTTGATCATGATAGTGATAATGGAGGTGTTGACTAATCAATCTTTATTAATCTGGTTTGGAATGGGACAATGTCACCACTTCTCAGTCACTTCCCTTAGACTTCGGTGATATAATGGATATCTGTACTAAATACACCTTTCTCTTAGGATTTGATAAACTAGCTGGAGTAGTCTCTTTAAGTTAAAAAAATCACACAGCATTAGATTATGGTCCAATAGGTTTATTTGGAGGCACTAGCTTTCAGAGCACTAACTTTCCAAATAAACCTGTTGGACTATAACCTGGTGTTGAGTGATTTTTAACTTTTGAGAGTGTGGTGCTGGAAAAGCACAGCAGGTCAGGCAGCATCCAAGGAGCAGGAGAATCAATGTTTCGGGCAAAAACCCTACATCAGGAAATCCATGAACATCAGCTAGCCACAAAAAAACGACACGACCAGCTATCTCTAGTAGCCATACACTCAGACAACCAGCAACATGAATTTGACTGGGAAAACACCACTATCATAGAACAAGCCAGACAGAGAACAGCCAGAGAATTCCTAGAAGCATGGCATTCATCCCCAAACTCCATCAACAGACACATTGACCTGGACACCATATACAAACCACTACAGCTGAAACTGACACCCGGAAACGGCAAGAACATCCATCAACAGACACATCGACCTGGACTCCACATACAAATCACTGCAGCTGAAACTGACACCCGGAAGCGGCAAGAACAAACCAATATAAATACCGGAAGAAACATCAAAGCAGCGCTTCACACGAGGCTCCAACAGCACTGATGATGTTCCCTAGCCAGGGAACGAAACGTTTGCAGCAAAAACTTCCAGCTCGGCGAGCAGAACCACAACAATTGACTCTCCTGTTTCTTGGATGCTGCCTGACCTGCTGTGCTTTTCCAGCTCTAGCATCTGCAGTCCTCACTTTTACCTGATTTTTAACTTTGTCCACCCCAGTCCAACACCAGCTTCTCCACATCATAGTTTCTTTAAGATGAAGCTAATTAATTGTCATTCTCTTTGTGATGAGGATTCATGATGTATTCTTATGATTTAGAAACTTGGGTTTGAAAGTGAGCAGAACCTCGTATAGCTATAAAATTGCTTTTTATTTTTATGTTGTGTAATTTAAGAAAGGAAAATAGTTGTAGTTTCATTTTAGATTTGCTTCATAATGTAGTGACAGGGTATATGAGGTTTTTTGATACATACATATTTATTGAAGGTTTTCATCTTTGAAATAGACCTTGAGGTGAGCCATTTTCACTGATTATAAACATGAATAGAAGAAAACAAATATAAATAGCTGTTGCATGACAACAGTGTTTCATGCTACCAGGTGCTAAAAATCCAGAAGGTCAGGCAGATTGTTCCTGTTTATTTCAGGACGAAGCAAGTCATTCAGAGAGAAATGACCTGAAACAGCATCATTGCAGTTCAGCAATTGTCAAAACAGTGAGGGCAGAAATAAGCCCTAAGTGAGTCTAAAATGAGACCCAGCACCCATTCCGCTCCCATAGAGGTTTGTAAAATCTTGAGGGATATAGATAAGGTGAATGGCCAGTGTCTTTTCCCTTGGGTAGGGAATTTCAAGAGTAGGGACATATTTTTAAGGTGAGAGCAGAAAGATTTAATAAAGACATCAGGGCTTTTTGTCACACTGAGTGGTTTGTGTAAGGAATGGACTTCCAGAGGAAGTGGTGGATGCGGGTGCAGTTACAATGTTTAAAAGACATTTGGCTAAGTACATGACTAAAAAATGTTTGGAGTGATATGGGCCAAACATAGGCAGGTGTGACTAGTTTAGTTTGAGGTTATGGTCAGCATGGACTGGTTGGATTGAAGGGTCTGCACTCTCTGACTCTCAATCTCAGACTCACAAAACTAATCTTAGCAGATTTAATTTGCTGAATACAAAACTGTGTGTTAACAAGCATAGTTTTATGGTTTTAAACTCACTTGCAGTCAAATATCATGAAATAATTGGGCATCTCCCTACTCTCTTTGTGATAAAGGGAAAATTACTTATTGGTTATTTGATACTGTTACTGCCCTGACTCTAACTCCTCTATAGCAAAAATAAAGCAGGGTGCCTTCCAATGATGTTAATACCCAAGCTCGAACTAAGGTAATTGCATGGTGAAAGGAAGATTTATGTTACTCAATGAGCCAATAATTTCTTTCTGATACAGGAATGGAATTTCCTCCTTGACATGGGTAGTGAAAGTTAGGACAATTCCTGGCACATCCTGCAAGTACTAGGAAAGATGTCTCACAAACTTGATTGAGTTTTTGAGGAAGTAACAAAGAGGATTGATGTGGGTAGAGTGGTAGATGTGATTTATGTGGACTTCAGTAAGGCATTCAACAAGGATTCCCATGGGAGACTGATTTGCAAGGTTAGATCTCACAGAGTACAGGGCAAACTAGCCATTTGGATACAGAACTGGCTCAAAGGTAGAAGACAGAGAGTGGTAGTGGAGGGTTGTTTTTTCAGATGGAGGCCTGTGACCAGTGGAGTGCCACAAGAATCAGTGCTGGGTCCTCTACTTTTTGTCATTTACATAATGATGTGAGCATAAGAGGTATTGTTAGTAAGTTTGCAGATGACACTAAAATTGAAGGTGTAGCGGTCAGCGAAGAGGGTTACCTCAGATTACGACAGAATCTTGACCAGATGGGCCAATGGGCTGAGAAGTGGCAGATGGCGTTTACTTCAGATAAATGCAAGGTGCTGCATTTTGGAAAAGCAAATCTTAGCAGGACTTCTACACTTAATGGTAAGGTCCTAGGGAGTGTTGCTGATCAAAGAGACCTTGGAGTGTAGGTTCATAGCTCCTTGAAAGTCGATTCGCAGGTAGATAGGATAGTGAAGGCATTTGGTATGCTTTCCTTTATTGGTCAGAATACTGAGTACAGGAGTTGGGAGGTCATGTTGCGGCTGTACAGGACATTGGTTAGGCCATTGTTAGAATATTGCATGCAATTCTGGTCTCTTTCCTATTAGAAAGATATTGTGAAACTTGAAAGGGTTCAGAAAAGATTTACAAGGATGTTGCCAGGGTTGGAGGATTTGAGCTATAGGGAGAGGCTGAACAGGCTGGGGCTGTTTTCCCTGGAACATCGGAGGCTGAGGGGTGACCTTACAGAGGTTTACAAAACCATGAGGGGCATGGATAGGGTACATATGTAAAGTCTCTTCCCTGGGGTGGGTGAGTCCAGAAATAGAGGGCAAAGGATTAGTGTGAGAGGGGAAAGATACAAAAGAGACCTAAGGGGCAACGTTTTCACACAGAGGGTGGTACGTGTATGGAATGAGCTGCCAGAGGATGTTGTGGAGGACGGGTACAATTACAATATTTAAGAGGCATTTGGATGGGTATATGAATAGGAAGGGTTTGGAGAGAAATGGGCCGGGTGCTGGCAGATGGGACTAGATTGGGTTGGGATATCTGGTCGCCGTGGACAGGTCGGACCGAAGGGTCTGTTTCCATGTTGTACATCTCTATGACTCTATGACTCTATGTTGCTGTGAGGGCTGGTTGCAAGCTGCAGTTTGGCCAGCTGACCCAGAAAAGCAGGCAAAAACAGCCATAGGAATTTCTGCTTGTCAAAATGGGTTGAATAAAAGTCCCTCCTTAACACTTTCGGATTCCATCCTAGCTGTAATGAGAAAAAAAAGTCAAAATGTCTGGCTCTGACACCTCACTGCACACATGCTCTCCTTGCTCCATCCTGGCTACCTCAGATGGGGAGCCATAGGGTTGTGTATGCATAGAATCAGGAAAGTAGTGGGCACTGAGCAGGAGAAATTGCATAAAAGGGCATTTTAATCTTACCTTTCAAAAAGGGCCCTCGTGCAAACTGTAGTTCGCAATATTTTTGGGTTCCTTGAAATATGAGTCCACCAACCACTTTTAAAACACTTTTGGGTCATCCAATAACTCAGCATAAATCCATGCCAAAAGGTTCACAATAGTGACAGCCTAATGCGCACATCACCATTTTAAAAAATTACACATTGATATCCCAGAAGATAACAGAAACTGAAATGATGCAGTAAAGTTAGTTTCAACTGCAACATAATTGCCTACTCCAAAACAGCTCAGAGCTGCTGACCTCCTACTTCACTGCCCTCGACTGCTTCAGATGAGTACATGCCCAGAACCTCCTTTATCACTTCTCCATCATTGCAAAGAACACAATTGTCTCCTGTCCTCCAGGAGATTTATGGAAATATAAGAAGACATGAATGGATATATACAAACACAGAAGACTTACAGGATCCAAATTGATAGGGTGATTGTCTTGTGGTTATATTGTATTAAAGAGTTATGTAAATGCTACAGCACTAAATTTTGCAATGTAATGCCCACCCTCAATAGTGATTTCTCTGTGGTTATAGTCACTCCCTGAACAGCTAAGTCAATGTCTCAATTGGCTTCCAAAATCCTGTCCAGAGCTTCATTGTTAAGAATTGGGAAATTGGGGATTCCACATCACATCATCTTGCCAAATCTCTGCCTCCTGAACTCACTTTGAGAGTGGGGCATTACATTTGCACAATGTGTCTCATTATAATGCCATCCTGGCCAGCGATCTTGGTGAAGAGTGAGCTTAATGGATCGACTAGTTTTTGTCTGCCAAACGTTTAGTCCATTCATTCCTTTAAATTGCACTACATCTTTAAATTATGAAGAGTTTCATCTTTCAGGCTACCCAAGATCAAGCTGATTGTTGGTGTCTCAATCAACAATGATATATTCAGAATCTTGCTAATTAGCTCTTGACAGGTTACTTTCAGAATCCATATTGATATATGACAGTGAATATGTTTGGAGTATTCGTACATTGTGTAGACTGACTAGCCATCTGTAAGAGAACTCTGATGTACCTTTAGTTTAAGCATGAGCCATTAAAGCACACTATATGAAACATGGTGTGAAAAATGGTGTTTGAAATGTACAGCTGAAAATGTATATATTTTTAGAGCTATGAGAGCTAGCAATTATAAGAGACAGCAAGGGAGAATTAAAACTACTGTCTAAAACTGAATTACTAGGTGAGACAGCCTGACAGTGAATTTCCCAATTCCTGTAGCTGTGGAAAGGAAAGGCAATATGAGATAGAAATGGAACATTATCCAGTCTCAATGGCAAATTTGAAGTAGCTACAGACTTAAATAAAAGCATGATCAAGTGAGTAGTAAATTTATTATCAGCACAAGGGAAATTACTTCAAGCGTAATGCATGCTCAATTTCATTGAAGGTTAGGGAAGGACTTGAAAAGTTTTAAAGGTCTTGAAGATACAGTTTGAATCTTGTACTAATGTTATGCTTGAATGATAGGTGTTCAGCATGAGAGTTTGAGGGTGGAGAGGGAGTATTGATCAGTATTGTTACAACATAAACCCTCCTGATTACTTTAAACTAGCAACACAGAAAGAGTTATCCTGTGCATTATTCTGTAAAAATTCAAGAGGCCAAGAACTATTTAAAAATAAAAAAATAACAACTTTATTTCTTAAAGTATAACAGAGAGTAACTTACTAACCATTATTTACAATTCCTTCTTATAACCTATCATTTATCTTCCCCTTCTACAATACTAGTCCAATAAAATCCCTCAATTAATGTTTACCAAAAATTCAAGTTTGCAAAACCAGCCAGATAGCGAGTCTTCTCTTCCTCAGCATTCTTTTCTTCTTCTTAGGGATTTCTGTTTCACAGATCATGGTTAGATAAAGGTACCTTTAAGAGAGCTATTTTTCAGGCAGTCTCTACATGCTGGTGGGATGGCAGTTCTTCTTCCAACTGTTCAATTTTCCTTGGTCTTATTACCCCTAAAACATTGGATTATGTCCTTGGCTTTTAAGATTGTCAATATACTAAATTCAAACTTGATTGGAATTTGGTAATTTTCAGAGTATAATTTAAACTGATTAGCCTAATTCAAATCTGTTTTGTCTCCAAGCAACCAGCTACACTAGCTGCTGGACCACATGCTCCATTATATCTTGCTGAGAACACTTGATGCTGTCAGGTAGTTCTGCTAGCTTTTAACATTCTTAAAGGTACAGTACACCACATCTTCATAACAGTATACTGTAGCATTTTGGCATTTAGCTGAATCCTATAAATTTAGACAACCATAAGATGATTTCAAAAAAGACAATATTGCTTGAGGTATAAGAGATCTGCCATGAGAGCTGTGAAAATTACTCTCAACACAGCTATTGATATGTGCAGAAACTAAGAGGTTGTCAATCATCAGCTAGAGCATGTTTATGAGCAAACAGATAGAGCATTGCATCATACTGAGAGCCGGGCCAGGCCTAACGAGAGCAACACAATAGTATATAGGACAAAATAGTCCCAGAAGGTACAGCTGAAAGATCAAAATCAAAATACAGGATGTAAATATTGTGAAGAACACCACATAAGAGAAAAGGAAGAAGGTCTTGTTTAATGAAAGCAATGGTCTGATTGCAGGAAGCTGAAAAACATTGAATGTGCATGTTTAGCCAAGAGAAAGCAATGGAAACCTATGGAGGTCAATAGTTGAGAAATGTCAGGTGATGATAACAACAAAACTCTCGATAGTGCAATAAGTTAACATCGTGAGGTCTGTTGTGTTATGTCTCTCAGTTAATATGTCAGTATATTCTTAGGCATATACTCAATATGTCATACTATCATGTAATATAATCTGAAGGTCAAAAGGTCTTAAGCTCCATCTTACTGGGGACCTCTTGAAGCATTTCACACCATTGAGAGTGTAATGTTCGATTGTAATCTGATAGTTAGTCAAGATGCTTATGAGACTGTTAATGTGATGCTTTGGATATAATATTTGGCTGTAATAAATATCCTTTAGAATCTTCAATACTACAACATGCATGTCCAGTTTTTGATGTTACAGGAGATAAAGTATGCATTACAATATCAAATAAAATACTCTACGGTGGCAAAATCACAACAAGGTCTAAATTTGATAACTGGTTTGGTAACTGTTAGAACAATGACTGCGGAGGAAAGCATTAACTGAATGTGAAGATTCAGAAAGACAGTGGTGGCTCATGTAACAGCATGAGACTTACAGACCCACACAAAGTGGCTCAAGATAGTGTCTCAAAAATAAAGACTTTGAAGGTAAAGTTGAGGCTATATGATGGAACAATACTTATGCCACATGACAAATAAAACTGATATCCCAAGTCAATAGGAAGATTAAAGATATACACTTCCAACTGAGCAAAATCCACTAATTTCAGCTGAAACAAATGTTGGATTGACAACTCTACATGTGCTCGAAGACATTTATCGGGTTGTATAGACAAGTAAGCCATTGACTGTTGCCCATATCCTAAAACATAAGAAAGATGTTCTTATACATTTTGAATGTCTTCCTGTGAATATCACCTTAAAGTAGGTGAGAGTGTGAGACTAACTCAGCAACAACCGAGGAGCTGCCCAGCTGACCTCAAATCTAGCCTGAAACTCAAAGGAATCAATGGCCCCACAAACCCAGGAGCTCCTGAGAAAAGGGAAGTCAGATTAGAAGGTTGATAAATTGTTCTTTGTGCAGCTAACAGCTGAAGATAAGCAAGTGAAAGCAGAAGATGCAATCATCACGGAACAGCAGAAGAAAAAGCATGATATGATGAAAGAATAGACAAGAGGAAATAGTTGAGGATCCTAAAATCTTTCAGATTAGTAAGAAGTAACAGTTTGAGACATTCTACAAGTCATGATTGCAGAAGAAATAGAACATAGAACATAGAACAATACAATGCAGAACAGGCCCTTCAGCCCTCGGTATTGCACCGACCTATGAACTATTCTCAGCTTGTACTCCGACACTATCTCATCATCATCCATGTGCTTATCCAAGGCTTATTTAAATCTACCTAATGTGGCTGAGTTAACGACATTGGCAAATAGGGCATTCCATGTCCTTACCTGCCTCTGACATCTGTCTTAAATCGATTACCCTTCAATCTGTAGTTATGCCCCCTCGTACATGCTGACATCATCATCTTAGATGAAAGACTTTCACTGTCTACCCTATCTAATCCTCTGATCATCTTATAGGTCTCTATCAAATCCCCTCTTAGCCTTCTTCTTTCCAATGACAACAGACCCAAGTCTCTCAGCCTTTCCTCATGAGACCTTCCCTCCAGACCAGGCAACATCCTGGTAAATCTCCTTTTCCATTGCTTCCACATCCTTCCTAAAATATGGCAACCAGAACTGTAAGCAATATTCCAGATGTGGCCGCACTAGCGTTTTGTACAGCTGCAGCATAATATTGCGGCTCCGGAACTCAATCCTTCTGCCAATGAAACCTAACACACCATAGGCTTTCTTAACAGACATATTAAATATAAAAGCCAAGTGCCTTGCTCAATCAAGCAAACTAACCTGCCAATTTACTCCTGAAACCAAACATAGTAACAAGCATAAGCAACAACATCAAGATGTAACAACAGGATGTCAAATTTTAGAAACTGCCTAATCATTGCTGGAGATTGGGGATTTAGAGTGAAATCATTTAACATTTTCAACAGGAGATAACCCTGTATCAACTTGGGACATGTATAGAACAGTTGTCACCACAGTCACACACAGTGAAAGTGAATAACCAGATATATTGCTACAACCTACAAGATATATGTACAAGTAGAGATTCTGCTCCTTCACTGCAGACAGCTAATGTGGAAGATGTGATGTTGAATACTGTAAAGAGTGCAAAATGAGCATCAGTTGCAGAGTTCCTTAACAATAGTAACGGATATGAAAACAAAAGTGACCATGGTAAAATCACTCACCACACAAATAATATTCTTCGACAAAGGAACATCTGCACAGGAACGAGCCAGACAACCAGCAAACAATAATGTATACACCTACTATTTAATGTCCTCATACATTAAAGATTATGGACTGAATTTTATATCTTCTTGACAAAGTCCATGTTGTGCTGAGGTTTTTGGAAGGATAGCCACCACCAGGCCTAACAAGTTTTCTCACATTATCCTACCAAACTAGCCTCATTAGTTATTTACCATGGCCTGATAGCATCCATCAATTCTGCATCATCTTACCACACACTGTTCCATACTTGTCCCTCAGTAGATTCCACTGAAAGATCAGCACGCCTTCTACCCATGCCATCTTTAAAAAGCACCCAGAAAAACATTGCCAATCTGTCATTGCTCCTCACCTGCAACACAAGGGTACAACAGTTACTTTAATCACACTGTGTACTGGCATGGCTGACATTCTGTCACACATACATCTTCTCTTACATTTCAACGACTATATGGGGCCTATATATGAGACTCAACAATGTTTTTGTCTCTTGGTGTTACATTTCTTTGCCTAACACAATGTCTCATGAAAAATTGATTTTTCTACTCTCCAAACAGTTAAGCAGTTAAGGATATGTTGCTCAAAGTCAAGCATAGTTGATGACCATTAGTGATGCTCAGTGATCTTATTTTCTTTCTAGCTGCATGTCCTTTTCCTCAGCTGTTTAGATTAGAATTTCACTGCTGGCATTTAGGTAAATAAATTCATGAACTTTGCATTACATATTGACTTTGTAAGCAGCTAATCGTGCCAGAAAAGTACAAACAGAATATTTATGCAAAGTGTGCTGTACCGATTTCATCACCTGATTGAACAGCATAATAATTTACTTATCAATCAAATTCTAATTTTGAAAACTGCTAGTATGATTATAAATCTTGTCACATAGAATTCAGAAACTGAGCCTCAAACTTTGAACTTGGAAAGGCAAGTCACGGCAGGACATATACTTAATGGCAAAGTCCTGTGGAATGTTACTGAACAAAGAGACTACTCTATGATTTTCTCAGCCTTCTTCCTCATTATTGTACCGACTTACAGCTTTGCCAACAATGCTACCTGACCTCCTTTCCCTTTTTGCCTGCTTTACCCAAATAATGAATACTGCCTTACGTTCGTTTTCTGCCCTGGGTAACCATATCTTTGTAATTGCAGCTCTTTCATAATTGTTTACACCTATTTGCACTAATTCATCTAACACATTTTGAATGCTCTGTGTTTCAAGACATAAAGCCTTTCGACTGTCTTTTAACCTTGTTAGTCATCATAACTTTGTTTTCCACTATGGACTATTTACTTTTTGCCCTTTTTCTTGTGCCTTCCACTTATGCTGCTCATCCTCCTGTCTTTTGTTTTTTTCTTCTTGTTTCTCCCTCTTTAATTCTCTGTTCAGGTTTCCTTTCCCCTGTCTCCTGAAGGAGTTATTACATTTGGATAAGGAGGAAGGAAAGAAAAATGTAGTCGATAAAAAAAGTGTAGAAATGATTTCTCACAATTTTAATCAAGGTTTTGCTTCTAAATTTCATCAAAATTCCTGTTATTACCCTGAATGCACTCTGAATAAATAATCACTGTTTCCCAAAACACACCTCAGACTTCATCTCATTTATGAAGTATATCATGAAAAACAGCAGATTATTTGTGCAATTTTCACTGAGACGTGTAAATAAAACCCTTCAGCAAGCCATTCGCTTTATTCCACAGATCTCTTTAGGCTAAGTGAGTTAATAGTTGAGATGCTTTATGTGCAAGGGGTGATTAATTGTGACAGCAATGCACACACTCAGAACTCTTCAAATATCCAGAGAAGTTCAGTGCTGACAGGCGTCAATTTTAAAGTCAGAAGGGCAGTTTTCCCCAGCCTATTTTTTTTCTCTGTTTTTGAACAAGGTGGGTGAGTCTGCCCAATCATGAATCCTGTTATAAGAGTGGCTCATCCTGCTTGAGTTGTGCTTTCCAGGCAAATCTTTCATAAACAACTTATGTTATCTCAACATGATAATTAAATCCAGACAGAAGATCAAAATAATCAACATGAGGGGAAGCTAAAAACATGACATGTAATTTACAAATCTTACAAGAATTGTATAAGATGTTGGATTCCCTTAATTAGATATATTTTTGACCAAAATTGATATCTCACATATTGTTCACTTTGTCTCAGAGGATGGAAGGTAATTGCCACCATAGGAGCAGAAGGCTGAATTCTTTACACCCGGGATTTGTTGCTATTTTAATGATAACTAATTTTGGTACGTCAGTCTAATCAGTGCAGAGGAACTTTATCAATGTAAAATGGATTGACTTCATTGCATTGATTTGCAGAGAAATCAATTTACTCTACATCAGAATACATTGATATACATGTGCTTCTTTATTTGTGCAATTATTAGCTCCGGAAGTTTGCTTCTGCTGTTGAAATTGCCTCCAACATAGAAACGCAATGACTCATGAAAAATTGATATCTCTCCCTCTCCAAACTGTAGCAGCTAAGGATATGTTGCTCAAAGTCAAACATAGGTGATGGCCATCAGTGATGATGGGTGGTCTTACCTTCTTTCCAGCGATAAGCTCTGTTCTCTAGCTGTTTAGATTAGAATTTCACTGCTGACATTTAGATGAATAAATAAAATGAAGAAAAAATTCAAGAACTTTGCATTGCATATTAACTTTGTAAGTAGGTAATCGTGGCAGAAAAGTGCAAATGGAATGTTAATTCAAAATGTTCTGTACCAAATTCATCATCGGATTGAACAACAAAATAATTTTCTTAACTTACCACCCAAATTCTAATTTTGAAAACTGTCAGCGTAATTAGAAACCTTGTCACATAGAATTCAGAAATTGAGCCTCAGACTTAGAACTTAGAAAGGCACATCAGTGCAGGACTTATCTACGTAATGATAAGATCCTGTGGAGTGTTACTGAACAAAGAGATTTTGGCTTACAGGCTAATAGTTCCTTGAATGCGGCATTACAGATAGATAGGATAGTGAAGAATGCATTTGGTATGCTTGCTTTTATTAGTCAGTTCATTGAGTATAGGAGTTGGGAGGTTATATTGCGGTTTTACAGAACATTGATTCGGCCATTATTGAAATACAGTGTACAGTTCTGGTCACAGGTTCAGAAAAGATTTACAACCATATTGCCAGGATTGGAAAATTTGAGCTATAGGGAGACGCTTAATAGACTGGGACTATATTCCCTGCAACGTCGGAGGCTGAGTGGTGACCCTATAGAGGTTTATAAAATCATGAGTGGCATGGATGGGGTAAACAGATAAGATCTTTTCCCTGGGTGGGGGAGTTCAAAACTAGTGGGTATAGGTTTAAAGTAAAGGTTTAAAGATTTAAAAGGGATCTGAGGTGTAACATTTTTACGCAGAGAGTGGTGCATGTATAGAATGAACTGCTGGAGGAAGTGGTGGAGGTTGGCACAATTATAACATTTAAAAGACGTCTGAATGGGTATATGAATCAGAAACATTTAGAGGGATATAGACCAAATGCTAGCAAATGGAGCTGAACTAATGTAGGATATCTGGTCAGCATGGACATGTTTCCGTGCTGTACATCTCTATGACTCTTCAGGGTCTGAGCTACAAAATCATTGATAGCAATGTTTCACCAATTACAGCTGTAATGAAAAGATACAGTTGGAGGTTATGTGTCATTTTTGGGAAGGAAAGCGCATGGGGTGGATCTGTAAAATAGAATGGCATGAGTGCTGCCAGCCTAACTAGCTCAGTCACAATGGGAGCCATTTGATGCACTGTACACATTAGGCTTGAGTCCCTTAAGTGGGAAGTTAATGCCCTCTTAATGTCATCCTCCTGCCATCACTCAGATGTAATAGATGACAAGAAAGAACTCTTCACCAGTGGAGCCCAGTATGTTTGTCCTTCAAGCTGCATGCCTGCGATAGGGGTGGTTGCCTCTTTTTTGTGTCCCCACCACCAATCAAACATCCCTCCACCTGGGGTGGCACGGTGGCTCAGTGGTTAGCACTGCAGCCTCCCAACGCCAGGATCCCAGGTTCAATTCCAGCCTAGGTTGACTGACTGTGTGGAGTTTGCACATTCTCCCTGTGTCTGTGTGGGTTTCCTCTGAGTGCTCCGGTTTCCTCCCACAATCCAAAGATGTGCAGGTCAGGTGAATTGGCCATGCTAAATTACCCATAGTGTTAGGTGCATTAGTCAGAGGGAGATGGGTCTGGGTGGGTTACTCTTCACAGGGTCGGTTTGGACTGGTTGGGGTGAAGGGCCTGTTTCCACACGGTAGGGAATCTAATTCTGTTTCTGCATTCACTGAGTGTAAGTAAACCATTCTCAGAGTATAATGCAGCTCATTGGTACTAATCAAATTAACCGAGCACTGGTGTAATCTTATGTCAAAGTCTGGAAATAGAACAAAAATAGTATTGAGTGAAGGAAAAAAAAGTACAGGACTCTGGTGAAAGAGAAAGGCAGTGGGTCTATTTGGCAGAAATTGAATGGCCTCTTTCTGTACTCATGCTATAAGAGCTTCATAGATTATGTTGCAGACAACTTATTCTGCCATGGTATTGAATAATGTCAGTTTAATTCTCTTATGCAAGCGACAGAGATAGAGATAAGTACCTCCAGGCACTGGACAGAGGGAGTGTCAAATATGTAGTTATGTCTAGTTAATGGCTTGACATCATCTAGTCACCATTTCAGAACACTTTGAACAGCATTTTGGGGATGATCATTTCTAATCTCTTGTACAATTTTATCATGTAAGCTCTTCCTAAAATCTGTTACACTGTCCGCACACTTGTTTTCACCTTGTGTTTTAAAAATATGACAGTATTTTAGTGAACCCATTATTGACATGAACGTTAACAGCACAGAAAGGCTGTGAATTTTATGGATTATTCCCCACTTTTGAGGAATCCCAGATTGTATTAGATAAAGTTCTCTCCAATTTACTACAATGATATGATTAAAACCTCAGTTCTAAAGGGATCTCAAATGAATACAGTGCCCTTCACAAATGCTTGTCAAAGCAGGGTTAGACATCTGAGTAAGACAGGTTGGCATTTCAAGGTAGACAATTCATTTAGTTAAATTGAAAATCGCTGATAAATTAATCAACTTAATATTGCTCATATCATTTTAATGCACCTTGTGATATTGAAAATTCCAGCACCAGACATATAATTTACGTTTTATCCCTTCTCTGTTTGACATCCAGTTGCAAAACTGGTGTTACAGACTGATTGCCCAGCTGACCCAGATTACTCCGTTTACATTTTCATAATGTGAGCTTGAGTTGCTATCTCACTTTTACACGTGTGTTAAAATAGAAAAATGCTTCTTCTTTTCTTCCATCAATATTATTGAGCTCTTCCTATATCTCAGCCTTTTTGTATAAATTGACCAAATTATAGCTCACTAGACTAGGACAGTGCAAATAGAAAATATTACTGGGAGACTATACTTGAACTTTGAGCTGAAATGATACACTGTAACCTATAGCATCAGCTAGTGAATAAATATTCACTCTTCAATCTCCTTAGAATAAATGTAGAATGACCCATAATTGTGATTGATTTAGTTTATTGACAATTTTCTGTTGAAATTGACAGAATTTGTACTTTTTAGAAAGGCAAGGCTCTGTTTTCTTAATTAAATTATCATCATCATCCCTCTACATTATCAGTTGAGAAGGACTTACCAAGTTTCTTCCTCAGAGTTGAAAAGAAATGAATGATTAATGTGAGATTCTCCATCAGCAATGACAAATATTCTGAAACCTCTTGACAAGCAGAACACTTTTTGAATTTGAGAAATGCGAGTGATGTGGACTGGAATGATTTTTAATGAGTAGGAATTGGAGGTCATTAGGTGCATTATAGTCAGATGCACAGCAAAACATCTTTTGTTCAATCACAATAAGTTTGCCAGTGGGTAGAATAGGCAGTGGGCAGAATTTTGTTGGAAAATCAGACAACTCCTTGTGTTTGAACATTTTCTTCAGGGACAGACAAGGTAGCAGTGTTAATTGTGTTGCTTAAACTCAGCTTCAGGTTCTTACTCGACTAGTCTGTGAAATCATTTTGGCAGGAGCTGCCTTCATTTGTAAGGAAGACTTTGCAGATTCTCTGGACTGACTTTGCTGTTGTTGTTTCTAGTGCCTAGGTTGATGCAGTTTCATTTTCTTTAGGTTTTTTTTTAATTGTATTTCAATATAAATAAGTGGACTTCTAGGTCATTTTGAGGGGCATGTTGTTGTGTCTCTGAAATCATGTTTTAGCCTCCCTTCCTTACATAGCATTCCTGGAGTAGACCAGTTTGTACAACAATCATCATTGGTCACCATTGGATTTTCAATCCAGATTTCTTCTTTGAATTGAGCACCCACTTTCAATTGATTGAGATCTGATTCAAAGCCGGGTCCCTAAAATATTACCTGGGTCTTTTGATTATTAGTCCAGCAACAATATCACTATGTGATCAGGCATTGTTGGAAAACTAACTTGAGGTTCATATTTTGAGTTCATATTGTATAGTACTAGTCAGCAGGTGATGGATACTGAAATAGCAGGTATGTATTTCAAATAAAAGGACAGCCAATAGCAACTGAGATGTGAATTCATGTACAAATGAACGATCTAAGAGAAGATATGATCAGGTTCTAGTGGACGTTGTTCCAGAAAGCCTCAAAACTGCCCTGATTATATTTAAGATCTCTTTGCAATTCAGTGCTTACATTCCTCACAGAATCACTGAACCAACTGTCCAAATAGTTAGAGAAGTTATGAAGGTGAGCAAATTTAAACTACTGTAATGAACTGAAATCATGGTGCATTTTATTCATCACTGAGTTTTCGTTCCTTCTCTGTGGAAATACTGTCTCAAGAAATTAGAATCCCTACAGTGTAGAAACAGGAGATTTGGCCCAACAAGTCACACTGACCCTCTGAAGAGCAATCCACCCAGACCCATTCCTGTAACAAATGCACTGAACCTACACATCCCTGAACACGATAGGCAATTTAGCATGGCCAACCTACCTAGCCTGTACATCTTTGGACTGTGGGAGGAAACTGGAGCATCTGGTAAAACCCACACAGACACAGGGAGAATGTGCAAACTCCACACAAATAGCTGCCAAAGGCTGGGATCAAACCCAGGTTCCTGGCACTGTGAGACAGTAGTGCTAACCACTGAGCTACCATGTCCCCCAATTGTATTTTATAAGCCAGTTTATAGTGGAGAACAAAACTCAGCTACTTGCATTTTCTTTTAATACATTATTTTCTGGTGGTTCATATTGGACTGGAAGGATTCAATTGTGTTTCAATTAGTTACATGTGTAAATTTGGCATTACAATAGTTGTGAACTGTAAAGCATCAAGCGTGTACCAGGAAGGAAACAGTGCTTGAAGAAATTTCTCATTAGTAGGTTACCTATTGCCTGATGCAATTTGTTAAAGAAAATCTGGCACTCATAATAAATAGTTGGTTCTGAAAGCTAGCACTTCCAAATAAACCTGTTGGACTATAAACTGGTGTTGTGTGATTTTTAAATAAATATTTGGCAACAGCCCCTTGAATTTTAAGTGTGATTTAGATAGTAATTAATCTTCATAGTCAACACTAAGTGCAATGAGTGAAAACCTAGAAGCCATGTGGCAGCATTTTTAGAAGTATTGTTCCATTCAGTGTAAGTGTTGCCATTACAACTTAATTCCTAATTTCCCTTGAAAAAAAAGGAATGGTAGGAGTTAACCTGGTTGCTGAGAGTCTTGAGTTTCCTTTCCTGAAAATACATTAGTGAATCACATGGATTTTAAAAATCAATTGACAATATTTTAATAGTTACCATTAATGAAATTTCTACTCTCGAATAAGTTATAGAACTTAAATTCCATTACCTGTGGTGGCAGGATTTGACTTCATGACCACAGAGCATTAGCCTTGTCCTCTGGGTGACTAATCCTGTGGCATTATCACAGTGCTATGACTCACCCATCAAGCCTGATGTTGAATTGTCACAGTAAGCTCACACATGTTGCTCTAGGAATGTGAGAGGGGAGAAAAATCAGATCAAAACATTTATGTCACTTTGAATTTGTTGACGGGAAAAAAGTTCAATACAAATCTGACATCTTTGGCATAAATATCATCAATACAAGAAGACAGCAGAAATTTGAGTGGCCAAAAACCTCCTCTCACCTGAAAGCAAATCAAAAACTGGTCACAGTCTATCAATATCCACACAATGACTTGCATGTAAAATTTGCAAGAACTAAATATTTTGTAGGTTTGAAAATTATAAGTTCAAAATCATATTTTTAACCCTCAATTGTCCTGGTAATTTTTGCAATAAAGTGGCTTTGGTTCAATGACATTTAGTAATTAGGTTCTGAAGAAATGTAAATATGTCTTGTTTCAAATGTCTACTGACTGCTATGAATTTCCAGCATTGCTATTCTACAGCATGGACCAGTCCTAAACAAGTTTGTCACATCACTGCCACATACGCATGTGTGAGGACCTTATTGCCCATTTTAGGTGGCTGTCAGATGTCTAATTATAACCTGACACAGTGCAAGGTCAGAGGAATGTTTGGAGTGTATGAAATTGCTCTCAAATCTCCTTCTGACCATTTCACATCATAAATTAAAAAGAAAGTCAAATTTGTTCTCTCTTCATTGATATTTGGTGAAAACAGAGTAAGGAGAAAGTGAGGTCTGCAGATGATGGAGTTTTATCAGAGCTGAAAATGTGTTGCTGGAAAAGCGCAGCAGGTCAGGCAGCATCCAAGGAACAGGAAATTCGACATTTCGGGCATAAGCCCTTCTTCAGGAATGAGGAAAGTGTGTCCAGCAGGCTCTATCAGAGCTGAAAATGTGTTGCTGGAAAAGCGCAGCAGGTCAGGCAGCATCCAAGGAACAGGAAATTCAACGTTTCGGGCATAAGCCCTTCTTCAGGAATGAGGAAAGTGTGTCCAGGCTGCTGGACACACTTTCCTCATTCCTGAAGAAGGGCTTATGCCCGAAACGTCGAATTTCCTGTTCCTTGGATGCTGCCTGACCTGCTGCGCTTTTCCAGCAACACATTTTCAGCTCTGAAAACAGAGTAAGTTGACTTAGTGCAGTGCTGGAAGATAAACAATGGTAAATCATCTTTGAATCAGGCATGATGTAAAACAGACTGCCAGTTAACTAACAGACATTTTACATTATTCCACATGTTAAAATTGCCAATATTACCTTTCACTTTGAGTAAGAGTGAAGCTCACTTTGAACATTTTAAAATCTTTAGATTCTAATCATTAATCCCAATTTCTCTCTTTCAATGAAAAATGGAAATAATTAATCATTTTTTCTAAAAACGCTGTTACCTCTTTTGATTAAATTTTAGGAAGTCTTTGCTGGGCTCTGTGTTTATTATAACTGGATGACCAGGATTGTGCACAGCTTTACTATTTTTCCTCAGATTACCAGTAAAACTTGTTGCTGTTCTCTGTTGGCAATTTTAATTTTTCCCAGTTGTCTTTCCCTCTCCCGTAAATCTGAGCATTTACAAGTCCTCGCTTCCTCAGCAAAGGCCAAATGGATGCAATTTTTCAATGAACCTTATAAATCAAAATTTAGTTTGAAAAATTACAGAATCCACTGCATGACTGCTTTACAAGTCAGTAATTGGCATAGACGAACTTGACAGGAATTTAGATAAGAACTGATCGAACAACTGTTCCTTTATGATTATTAGATCAGTTCTTATCCTTATTGCTAGGTCTTTCTCACATAATTATGGACTATTCAAATTCTCTTTTTGATAATATCATGATTATATGCTGTATGCAAATGATATCTGCTTATTCGTGTAGGGGGACTAATATTATTTGGATTTATTATTTCTTACTAAACAACTGGCATGTGTCACTTATCGATCCTATTTGGTAAATTGGCTCTTAATCTGTAAAATGTAGGTAACAAATTAAATAGTTTTTTTTCTCTGGTGACTAATCATGCGACTGTTAAAAGTATAAAATATCAGAATATTTAGGAGAATCCTATGAAATTGAGAAAACCTAATGACTGATCACTATACTTGAATTCATGATGGAAAACAAGTTTGACATCGAAGGAAAAGCTGTTGTCATCCTGGAACTTTCATCAATCCTGTTTCAACTTCCAACCATCTGTACTTGTATGGCTTAAAGAAAAGTCAGTTAGCTAGGTGAAAATTAGTGTTGATACATAATGTATGCATTCTTGCATCAAGTTGTTGTGTCAAGAAATGTGCAGCTCCAACATCACTCAAGAAGCTTGATGCCATTCAGGACAAAGCAGCCCGCTTGATTGGCATCACATCCACAGGCATCAACTCCCTCCATCACCAATGCTCAGTAGCAGCAGTCTGTACTATCTGCATGATACACTGCAGAAATTCATCAAATATCCTCAGACAGCATCTTTCAAACCCATGAAGGACAAGGGCAACAGGTTCGGAGGACCACCACCCCTTGCAATTTCCCCTCCAAGTCACTCACCAGCCTGAATTTGAATTATATTGCTGTTGCTTTGCAGTTGCTGGGTCAAAGTTCTGGAATTCCCTCCCTAAAGGCATCTTGAGTCAACCGTAGCTTGTGGACTGCAACTGTTCAAGAAAGCAGCTGACCACCACTTTCTTGAGGGCAACTGAAGTGAGCAATAAATGTTGGACAATCAATCTCACTCTCACCCCACAAATGAACAAATAAAAAGTTAAAATCTACATCAATGATGCTGGCAGCAGCTGAATTGTATTCAACCAAATCCTGCAAACCCACGCCTTGACATTTCCCTCACTTAAGCAATTCAATCAAATAAAGATATTAGCTACAGGAAAGTGGAGGGCATACCAAGAAATGAGGGAACATTGCTGTTGGTCTCTGGATTGTCAGAGCCATAGTTGCACCTGTGGAAATCTTGAAGCACGGACTTTTTTGGGAATTATCTGTGAAGATTAAGCTTCTGATGGGCAATTTGGCTGTTCCAGGGACCCTAAGTGAATTTCTCTAACTTCAAGTGCAAATTAGCGAGTTTAGTTAACTTCCCAGAATTCAATTGCATAATTACTCAGAATGCATCCAATAGATTAAAATCTGCTCTAAAATTTCCTAATGATAAAACTGACCTCTCCATTCACCCAACTCTATCCCCCATTACCTGACTCATCCACAGTCCTGTTCCCTGATTCCAATCATATATCGCTCCCAGCCACGTGAACAGTCCTGACCCAAACCAACTGCCTCCCTCAGTTGTGGCCACCTGACTATCGCACCCACCTAATTTCAAACACCCAGTTACCTTCAACTGTCCTGATTGTGCTCACTGACAACCAGACGCAACTACGCACTGATTACCCGAACAAGCCAACCTGACTCCCTCGCTAACTGATTCACCAATTCCCCAACCACCTGACAATCCCTCAACCTGAGTAATCACTCACTCATGTAGGTGAGAAAGCAGTTGCCAATAAAATAGAGAGAAAGGAGGAAGAGTCTAGGAGAGGGAGAGAATCTGAGAGAGAAGGAAAAAAGGACTGAGAGAAAGTGAAGCTATAAAAGATGGGGAAAGTCAGTGCAAGGTAAAGGAAAAGTAAAAAGGCTAAAGGGATAATGGAAAAGAGCCCACTCTACACGCTATGTGAAATATTTCCAGTTGCTACCTTGTTATCTTTGACAAAGAACTGTCATCTGTCAAAAAAAATGCCAAAGTTGCTAAAGAGAAATCAAGTTTTCAAAAATTGCCAAGGTATTTAAAACTCTGGACATTTTACCTGTGAGAAGATGTCTGGAGAGTTAAAAAGAATTGCTTTCTATTCACTTGGTCTTTTGGCATCAACCTGAGGATTTCTATTTTTAATTTTGCACAGAACGACTGATTGAACAATGATCAGTTATAATAGTGGGATGCTATTTCACAGATTATTTCAGAGCTATAAATTGTTTTGGACTCCTTGTTGTGGTAGTGAGAATTCCAATGTAAATATAGTAAATGTGTGTGATGAAGGATAACTTTTGTGAATATTGTGAAATATACAATGTAGCTGTCTTAATTAATAGAAACTTATTTTTCTCATTTATGCATCAATCCTGAGTTTGACCCTTGATTAATTACTCCATTAATTAGCATGGTAGGTGACGAGGGAAAAGGTGAATGAGTTACCATTAGTTGGCAATATGTTGCTACAAGGTCTAGAATGGAACATAGGGGTTTGGGTACAGAGGCATATATTGGCACACAGTGTAGAGGCTGCAATGGCAGGTTGGCACATAGCATTACATGTGTTATGAAGATGTGTGTGTACTATGCCTTTAAGAGAGTTAAAAGCTAGCAGAAACACCAGGGAGCCCCAAGTGTTCTGAATAAGATAATAATGTAACACTTGGTTGAAAGTGTTAACACTAGATTGGCTGGGTTGCCTGGAGATGAAAAAAAAATTCAAATTCAGCCAATCAGTTTAAATTATACTCCAAAAATACCAATCTCCAATCAAGTTTGAAATTAGTGTCTTATTGATCTTAAAAACTAGTGACACAATCAGATGCATTTGGGATATAAGAATGGGAAGACCTGAACAATTAGAGGAGACCTGTCAAGCCACCAGCATCTGCACACTGCTTGGATAAAAAAAAAATAGTTCTCTGAAGGTACCTTTACTGATCAGTAACCTTTGGAACAGAAATCCCCAAGAAGGAAAGAAGACCAAGGAAGACAAAATATTTAACACCTGTCTGGTTTTCAAAATTTGAATGTTTAGTAAACTTTAATTGGGGGTGTTATCAGACTAATATTATAGAAGGGAAGGTAAAAGATGGGTTAGAATAGGGAGTTGTAAATAGTTGTTAGCGAATTATTCTCTATTATACTTTTAAGAAATAAAGTTGTTAACTTTTACTTTTAAGTAGTTCTTGGTCCCTTGAATTTTCACAGATTACTGCATGGGATATATCTTTTCTATGTTGCTGGTTAAATTAAGCAGGAGGGTTTACCCTGTGTCATAATAATTTGGAGCTTGTCACAAGATTTGAATGGTTTGGCAGTCTTTTGTCTGCAATTTGAACAATTTGGGTCTTGGTTTAGAGAGATTTGGGGTATGAAAAATCCCAGCAGATTTAAACACTTGCAGGTCAGTGTCCCAGATAATTAAATAAAACATAGGCTAGACAACTTTGTTTAATTTTGGTGACTTGTATGTGATTAAATTAAAAGTGAGAGAAATGACTCTTTAAAATTGCTAAAGAGGTTCAGGGATTTGAAGATGATTCTCAAATTTGCCAAGAATGTTTAGAAGGAAAGGGGGAAAAAAAATGATACTTTTAGAATTAGCAAATAAGTTAGATTTGAGTTTAACCAAGGACAAAAGTAAAGCTGAAAATGTAAGGGAGTTACTCAAACACTTAGGTATGTCAGAGAAACAGAAGTGTAATGGAGGTAGAAAAATGTAAATTACAATTGAGGAAAATGGAGTTAGAAGATAAATGAGGGGAGAGAGAGAGGGGGAAAATAGAGAGGATGTTCTTAGCTGAGCGGAGAGAGAGAGAGGGAAAAAGAAAGAGAGAAAGTCTTTAGCTGAGCAAAAAGAGACAGAATTTGAACTTGAGAAGTTGCAGCTTAGTCAACAAAGTCAAGTTAATAGGATGGAGATTAAAAGAGAAAGTAGTGAAACATCAAAACTCTGCCACATTTTGAGTGGAAGATGTTAAAGCCTTCTTTATTTAATTTGAAAAATTGAGTAGGCAGATGGAATGGTCTGAGAATTTATGGGTAATGCTAGTTCAGACTAAACTGGTAGGCAGAGCTCGTGAGGTATTTGCCGCACTGTCAGATGAGGGGTCAAGAGATTATGAAGAGGTTAAATAGGCTATTTTAAGTGCTTATAAATTGGTATCAGAAGCATATAGAGAGCAGTTCAGAAACACAAAGAAGGAACTATGTTGAGTTTGAAAAAAATAAACATAATCATTTTGATCAATAGGTGTGTGCTTTAAAAATAGGACCTTTGAGGCTCTAAGATAGATCATTCTACTGGAAGAGTTTAAAAATTCTCTTCCAGAGATGAAACAAATTCACATGGAGGAACAGAAAGTTCAGGATGTGAGAAGGGCAGTTGAATTAGCAGATGATTTCATCTTGGTGCATAAGACAAGCTTCTGGCCAGAATTTTATCCTGTGAGAGATAAATGTTGGGAAAAGGGGAAATTGTACACTACGAAACCAAGAGTAGAGAGCACTAGTAAGAATTTCCCACAGGTTAAAGAAGCCCAAGCCCAGAAGGTGAAAAGCCTCAGATGTTTCCACTGGAATGGAGTGGGACACAAAAATTACAGTGCCGGTGGTTTCAGAAGGACACTGGGAAAGGTGTTTTCACTGCCAGAAGGTGGGACACACAAAGTCACAGTACTGGTCATTACAGAAACACACTGAGAGAAAAGATTTAAAAAAAACTAAGCCATTAGTATTCATGAAGGTAGTAACGGAGATCCCCAAGAAGAGCTGAGGAGCTGTAGGAGAATGCACAGCCAAGGCAAGAGCTGGGTACAGAGCTAGTAGCTGACCTCGACAAAGAATGTGCCTCTGTGGGTAAAGTTCATTCAGAAAGAACATGTGGAGAAGGACAAGAAGATATCATTTTGAGATACAGGATCTAACCAGTGGCTGATGGTAAGAGATGAGCAAATATGCACTCTTTCTGATCTGTTAACTGAGAGTGTGGTCATTGTGGGATAGATGGACAATAAGTTAATGTTCTCCTATGTAAGATCAGGTTAGAGTGCCAACTCAAGACTGGGGAATTTACAGTGGAAGTGATTGACAGAGTGTCAGTTTCAGGAATTCAGTTTGTTCTTGGGAATGATTGGGCAGCATCCAAGGTGGGAGTGACATCCCTACGGTATGAGCTACACAGCGAGTCAGTCGGACTATGGGTCAAATTTTACTGCTAGGTTATGGAGAAGCCCAAGGAAGACCAAGAAACTGAGGAGTTAAAACAGAAATATCCTGGTATTTTCCCAGGCTGTGGGGCAACTAGACCCCACAATCATAAGTCGCAGCACAAAGCAAAAAATAAAGAGAAAGGTGAAGGAGTTGAGGTTCAGTTAGTGGATACCCTGTTTGACATAATGGTCAGGAAAAACCTGAACAGGCAGAGGGTCAGACAGAAGTGTTTAGTCCTGAAAGATTAAGAGACTTGCAAAAGCAAGACAAGAAGATAAAAGATCTATATGCGGATGTGTATTCTGAAAGGAGGCAGAGATTATTCCGGAGGGTTATTATCTGAAAGACAGAATCCTAAGGCGGAAATGGAGACCACGGCAGGTTAGTGCAGAGGAGAATTGGGCAGAAATGCACCAGATTGTGTTGCCGGTAGTATACAGACAGGTGGTGTTATGGGTAGCACATGAACTACCTATAGGATGTCACCTAGGGGTACAAAAGACTCAGGCTAAAGATCCAAAACATTTTTATTGGCATGGAATGCACAAGGATGTGGTTAACTTTTGCCGTACATGTCATACATGCCAAATCGTATGTAAGCCACAGGCAGTAGTAAAACCAGCATCTTTGCTGCCAATTCCTGCATTTGAAGAACTTTTCATGTGGGTTATAATTGATTGTGTAGGTACCCTCCCAAGAACTAAAAGTGGGAACCAGTATTGTTAATCATAATGGATGTGTCTACCAGATTTCCACAGGAAATTCCATTATGGGATACAAAGGCAAAAAGGTGGTAGAGGAGTTAATAACTTTCTTCACACGGTATGAGCTACACAGTGAGTCAGTCGGACTAAGGGTCAAATTTTACTGCTAGGTTATTTAAGGAGGCTAGGCAAAAGTGGGTACTGCAGATGCTGGAGATTAGAGTCAAGATTAGAATGGTGGCTGGAAAAGCACAGCAGGTCAGGCATCATCCGAGGAGCAGGAAAATCAACGTTTCATGCAAAAGCCTTTCCTGATGATTTTCGTGCTCCTCGGATGCTGCCTGATCTGCTGTGCTTTTCCAGCACCACTCTAATCTTGTTTAAGGAGGTTATGGATAGCTTAGATAAACAGCATTTTAAATCCAGTGCATTTCATCCTGAATCCCAGGGAGCTTTAAAAAAGATGGCATCAGACCTTGAAGATCATGTTGAGAGCATACTGTCAGGTCTACCTGAATGATTGGGATAAAGGTATAGTCATTACAGCTGCCCCAAATGAATCTACACAGTTCACTCCCTTCAAATTAATATTCAGGCAGGAAATGAGAGGTCCTTTGAAATTAATTAAAGAAAAATTGACAGGACCAAAGTCAGAGATCTCACACT
The DNA here is from genome assembly GCF_020745735.1 of Hemiscyllium ocellatum. Lineage (NCBI taxonomy): Eukaryota > Metazoa > Chordata > Chondrichthyes > Orectolobiformes > Hemiscylliidae > Hemiscyllium > Hemiscyllium ocellatum. The sequence goes on along the minus strand of NC_083415.1, from coordinate 21,415,451 downwards.
TTGTGAAGGAGAGATTAAATCGAGGAAGTAAGTTAGCTAAACAGCACCTAAAGAGAGCATTGCATAGAATGAAGCAAGTGGCAGATAAAAGCTCTAAGACTCGAATGTTTTCCTGAGGGGATATAATGTGTTAGTACTAACCAGTGATAGGAGATCCCTTCAAAGCTAGGTTTAGTGGTCCCTGTCAAATTGAGAAAAAGTTGAGTCAAGTGAACTAACTAGTAAAGATACCATATAGAAAAAAAAGGTTTTGGTATGTCATGTGAAAGTGTTGAAACTGTATTATACTAGAGACAAAGAACTGGAGAAACAGGTGTTGGTTACTGACCCACAGAGTGAGGAATCAAATCCAGATGTGGATTTTGATTTGCCTCAAAATAGATTTAAAAATGAAGAAGTCCACAGTACAAGGATAGATGTAAGAATCAGATGGGGAGGACTAATGCTATTGTACATTAAGTAGATATGGGAAATACTGCTCCGATAAAACAACACCCATATTGGCTTAATCCTTTCAATGCCAGAAGGCCCAGGTGGAGGTGGAGGCCATACTCGATGAGGACATGATCGAACCAAGCCAGAGCGAGTGGAGTTCACCGATCATCTTAATTTCCAAACCAGATGGGACTCAATGATTATGCATGAATTATTGGAAGGTCAACACCATTACAAAATAGGACTCATATCTGATTCCTAGATTGGAGGACTGTATTGAGAAAGTTAGACAAGGCAGTTACATCGCCAAGTGGAACTTCGTGTGTAGTCACTGGCAAGTACTTTTATCAGAGTCAGCGAAAGAAATGTCTGCATTGTAACTCCAAATGGGCTATATCAGATTAAAGTAAAGAAGAACATACCTGCTAGATTCCAAAGACTCATGAACAGAGTTGTAGCTGGGTTAACAAACTGTGCAGTCTATTTGAGTGATGTAGTGATCTTTAGTAAGTCCTGGAAAGATCATACAATCCAGTTGGCAGAGCTCTTTGAATGACTATGAGAAGCAAAACTGGTGATAAACTTAAATAAAACTGAATTTGTGAAAGCAGAGGTGACATTCTTGGGACACCACATCAGTCATGGAAGGTTGACCCCATGGAACGCAAAGACAAAGGCTATCAGGGAATTTCCACAACCAACCTCGAAGAAAGAGGTGCTTCGATTCTTAGGACTCAGCGGATTCAATCAAAAGTTTATTTCAAACTTCAGCAGAGTAATGGCGCCATTAACTGATTTGCTGATAAAGAACACAAAGTTTCAATGGACAGAACAATGCCAGGGGGCATTCGACCATTTGAAATCAATATTAATCACTGTACCAGTTTTAGCTAAACCAATCTTTTTAAAACCTTTTAAAGTCACTATCGATGTGAGTGAGTTGGAGGTGTACTGCCACAGGAAGATGAGGATGGGATTGAATTGCCAGTTGGTTACTTTTCAAAGAAGATCAACATCACCAAAGGAAATACTCCACAATTGATAAAGAGCTAGTTAGTTTCGCACTGGCCTTATAACATTTTAATGTGTATGTCAGAGATGGTTGTGTACATGGATAACAATCCACTTGCATTCTTAGAATGCTTTAAAGACAAGTATATGAGACTATTTCATTGGCGTGTTATGTTACAGACTTTTAATTTAAAAATCATACATGTTGCAGGTTGTAAGAACGTAATCGCAGGTGCATTATTGCAGATTTAACTGATAATTTAGGTGAGATTTGTATGTATTTATTTTTATATATATATATATATATACAGTTATGGTGAACTTGGATTAAAGTTATCTGTATTTAGGGCAATGTGTTTACAGAATAGAAAAGAAAATGAAGCTATCTTTTCAATGTGATGGTTCGTAATTTTTCTTAAGGGGGATATGTCATGAAGATGTGTATCTTTAAGAGAGTTAACAGCTAGCAGATCCACCTGATAGCTCTAAGTATTCTGAATAAGTTAATAATGTAACACTAAGTCAATAGCTAGCTTAGCTAAGTTGCCTGAAGACAACAAAAACAAATGCATTTCATTTTAAAGTATACCATAAAAATACCAAATTCCAATCAAGTTTGAATTTTGTATACTGACAATCTTAAAAGCCAATGACAAATTCCGATGCTTTGGGGATAATCGACCTGGAAAACCTGAACAGTTGGAGAAGAACCTTTGTGTGGAACCGCAGGAGATGGGACAGATACTAAACGAGTATTTTGCATCAGTATTTACTGTGGAAAAGGACATGGAAAATATAGAATGTAGGGAAATAGATGGTGACATCTTGAAAAATGAAGAATTGCTGGATGTCATGAAATGCATAAAAGTGGATAAATCCCTAGAACCGGATCAGGTGTACCCTAGAACTCTATGGAAAGCTAGGAAAGCGATTGCTGGGCCTCTTACTGAGATATTTGTATCATCGATAGTCACAGGTGAGTTGCCGGAAGACTGGAGGTCGGCAAACATGGTGTCACTGTTTAAGAAAGGTGGTAAGAACAAGCCAGGGAACTACAGACAGATGAGCCTGATGTTGGTGGTGGGCAAGATATTTGAGGGAATCCTGAGGGACAGGACGTACATGTATTTGGAAAGGCAAGGACTGGTTAGGGATCGTCAACATGGCTTTGTGCATGGAAAATCATGTCTCACAAACTTGATTGAGTTTTTGAAGAAGTAACAAAGAGGATTGATGAGGGCAAAGTGGTAAATGTGATCTATGTGGACTTCTGATTTGGAGATGCTGGTGTTGGATTGGGGTGTACGAAGTTAAAAATCACACAACACCAGGTTATAGTCCAACAGGTTTAATTGGAAGCACACTAGCTTTCAGAGCGACGCTCCTTCATCAGGCTCAGTCCTAACACACAGAATTTATAGCAAAGATTTACAGTGTGATTTAGCTGAAATTATACATTAAAAAATTGATTGTCTGTTAAGTCTTTCATCTGTTTGAATGCCATGATTGTTTCACTTCTTTCATGTGTAAATCACAAAACTTTTTTTAAAAGTTGCATTATCAGGTTAGCTGTTAATATTGGTGATAGCTAGACTATACATTGAAATGTGAGCCCCCTGTGTTCTCTGTCTATGCCATGATGTTTAGATCGATTTTAATCTAAAAAGTGAGATGACAGAATTTTACATGAATTCATGCAGTTTTTGAGCAAAGGACAATATAACCCTGCAAGTACAAATCCCCCCCCCAAAAAAAAATATATGTGTGCAAGTGGGTCTTTGTCTGTGTTTGTCTGTCTGGGTTGGGGATGGAGAGTGTGAGTGTGTGTGTGTGTGTGTGTGTGTGTGTGTGTGAGTGAGTGTAGTGAGTCTTAAGTCTGTGAGGGGGTGCATGTGTGCATATGTGAGTGTGGGAGTGTGTGTGTCTGTAAGGATGTGTGGGGTGTTGATGTGTGTCCATGTGTATGTGTGTATAGGAGTGCCTCTGTGTGTGTGTGTGTGTGTGTGTATATAGTGCAATGGTGGTCACCTGTAATGTGATATGAGCCCAAGGTCCCGGTTGAGACCCTCCCTATGGGTGTCGAACTTAGCTATCAGCCTCTGTTCGGCCACTTTTCACTGCTGCTTGTCCCGAAGACAGCCTTGGAGGATGGTCACCCGAAGGTCAAAGGTCGAATGTCGTGGACCACTGTAGTTTTCCCCAACTGGGAGGGAACACTCCTGACTGTTGATTGTTGTGCGGTGCCCATTCATCTGTAGTCGTAGCCTTTGCTCGGTTTCCCCAATGTACCATGCCTCAGGGCATTCTTACCTGCAACGTATAAGATAGAGTCACATGAGTACCTGCCATGTACAAGGTGGGAGGTGTCCCAACGTGTAATGGTGGTATCTATGTCCACACTCTCACACGTCTTACAGCACCTGCCGTGACAGAGTTGTATGGAGTTGTCCTGAGAGCAGGGCAGTTTGCTACAAACCATGATCTGTTTGAGGTTTGGTGGTTGTTTAAAGGCAAGTAGTGGAGTTGTGGGGAAGTTCTTGGTGAGGTGTTCATCCTCATTGATAATGTGTTGCAGGTCACGAAGAACATGACATCATTTTTCAGCTCCTGGGAAACTGAACAACGGAGGGTACCCCGTCGGTTGCAGCACGTGTCTGTCTCTTGAGGAGGTCATAACGGTTCTTTGCTGTGGCACATAAGAACTGGTGGTTGATGAGTTGGGCATCGTAGTCCGTTCTTGTGAGGGCATCCCTGAGTACTTTCAGGTGTTCGTCACGTTACTCCTCATCTGAGTAGATCCGGTGTACGCGTACGGCTTGTCTATGGGGGATGGCTGTTTTCATATGTTTTGGGTGGAAACTGGAGAAGTGTAGCATTGTGAGGTTGTCTGTGGGTTTGCGGTACAGTGTGCTGGGATGTCCATCCTTGATGGAGATGCATGTGTCCAAGAATGGGACAGATAGTCAAGAGTAGTCCACGGTGAGTGTGATGGTGGGATGAAACTTGTTGATGTCACTGTGTACTTTTATCAGTAACTCCTCACCATGGGTCCAGAGGAAGAAAATGTCGTCAATGTACCTGGTGTATAATGTTGGTTGGAGATCCTGCATAGAGAAGAAGTCTTGTTTGAACCTGTGCATGAAAATGTTGGCATATTGGGGTGCAAATTTGGTCCCCATGGCTATTCCATGTGTCTGGATGAAGAACTGGTTGTCAAAGGTGAAGACATTGTGATCCAGGATAAAGCGGATGAGTTGTAGGATGGTGTATGGAGATTGGTAGTTGTTGGTATTGAGTACTGAGGCTGTTGCCGCGATGCCATCATTGTAGGGGATGCTGGTGTAGAGTGCGAAAATGTCCATTTGTGATGAGGAATGTTCCCGGTTCGACTGCTCCGTAGGTGCTGAGTTTCTTTAAGAAATCTGTAGTGTCGCGACAGAAGCTGGGGATCCCCTGTAAAATAGGTTTCAAGATGCCTTCAACATAGTTGGGAGAGATTCTCACATAGGGTCCCATTGCCCAACACGATGGGACATCCTGGTGTGTTGGCTTTGTGTACCTTTGGAAGGAAGTAAAAGTCGTCTACACGAGAAGTATGTGGGATGAGGGCACGTAGGGAACTCTGAAGGACTGAATCCAAAGTTCTGATCAATGTGTTTAATTCATGGGTGTGTTCTTTGGTCGGATCAGCTGGTAGTTGCCTGTAGTGTTTCTGGTTGTTCAGTTGTCGATACACTTCCTTGCAGTAATCTGTTCTATTCTGAATGACAGTGGCTCCTCCTTTATCTGTTGGTTTGATGACAATGTTGTGATTGGTTTTGAGAGCCTGGATGGCATTGCGTTGTGAACGGGTGATGTTTTGCTCTACCTTGTGGGTACAGCTGATGAACCTGGCATTTATATATTTCCTTGACGGTTTGAGCATACATGTCAAGCCCAGGGCAGCGACCCTCAGGTAGGGGCCAAGTTGACACCTTCTTATACACAGAGGCGCACACAGACACTCACACACACCCTTACAGACACACACACTCCCACACTCACACATGCACCCCCTCACAGACTTAAGACACTCTACACTCACTACATATACACACTTTCTCTCACACTCTCGCGAGCACACACACATACACCAACACAGACAAAGACCCACATGCACATATATTTTGTGGGGTGAATTTGTACTTTCAGGGTTACATTGTACTTTGCTCAAAAACTGCATGCATTCATTTAGAACTCTGTGCTCATAAACTGCATGAATTTATGTAAAACTCTGTTGTCTCACTTTTTAGATTACAATCAACCTAAACATCATGGCATAGACAGAACACAGGGGGCTAACACCTTCAACACATTGTCTAGCTGTCACCATTTTTAACATGCAACCTGAGAATGCAACTGTTAAAAAAAGGTTTTCTGATTTACACATCAAAGAAGTGAAATAATCATGGCATTCAAACAGATGAAAGACTTAACAGACAATCAATTTTTCAATGTATAATTTCAGTTACATCACACTGTAATTTTTTTGCTATAAATTCTGTGTTATGATCGAGCCCTCCACTATCACCTGATGAAGAAGCGATGCTCTGAAAGCTAGTGCTTCCAATTAAACCTGTTAGACCATAACCTGGTGTTGTGTGATTTTTAACTATGTAGACTTCAGTAAGGTATTCGACAAGGTTCCCCACGGGAAACTGGTGAGCAAGGTTAGATCTCATGGAATACAGGGAGAACTCGCCATTTGGATATAGAACTGGCTCACAAGTAGAAGACAGAGGGTGGTGGTGGAGGGTTGTTTTTCAGACTGGAAGTCTGTGACCAGTGGAGTGCCACAAGGATCGATGTTGGGTCCACTAATTTTCATCAATTATATAAATGATTTGGATGTGAGCATAAGAGATACAGCTAGTAAGTTTGCAGATGACACCAAAATTGGAGGTGTAGTGGACAGCGAAGAAGGTTACCTCAGATTACAATGGGATCTTGATCAGATGGGCCAATGGGCTGAGAAGTGGCAGATGGATTTTAACTTAGATAAATGGGAATTGCTGCATTTTGGGAAAGCAAATCTTAGCAGGACTTATACACTTAATGCTAAGGTCCAAGGGAGTGGTGCTGAACAAAGAGACCTTGGAGTGCAGGTTCAAGCTCCTTGAAAGTGGAATCGCAGGTGGATAGGATAGTGAAGAAGGTGTTTGGTATGCTTTCCTTTAACAGTCAATGTATTGAGTACAGGAGTTGGGAGGTCATGTTGCGGCTGTAAAAGGACATTGGTTAAGCCACTGTTGGAACATTGTGTGCAATATGGTCTCCTTCCTTTCAAAAAGATGTTGTTAAACTTAAAAGGGTTCTGAAACAGAAATCCCTAAGAAAAAGAAAAGAAGACTGAGGAAGATAGAAGATTCAACATCTGGCTGGCTTTGAAAATTTGAATTTTTGGTAAACTTTAATCGGTGGTTTTATCGGACTAGTATTATAGAAGAGAAGGTAAGAGATATGTTAGAGGAACGAGTTGTAAATAGTTGTTAGTTAATTATTTTCTGTTATACTTTAAGACATAAAGTTGTTTGTTTTTACTTTGAATAGCTCTTGGCCTTCCGAATTTTCAAAGATTACAGCAGAGGATAAATCCTTTTGTGTTGCTGATTAAAGTTAAACACGAGGGTTTATCCCATGTCATAACACATGTCAGCGAGGGTATAGGCGAAGGGATGTTGGTACTGTGATACAGGTTGGCAGGAGAGCATGGTAAGACATTAGAATCAGTACAGCACTTCAGGTAGCATGAGTTGACACGGATGAGACATGAGGAGGTTAGGGGTGATGGCTGGAAATATGTTTTACACTTCAATTTTTATATTTAAACTGTGAGCAGAGCCAGAGCACAGTGACAGGCTTTCTATTTAACACACCTTGACACTCAAAATGTCTTCCGCTCTTTTTAGGGAAGACACAATGAGCCAAGTGGACTCCTTCTGTTGTTAACAATCCTGTTATTCTGTGAAATGTGAGTACCATTGGTGGAGTAGCAGAAAGCATAAGGGACTGTCAAAGAATACAGGAGGATATAGATAGACTGGAGAGTTGGGCGGAAAAGTGGCAGATGGAGTTCAATCCAGACAAATGTGAGGTGATGCATTTAGGCAAGTCTAATTCTGGAGTGAATTACACAATGAATGGAAGAGCCTTGGGAAAAGCTGAAGGGCAGAGAGATCTGGGAGTGCAGGTCCATTTTACCCTGAAGGTTGCTGCACAGGTAGATAGAGTGGTCAAGAAGGCATATAGTATGCTTGCCTTCATTGGATGGGGTATTGAGTATAAGACTTGGCAAATCATGTTAAAATTTTACAAGACATTGGTTCAGCCACATTTAGAATACTGTGTACAGTTCTGGTCGCCACATTACCAAAAGGATGTGGACACTTTGGAGAGGGTGCAGAGAAGGTTTACGAGGATGTTGCCTGGTATGGAAGGTGCTAGCTATGAAGAGAGTAGGTTAAGTTTGTTTTCATTAGAAAAAAGGAGATTGAGGGAGGGTCTGATTGAGGTTTACAAAATCATGAAGGGTATAGACAGGGTGGATAGAGACAAGCTTTTTTCCAGTGTGAAGGATTCAATAATGAGAGGTCACACTTTCAAGGTGAGAGGTGAAAGGTTTAAGGGGGATACATGCAGCAAGTACATCATACAGAGGGTGGTAGATGTCTGGAAGGCATTGCCAGCAGAGGTGGTAGAGGCAGGCACGGTAGATTCATTTAAGATGTGTCTGGACTACATGAGTAGGTGAGGAGCAGAAGGATATAGATACTTAGGAATTGGGCGACAAGTTTAGACAGTAGGTTTGAATTGGCTCAGGCTTGGAGGGCCGAAGGGCCTGTTCCTGGGCTGTAAATTTTCTTTGTTCTTTGTTCTCTTTGACTCCAATTTTGCTGGGACTCCTTCACTTACTTCTTAAAATATGTGAAGAATAGTCACTATGATGAATTTACACTTGGAGTACATTGATGGGACAATAATTGGCCATATTGCATTTATTCTGCTTTTAACTTACAGAACATATTTACACAATTCTCCACATTTTCAGGTGGATGCTGATGTTGTTACTTTACCACAAAATCGTCACTTACAGTGAGGAAATTTCTGGCACACGTGTCATCAATACTTTTGCTGAAATGTTATCTTTTGTTATTCAGTCACTCCAGATGTTTCTTAAAATCACATGGAGACTGTTATCAGTGACGTTGGGGACCACTGGAGGAGGCTGAGATGGATTATCCACTTGGCACTTCTAGTGGAAGATCGCTGCCAATGGTTCAGCCTTACCTTTGGCTCTTACATACTGGTCTCTACCATCATTGTGGATGCAGATAATTGTGTAAATTCCTAGTCCAGTGAGTTGTTTAATTGTTCACCAACATTCACAACAGGATGCATAAGTTAGGTCTGATCCCTTAACTCTGGGATCACTTAACTCTGTCTGCCACTTGCTGCTTGTGTTGTTTGCAAATGAGCTGGACTGTTTGGTAGCTTCATCAGGTTGACACCTCATTTTCAGCCATGTCTGATGCTGCTCTTGTCATACCTCTTGCATTCTTCATTGAAACAGGATTGATCCCGTGAATTGATGGTGATAGTTGAATGTGGGGTATGCTCGGCCATGAGGTTACAGATTGTGTTAGAGTACAATTATGCTACTGTTGATGGCCCCATGAGTGTCCAGTCTTGTGTTGCTAGACCTGTTTGAAACTGACTGATGTGTGTAAAGTTATTAGGTGGGCAAATAAGGTGGAAAAAAACTCCCTTAGTAGAGGGGTCACTAAGGTAGGGACATAGTTTTAAATTTTGCAGCAGGAGGTTTAGAGAGGATTTGAGGTAATTATAGAGTCATTGAGATGTACGTTATGGAAACAGACCCTTCGGTTCAACTCGTCCATGCTGACCAGATATCCTAACCTAATCTTTTCCCTTTTGCCATCACTTGGCCCACATCCCTCTAAATCCTTCCTATTCATATACCCATCCAGATGCCTGTTAAATGCTGTAATTATACCCAGCCTCTACCACTTCGTCTGGCAGTTCATTCCATACACACATCACCCTCTGTATGAAAAGGTTGCCCTTTATGTCACTTTTAGTTCTGGACTCCTCACCCCAGAGAAAATACCTTGTCTATTACCTATCCATGTCCATCATGATTTTATAAAGCTCTATAAGGTCACCCCTCAGCCTCTGACACTCCAAGGAAAATAGCTCCAGCCTATTCAGCCTCTCCCTACAGCTCAAACCCTCCATGTCAATTTTTTCTGAAGCCTTTCAAGTTTCGTAACATCCTTCCTGTTGGAGGGAAATCAGAATTACACACAATATTCCAAAAGTGGCCTAATCGATTTCCTGTTCAGCCACAATATGACCTCCCAACTCATATATGAATGCTCTGACCAATTTTTAAAAAAGCATATTGAAGACCTTTTTTTGTTTTTACCCCAATGAATGTTAGGTATAGGGAACTCATTGCTTCAAAGAATGATAGGTGCAGGAACCCTCAAGACATTTAAGAAACATATAAATGAGCTTTTTAAATGCAATGACATACAGGGCTGTGGGGAAAGTGCTAGAAAGTAGATAAACAGATCAATGCTTGATGACTGGTGCAAACATGATGGGCTGAAGGGTATTTTTCCATGCTGTAAAAATTGGATGAGTCTCTAAAACTGAATGATTCTCTATTCCATTCAGCATAACGTAATGTCATGGAACATGACATAGGATATCCTCAACGAAAATGCAGGACATCATCTCCATAAGGACTGTGCAGTGGTCATTCCTACCAATATTGTCACGGTCTGATGCATCTGCAGCAGGCAGATTGGTGACAATGAGGTCAAAATGATTTTTTTCTCTTTCGTTGGTTTTCTCACCACATGCTCCTGACCCAGTTTAGCAGCTGAGCCCTTTAGGACTCGACCAGCTTGATCACTAGTGGTATTACTGAGCTAGTGTCTGTGGTGGACATTGAAGTCCCCTCCCAGAGTACATTTTGCACCCTCAGCACTTTCATTGCTTCCTCCAAATGGTTTTCAATATGGAAGAGTACTGTTGCATGGCATGAGATACAGTATTTGATAATCGACAGAATCCCCTTTTCCTATGTCTGACTTAGTACTATGAAAATATCCAAGGGTTCCAACTTAATACTAATGATTTCTAAGCCAACCCCCTCCTCATCGTGCAGCACTGTGCCATCTCTACTGTTGGATCCGTCCTGAAAATGGGCTTATTCAATTGACATTATAAGATGTGATTCTGTAAATATGATTACACTAGCCTGTTGTTCGACTGATCTGTGAGATTGCTCTTCTAATTTGACACATGAGTCCAGATGTTAGTATGGGAAACTTTTCAGGAGCTGTGTTGCCACTACTAAAAGCAAAAAAAAATGCTGGAGATCAGAGGGTCAGGCAGCATCCATGGAGAGACAGCAAGCTAATGCAAAAATGCTGCTCTCTCCACAATTCACATCAGCTCTGATGAAAAGTCATCTAGAATCCAAACATTAGCCTTCAAAGTTTGGGAGATGATTTGTAGCTCAGGTGATTGTTGTTGTGGCTCTGTTTGCCGAGCTAGGAGTTTGTGTTGCAGACATTTCGTCCCCTGTCTAGGTGACATCCTCAGTGCTTGGGAGCCTCCTGTGAAGCGCTTCTGTGATGTTTCTTCCGGCATTTATAGTGGTTTGTCTCTTCCGCTTCCGGTTGTCAGTTCCAGCTGTCCGCTGCAGTGGCCGGTATATTGGGTCCAGGTCGATGTGCTTATTGATTGAATCTGTGGATGAGTGCCATCCCTCTAGGAATTCCCTGGCTGTTCTCTATTTGGCTTGTCCTATAATAGTAGTGTTGTCCCACTCGAACTCATGTTGCTTGTCATCTGAGTAAGTGGCTAGTACGGATAGCTGGTCATGTCGTTTCGTGGCTAGTTGGTGTTCATGGATGCAGATCGTTGGCTGTCTTCCTGTTTGCCTTATGTAATGTTTTGTGCAGTCCTTGCATGAGATTTTGTACACTACATTTGGCTTTGCTCATACTGGGTATCGGGTCTTTCGTCCTGGTGAGTTGTTGTCTGAGAGTGCCTGTTAGTTTGTGTGCTATTATGAGTCCTAGTGGTCACAGTAGTCTGGTTGTTAATTCAGAAATGTTTTTGATGTATGGTAGTGTGGCTCGTCCTTTGGGTTGTGGCATGTCCTCATTCCGTTGTCTTTCCCTTAGGCATCTGTTGATGAAATTGCGGGGCTATCCGTTTTTGGCGAATACATTGTATAGGTGTTCCTCTTCCTCCTTTTGCAGTTCTGGTGTACTGCAGTGTGTTGTGGCCCTTTTGAATAGCGTCTTGATGCAACTTCTTTTGTGTGTGTTGGGGTGGTTGTTTTTGTAGTTTACGACTTGGTCTGTGTGTGTGGATTTCCTATATAACTTTGTGGTGAAATCTCCGTTCGGTGTTCTCTGTATCATCATATCTAGGAATGGGAGTTGGTTGTCCTTTTCTTCCTCTCTAGTGAATCGGATTCCTGTGAGTGTGGCGTTGATGATCCGGTGTGTGTTCTCTATTTCTGTGTTTTTAATGATTACAAAGGTATCATCTACATATCTGACCCAGAGATTGGGTTGAATTTGTAGCAAGACTTTGTTCTAACCTTTGCATTACCACTTCTGCTATGAGTCCAGGGATGGGTGAGCCCATGGGTGTGCCGTTGATTTGTTCATATATTTGGTTGTTGAATGTGAAGTGTGTTGTCAGGCACAGGTCCAGTAGTTTGAATATGCCGTCTTTGTTGATAGATTCCCCGTCTTGTTGTCTGTTCTGTATATCCAGCAGTTTGGCTATTGTTTCTCTGGCTAGGGTTTTGTCGATAGAGGTGAACAGTGCTGTTACACCGAATGAAACCATAGTGTCTTCCTTGTCTATGTGTATATTTCTGATGTCCAAGAATTCCTGTGTTGACTGTATAGAGTGACTGGATCCACTGATCAGGTGTTTCAGTTTCTGATGTACTTCTTTAGCCAGTTTGTGTGATGGTGTCCCTGGTAGTGATACTATGGTTCTGAGTGGGATGTCTGGTTTGCGCACTTTAGGTGGTCCATAGAATCAGGAGGTGTTCTTGCTTTCAGGTTTCATTCTCTGTAGGTCAAACCTGGTTATCTGTCCGTTTTTTTTTTGTAGGTTCCTCAGTGTGTTGTTTATCCTATTGGTGAGCTGTGGGGTGGGGGTCAAACTCCCTCTCTTGGTAGGTGTTGGTATCTGCAAGTAGTTGTTGTGCTTTTTGGATGTACTCTGCTTTGTCCAGGATGACCGTCATTCTGCCTTTGTCTGCTGGTAGTATGACTATGTTCTTATTGTTTCTTAGTTCTTTTGGTGCTTCCCTCTCCTTGTTGTTGAGGTTATGTGTTTGTCTTTTCCTTGTTATCAGGGGTACGATACTTTGTCTCACTGTTTGTTGTGTCTCTTCTGTCAGTCCATTGTTTGAGTGTGCATTCTAGTGCTGCTAGGAAGTCTGCTGTCTTGGCGTCCCTGTGGTTGTAGTTGAGTCCCTTGGCCAGTATTGTTCTTTCCGTGTCTGTGAGCTGTCTGCGGGAGAGGTTTCTAACCCAGGAGTGTGTTGTGGTGTCCTCTCTGTTTTGTGTTAGTTTGGACATCTTTTCTTTTAGTGCCCTTTTTTTGCGGTGTGTGGTCCTGTTCTGTACTATGGTGACGGCCTGTTCTATGGTCCGGGTCCATTCCTGATTGGTGGCTTTTGAAATTAACGATTTTTGGTGTGCAATTTCTTGTCTGTATTTATGTAGTCTGTTGTGTGTGTCACTCATCATTACCTGAATCATCCTGAATCCGTTCTGTCTGGCTGTGTTCCTGGCTTGTGGGTTGTTGACTGGTGGTCTGTATTAGCCTGTTTTCTCTCCATGGATGCTGACTGACCCACTGTGATCTCAAACATTTGTTGCCTTCAGTACAGATTCCAGCAATATCTGCAGTAATTTGCTTATACATTGTGTTGCCACTGTTTCTGTTTCTTTAGTCACTATCAGGTTTGTGTGTCTGATGTAATTCCTTTCTCCTTTCCAGTAGTTTGTACAACTGAGTGGCTTGCTAGACCATTTCAAATGGCAGTTAAGGCTTAACCAGATTTTTTAGATTAGATTAGACTTACAGTGTGGAAACAGGCCCTTCGGCCCAACAAGTCCACACCGACCCGCCGAAGCGCAACCCACCCATACCCCTACATTTACCCCTTACCTAACACTACGGGCAATTTAGCTTGGTCAATTCACCTGACCCGCACATCTTTGTGACTGTGGGAGGAAACCGGAGCACCCGGAGGAAACCCACGCAGACACGGGGAGAACGTGCAAACTCCACACAGTCAGTCGCCTGAGTCGGGAATTGAACCCAGGTCTACAGGCGCTGTGAGGCAGCAGTGCTAACCACTTTCTGAAGGTCTGGAGTCACATGCATGTAAGGACCAGATAAGGACAGCTGCTCCCTTCCCTAAAGGGGATTAGTAAACCAGATGTTTCTTTTTATGATCATCTTTTTCATGACCATCATTAGGTGTTTAAATCTAGATGTTCTGAAAATTCAAAATCAAGCATCTGCCACGTTGGGATTCAAGTTCAAGCCCCTTGAGCGTTTCCTAGATCCTGAGTCCAGTGACACAACCACAAGACCATTGTATTCTCCAAATGGAGGAATTAGACAAATTACAAAGTTGAAGTAAAGCAGCTGAATTGGGTGGGCACCCAATCACGGTCAGATGTTAATTTTTAAGTGTTAAGTATGAGTCTGACTACAAAACAAATCCTAAGATGGAGGATATTGTTTGGGTGAATAAAACATTGAGAAAAATTAAAATGAAGGATTGTGTTTTGAAATGTCCCATCATTGGGACATGTTAGGAATATGGTACTTATTTTTTGAGATGCTTGTTATGTAGATCTCTCAGGTGGGTTCTCAAGTGTGGGAGGGTTTGTAATTTTTCTTCTGAGGGAAAGAGAGGTAAATGTTGCTCTTTAGCTTCAGAAGCTAAGATCAGAACAATAATAAAAAAAATCCTCAAACTCTTGATGATACTGCATACATAATGTTTTTCTTAGTGAAAATATTGGAAGCAATTCTAAAATGTGATTTAGCAGCAATACTACTAATTGCTATATTAATAGTAAGTCACTAAGGGATAACATAGATACAAAAATGCTTAAACAAAAAGCAACTGAGGATCAGTATTGCAATATATTATATTGTTATTTATATTCTGCTTTGTTTTATTTCTAGATTTACTAAGAAAAAGGGAATCACTTCTCATCTTCGATTGTCTGAAGAGATGTCTCAGACTGAATGGTAAGAGAACAGGTGGCGGACATATTAATTAAGGTTCAACCGGTTGTGAATTATTTGTATAAATATAGGTGGTCCATACTCAATGGGGCAAATTTCCTATAGTTAATAGAAAAGGTCTCTCTAAAAGTGCAGTCTTAGAATCTTCAAAATGAAAATATTTTCTGGTGTACAACACTTAAAGACCAGTTCGAGATTTAAAAGTAGTGTGTTTGGGTTACTAAGTGCCAAAATCTTATCTTTAATTGTTACAGATAGTTATTTATTTATTGTAACAATTAAAGGGTGAGCAAGAGACCAAGTCTGGCCAACACATAAAGGAAACGTTTTTGTTTCTCAGACTGATATTGTATAAGAATTCAGATGATTGATAATACTGGATTGACATGTGAAATGATCAGTGCAAAATGACATTTAGACTGCGTACTCATAAAAGTGGGTGTGAGTGGTGGTGTAATGGAGAACAGATTGAAGGGGCTGGGGTCTTAAAACTATAAGATATAGGTCAATTAACAAAGGGACTGTTTCTCTTTCTTCTTGCTTTACTTCGAGCATTAATGCAGGAATAGGCCATTCAGCCCTTTGTCATTAAATCTATTGGTATTTCTCTTGATTATACTCAAATGTCTGAAGTTCCACACCTAACTCTGTGGAGAATTCCAAAGATTCAGTACCTGCTGAAAAATATCCTCCATCTCAGTCTTAAACAATTTGCTCCTTTGTTTTAGAATATGTCTCTTTGGTTCTCCGCCTCAGTCAGGGGAAACTTCCTTTCTGCATCCATCAGATTAATAATCTTTAAAAAGAGATTACCTCTGAATCCAAGCTGTAGTGAATACAGATCCACTCTCTTCAAAGGGTAGCTCTGTTATGCCGGGAATTAGTCTGGTGAAACTCTACCAAACTCTGTGGTGTTTACCACTTTTCATTGTGTGCAGTTTTGATGACCAGATCTAATACTTCAGATATGGCCCTACAAAACTTTTAAATATTTTCTAATAAACCTGCTCAGAGATGTTATTCCACACCTTTAAATGAGATGAGGCTTGAACCTGGCCTAGAGGTAGGGACAATGCCACTGTCACAAGAGCCCTTCGTGCCAACTTTTTATACAATTTAAAGTAAAACCTATTTACTTCAATAATCAAACATGTTTGGATTAGGCCAGATCACATTTTCTTTCCTAATTGACTTGCACCTGCATTTAACTTTCAGTGATTGGTCATTTTAAAAAAAAACTCACAATCTTTTAAAAGACAATTAGGAACAGGCAACATTTGGCATTACCAGAAATATTTCCATCCCATGATTTTTTAAAAAAAAATCATGCTTGCTGTGTAGCTTGGAAATGCCGAACACTGAAATGTAAATTTATCATCTCATTGACCTACTGACTTGACATCAGGATTTTGCTCATGCAATTGATCTTTCTCTGACCATCGCCAAGACGCAGAAGCTGCTTTCAGATTAATGTTTCTGGTTAATGTTTTGATGAGTGGCTTTGCAGGATTATTTATGTGCTTGAGTGAGAGGGACCTGGCGATCTGGGCCTGTTTTGTGTTATATGTTAAGATTGTTCTGAAACGCTATATGGAACACATTTTTTTAGAAAGAATCTTGATATTATTGTTATGGATTATTTTAAATCAGTACTCCATCTTTTGTTCAAATTGTTTTAATACTCTAATTGCTGAGTGCTTTAAGCCATACTTCACTCTGACGCTCTAAGAAAATGAAATGACATATACCACAGAAAAAGCCAAAACCAACCAATATACCACATTGCTAAATGCTGTCACATTAATTTGAACTTACAACTGTAATTTATGAGCTAATCAATTAAAAATGCTTTAAATAATAGGGCTGCACATCCATGAGCTTTCTCGTCTACTAGTCATTTCAAAGATATTGACCTTTAACCTGCCAGTAATCATTTAAATTCTCATCCAGGCTCATTATCCCATAGAAGTGAAACTGTAATTATTAAAAAAGGAATAGATTTTAAGGAAATCTTCACTGGGTAAGAGGTGGCAATTATTGTCCGTCTGAAGGTTTCTTCAACTAGTTACATCCTTGTGTAATGACGTTAGCAAGAGGCAGAATAGTTGCTGAATTAATGAGATTGGCAGTATTACGGATTTCTTGGTTAGGTAAGTCATGAGACAAATGCAATATAACCCTCCATGCCTGTTCTACAATTAGTGAATTTCAATCTCTAACTCAGAAGAAACTCTTGCAATAGCTTTATTAAGAATGCTTTCATGAAATGGACTGAGTAATTAAAAGATTTAGGACAATTTTGTACTTTGCTCTTATTCATTATTCTAATCTGAGAGGAATGAACAATACAAAATCGATGTAAATGTATTAAGTAAATTATTGGTGCACTTGTTTTTTTGGGTATAATTTTCAATAATTCATAAAGCAATTAAAATATTAAACTTCTGACAAATAGCATACATATAGTGAGTGAGAGAGAAATGAAATGCTCCAGAGATCTGAAAGGGTTACATCATTTTAAGACTACACTACAGTTATTTTATGCTTGGATGAGTTTGCAAGTGGGTGTACTGAAACATTTAACTTGCAGATTATGCTGACCATGTGGATGACTCCTTTTCAGTGACATCTGAAACTGTCCAATTGGTGAAAGAAACCTAGTTACACATGTCGACTGCAAACATTCCACTTTAACATTCAGCATCTTGACATTAATAACTAACAAGGGCAGAAGAGATTACAATTAGAATAATAAAATAGCCTTGAAAAAGGCTGTGCTGAGTGTTTCATATCTCAGCGCACTCCATATACTTACATGAAATTGGCCAATTAGTAAACAACTGAAGTATATATCAGTCGAGCAAGAGAAGTGAAAGATTGTGGAAAATGGTATACTTCCTGCTGGTCCAGCCTGCCTATCAAGTATTAACTATCTGTAAAGGACAACATTGACAGCCACAATGTGACAAGACTTTAAGCCATGTAATTATCCAGAATCCAACCAGCATCTGTAGTTGAATCTGCAATGCTTTAAAAAAACTCACCAAAGTATTCACATTCTATACCTTCTCCAGAATTCAGCTTTATGATCAGATGCCTTTTTTTGGCAATTAGAATTGTGTCAGACATGACAGTGATATCCAAAGCACTGTTAATGAATACCGCTTTCCTCCAACCTGAGTTGAATTAAATACTTATAACACTCCAGCATCTAGCAATTGTGTGAGCTAGAAAAACACTTGATTATTGTCAGCTCTCTTTAGCCAAACTATTTCCTATGTTTCCATTTAAGGACAGTTGTTCTAAACATTGCTTACCTTATAATGCCACCTTTCGCTTAAATTGCTGAACCCAATTAGTACACTTATGGAATGATTGTGTATCATTAGAAATTTAAACATGCATAAAAACATTTTTAGAAGATCATCTACTTAATGAAAAACAAGACTTTATCTCTGGTAATTTTTCTTTTCACATATCTTAAACTCTGTCCACCAATGTGTTCCTTAAGGTATTTATTCTGTAACGACAATCCCTGCTTTATTTGTGATCAAATTACCAATGTATTAATTGTCATAATGTTTCATTTAGGAATTCAGTTCCCTCCTTAAGCAGCATTTCATAGGATTTCTCAGGAGTGTTTCAAAAGGTCATTTACATTTAAATATCTTGTCTAGGTTAATTATCTACTTCCAGCCTTGGACATCTTGATAGATTTGCAGACAGAGAAGGTAGCCACCTGACTTCCTTTATCGTCACCTTGTCACAATACAGATTTTGGCGGTCCTCTTGTGTACTGGCAGAGCCTCTCCACTTGGATCAAGTGACCTGAGTTCAAGTCCCACTGCTGGAGCAGGTAAATAATAACATCTCTGAACAAATGGATTGCAAAAGTAGTTTTTTCTTTCAAATCAGATTTTGACAGATGGGAGTATACATGTGTAGAATTAGGTTATGCACTTTGGCAGGAAGAATAGAGGAGTTGAGTATTATTTCAATAGAGTGACTGCAGCAAGTGACAAAACAGACATGTCAGTAGTCCTGAATCAGAAAAAGCTAGCATCCAAGTTCCAAGGATTTTAGGAAAGACAAATGGAATATTAGCAATTGTTTAAAAAATAATGGCATATAAAAGTCAATATGATTTAACTAAAACTGTATAAGGCACTAGTCAAACCACCGCTGGAATACTAAGAACCATTTTGGATCTTTTATCTAAGAAATCATGTCCTGGCATTGAAGGGATCCCAGAAAAGGGTCAGTAAGCTAATCCTGGGTTTGGAGGGATTGTCATGGGAAGAGGCTGAGTAGTTCTGCCTGTACTCATTGCAGTTTAGAAAAATGAAAAGCAGTCATATTGAAACATATAAGATTCTAAGAGGACTTTAAAGAGTAGATGAAGAAAGTCTGTTCTTCTTTGTGGGAGAGTCTAGGATGAGAGAACAGTGATTTAACGGTTGCATATTTAAGATAGACGAGAAGTTTCTTCTAAAGGTTGTGCATCTGTGCAATCCTTTACCACAGAGGGCTTTTGAGGTTGGGTCACTAAGTTTATTTAAAGTCAAAAATCACTCAGCACCGGGTTGTAGTCCAACAGGTTTTTGACCTTGTCCACCTCAATCCAATGCCAGCACATCCACATCAAGTATATTCAAGGCTGAGATACACATGTTTAATCAGTATGGGTATAAAGGGTTGTGGGAAAAAGGGAGAGAAGTTGATTACCAGATCAACCATGAGCTCATTAAATTGTGGAGTATATACGATGGGCTGAATGGCCTATTTCTGCTCCTATGTTAATTGGTTTTACCATTCTTCATGTTGTTATAAAGACAAAATGATGCCCTAAAATTCATTTCTGAGTTTGGTGTGCAGAAATGCATGAAATCCCAGCTCTTAGCTTTACAAATAATTGCCCACTGGGTAGGATGGCAACAGCCTGGATCAGCTATTGTGATGGGCACATGAGGAAGACCTTAAGAGGATGCCTGGCATAAAAAGCCTGTTTTGCTTGGTTCCTGTTTGGTCTTTGCAATGATTAAAAACATTCCTCAAAGTCACCACTCAGTTTCTAACTAGCCATGCAAGTTCCACTAATATTATGCCCAACTCCAAATTTTCATACAACCTCCATGCTAATCCATGACCTGTACCTACTTCCATTGTTCTGCAGCTTCATGCCATCCTAGTGGCAATTCATGTCAACCTATGGCCCCACCTGCCATCCTTTGCAAATTTACCTTCCATGCCAACTTCCCAACTATCTACCATGACATACCTCAGGATCTATGCACTGATGGGGAAAAAAATTAAAAATTACTATTAAATAAATTAAGTGTAATGCGTTTCAATTATATTCAGAACATTTACGACATTTAGGTTTCTCAGCCTCAACACAACCTTATTTCAAATGCAATTAATAACAGCATTCCAAGTCTGATATCAGAGTCCAAAAACACTTGCAGTAGTCAACTGAACTGTGAAATGGAAGGCACCCCACTATGGTAATACATGTTTGTGAAACCAATCATGTTGCACTAATCCAGAAATGGAAATATTCTTTTGAATATCAGTTTAACCCCCGAGAACATGATTTTCCAAGATTAAAAAGCCTGGAGTTTAAGATGCCTTAATGCTCTTAAAATATCCTTTTGACATCTTGGCATTATTTGACTGCTTTAAAAGTACTTTGACATCTTGACAGTTCATGAGTTTGTACAGACTTTAAGCATAAGCTATCTACATATAATAATCACAAATAATACGTAGTCACTTCCCAACATATGCCTTACGTCCTCAAATATGCCCCAAAACCAAATGCAAAGGGGTATATTATCTCTCCAAAAGAATACCTCTACTTTTCAACTGTATCCACAAGTTGGTCTAATTTGCACACTTCTGGTTTCAGAGAACTATCTTATCCCAATCACATAGGAGTCAAGGCACTTTGATTTAAAGTTCCCTCCATGAACCACAAATGTGCAAATATTAAGTTATTTCTATTCCTACTTCCAAAAGCATTGCTAAGGATGGATCTGGAAACATTGGAAAGCTTGCAGAGGAGATTCACAAAGATGTGAATGCTTACTGTTGTTCCTTGCACTTTTTTTTTGGATTTTCCATGCTGTGAAGATCATGTCTATAGTCTATCATGGACGCAAATATACTGTCCATTTGGAGGAATTCCTTAGCTACTTTGAACAGGTGATTGAGGAGGATGCTTGCAATGATCTTTCCTGTGCCAAGCAACAGGGAAATGCTTCAGTACCCTAATTGCACTTGTCTTCTATGTAGTCATGATCTCAGTATTGATAAGATCCTGTGTGTATGCTCTTCTTTCTAGATAAGAGATCTGAAATTGTTTAACCATTTCAGGATTAGATCCCTACCGTGTTTCAGAATTGCATGAAGGATTCCATTTGTTTCAGGAATTTTGTTACTTAAAAATGGCTTTTCCAATTTTTCTCTGGACTAGGGTAACACTAAGACTCTGCTGGATGGAGTGGTGTGGAATTGAGTTGAGGATGGTAGAGTTCAAGGCAGAGTATCAGTTAAATAGTTCTTCAATATCTTTATTTCAGCAGGAACTGACAAGATTCCTCTAATTGTTTAGTCCTCTTCATGTTTGGTTCTGAAGAGGATAAGCCTTTGGATTGTAGGGCATTTTGACAGTGCTGCAGAAACGATGCAAGTCAATCTTGTATCCTGGTAGAGAAATCAAGGATCTCTTCACAGGTTTGTTATGGTTGACCTAAGAATCAACCAGGCATTATGGGATACTGTAGCACTTGATAATTGCAGGTTGAGAAGTTGGCAGTGAGGCACTGACTGAAGACTGCTGTGTCTGTGAGATCTTTTGCATTTCATTATTGCCTCTGTTGTCCATGGCCCATGATGATGAACCAGTTATCTATTTGACAATTTGTCTAATATGATGTTTCATATCCCAGTGTTTATTTTGGTTCATGTTCATGTTTTTTTTAACATGTGGGATGATCATTGCAAGCCTATTATCAAATAGCTTTCAGAGTAGGGCCTTGTTTTAATGGCACCCCAAGACAATTGGAGGCCAGGCTCTGCTGTCAGATATTAGCACATTCTGCGCATGAACATACGTAGATGCTTCTGTATTCAGAATGAACTGGGAAAGACTAATGGACTCAGCTCATCAGGCCTTACATGGCTTGAAGGGAACTTCCTGACCCCCAGTACCTATTTCTAATGAAAATCTGGTCAACAGTCTGGTATAACTCTTATTAGATTAGATTACTTACAGTGCGGAAACAGGTCCTTCGGCCCAACAAGTCCACACTGGCCCTCGGAAGAGCAACCCACCCAGATCCATTCCCCTACATGTAATTGGCAATTTAGCATGGCCAATTTACCTAACCTGCACATTTTTGGACTGTGGGAGGAAACTGGAACACCCGAGGAAACCCATGCAGACACGGGGAGAATGTGCAAACTCCACACAGACCGTTGCTTGAGGCAGGAATTGAACCCAGGTCTCTGGCGCTGTGAGGCAGCAGTGCTAACCACTGAGCCACGATGCAGTTTCTGTGATCACTTTCCCCATTGTTCACTTTCTGTGGTCCTTTTCTAGAAAGGAGACTAACATTATACACAATATATGAAGGGAAGCCTGACCAGAGTCTGAAGCAATTTCAATATTAGTTTTGATTGTCATATCCACAGAAATAAATCTTAATGTTTTTCAACAATATGGGTCCATTTTCCATGAGTAAAAGTGCCCAACAATGTTTACCTTTCAAAAGTATATTTTACAATATGCATAAATATTAATATTACTTTGCAAGTTGGTGTAGATGTGCTTAATTTTATCTGTGCTTTAGTCAGCAATTCTTAAAATATCTATCTCCTGCCAAATTAATGTGTTAATCAAGACATTAGGCAAGCGTTTCACACATCTGCAATGTTCTGTCTTCAAGGTGTAGACAAATTGTTAATGTCGATACATTCTGATTACATGGAGCAGCAAGAATAAGCATGTTTTTTAAAACAGATGTATCTGCTTTTAGCTTAAACACAAGTCTCCAAAGATTTTGACTCCTGATAGAAACCAGCCATGCACTCTGTAATGAAATGAGCACAGCCTCATCTGTGTTGGTGTGCAGGCAGCTGTTCTCACCTGATACTGGGTCTTTCACACCATTGCAGGTGATCTGATAAATTTCAGGCAATCCACTATCTTCAATTACACAAGTCAGATCACAGATGCTTTGCTCAGGACAGCAAGTTGCAAATTCCCATTTCTTGATATAACACAGCAAAAGGCAAACTTGTTAGAATTTCATTCTGTTGTTCTTTTTGTTTCTGCCTCATTTCCAGCTCCAGTCACTATTGTGCTTGTCTCTAAACTGTCCTTTGTTTCAGTTGTATCAGACTGCTATCAGAAGTTCAAGACAAAGTCCATCATAGCTTTTCAAATACGTGGAGTATTTCTTTTTGTTGAATGGTCTATTGTAATATTTTGGAAGAGGTGGAAAAGAGAATTTGCTATTCCAATTTTTGCTCTACTGTCAATGTTCTTTTTCCTTTGCCCGGTGGTTTGTTTGCATTGTTTAGTTCATATTGCTATTCCTTCCAGTAGGGCCCAAAATTATTTCTTTGGATGCTTTGCATGTTAATTCATGTCACACTACCCTCCTCAAGGAATACTATTGCAATGAAAACAAAATGTTAGAAATACTCAACCGGAGAGAAACAAACATAGAAAAAGATGGAGAAATGTCAAAGTTTGCAAAGATTTGTCATATTGTATTTGAAACATTAGCTTTGTTTCTCTCTCCACAGATGCTGCTAGACATGCTGAGTTTCATCAGTATTTGGTTTTTATTTCAGACTTCCAATATCTGCAATATTTTCCTTTTATTTCTGTGCAGAGAGTCAGTCAATCTTGGGCTGATTAACTTTCGACAGAATTACAACATTGTTTCAGGCACTATACTGTGTGATCTATCCCATGTTCATCTCACGGTATTTAATTGAAGCAGCTTGAAAAAGTAGTTATAATGTCATAGGCTGCCTTCACTGATTCCCTTTTAAGGAAATGTTAATATTTTTCTCTCCGAAGACTGTTAGTCAGTAGAATACCCTTTCTAAAAAGACACTGGAGACTAGGTCATTGAATTTATAAAGGTGTTTTTAGTTTTAGATGTTTAGATTTTTTAGCTGTTAGATTTTTGATAGACAAGGGAATCAAGAATTATTTGACACTGGGGCTGACAGGAAAGTGGAGTTGCGATCACAACCAGATCAGCCATGATCTTATTGATTGGCAGAGAGGCCTGAAGGACCAAGTGGCTTATTTCTGTTCCTCTGCCTTATTTTTCTATGTTCACTATGGCTAGGATGGTCTATTCAGGCCAACATACATTTCTAATTTAAGGAAAACCTATTAAGTTTGCTTTGTACCTGAAATGCGGGCTGCCTCTGTCTTCACCCTCAATGGTAGGGTCTTCCGATAATGGATGGATCATGGTGTCTACTACTCTTTTTATCTCTTCTGGACTAATTTAATTGGTTTCTGTGCTTCTGATTGGAAATGAGTTCGAATTATAGGTACCAACTCCAAAGTCAATTGTGACCAATTTCAGAGTCCATAGGCATATTCATGATCAGCCAGTTCAGACTTATTGCTGAGCTATGTTAAATTAATTTAACATTTTGGAGGAAATTGAATGATTGTATACATAAAGGTATGCACTAAATGCAGTGTATATGGCTCTCTGGAATGGTATTGATAAAATTCCATGCTGGAGATTTGTTTCAAAAGTATATGTTTTGTATTGTTGGAAGACTGAAAATGATGCATTCTAATTTTATACATTAGGTCTATGCTTGTTCAGATATCTTTTTAGATGATTAGATTTTTTAAAAAAAATGCACATGGCAGATCTTAACTGGCATGAGCGCTGGTGAAGGTTTTGAATCATTTACAAGATTCACTAAGACAGGAGCTGAAAGGGTTAATTGAAGTCATGTGAAAAGTTCTGACCATGATGACATGAACGACTGTTCCTTAGAACAATTAGCCAGTTTTTCAAGTACTGGACTCTAAGATGGTGTTGTAAGGACAATCTCTTAGTTTTCTTTATTTTTAATTGTGGGTTGAAATGGGATAGGGCTGCTTTAAACACCAAAGATTGTGGAAGGCATTGCTGCACTTTTTAAAAGCAAACTTCCAGCACACTCTGGTCTGTTCATCATTGAAGTAATTTTAGTTGCTGAAAAACTGATACCAGGGACTGTGAACAAAATGAGACTTAGCTGGCAACAAGGAGCTGGTTGTCTGTGTGTGATCACTTATCGATGACAAATGCCACCTACTGTGTGACTGGTTCTGAAGTAGTTGAATAGCTTGTGGGTATGAACAAGATAGTCAGAAGCCTTTGTAACTCTGGAAAGGAAGAACATGGAACAGTACAGCACATTACAGGCCATTCAACCCTCAATGTTGTGCCAGCTTTCTATCCTACCCTAAAATCAGACTATACATCCTTCATTGTACTAGCTTCCATGTACCTATCCAAGAGTCACTTAAATGTCTTGAATGTATCTGATCCTACTACCAGTGCATTTCACACACTCACCACTCTGTGTAAAGAACTGACCTCTGACATCTCCCATAAACCTTCCTCCAATTACCTTAAACGTATGCGCCCTAGTGACAGACATTTCTTCCATGGCAAAAATTCTCTGGCTATTCACTCTATCACTGCCTCTCAACATTTTGTATACCTTTATCAAATCACCTCTCATCCTTCTTTGCTCCAATGAGAAAAGCCCTAGCTCCTTCAACCTTTTGTCATAAGACATGCCTTCCAGTCCAGGCAATATCCTGATAAATCTCCTCCTTAAAGCTCCCTCTCCAAAGCTACCACATCTTTACCATAATGAGGCAACCAGAACCGAATACAATATTTCAAGTGTGGTCTAACCAGGAGCTGAAGCATAGCCTCACAGCTCTTAAGCTCAATCCTCCTGCTAATGAAAGCCAACACGTCATACACCTTCTTAATAACCCTATCAACTTGGGTGGCAACTTTGAGAGATGTATGGATGTGGACCCCCAAGAATGCTCTGTTCCTCCACACTTTCAAGAATCCTGCCTTCAGCCCTGTATTCTGCATTCAAATTTGACCTGCTAAAATGAATGACATCACAACTTTGCAGTTTGAACTCTATCTGCCACTTATTGCACCAGTTCTGCATCCTATCAATGTCTTGTTGCAACCTGCAACAGCCCTCCGCACTATCCACAACTCCACCAACCTTTGTATCAGTGACAAACTAACTAACCCAACCTTCCACTTTTTCTTTCAAGTCATTTATAAAAATCACAAAGAGCAGAGGTCCCAGAACTGATCCCTGAGAAGTGGTCACCAAGATCCAGGCTGAATACCTTCTTTCTGAATGAGCCTGGGATGCTGGGGGGGGGGGGGTGGGGGTGGAGGGAGTGTGTGTGTGTGTGTGTGTGTGTGGGGGGGGGGGGGGGGGGGGGTGGGGGGGGGGGGGGGGGGGATGCTGCTTTTTTTTATCCCTGGCATAAAAGATCCCTACAGCCAGTTTATTTTATCTCACCTGGAAAAGAGAGAGATCATTGAAAAACATGTCTGGGCAGGCAAAAAGGGACATCTGAGTGAACCTTCTGGACAGGACCATTAAACTGCTTTCCCAACTTTTCCTTCACCCATAACACCAGGAGTTTCTTTTTGTATGCAAGTGCTGGGGGAGTTTGATAAGAGTATGGTTGAGCGATCATGGGCTCCAAATTGGACATTCCACATTGACCCACAGCCAGAGAAATCGGGTCTGAAAAAAAATTGGCCAAACTAAATTAAACAGCAGCTAATGACTACAGAGGACAATGGAAACAAACCTCAAAGATGTCGCAAAGATTCAGGAGAACCAGTTATAACTGACCAGAGGGTTATGTATGAGAGAAGTATCTATCAGACTTTCTGGCACATGAACTTCCATTTAGTGCCTGGGGATGGGTAATTTAGACATCATCAGCATGACAACAATGAAGAATACTGGCATTATTCCATTGGTTGCTTTGAACCCTATTCATGACCCCATTGGCCAAAGGCCACAGAAAATTCAGGAAGGTCCATGGTGTGGGGGAACACAATCCCTCAGTGTAGACTCACAGCAAGATTTGTAGCAGAAGACGATAAGGCAACCCAAGAAAACCCAGGAGCAGATCCACTCTGACCTGTAAGAAACATCTTTGTGGAAGAGAGCCAGCCTTAGGTTAGATAGAAAGGAGATTCTAACAGCCCTGTGGATCATTATGGATCATATATTTTCTTAGATGAATAAAGCCAGATTGAGAGTAAATGCTGTAGGAATTTGGGAAATGCTCACACAGTGCTTTTAATATGCAATGTACAATCAACTCGAATTGCAAGCTGATTTCTTTGTCCCTTTACCTTGCCTCAGAATGAGCACTTGTCCAAAGCATGGACAAGAAGTGTGAGTTGTAACGAGTAGAGCCATATGGCTATGGTTTGTAATTGTTTATCTGTAGCTAAAATCTATTTATTTGTAATAAGTACAATTTTGTATGTACTTATTAACAGGCGACATATAAAAACCCAATTTGTCATTTCTGTTAACCTAGGTGAAAAATCACACATTGGGGAAATTTGCAATGTTTTATAAAATTATTAACTTTTATAATGACCCTGAAAATAATGGAGTTGCTTTCCACTGTGAGTTGTGATATTGTTCTAGAGTGAAGTTTAATATCGCTAAATTGGGTTGCTTACTTACTCTTACATCTAGCGTAAGGTTAGCTTTTGTAACAGAGAAGCAATGTAACTAGTTACTAATGTTATGGACCAGACCAAACTACCTCCAACTGTTCAGAAGATACCCTAGACCCTAACTTTTTCTTCTATCAAAGGTAAATTTAAGGGGTTATGTTCCAGTTGCAATTTGATTGATCAAACTATCGGTTTTAAAGCAAAACACACTTCATTCATTTAACATAGTTAAAATACAAAGAAAAAAAAGAAAGGAATTGACTTAGCTATAAATTTACTGAAATGCTTTAAAAATAGAATTGGTAACTACTACTTGGTAACTGTTCTAATACAGTAACATCCCATAAACACACCCTTGGCAAAAGGTAAATTCAATTAACTAGATTGTCTCATATGTAATTCTCGAAGCCCAGGGGACAAACATGAAGAGAACACTCAGTGTGGCAGGGAGAGATGTACTGCAGCAACAGACCCAGTAACAAGTGCCACTGTTGAAAACTAAACAACTAAAAATCCTGATTCTATGAGAGCTTGACTACTGCCATTTGGGCTGCTTCTATTGTTCCAACTTAAAAACTCCAAGGCCTCTCAAGTTGTTTATTCTAGTGGTTGTGTGGAAACTGCTCATCACCTCTGCCTTAAAATTTCATTATTTTTAAAAAAAGGGCAAAATACACCACATACTAAGTAATATCATAGAATCCCTACAACAGTATGGAAGTAGGTCATTTGGTCCATCGAGTCCACACTAATCCTCTGAAGAGCATACAACCCAGACCCACCCCATCCCTGTAACCTTGCATTTCCCATGGCTAATATATCTTCTCCTGCTGAAGGGTTGAGCCTGAAATGTTGACTCTCTTGCTCCTCAGATGCTGCCTGACCTGCTGTGGTTTTCCCAGCATCAAACTTCATCAACTCTGACTTCTCCAGCATCTGCAGTCCTCACTACCTCATAATATAACTAGCCTGCACATCCCCGGACATTATGAGCAATTTGGCATGGCCAATCCACCTAATCTGCACATCTTTGGACTGTGAGAGGAAACTGAGCACCCAGAGGAAATCCACTGTAAGAATGTACAAACTCCACACAGACAGTCACCTGATGGTGGAATCTAACCTGGGTCTCTGGTGCTGTGAGGCAGCAGTGTTAACCATTGAACCACCATGTAGCCCATAGAGCAAACATATTCTGTTCAACAAGACCAAGTCTTGATTCTGCTGAAAATAGTTTATTTGGCATCTGAAACTTAAAATAACATCAATAAGCAAAGTTTGTAGCAGTGAACCAATGAAAAGCATCTTGGATGGTTCCAAAGGACATGAGTACAATACATACCAATATACAACAGCAATCATCTCTCCTCCCCTAGCAGACGTTAAGACACTTTTCCTCTTGAGTCACTGGAGTTGACGTCTTTGATTCTTTACTAAAATGAAGTCCTTCCGGATTGGATGCTTTCCTTGTTATTGATCTGATTCATGACATTAATGATGAGGAGTCACCCAGATCTGCTCTAATGAATGTGATCAGCCTGACAACTAACACTTAGCTGTCTAGCCCTGGGATGCCAACTGCAAACAACTGTTATACTGTGAACATAAAGAAATGGAACATTAATTTTGAACAAAAAATGGTGCAGTAGCAGCTCGAGATCCTGACTCCCTAATTCCACTACCTTTCTAAAATGTTGCACTAAATCTAGTTTGGTGATGTTTTAAAAATTTTAAGGTGTACAAATTTAAATTGATTGTAATGCACAGCTGTTGAGGGAAGTGTGTTTCTCTTGCTTTTACACCAGAGTGGGAGCCAGTCTCTGTGGGAGTGTTAGCTTCCACTGTTACCATGGAGATCCACAAAGGCAGCAAATAGGCAGTATCAACTTTCAACATTTACATTATATTAAGCACTGTTCAGGAATGCATTTTTCTTTGGATTTACTGTCAGTCCCTCGCACCTGAGATTGTCAACGCTACGGCCAGCGGCCAGCACAGTCAGATGCAGACATCTAAATACATATGCATATCTTTATGTAAAACTACCTTAGCCCTAATTACCTGCTCCCAGATCAGACATTTTCCTCATTTGATTTTGATTCGCATAAATTATTTTATCCATTTGGATGGATGCAGAAATTCCATGATATGTATAAGTCATTTCACTTTGGAAACACACTTGATTTAAAATTCTTCTTGTGAGAATTTTTTTCATGATTTGCAGGGTTGAATATTTTCAATAAATTGCAAAATCCATTTCTAATTTGTGCCAAATACATGTGAATGATATTCTGCAGTAAGCATAATGTTTGAATAATCACAAAGGAATATTGAAAATACAGATCACTAATAATAACCAGCAGCACACTGCAAGTAAAACATTTTTATTCCCCTGAGCAATATCAGTTGGCAAATCAATATCACAGATCAAGTCAGCTCTGTAGAGTAGACAACTGAATTTAGAATCAAGAATTCATATACTTGCTTTCTTTTATATAATGCTGCTGGTAACTAGGAGACAATTCCAAGCTGTGCTGTTATTTCGGGTTCAGGTAATGCTTAAAAAATGCTTAGACTTCTCTGCTTGTAAAATCACTTCACCATTTTATGTGGATCCACCAGTTGTCAAATGCTAACACTTGATAATTCTCCAATATGTTGGAATTCCTATTATGAATGTTCAACAGCCACTGTTGTTCAAAATGTTTTCACAGAACTCATTACAATCACTACATTAAAAGTAAAAGAAATAATTGGCTGCTATTTCTGCTCTTAACATAATCCTATCGTTGTTTCTTATTAAATCTTTGAGGACAGAATTTGCATATGTAGACTATGCATGAATTTTCAGTTTTGTAAAATCTTTAATATCTTAAATACAATTCAAAACAATTCAAACTACAATATTTGTTTGGCATTCCCTGTGAATAGGGTAATATATTCTCATCATAATTGCACTCTTTTATATAGTTTGCGCATGATTTAACTGACAGTTTTTACATTCGGCTACAGAAAATTCATCATGTTCAATTATATAACAGACTAAGCACTTTGGCTTGCTGTTATGCAAAAAGGAAGATTACTGCATAAAACTGCATTGCAATTATGTTAATAAGGTTCGGCGCATGAGGTCAGTCGTTGGTAATAGAAGAAGAAAAATCCTTGAGTCTTTGGCAAGCAAAACCTTGTTTGATCTTTATAGTATAGACTCTGGGCTGATTTGTACACTTTTTGATTAAGTCCAGGTTTATGTCTTTTGGTGGCTTTCTTGCTGGAAGGCTTAACATGTTTTTCCGTATCTTATCAACCTCACCTCATTAACTAACTATTGTGCACCAATGATGTACTTCCCATCCAATTCTGCCGCCATCTTACCGCATGCTGTTCTAAGAACAATTCTCCATTTGGCAGACATCACAGAATTCAGTGGCATCTCTTTCTGCAATTTTTAAAAGGCTTCTGCGCACCCAGATGAGCGTTTGTGTTATGAAGCTGCTACTCCCAGTCAAGGACACTTGCAGATGGCAGAAGGGGAGAAGATGGTACCAAAATCTTCCAACAGGGGTGTGGATGTTCTGGTCAAGGGTGTGGTTTGAAGGAGAGGGACAGCCTTCTTGAGCACTGCCATGGCAACCTGGTCTGAGACGGTCATTGGTCAGTGCCATCAGGTGTGAAAGAATGGCTAGAAGTACTGTAGGGGAAGATCAATAACTTCTGCTGCGCCAGAGTAAGTGCCACATTCTTTTATCTACTGCCTCATCCTTACTGTTTCTCTGATCTTGGCACCAATTCCTATCAC
Source organism: Hemiscyllium ocellatum (assembly GCF_020745735.1). Classification (NCBI taxonomy): domain Eukaryota; kingdom Metazoa; phylum Chordata; class Chondrichthyes; order Orectolobiformes; family Hemiscylliidae; genus Hemiscyllium; species Hemiscyllium ocellatum. The sequence goes on along the minus strand of NC_083415.1, from coordinate 21,384,032 downwards.
GTCTTGTACTCTGCCACTCTTGCAACATCTTCCCTCATTTGCTCTCACCCCCACCAACCACCCACACTATTTACTAGCCTTGCTTTCCCTCTGTACTGCAAACTCACTCTAACAGATCACATTAACACTTTCCACCATCTGCACCAGCACTAATAGCTGTTCCACCCTCCCACCCCCTTGATCTCTTTCCTGTCTTTCTCTCATGACTGGAGAAGACAGCCCCTAATAGGGCAGAGAGAACCCATATGAGTTTGGCTCCTTAGTCCGTACTAAAGAGAGAGTCCTGGCCCTCGCAAGAAAAGACTAGATCTGCTTCTGTAGGGATGCAGAAACATTTATGTCCTGCCAACTGAATAGTTATCAACTTTTATTCCACCTCAACTCTCACAGTAACCTCACTGTTAGCCTCATTCTTTGCACACCATATCTAACCATTAGCTACACCATCTCTCTCGTATCTTGCAGAAGCTGCCAACATGTCCACCACCTCCACAGTGCCTGCCTCTGAAGCCACTAACTTGATCAGAGAGAGAGAAAAATCATTGAAGCCCCAGAGAAAGCATCAGCACGACTGTCTGCTGCACCCTCGCAGTTGAGATACTGACACCTCAGTGGGAATGTATGACTAACAAAGAGTGGGAGCATTTTGGTCAAGCTGGCACTCCGAGGACTCTTGGAGACCAGGGGCCTGCTCAGTCCCAGGGAGGAGAGACCCAGTGGTGTTGGTAATCAGGGACTTAGTCCAATGCATAAAGAGAAACAGGAATAGCAGACAGGGATATGGGACACAATGGCCCACATTGCTCAGAACTTGAAGCAGTGCAGTGAGTCAGACCACTCTCCGGATGCCTCCATGGACAAATTGGCACTGTTATGGAAAGCACGAGGTCTACTCAAGTGGTGCATGTTCTGTACTCCTCTGCAGCAACCACTGGTCCTCAGGACTGAAGGCAGGGCGACAGAGCAACAGCAAACCGGTGAACACTCCAGGTGCTCCTTTCTCTCAGGGAGACAGGATGGTGTGAGGAAACATCCAGCTAGAGGAGGAACTATACACAGCCCCTTTAGCGGTCTCCATTCAGGACATTCCAGAGGTGGCTGGGCCCTTTGTCTCCACTCTACCTGGTCCCCTCCGAAGTTTGGAAGTTCACACCGAGGCAGGTCAACTTGCATCTGCTAACAGAACCTTTGATAGGATTGGCCTGTCCAGACACAAGCACCCCTGGGCTTTCCCCATCAATCTGCCAAAGCCAACAGGCACTATTTGCAAGCAGGCTCCCAGCAGAACCAGCGAGCACACTAGCATGTAGTGGGGGAGAGAGACAAAGATAACTTATTGAGGGCTTGTTAGTGGCACAAGTCACAATGCACTGTACAGTATTAGGCACTTTTTGTTTTGTAACGGCACTGTTTTCACCTTGTATCTGGTTGTTCGTCCCTCTGTCTTTTTGAATGTCATTGTTCCAGCTTGTGTCATAACTGCATGACCACATATGACACACAATGGATGGAAGTCTGTTGTGACACTTTCTTCTTCAGCGTTTTGAAATCAGAGGAACAAGATATACAGTGGAAATTAGTTTTGCTGACCTCTTTAAATTTTGTCCTATAACATTCCTATTCTCCCCTGGCCCCTGTGTCCAGCGGTATTAGTGTGAATGAGTTAGCCAGTGGTCTGGTGCACGAAGATATGCAATAAACAAAGTGTGATGCATTGGGATTGCCTAGAAGTAGGAACCCTGCAGCTCTGTGTCCTGTACAGTGTATGGGTCAATGGGCAGTGTTTTCCCTTTTAAAAGTCTACCATTGTTGAGTCCTGCAGCTTTCACCCTGATGAATTCAGACCGCTTATCCTGCCCACTCATTGATTTTCAAAAAACTGGAAGATGATAATGAGCTTTTCTCAGCCAATGGCTTCTAGACTCTCCCTCTACATGTTGCTGATGCCTCAAACATTCACCCAAGCTGTGTACAAGAGCCTATGCCAACCCTCAACATCTGACACACACCCCTTCTCCAACATAATGTCCACCCTAATCCCCTGGCATAAAAGATGACCATGCCAAGTATGGTCATAGACTGCATTCTCTCATTCTCACTTTCATACAAAATACCAGGGGCATCCTGATGATAGAGGCAGCCTCCTACCTACGCGACCCTTCCCATTCATGCTTTGATGTATTCTTCCCCCCACTCGCCCTAACTCCCAAACATGCGGCTTCTCTTTTATTCATCTGCACAGCCTGCTGTCCCCAGTCTCCAAGAACAATTTGCTGATTCTCTTTCCTGTGGCAGTCACCCACAACCCCCTTTCCTGTTTATTTCTGTGGATGGATCCAATGGACTGGTTGTGGCCCACGCTGAGTCACCTAACTGGACCTCAAGGGCAAGATGTGCTCTGACTTCTGACCCATGGCATATATCTTAACAAACACACTCTAAATGACGCTGCTATGGACCCACAAGACTGACCGTAACTCACTCCTCACACTGCAGATGCATGGACCCAACAATCAAGAACACCTTGAATGGACAACTTACTGCGGCCAAGCCCCTGAACTAGAGTTGGAGGGTGCTGTTGACTTGGTGTGCCAGGACACCTATACTGGCAGGTGCCCTCATGGGCAGAGAGAAGACTAGTCCCCCAAAACTATGGGACATGGCTATCTGTTTGCTGTAAGTGCTGTGTGTTTGCTGCATAAGCTGCTGGCACAAGTTGCAGTGTGAGATTGGCATAGCACACTGCTGTACAGCAAAATGCCTGACCCCCCTCACTGAGAACTGCTGACCAGCAAGTCATGTTGCCTGGTTATTTGACTTTGCCAATTGGCACAGCACAGCAAGACAAAGCATGGATGATGGGTGCATGCAGGCAGGTTTTAAGAGACCAAGAAAGCAACCTTGAGATGCAGCTGGTCAAACTATTCAACTGGATCCTCCTCTGCAGTTTTTCAATGTCAGATTCTAGTATGCCCTAAAATTCATGCCTATGCTTCGGGAAGGCCCCACCCATGTATTGGTGAAATACCATAATGGTGGTGTGGGGTAGGATGCCAGTATTCCTGGATGAAGGATGTATGCAACTGGTCCCCATGGATCATGCCCTGATCATAAGCAACTTGGAGGTCTTTTGAAGCAAGCAATGAGTTGAAATCACCAGGAACCCGCTCTGAATTCCATGCTGCGTTTTCTCAGTATTTAGTTTGCTTGATCTTTGACCAAGCCGAAGATTTAATGGGATGAGCTTACCCTCAACAAGGCCTGACAAACAATAACCACCACCCCCCTTCAATTGGCAACTTGCTGCTGCCAAGTGAGAAACTTGTCATACCACTTGTGAAAAGCACAGAAGAGGGAGAGATCAACCTCATTGGAATTGTCATCTGAATCTGCTACAAAGCCGAACGGTTTAGTCATAACCTTTTAAAATTTGAGCTGTTGCCCAGGTATATGTGTAAAATCAATGCATTCTGCTGACATATCTGTTATGGAAAAACACACGTTGCTAATTTTCTTGGTAATTATTTGAATATTGGAACAGGAGCTTCATTTTGACTCTATTGTCACTATTGCCATTCTAGCCAGCTACGCCTGGATTCAATTATGAGTCTTTGCTATGGGACTTGATGTGACCATCTGGGAGAGTGCAGGATATTGCACAAGGTAGTGAGTGCAGGATATGTTTTCTTTTCTCTCCATCTTTGTCACTGTTCTGTCTTTAAGATGCTGCTTAATGGTCAAATTGTCACGAGTCAAACAGATCCGATCTAAGCTCTGCCATCCTGCCACATCCAACTGAGAAAGGTGGTAGACAATTAAACAACTCACAAGAGGAGGAGGTTGCACAAACCTCCCCATCCTCAATGACTGAGCCCAACAAAATCAGTGCAAAAGATAAGGCTGAAGCATTCTCAGCAATCGACAGCCAGCAGTGCTAAGTGGATGATCCATCTTGCCCTCCTCCAGTGGTCTCCAGCATCACAGATACCACTCTCCAGCCAATTCAATTCACTCCACATGATATCAAGAAATAGATGGAGGCACTTGATGGTGCAGAAGCTATGACCCCTGACAGCATTCTGGCAATAGTACTGAAGACTAGTACTGAAGACTAGTGCTGCAGAACTTGCCACTCCCCTAACCAATCTGTTCCAGTACAGTTGCAACCTTCTAATGTGGATAATTGGCCAGATATGTTCCGTACACAAAATGCATGATAAATCCATCCCAGCCAATTACCCCATCAATCTCCTCTCGATGATCAGAAAGTGATGGAAAGTGTTGTCAGCAGTGGTATCACTCAGTAATAACCTGCTCAGTGACACCCAGTTTGGTTCTGCCAGACCATTCAGTTCCTGACCTTATTACAGCCTTGGTTCAAACATGGCCAAAAGAGCTGAATTTCAGATGTGAGATGTGAGTGACAGCCCTCAACATCAAGGCTGTATTCGAGTGAGTTCATCAAGGAACACAAACAAAATTGGAATCAATGGATGAAAGGGGGTAAACTATCTGCTGGTTAGAGTCAAACCTGGTACATTGGAAGATGTTTGTGGTTGTTGGAGATCAGTCATTTCAGCTCTAGGACATCTCCGCAGGTACTCCTCAGGGTACTGTTTTTCAGCTACTTTATCAATGACCTCCCCTCTATCATAAAGCCAGAAGTGGGAATGTTTGCAGATACTTTTGTATACTGAAGTATTATACGTGCAAATGCAATAAGATCTGGATAATATCCAGGCAAGTGGCAAGTAACATTTGTGCCACAAAAATATCAGGCAATGATCATCTCCAATCAGATTCAATCTAACCACCACTTCTTGATATTGGATCGTGTTATCATCACTGAATCCCCCACTATCAACATCATTGGGCTTACCAAAGACTAGGACTCAACTGAACACACCATATAAACATAGTGGCTACAACAGCAGGTCAGAGGCTAGGAAAATTGTGGCAAGTAACTCAACACCCTGACTCCTCATCAACAAGGCACAGGTTAGTGTGATGGAATACTCTCCATTTACCTGGATGGGTACAGCTCCAAAAACACTCAAGAGACCTTGACACCATCCAGGACAAACAACATGCTTGATTAGTACTACATCTACAAACATCCACTCCCTCCACCAATGATGCTCAGCAGCAGCACTTTGTACAATCCACCAGATGTACTGCAGAGATTCATCAAAGATCCTTAACATCTTACAAACACGTAACTCTTCCATCTGGAAGTACAAGGGCAGCAGATATATGGGAACATCACCTGCAAGTTCCCCTCCAAGCCACTCACCCATCCTGACTTGGAAATATATCACCGTTCCTTTATTGTTGCTGTGTCAAAATCCTTCAGTTCCCTCCCGAAGGGCATTCTGAGTCAACCCACAGTAAGTGAACTGCAGCAGTTCCAGAAGGCAGCTTGCCACTACATTCACAATGGCAACTAATGATGAGCAATAGAAGTACTGGCCAGTCAACAACATCCATGTTCCACGAATGAATAAGAAAAACCTCCCCATTATCAATATCATTGTTACTGGGATTCAGGGAGAATTTCAGAGCATATTTTGAAGTACTTTGGTCATTTGAGAGAAAAGATTCTGGCAGAGGATATGATTTTCTACAATCTGGTCACAGTGTCCAGGCCATTGAAACTAATTTTACCTTCATATGATCGTGTGAAATGTGTGACAGTGAATAAGTAGTCTATTGTCCATGTTATATCAATGATTTGAAAGGAAATAAAAAAACTGAGTGTTGGAAAACAAGACGTGAACTCACCATAATCCATATGACACATTACAAAGAGTCAAGATCTGCCTCCATTGGCTTTGACCATCAAGTCAATCCCTGTATATTGCAGAATAATGGACAGTACACACTTACTAGCACAGACATCAGAGCAGAAAAGCATTTGAAAATAAAAAAGCTCTACCTGTTTGATCACGTCCTTCAGATGCCCAACAAAGCATCTGCTTCAGACAAAGCTCATCTGGGAACCAAAAGGGGAAAAAGACACTGACAACAATACTGCAGCTGGCTCAGTGACATAAGCTAAGATTTGAAGAGCACCAACATGGCACTAGAGGAGGCAAGAGTACTGACCATTGTTCAAGTGAATGTACTAAATCCATTATGTCATTGGTAATAAAAGGTGATTAATGACTGACTTTCAAGCATATGGAGTTTATCAAATATATTACATTAGTTTGCAAATAATGCATTTTTCTTTGGTAATTTTGCTTAAAGGAATATAGTATATGTGGAAAATAAAATATAGGAAGCATGATTAGTAAGCTTGCAAATAACAACAAAATTGGTGGCATAGTCCACAGTGAAGAAGGTTATCAAAGAGTACAATGGGATCTTGATCAACTGGCCAATGGGCAGGTGGAGTTTAATTTGGATAAATGCAATGGCAGGACTTGTACAGCTTATGATAGGGCCCTGGCAAGTGTTGTTGAACAGAGACCTTAGTGCAGATGAGAATACATAGTTCCTTGAAAATGGTGTCACAGGTAGAAAGGATGGTGAAGAAGGCAGTTGGTATCTTTTCCTTTATTGGTCAGAACATTATGTACAGGAGTTGGGACATCATGTTATGACTGGACAAAACATTGGTAAGAGCATATGTGGGAATATTGCATACAATTCTGATTGCACTGCTGTAGGATGTTATTAAACTGGAAAGGGTGCAAAAAAGGATTTCTAAGGATAGTACCGAATCTGGAAGGTTTGAGTTATGAGGAGAGGCTGGATAAGCTGGGGCATTTTTCCATGGAGTATAGGAGGTTGAGGGGTGACCTTATAGAAGTTTATAAAATCAAGAGGGGCATAGAAACGATGAATAGCAAAGTATTTTCTCCCCCAAGGTAAGGAAGTCCAAAACTAGAATTCATAGTTTTAAGGAGAGAGGAGAAAGATTTAAAAGGGATCTGAGGGGCAACTTTCTCAAACAAAGAATGGTGTGTATATGGAACGAGCTGCCATAGAAAGTGGTGGAGGCAGGTACAGTTACAACATTTAAAAGGCATTTGAACAAATACATGGAAGGGAAAGGTTTAGAGGGATATTTACCAAATGTAGGAAAAGGGTCTGTTTCTGCGCTGTATGAATCTATGTCTCTAACACCTCTTAAGAAATACAAAGTATTTCCACTATCAATAGATTAATGTCAGGAATGTATTTCTTTAAATATGAGTAACTATTTATTCTCATTGATCTTACCAGCAACGGAGGATGATGAAGGTGAGAGATGATGGATCCAGTGTATGACTGCTCCATCAGTATTTTGCTTCTTCCTGCATGATCCAACCTTCCTTCTCTTCCCCTTCCAATTTGGATCTCCACAGATCAGTACCTGCTGAGAGCTTGCTAGGAACAGCATGATTGAGGTATCATCCAAGAGTTCTGAGGAAGGGTCACTTGACCCAAAATGTTAACTCTGATTTCTCTCCACAGGTACGGCCAGGCCAGATAAATGGTGAATGTGCTTTGTTCACATCAGTTTATTCAAGACTTGAGACCCATGGTTTCAGGTTGCTTAATCGTTTATTGCCTCAGTTATTCAAGAATCATTCATCGATTAGCCACTAGGTGGAGTGCTTCATAAGAATAGTGGTTCCTACTTGTGAACTAAAATGGTCATTGTTAGTGGCATGTTTATAACAGCTTATTCCCTGTCAGCTGATTTTGAAGAGTCAATGACTAATATGTCTAAAAAGTCATGGCTTCAATTACCTAGCTTTCTTGATGTAGAGGAGACAATACCGAGAGAGGTAAATCTTTATTGAATGAGAATTCAGCAACAAAAAGAATGAGTAAATATTTCTGCAATGCCCTGTCTGGAAAAGATTCTAAGGAAAAAAGTGGTTTTGATACGGTGCTATAGAAATGACTACCCTGTTCCCGTTTTCAAAGACGAAGGAGAGTCTAAAACTGGGTGTTCGGCATAAAATTTACTTAAATGTATGACTAATGAATGCCGATATAAGCAAATGTATGAGCTGCCCTTTAATTAGAATTTGACATTATAAAACTGTGAAACTGTGTGCTAAATACGTTTACATGATATTTAAGCTCTATGAAGAATGTAGCAGTATGAAAGCTGAAGTTATTTTAAGGGCCCATGTTGGAATCATGCCACCCAGTGCATTAATAAAGTGCAGTGCAAAAATAAAACATAGAATGTGGAATGATTTCTACAGTTTATATATAGTCAGGAGATCCTGGCAAATGTTCTTACAGCATATTTAATAATGTTGTTGAAATGTCCAATTGAAATGTATGTTTATCCATGTTCTTTTGAATAGGTGTATAAATAGTGTGTTAGAGGGCTGCATCCAGTTCAGAGGTTCAATTGATATCCAAAATGAAAGATACAAAGGCTAGGTATTTGCTGATTAATATTGAATCACAACTTTCTAACTCTCAGCCAGTAGTTAATGCACTTACACAAAATGATCTTCATTAATAGCAGTAGTATAATTTGATGTAAAAGCAAACTATTTTAGATGCTAGAAATATCAAATAAAAACAACACTGGAATCACTTGGGAGTTGAACAGCATCTGTGGAAGAGAAACCGAGATGACATTTTGGGTTCACAGTCTTTGGTCAGAACTGGAGAAGAATAGATGTGATAGATATTGAGCAAATATAAGTGCTGAGAAAGAGTGAGACAGGGAAAGAACAAAAGAGAAGGTCTGCATTAGGGTGGACAGCAGAAGGGATTAAAGACAAAAGGAGTAATGGTGCAAAACAAAAGGAAATGTTAATTGGTCAAGATAAAAAAATCGAGAGGAGGCGTAATTAGGAAAAGGGGAATCATCAGTAGTGACAATTCTTTAAAATACCGTGATCGGATAATTTAAATCTACTCAAATAGAGAGATGTGACCTCAGTTTAATATTTCATCCACAAGATGACACTTGCAACAATGCAGCACCTGCACAGTGCCGCACTCAAGTGTGAGCTGTGAGTTTTGTGATTACCCTCTTAACCTAGTAGCTTGTGACTCAGGTGAGATTGCTCCCAACTGACACAAATCTGGCACGGATAAAATAAAATGCTGTTTTTATAACTTTTCATTCTGTCCCATTTGATCTATCTTAATTCCCTTTCCCACTCTCTTCTAATTGTTAAACTTCCTGTACTGGATTGGCATTGTCTTAAGTGTCCTAGCTTATAGCTCCTACATCCAACTGTGAATTGAATGTTCATTGAAATCTCTTTAGTCCAGTTGGTTACAGATTTATACAGTTTCTTTCCCTGTACACATCGGTCCCTGATCCCATGTAGATGATACTGTGTGACCTGCCTCTCTAATTATGGTCATAATCACTGCATAAACCAAGAAAGAATGTGGACAAATGTAGGTGTAAAGAATGCCAGTTCTTACTGCTGACCAACACAGACAGTCCTTTAGTCTGATTATGTAAGAGGTTACATTCCACGTGAGCCTCATTCCATTCTATTTCATCTGATCTTATTATTACTGCTTTGTACAGCATTCCCTTCTCCATCATGTACTAGTCAAGCTTGATCTTTAATCCATTCATGCTGTTTGCCTCAGCTATGTTATGGATGTGATTTACTTGCTTTTCTGAAAGTGCAGGGGTGCGCATGTTAGGTAGTAACTAACATAACACCCACTGGCTGAGCCAACTTGCCATCTTGCCAACCAATTAAGAGCTGATCAGAGGAGGATTATCACAGGGTTTGATAGTCATGTCCTGGGTTGCCTGAAGTTGCTGGCCAATCAGATGCTGGGTTGAGGCCTACTCCTGAGAGAATCAAAAGGCAAGAAGTTAAGTGATTTTTATCAACTAGTTGCAAAGTGAGAGTCATGGGGAGAAGGGTGGATCAGGAATCTAACTTTCAAAGGCCACTCCTTACCTTATTTCCAAATTCCCCCATGTTGAAGTAAATTGAGTTTTCCCTTCTTCCCCACTGACTTAGCAGACAATTTGTCTTGATTTCCAAATTGGGAAACCAGCCACCTTTCTTGCCCATCAGGAAGCCAGGTAATCAGAGGCATGACAAGTTGTGATTCTTAAGTAGCCATTAGTTAATGGCAGCTCAAAGAGACTCTTTGTTGGCCTTTTCACCAGCTTAATTGGTGAGTTGGCAAAAAGGGAGCAAATATCTCCTTTGTGACAACTTACCCAAATATTACCTCTTCTTGTCAGCTCTTTTCCACCCTCAGGGAGGGGAAGATTTCATCTTGTGTTGTAATGATTTCTATCTCTAACCACTCTTTGGCAGGTACTAGGAGATAGCAAAGATTGTGCCAATTCTGATTTGAACAAACTCTTTTGTCTCAGTAATGTTCATTAATGGTGTCAAATATTTTCCTGTGAATGTCATGTCTTATTTATCAACACTGTGCTTGTAATTCACCTTTACTCAATTATTCAGAGGAACTTGGATGTCGAGAGGGTTAGCACAAGCAATACCGTATCCTACAGACAAATAAATTAAATAAAAAACAAAGTAAGACATTTGCAAAATGTATTAGTCAGTATAAAGTAAAAGTTCCTGATTTATATTGGCAAAGTTTACATCTAATCAAGAATTAATCCGTGATTTCATTAAAAAGTTACCAAATCAGATTATTCCAGGCATGACAGTTATTAGTTCTCTATAAAGTGAGTAATAAACCAATTAAGTAGTGTTTTCTGCTACAGTAACATTGTTTGAGTTACCTTGTGGTCTTTATGTAATGCTAAGAAGCCATAGTCAATGTCTTGAGGTAGGACTGCAATGTTATCAGGAACACCACTGAGCTTCCTCAGCTTCTTCAATGAAATTTTGATCGGACTCAAGAAATGAATAAAGCTGCTTGTTATCACTAAGTTATTGACAATTCATGATTGAGGCTTACCTTCATGTTACAACTTGTTGCTGCAAAATGTCATTGTCAGTGATTGCAACTTAGGAGGAATTGACAAGATACACTTCAAGAACCAGCTATTGTATCAAAAATCATTGAGTCTAATAACCTTAGATTTCCAATGGTATTGCAAATATACTTTTAGCCAATAGTGATTCATGGCTTGAGAGTACAAGTGGCAAAAAAAAATCCTGTAACAAAAAGAAACTTGCATTGATATAGTGCCTTTCACAACCTCTCGATAACTCAAATCACTTTACAACAATTAACTACTTCTGATGTGCAAATACTATTGTACTATACATAGGGCATAAAGTAGAAAGTCATTTCTACTTGTTACACTGAAAGTAACCAATATCTGCTCTTACTGATTTCCAACTTGCCTTAAATCCTAAGCATCTGTTGTCAGATTACCTCTTCTTGTTATTGTGACAGAACAAATTCTGTTTCCCAAAGCTTCTGTTGAGCTATAAAAACTCCTGAATCTGAAACAAACTTGGTTACACCACACACCTTCACTTACCTGCATATTGATGAAATGTTCAGGTTTGTTGGTTTGCTGTAGGCAATGTATAGCTTGCCATGGGAGTAAACCAAAAACTGCATTTACGTCCACATCATTATTTCTGTTCTTCATCCCTTTAGTAAAAGGACTAAGAAATAATAACTAGGCCCCTGGGGAGAATGCAGGCCACAAAAAAATGGGGTCAGGGAGATGATGTAAGCAGCCTGCAGGCAGATTCTTCTCTTCACACAGACCTGCCCACTATCCAGGTCTCACTGAAGGTAGATCTATTTATGCAAAGCCTTCAATTGCATTGTTTTTCATTAAAACAAGGAACAAATACACTTGGATCTTCATGATAGAAATTCACTATACGAGTTTATTTTTCCAGAAAGAAATTTCAAAAAATGCTTCCCTTGATTTATTATAAAAAAAGGGGGCTTTTTACAGAGATCTGTTGCTCTGTGAAGAACACTGATTATGGCCTGTAAGGTATATGTACCCTGAAGCTCTTGATCAACATGTAACATGAGAGATTGTCCCTTCAGCATCTGTGCTAGAAAATATGACATGTTATAGCAATTAAACACAATGGTTTATATCAAACTTCATAAGCATTTTGAGTTATTGGCAGCAATGAAAGATATAAAACAATACCCTTTTTTTATATATAAAAACGTTTGATCCTTTGAGTCTGAAATGCACATTTTATAGCAAAGTGCATGGCAAAATGCGATTCAATAATTCAATGCGCGAGATAATTAAATATTGAGACTCTGCTTATTTTTGTTATTACTGAAACAAATGCAAATAAACAAACATGCTTTTGGTTTTGCATTTGTTATATGCAAAGTTAATTGCAACAAACTTGCTGCACTCATCAAAGGATTTAGCTATTTATGCTGCTGATGAAGTAATTACATATATTTGACAGATGCAATGATTAATAGTTTGAGAACAACTCACAGCTATACTTTATTTAATATCCAGATTTCCTGTGCTAAATTTCACAAAGATAAAGCCTTCAGGTTTGGATTGCTTTATGAGTCAGGCTTCATGCAGCAAATGTACACTATAATGTACATTTTAAGCAGGGACTGGAATCACAACACTAAACGCAGTCTTGAAATTAGCCAATTGTAAAAATAAAAGTAGCTTTCCTATATTTTTCTGAAGGGTTGTTTTAATTTCTTATCTGTTTTGTGCACTGAGCTTTCCATGAAAGTGTAAAATGCTCCAAAAGATTTGCTTTATTTAAGAAGCTAACAATAGTATTTACGTAGGTCTTTGACAGAAGCCGAAATCTTTGGCATCAGAGCATTGTGCTTGAGCCAGTAACTTCATTCTAGTAGACGTGAACCCTTTGACACCAGCCCTTCAGTGAGAGAGAATGGTGGTACATTCCGTGAAGCAGCAATGATCGAGTATCAGCTGATGCGTTCCCACTGTGACATACCGTCTCACTGTCTCTCCCTCACTTTGTAGGTGGAATAAGCCTTGCTGCTGGCCCCTGGGCCGGGAGGTTTAAGCAGATGCTGAGCTGTGGATAAACTGAGAGCGGGAGAAACTGCATTTGGAGCTGGAGTACAGTACTGACATAATATTCAGTAACTGAGCTGAACAGAAAAGTAATGGCTTCAAATTTTAATGACATTGTCAAGCAGGGATATGTGAAGATTCGTAGCAGACGCTTAGGGGTGAGCATTTTTCTTTAATGCTTTGTTCTTTACGTCAAAGCATTGTCTTTGTGTCAATATTTACAATGAATGGAGTATGTATCATTCGTAATAAGTGTAGCTCAGATACGAGCTGTTATTGTAGATTAGCAACAAGGGATTATATCCAGAGTCTATAATGATATCATAAATACTGTACTTTGGCTTTTTAATTTCATTGGGCAACATTATCAGGAGGATTGTACATTACAGTAAGACACATTCTTGAATGACTTTTTATGATGATTCTGGAAAAGTTACTGTTTATGCTGCTTTTGTTTTAAACTGAACACATATGTTTTATTACTTGATGACACATGGGTGTCCCAAATAGAAAATTATGTTGAAATGAAGTAACTAAAACAGTATCTAGTGATCAAAATGAAGTGGTATGTTTAAAATTAATATTTAGTTTACATTTGTTGTAATCATTCTAAAACAAATGATTTTACTTCCAAGTGTGTGAAAGAGTAGAATACAATGAAGGAAAGTTTCTTGTTCAAAATAAATAATGCTTTACCAGAGTAGAATAATGAAATGAGCTCGTGAAATGATGAAATTATTTCTCTTCACTTTTCAAAATATATTTAAAATTCATCACAGTGTACATTGTTTGAAGTTGCATCTGATTGTGGTATGTATCAAGTGGCAACACTACAGCTCACAATGTGAGATGTGTCCTTTTATATTAATATATTTGCAATCATTACTGAAATATTATTCTTATTCATATTTTTGGAAGAGCCTGCACCTATACTGAGTTTCCTGTTGTGTGTATTATTGGTTGTCTACAATATTTATAAATCTCTGTCATAATGAAGAAACCAACTCATATATGTTAAGCAAGCTCAGCTTGAATGTAATTGGTAAGCAAATATGATGTTTGAAAAGGTCAAAGTTGAGTTAAGGTATCAAGTGAAGTTGAAGTCTAGAGTAACTTTAAGTAGTTTTCTTGTAAAGAACTGTTTGGCAGATTTTATTTGGCTTGACAAAGGAAAGATCACATTTTTTTCTGGAAGATAAAAGACCGTCTTATAAATAAACAGCATTTGCTTTAATCTATGTCATTGTGCTGGATGATTGAGGGCAAGCATTGCAAACACTTTGCTATGAAAACAGTGCTCTTTGAATGTATGGTGTTTGAAATTTGGAAAACATGGTGGGTGGGGGGGGTGGCGTTGCGCGGGTAAAAAAGAGTGCAAGTTGATATGAAGTATGAAGGCATATTACCGAAGTAGTGGTCAATGCTCTGGGAAGATAATGCTATACCTGTCCTTGAGATCAAGATAAAGAAACTGTGAGACACGAACTCCCAAACAACCTTCAGGGCTTAAGTGGTCTAGTGCGAGACCTGTCTGGTTATTCAATTATATCCATGTTCTACTAAATTAGATTTGCATTTTTTTATTAACTGTTAAATGTACAGAAAACAAATTTTTTTGTCAGCTATGAACAAGCTAAGGTTCTTTTGGATTGTATTTCAACTTTGTAATGTTTTTACATGGCATTTGATGTAGTAGCTTATACAAATAGGAGTAAACTATGATCAATTATAGATGCCATCAATGTGGAGCCACAGAATTATTGCAGCATAGAAGAATGTTATGTGACCCTCCACTGTCCATGCCAGCTCTCCGCAAGAGCAACTCAGCTGGTTTCGGCACCCTGCGTTTTCCCCTTAGCCCTGCAATCCTTATTTTTCTTCCACACAATTACTCAAATCCCTTTTGAATGTCACCTTTAATTCTGCTTCCACCACACTGACAGGCTGAGCTTTTCAGATCGCAGGGACTCATTGCAAAATGAAAACTTTTTTTCCTCATGTTACCTTTCGTTCTTTTGCCATCCACCTTGCATTGCTGTCCTCTGATTCCAGACACTTTTATCAGTGAAAAGTTTCTTGCTGTAAAGATCCCACGCTACTTTGAACATGTCTGACAGATCTCTCAAACTTCTTGAAGAAAAACAACTCCAGCATCTCCAACCAATCTAGATAACAGAAATTGCAAAGACACCACTTCCCCAGAACTATACTTGTACATTTTGTTTCTGCGTCGAGAATGAGGTGCTGGAAAAGCTTAGCAGGTCAAGCAGCATCTGAGGAGCAGGAGAATTGACGCTTTGAGCAAAAGCCCTTCATTAGGGATGATGGATTTCCTGATGAAGTGCTTTTGCCCAAAATGCCAATTCTCCTGCTCCTTGGATGCTGCCTGACCTGCTAAGCTTTTCCAGCACCTCATTCTCGACTCTCATCTCCAGCATCGCAGTCCCCACATTCAGAATTTTGTTTCTGCACCCACTCTAATGTCTTTACATCTTTCTTAAAGTCTGCTCCTCAGAACTGGACAAAATGCTCCACTTGCAGCCAAACCAGCGTTTTATAAAAGTTCAATGTTACTTTGTTTTTTGTACTCTCTTCATCTATTTATAAAATTTAGTTTTTTTTTAACATGAAAGACATATGTTTTTATATAGCAACTTTCCTGAACCACAGGAATGTTCCAAAGCACTTTTTAATCAACAAACTATTTTTGAAGTGCTTTCATTATTCCAAGCTATACCTGCCTTCGACTCAACATTGAGTTCTCCAATTTCAAACAACCTCCCTTCCCATTTCCCAACTCCCTTTCCATCCCTGACCTCCTTCCAAACCCCTCCCAATTCCTTCCACTGCTCCCTGCTACGAACTGGATTCACTCCTCCCATTGACCAACCAAGTCATATCCTCTGCCTGTCTTCACCTATCTCCACTTCACCACCCTGCCCTTGCCACCTCATTTATCTACAACTGCCCCCACGTCCACCCCCAGCCCTGAAGAAGGGTTACACCTGAAATGTCAAATTCTCTACCTCTTGATGCTGCCTGGCTTGCCATGTTCTTCCAGCCTCCAGCCTGTCTAGATAGATCATATGGCAGCTAACATTAGCACATAACAAGTTTCCATAAACAGCAATGTGATAATGACCAGATAATCTGTTCTCATGATGTTAATTAAGTGATAGATATTGTCCAGATCATTCAGGATAACTTACATCCTTTTCAGTGAAAAGATGCCAAAGGATTTTTTATATCCACTGAGGAAGTAGAAGGACCCTTGATTTAACATTTCATCAGAGAAGTGGTAACAGTGCAGATACCTTCAGTATTCCATTGGACTGGCTGTTTTTAATATTTATAGTCAAACTGTTAGTGGGGCTTGAACCCACATCCTTCCGATTCAGAGGCATGTATGCTATTGCTGAGCAACTATAACATAGGGCCAGGAGTAGGCCATTCAGCCCCCTGAGCCTGTTCCACCATTCAATGAGATCATGGCTGATCTGTGGCCTAACTCCATATACCTGCCTTAGATTATATCCTTTAATACATATGCTTACAAAGAATTATCTATTTCAAATTTAAAATTAACAATTGATTTTATATCCAGTACCGTTTGTGGAAGAGAGTTACAAACTTTTTCCACCTTTTGTATGTACGAGTCCTTCCTAACATTCTCCTTAATGGACTCTCCTTAATTCTCAGACTATGCCCCGTGGTTCTAGAATCCCCAACCAATGGAAATATTTATCTTTATCTACCCTGAATTTTCCTGTTACTATCTTGAAGACTTTTATCAGATCACCCCATAATCTTCTAAAACCTGCAAAAAAACAGGCCAGGTTTGTATAATTTCTCTTCATAACATAACCCCTGAAGAACAGGTATTATTCTTATTAACCTACGTTGTACTTCCTACAACAACAATATATCCTCCCTGAGGTGTGGTGCCCAGAACTGCTGACAGTACTCCAAGTACAATCTAGCCAGGGTTTTGCAATATAACTTCTGCATCCTAATACTCCATTCATTGAGATATAAAGCCAGCAATCAATTAGCTTTCTTGATTATTATCCACACCTGTTTGTGACATCTTAAAGATCTATGTACCTGAACCCCCAAGTCTCTTCGGACATCCACTGTATTTAACTTCATACCAACTAGACAACACCTTGATGTATTCTTTCTCAGTCTAAAATAGATAACCTCATATTGGCTTATACCTACCACAGTTTTGACCATTCACTTAATCTATCAATATCGCATTGTAATTTTATGCTATCGTCTATGTTATCTACCATGCCATCTAACTTTGCATCATCAGCAATTTTGAATATATGGCTTTCTATGCCATTATCCAAATCATTAATAAATGGCATGTATAATTGAGGTCCTACCTGTAAAATGGAATTCCAGAATGGTTTTAATCTATTTTATGACCAGATGGGGAGGTAGTATCTCTTCTCTTTTTAACTGTCTACTGGACGGTCATACAAATATTTAATTTCCTTTAAGACATACAGCTATCACACTTCAATTAAACATAATTAATGAGATCAAAATAAAGGCGCTAAAGGTATAGGGTTTTCTGGAGTGAAAGAAGGAGGAATTTTATCACCTACTTTAAAAAAAATTAAAAACATGACATAAAGCATTCAGATGTTTCAGCTTAAAAAGGAAAGTTGGGAAACATATTTCTTCAGATCAGAAAGTAAGGGCAATTTGAACTTTAAGTTTTTAGTGTCTGTGAGGTTTGAGAAAGAGCCGAGTCCTGACTATTTAGCTGTCTACTTGTTTCTTCAGCAGTGGCAAAGTTAGCTAATATCAACATTTCAGTTAATGGTGTTTTTCTAAGTTGCTTTTATCATTTGGCATTGACAAATGGTGAGTGGGAGTGTGTATTCCTGTTCTTACATTTTCTCATGTCTCTCTGCAGCTCATGAACAGCTCTTGGAATATAGCTCAGTGCTCTCAAGTCCAACTCTGTTGCTTTTTTTCAAGAGAGATGATCTGCAAGTGACTTCCATCCCCCTTTACCTTCCAAATAGGTGTGCATCAAATGGGAGATATAGATCTGAGTTTTAGTACTATTTTATGCTGACATCAATTTCACTTACAACTAATTCTTCATGGTTTCATGAGCTTTTTCCAGCCTGGTCAGGAGATGACAGCAGCCATTTTAGATCCATAATTTTCTAAAGTCACTTTAGTTCACATAGGACCCTCGTATTGAAATCGGATCATTGGAGCTGAATGTCGACATCCATGTTTGCCATTATCATAACCTCTCCTGACCACAAAGTACAGATGCAAAGATTACTTCTCCTTTGAATTTGCAGTAAGTGTCCTCCTACCAGATCAATATGAAATAATAATGCAAATATTGAATCCTTATTCACTCTCTTCATCATAACCTGGCTTGAAAACCTGCTTTGGGATTGGCAGGTGGATTTATGCACCAAGCAGCGCCATGTTCCAAAAACTTAACCCTTCACTGCCACGTTTCATAATCCATTGTTTTTTTTTCACAAATTAGGTTTCTCGGAGGTTGGTGTGTTTATCTCCCACAGGGTGCCTGGATTTTCATCTTGCACCTAATGCTCATTTAACCTTACATCAACTTGATCTGACTGGTTGAGGTTGAGACTTGGTTTTGATCCTTTGATATCCCAGATGGATCTGTGTTTAATTCACTGCGATGTCCCTGTGACCTCCACAGTCATTCATACTGGGAATATATTCCATTCCCTTTTCTGTTTGTTTTGGGAATGGGTTTGCCCCAAATGTTTCCCAAATGTTTTTATTGGAAGACTACTGCCACAAGGTGAATGTTCAGCTTTGGCTCTGCTCCCTGTGACTCTTCCATTAAATGAGGCTTCAGTTCTGCCCTTCTTGCTGCCTTTTATGTGGCTATCAGTCTAGCTTTGGCACTTTTAAGTTCTTCATGATCTATCCTGATCATTTCTGGCATCTCTGACTTATTTTTGGCCCTGTTTAATTTGACTGACCCTTCCTGGGCTACCTCAAATCATAGGGTTTTACTACTCCCTGTAGAACTTCTGAACCTATCTCTATCCCTGGCCTCTGTCATTTTCCACTAGTTTAATCAGGCAGACTCTTCTATAGTAAATCTAATCCCCACAAAATTTGGAACCATTGAATTTCTGAACCTCCATTTCCAGCTTACTTGGTGTTTGCTGCTGTTTCTCTCCAGCCTCCCTGTTCTCTCTCTGCTGTCCTTTTCTGCTTAAGGGGTATATGTTGTCAAATTATTTTCAAACAAAATAATTATCCTTGACCTCGGCAAATTTAGGATGACCTCCACTGTTTTGAGAGGCCACAAAAGTTCACTCTCTCAGTAAATTGTAACCAGTGCCACTTCTTTACACTTCCCCATGAACACTTTTGTCAGCACACTGCAATTTAGTTTTCAGCTAGGGGGAAAATCTCGTGTTTTTGTGAAGTGGGGAGGTCTGTGAGCATGCAGTTTCTCGGACAATGTGAATTCTCTTTCTGTTTTTTTAAAGCAGTCAGCGGTCACCATTCCTTTTGGTACAAACACCTGACAGCTGTCCTGATCCACAGTCATGCCTGAGCAAACGCTGACATCTTTAATGCTAGAGACACGGATTGTGCAGCCTGAGTTTCTAGAAAATATTGGAGCCAATGAGTTTCTTTTATATACCCAGGGCTTCCAGCAATTGTAGATCTTGAAGCAGCTTCTCACTTCTCTTAATCTGATCTCTCCTATTCCGATCTCTCTGCTTTGTTCTCTTTTCTTTTTAGTTTGTCACAGTGTCCATATTCATCGGTCAGCCGTGTGCTTTGTCTGGGCCCTTGCTCTCTCTTTCAATCAACATGAATCCAAATTGTAAACAGTATTGAGTTGTTAGTACCTTGTGGAGAATTAATTTTGTCAGCTTTTGTAGATGGCATTAATTTTTAGTGCGTCTACCCAATGATCAAAAGCATGCTGCTTAAGTTCAATTTCCTGATATCACTGGTCAAGGCATTTCTAAAGATTATGGAAATTTTGCCTGCATGCTTCTAGCTCCTGCTGGGGCACATTTTAAGAGTCCTTGTGCTGTGTCATTGTCAGTGGCTGTCTGCCTGGTACAAGAGTTTATACTTTGTGAGTTTGCCTATCAGTCTATTAGTAGTATCCAAGGATGAATTGGCCACTTTAACTGCTGTTCTAAGCTTTTCAATGAGATAAAAAGGGTGTCAACCTTTTCTGCATAAAACCAAGAGATTAAATGTGCAAACTTGAATCAGCTCTCAAGACCAAGTCAGGTATGGTTCAGAATGGCTTTCATTGTCTTTCCTTTCCTGGAATTCTCCCTCTTTATTATCTGTTGGAAATGAAAAATGTGTTGCTGGAAAAGCGCAGCAGGTCAGGCAGCATCCAAGGAGCAGGAGAATCGACGTTTCGGGCATAAGCCCTTCTTCAGGAAGAAGAGCTTATGCCCAAAACATCGATTCTCCTGCTCCTTGGATGCTGCCTGACCTGCTGCATTTTTCCAGCAACACATTTTTCAGCTCTGATCTCCAGCATCTGCAGTCCTCACTTTCACCTATCTGTTGGAAATGTATTCTTAATTCAGCTTTAATTTACCTTTACTTAATTTACCTCTAAATGCCTAGGCTACTCCTTCCAATTCTTCCAAGGACAAGTGTTTACCTTTTCATATGTTTGTTCACCCTGCTCCACGAAGACATTCATGTCAACTGAGGGCACCTCAGCACTTTTTAAAATTTGAGGAACAAGGAAACCTTCTCTGTAGTTTCCTTACTTTGAAAAGTTTCAGAGAAACAATTTGTTTCATCAGCCCAATCTTTCATTATTCAATGGCTCGTAATTGCACCATGAGTTTCTAAATTTATGACAAGGTGAACAGGGGGAATCACTTCTCTTTCTCTGCCTCTCAGTTGGTCACACATAGTTTAATTTATTTTTAGCATGCAGTCATTGCATTTAAATTAAACATAATTAGCTAGATCAGAATGAAAGAGCCAAATTAGAAGAATTATTTGAGTAAAATAAATAGCATTTGACTTCACGACCAACACCCACCCCCCAGCAAAAAAAACATTATTAAACCCACACAAACACAGATAATAACTTAACAAGTAAGAGGGCATCTAGTAATGACAAAAACGCAAGGCAATTGCTGTTTAATATTCTTAGCATCGCTGATAATCACCTGAGGCCTGACAGTTTAGCTGATGTCTCGTTTCATTGACAGTGGTGAAACTTACTGATATCATTGAATTCTCAGTGAATAACTATCTTTTCAAGTTCTTTTTTCACCAGACACTGACTGTGAGCTTGAGAGAGAAACTTGGCTTCTATTTCTTGATGACAAATCCACTTTTTCTTGTCTTTGCTTTGTTGTTCAAAAACAGCTATTGAAAGACAGTGCAGTGTATATTCCAGAGTCTAATTCCATAGTCCTTTTTCAAATTTGCTGATATACAGGTGACTTATGGCCCAATAAATAACCTCCAGAAGAGGGTAAAACAAGCAAATGTCACAATATTGCATTTCATTGCCTTTTATAGCCATTTTAGTCTGGGGTCAGACTGATCTTTGTTTTAAAACTCATCATTTGCACAAATCTCTCTCCCTATTCTCATCTTTTGTTCATAAGCAGATTGGTATTTAATATTCCCCATTGTGAACAGGGATGCTGTACTTCCCCACACCCTCTGCTGAGAGCTCTGACTTTGTAAGGATCACAACAGCTCTGTGGCAAAGTTAATTTCGAAGAAGGGTTTAGTTCAGACATAGTTAGTTGGGGCAAGCATAAAGGATATCCTTTGTAACATAGGCACACTGGCAAATGTACAAGCAGAAACTGAATCAGAAAGGATAAAGAGATAATTTAATGGACAAAAACTGTACTACAGATTAACTCTGTGATACTACTTAATGAATATCCTTGCTTTTAAGATGGAGTCCAAATGTCCGCAGCAGGAGTTAAAAATCCGCAATCCATTTATGAAGCTGGGTTGATAGACCTGCTGGTAACTCAGGAGTCTGGTAACTTAGGCAGCTTCTTCTCTTTCAAATTACTTTGATGGACAATGAAATGGGTTGAAGACTCAATAAAGGGCTATTATGAGGGCACAACAACAAAGCTAAGTAAAGTGAGCAGATTAGGTTAAGGGGTTAATAGAAATGTAGTGACAGTCCTTTAAGGGAATATTTCAGAAAACATAGAGCGCATACATTCCATTTAGAAAGAAAAACTCCAACTGAAAATGTAAAAATCAAACTTAAATAAACAGCATAATTAGATTGGATTCTCTACAGTGTGGAAACAGGCCCAACAAGTCCACACCAACCCTCCAAAGAGTAACCCAAACAGATCCATTTCCCTCTGACTAATGCACCTAACACCATGGGCAATTTAACATGGCCAATTCACCTGACCGGCACATTTTTGGACTGTGGGAGGAAACCCAAGCAGACACAGGGAGAATGTGCAAAGTCCACACAGACAGTTGCCTGAGGCTGGAATCAAACTTGGGACCCTGGTGCTGTGAGGCAGCAGTGCTAACCACGGAGCCACTGTGCTGCCCATTTAATTGCACAACGTTTGGCGGCAGATCAAAAGATTGAACATTGTTTTTAAAAGCAACTATTTCCTAAAACACTAATAAGAAGGGGAATTTAGTATGAGCGAAAACAAGCTAAAAGCATAAAAGATACAGTAAGAGATTCAATAGATGGTAATAAATGAAAACATTGAATAAAGGGAATATTGGTCCCATGGGAATTGAGCCCAGGGAATTAATAGTGGAAAATTGTCATTGTCACCAATAATAAGTATGTTTCTCCATCGAGGAAATTCTGTGTCACTGATTATGAGTTCTGTGGGTCTTCATGCAGCTGATGAGCCCAATCCCAAAATCATAGAGATGTACAGCACGGAAACAAATGGTCCAACCCGTCCATGCTGCCCAGATATCCTAGCCTAATCTATTCCCATTTGCCAGCACTTGTCCCATTATTCCTCTAAATCCTTCCTATTCATCCAGATCACTTTTAAATGCTGTAATTGTACCAGCCTCCACACCACTCTCTGTGTGAAAAAGTTGTCCCTTCAGTCTCTTTTATAAAGAACACACTGTACTCACTCCTGTAGACTTACAGCAAGGTTACATTTACTTCTCTGTTCTTGTGCTGTGAGTTCTCCCAAACAGGTTCCTCCAAGGCCAGCTGTGAATTTCACTGTTTGTTAATTTTTCCTACATGCACTCCGATGTCCAGAGATACATGAACTCAAACAGCGCAGGCAGTAACTGTGCAAATTCACTGCTGTATTGCTTAATCTCTGACCACATATTTGACAGGTATTTCCAGGAGGTGGAACTGGTCTTTGGACTTGAGATCATTGGCATTCTTTTCTCCAGTTCCTTTTCTGTACTACCTCTTGATGTCAGGTATTCTCAAAGAATTGTCTCCTCACACAGAAATTTCTTCCAAGTTGGTTTCTGCTGAACGACGGACTCCCATGCAAAGATACCTATGTTGCATTTCTTGATGGAAGACTTAAGAGAGTCTTTAAAATGTTTCAGTTGTCCTTCTCTCCTTTGAGTGCCGTCCTTGAACTGGGTGAAGAGAATTTGCTTTAGCAATCAGAGTGCAGACATCCAAAGCATGTTGTCAGCCCAACTGAGTTGGTTTTGGCTGGTTATGTTCTCAATGCAAGTGCTGTTAGCTGCTTCAAGGATGCTGATGTTAGTACACAGTCCTCCCAGCTAATGCAAAAAATCCATCACATTGAAGATACTTCTCAAGGGCCTAGAGGTGGTATCTATATGTAGTTCAAGTTTCAGAACCACATAGAAGAGTTGGAAGGATGATGAAAGGAGATGTCAGATAAATTAAATAGTTAACTTTGCATGGATCTTCATAGTGGAGGATACAAGGAACATCTGAAAAACAGCTGTAAATCAGGAAATGAAAAGATAGAGAAACTCAGGAAAATCACAATCACAAAGGGAGTGGTACTGAGAAGATTGTTGGAACCATAGAATGACAAGTCCCCGAGGCCTGACTGGTTTCATCCTAAGGTTTTGAAAGAAGTGGATAGTGAGGTAGCTAGTTTTAATTTTTCAAAATTATTTTGTAGTAGCTCCATTAGATTGTGAGCTCCATTATTGAGGTCATTGTTTTAAAAAAAAGTCATCCATTTAAAACAGACAAGAGGAGAAATGTTTGCTCACAAAGGATCCTTATTGTTTGGAATGGTCTTCCTTTATAGCCACTGAAAGCAGAGATATAGGCAGAATTCTACAGTGTTATGAACAATGTGGGCTATAATAGGATTTGTAGCTGAATCGAATGTTAAGTCCAAGTCATGAATCATATCCACATTGGGAAACTTTCACTGCTTCTATTGTCCTTTTTCCAAGTGGTAAGGCGTGTCTCGATGGGTAGCAGAAAGTTATCATCCCCTGGCTAGGAGACATCATCAGTGCTGTGGAGCCTCCTGCGAAGCGCTTCTTTGATCAAAGAAGCGCTTCGCAGGAGGCTCCACAGCACTGATGATGTCTCCTAGCCAGGGGGCGAAACGTTTGCAACAAAAACTTCCAGCTCGGCGAACAGAACCACTACAACAAGCACCCGAGCTACAAATCTTCGCACAAACTTTGAAGTAAGTTATCAATTAAGGGCCATTCTAGCTTGTTAAATGTTTATTAATGGCCTGATTCAGTTAATTCAGCTTGCTATCTTACTAAATATGCCAAATAAGTTATTAAGAAATCTCAGCATGGAAATCAGAGTGGGTATCTAGTGACTTCAACTGCAAGCCATGAGGATCTTCCATATTCTTCATCATCAATCAGCATTTCAGGGTTTAATCCAGAGGCACTAGTCTCTCAACTCCTTGTCAATAGCCTTGGCATCTGGCATTTGCCAAACTCCCGTGACCGTTATGGCATCTGTCTAATGCAGGCTCATTAGGAAACACAGCAGGCCACTAGCATTGAAAGGCTGCAGGAGTGCTATTTTACACCCAACTCACAGATTGGGCCAGCCTGCATCTCAGGGCTGCAGTCTTGCTGATATGGCATCTGCCTGTATGCTTGCCCCATCCATGCCTTGCCATGCCATTCACTGTTAGTGTGTTAATGCTTCAGTCAGCACCAAAGGCGATCAATACTGTCACACTAACATGCTGTTTCGCAGAGGGACACAAGTAGGTTGCTTTTCAAGTCCATAAGTAGGAATGGAATTCAAAGTAGAATTGGTGAGAGTACAAGCCCAACATGCTCCCTCTCATGTGAAATGTAGGAGCAGCAAGGTCAGTTAACCCTAAATGTCTGGAGTATTCATGACTGGTTAAGAAGGTATGGAAAGGCTTTTAACAGATATAAAGAGAGCAAAGAAAACTCCTATAGATATAGAATGTGAAGGGGAGAACTTCATAAAGCAAAGACGGGACATGAAAAATTACTGGTGGGTGGATTAAAGAGAATTCCAAAGCATTTTATATCAAGAGGAAGAGGATAATTAGGAAAAATATAGGAAGTACCAAGGGGACAATTTGTGCTTGGAAGTGAAGGATATTATTGTTGTGTTAAATGAATACTTCACATCTGTCTTTACTTTGGAGGAGGATATGGATAGAGAATTCAGGAAGAGGAACTATGAGGTTTTTGAACAGTTTGACATAGGGAGTGAGGAGATATTGCAGGTTAAAAGTGAACCCCAGGTCTGAATGAGTTGTTATTCCACTCGGTTATGAGAGATGAGGGAGAAAATTACACCCAATCTTTAATTCCTCTCTGGCCTCAGGAAAGGATTGAAGGAAAGCCATTCTGGTTCAAGTTATCAAGAAAGGCAGGACATATAAACCAGGGAATTACAGACTGAGGTCATGCCTAAAAGAATTTTTATTAAAGTTTCCAAAGACGTGACCGGGTGTTTAGATGAGGGTAGTGGGGTTGATGTTGATACAGCAAAGCCTGTGTCAAAGTCCCATTTGGGACACTGATAGAAAAAGATTAGATTAGAATACTTACAGTGTGGAAACAGGCCCTTCAGCCCAACAAGTCCACACCGACCCGCCGAAGCGCAACCCACCCATACCCCCACATTTACCCCTTACCTAACACTACGGGCAATTTAGTGTGGCCAATTCACCT
Organism: Hemiscyllium ocellatum; assembly: GCF_020745735.1. Classification (NCBI taxonomy): domain Eukaryota; kingdom Metazoa; phylum Chordata; class Chondrichthyes; order Orectolobiformes; family Hemiscylliidae; genus Hemiscyllium; species Hemiscyllium ocellatum. The sequence continues at coordinate 21,357,940 of NC_083415.1, read as the reverse complement.
GACCCGCACATCTTTGGACTGTGGGAGGAAACCGGAGCACCCGGAGGAAACCCATGCAGACACGGGGAGAACGTGCAAACTCACACAGTCAGTCGCCTGAGTCGGGAATTGAACCCAGGTCTCAGGCGCTGTGAGGCAGCAGTGCTAACCACTGTGCCACTGTGCCACCCCCACCGTGCCACGGTAGAATGGCACACAGGGGATCCAAGGTAACTTGGAAAATTGGTTCCACAACTGGCTAAGTGGTTAATGACAGAGTGTGGTGGTAGAAGGCTGTTTGCATGTCTGGAGGCCAGTGTCCAGTGCATGCCATAAGAAGCAGTGTTGAGTCCCTTTATTGTTTGCAAGTTTGCAGAGACATGATGTTTGGCTGATTTGCTGATAGTGAAGAAGGTGTTAGATTATAGGAGGACATAGATTAGATTACCTACAGTGTGAAAACAGGCCCTTTGGCCCAACAAGCCTGAAAGAATCATGATTTTCTGAAGAGTAACCCACCCCGATCCTATATTTACCCCTGACTAATGCCCCTAACACTACAGGCAATTTAGCATGGCCAATTCACCTGACCTGCACATCTTTGGACTATAGGAGGAAACTGGGGCACCTGGGGAAACCCACGCAGACCCAAGGAGAATGTGCAAACTCCACCCAGACAGTTGCCCAAGGCAGGAATTGAACCTAGGTCCCTGATGCTGTGAGGCAGCATTGCTAACCACTGAGCCACCATGCCACCCTAGATGGGTTTGTTAGATGGACAGATCAGTGGCAGATAGAATTTAACCATGATAAACGTGAAATGATGCATTTGGAAGACGAAAAGAGATAAGGGAGTACTCAATGAATGGCAGGACAGTAGGAAGATCAGAGGAACACAGGGATCTTGGGATCTTAGTCCACATATACCTGAAGGTGACAGGACAGGTTTATAGAGTAGTTAAGATGTACAAGACACCTGCATCTATTAGTCGTGACTTAGATGATAAGAGCAGGAAGATTACTACAGAGGTGTACAGGACTTAATTTAGGCCACAACATGAGTACCATATGCAATTCTGGTCACTGCACTACAGGAAGGATGTGAATGTAATGAAGGTGGTGCAGAGGAAATTCACCAGGAGATTGCCTGGAATTGAGTAGTTTAGCTACAAAGGGAGGCTGGGCAAGATCAGGTTTTGTTTAATGAAGAGAAGGCTGAGAGGGGACTGTTTAGAAATGTATAAGATTGAAGGGCATGAATAGGGTAAATAGGAGATCGCTGTCCTACTTGAATGAAGATTAAATAACAAGTGAAAGGCAGGAGGCTTAAAGTGGTTTTGAGGAAAAATGTTTTCATCCAGAGGGTGGTTGAATCTGGAATGCATTTACTGGTGGGGAAGTTGAGGCAGGAAACTACATAATCTTTAAAAAAAAAACTTGATGAGCACTTGAAATAATATTATTTCAAAGTCAGATGCTGTAATTTGGGACTAGAGTAGATTTTTTGGTCAGTGCAGATTCAATGGGGCCTCTTCCATACTATATGATTCTATGAATCTATTGGAGGGTGGAGGGGACTATTGATGTATGACGTCAGATATGAAATGATGCCAGTTTAACAGTAACAGCATGTTCAAATGGGGATTGCTGTTTTTCAGGGAGTACTTGGATTGTACACCCAGGGCACAGTGTGCACACAATCCATGAGCTTAGCCATGGTCAGTAACTTACTTGGAGCAGTCATTGTTGGGAGATCTGCCTGACTACACCAGCGGTCTGGGGAATTCTTTCAACAGTCAGGGAACTGCAAAGACAGTGGTCAGGGATCTCATCAGTCATGTCTACTGACTGCTAACTGAAGGTGGTCAGAGATCTGGAGTGAATACAATCCAGTGTGTCCATCCATCAATAGTTAAGACAGTCCGGGTAGTGGGGCAGCAGAAGTGGGAGCAAGGGTGTACCACCAAAAGGGTTGGGAGAGTCCAGGCAGAGAGGACAACCAAGCATTGATGGAGATAGAATAGCAAGAGTGATGGAGCAGGGAAACTCAAGTGTGCAAAACAACATTGGAGGGCATGGTAGGCTATAGGAGAGTGCAGTTAATGGTAGTGACCACCACCCTGTCCTCTACAGGGGAAGTGTGAGGAGCATCAGTTCAGTGTAATATCAGGGCTCAGTGGCAGGGAGGCTGGTGGATGTCAAGTTCAAAGTACTGGGACTCTACAAGGGAGGGCTGATGATTAGAAATCAGCTGCAGGGGTGGTGTGAGATTAAAGGGGACTTGGTAAATGGATGCGGGTACCTGGCTGCAAGGTGGTGTTCAGTGTGATGGTATCCATCATGAGCTGCAGACCATGCCATCACGTGCCCCTTTCTACATTTGTAATACAACTGTAGGGACAAATGAGATGCTTTTGGTAAGATATAATGAGAAATTTCAGTAGCCATTATGCTAAGAATTCCTTTTAAAAAACGCGATGGAAAGCAAATGTCAATTTTTTTTTCCCAAAAAAAGTTCTGGCATTGGATACTTTTAAGGCAGAGCTGTTTAGATTTTGCAATGGTATGGAAGTTATCAGGGTTTGGTGACAATATTCAAGGATCAGATCAGCCATGAACTTATTAAGCAAAGCAAGACTAAGGGGATGAGTCACTTTTTTCTATCCATGCCTGACATTCCCATCACTGAGGCAGAGATTAGAAAATCCTGCCCTATGGATATACTGAAGTCACCCAAATTGGAAAGGTCATGTTGGTGATTGGTGAGTACAAGTGGAGGAAGAGATTGACCTTGCTACCTTAGGTAACCTCAGTTCTTCCATGCAACAGGATTTTCCAGTTGGGAATGTGAAATTAGTAAGGTGAAAGGACACGTATCTGATTATTGCTATTGAGGGAAAAAACAGCTATTTTAGATTTCTCTCTTCAGGTCATCTAAATATGTCACCAGCAGGTGGTAAGGAGTCTATCTACATGTGTCTAGGTCTCATTCCATCCACACCCCACTGATATTAACTTCTATCCAATCGAGAAGCTCCATGCTTCAGAAAGCTGACTGCAAAAGGCAGGTGTGCACTTGGCAAGATCATACAGGAGTCAACTACTCTGACAACAAGATATACAAAGCACGACATGAGCAGGAGCCAACATTGGCTGTGGGCTGGTTTGCAAAGATATGATGACTCCTGCAAGAGGTCCAATGATGACAGCAAGCATTTGACTGAAACTGAGTTACAGGGCTCAATGCAGCTATTTGATTATGAAAGACTGTTGTGGACATGAAGACTCAGGGTGTGCCGGGAATTACGTCCTCCATCCACGAGCTGCTGGATAAGTACCTGAGTCCTCTGTCACTGGGAGGGAATCTTATCCAGCTGTCTTGAAGGTGACAGCAGCCCTTAATTTCAATTAATTGTATGTATTCAGGAGATAATTGGTACATAGTTGTTAAAGCTCACCTATTTATTATTCCCCCTTAGATTTCTGCCAGTCCTGTCCTTGGAGCAGGAGCTTTGCTGCTACTGCAGGAGTTCTACATGTGCAGGCTGCAGTCAATTGCACCCATATCATTATGAAAATACCCCATTAGCAACCAGAAGTGATCATGAATAGTAAAGTTAAAGATCACACAACAGCAGGTTATAATCCAGCAGATTTATTGGAAGCACTAGTTTTCGAAGCAATGCTTCTTCATCATCAGGTGGTTGTAAAGCAGGACCATAAAACTGAATTTATAGCAAAAGATCACAGAGTCATGCAGCTGAAATGATAATTATGATTAATCTAGGTTTATCATTTCAGCAGCATGACACTGTCATCTTTTTGCTATAAATTCTGTATCTTATTGTCCTGCTTCACAACCACCTGATGAAGATACAGTGGTCTGTAAGCTAGTGCCTCCAAATAAAACTGTTGGACCATAGCCTGCTGTTGCATGATTTTTCACTTTGTCCACCCCAGTCTAACACCAGCTCCTCCAAATCATGAATAGTAAAGACTTCCACCCCACATGAATGTGGAGTCATCACTAACCACACCAACTGGACAATGCAGGTCTGTGCACACTATCCAAAGAGTTAACACTAAGCCTAGAATATTCTGAGCCTGCATCTTTTAGTCCTGTTGTGAATACAGTAATGGTTGGTCAATGATCAAGGCTATCCCTTCAAATCCTGGCTCTCATCTCTGAGGAAGAAATTGAATCTAAGAATGCTGAGATGATCCAGGACAGATACCAACTGAGTGAGGCAAGTGAAATCATCATGATCACCCCCTATAAAGGGGGACTGAGCTCCATGTCCGTGTATTTTTAACATTTGCTTTTGATCACCTGGCTCGCAGTTTGTAATGTTCTCTATTTGGTGAGTAGAAATGGAGGAATATCTTAGGTGACCTTAGTTCTTCTGTGAAACAGGAGTTTCTATTTGGGAGTGTGAAATTAATCAGGTAAAAAGCCACATATCAGATTCTTGCTGTTGAGAAAAGAAATCAACTATTTAAGATTTCCCTGTTCAGGTAGTGGATCGAATGTGTCACCAGCAGGTGGTAAGAAGACTATCTACATGTGTCTACATCTCATTCCACCTACACCCCATTGGTAATAACTTCTACCCAATTGCGAAGCTCCATGCTTCTGAAAGCTGACCGCAAAAGGCAGGTCTGCACTTGGTAAGTTGCACTACTTCATACAGGAGTCAAATACTCTGACAACAGTCTCCTGGGAAACATTCCATTTTCATAATTTTTTACAGTAAAAGCAAAGCTGTCCTTCTATCTGGCAGGTACTTTTATGGAGTAATGGCATAGGTTAAAAACAAAGCAATGAAGAGGCTAATTAAGTATGGGCCTTTATCTTAAAGAGGTTAGAATACAAAGGATAGAAATGAATTGGAGGATAGGATATGCAAGACTTTGGGTAGATCTCATCTGGTGTATTGTTCTTAGCTTTGGTCTCATAATATCAGAAAATAAATATTGATCTTTGTCAGATCTTAAAGGGTTAAATTATGAGGAAAGGCTGCATAAATTTGGCTGAAGATTGAGGAGTAATATAAAGGGCTGTTTAAATGGATTCAGATATGAAGCATTTATTTCCTCTAGTGGGAAAATTATGAACGAAAGGTAACAACCGAATTAGAGCTAGGTTATTCAGGGCAGCTATCAGGAAACATTTTCTCCTACACAGAAACCCTGGAATGCTATTGACTGAAAGTTTGTGGCTATTGAATTAATTGAAAATTTTAGTTCTCAAATTGGTACTTTTATTCCAGGTAAAGGATCGAGGGATGTGGTTCAAAGGAGGGCAGATGGATCTTGAAGTACAAATCAGCCATGGCCTAATTAGATAGCTGTTCATCCTGAAGGAGTTGAGTGGGTCTACTCTAGCTCATCCATGTTCAAGTTACTATATTCAATTAATTTGTAAATTGAAAATTAGGGTCAAGCGATCTCAATCTTTGCTCAACCATATTTTGTAAAATTATTTTCTTTCTGAGCAACCAAAATCAGCATAATTTTCACTCATTTGCTTCAGTAATTCCTATTTGGCTGTCACCCTCAGTTTTCATAAGAATACATAAATAAATAATCGACATCTCCAAACAGGTGCACACAGAACTGTTGCCCTTGCTTTGTTCTATCAAACACTGTCAACGACTGATAGCTAAAAACATCTGTCTCTAGAGAATGTAGTGCACTCCACAAGAATACATAGCTGCAAATGTTTTCAAGTAAGTGTCAATCAAGTTAATAAAAGTAATCAAAGTAAACAAAAGCAACCTTTGACAGCATGCTAAAAATATCACAATGATTCAAAACAAATGCATTGTAATTAACTTAAGGAATTTTATGAAAGTAAAATATTTTAATGAGTGAAACAAAGCAAGCATCTGATAATTACATTTATTGTCAACAAAATCAGAGTTCTAAGAATGAATGAATACAAAGCAGTGTATTTAAGGTGTATTAGTCAATGTATAATGAAGCAACCCAACAGGAACATGAAGTTGGGATGTTACAACTGGATTTCAGTACCTCCCTGCAGCCTCGCCACCCACTTAGAGTCATAGAGATGTACAGCATGGAAACAGACCCTTCGGTCTAGCCCGTCCATGCTGACCAGATATCCCAACCCAATCTAGTCCCACCTGCCAGCACCCTGCCCATAGCCATCCAAACCCTTTCTATTCATACACCCATCCAAATGCCTCTTAAATGTTGCAATTGTAACAGCCTCCACCACATCCTCTGACAGCTCATTCCATACATGTACCACTCTCTGTGTGAAAAAGTTGCCCCCGTAGGTCTCTTTTATATCTTTCCCCTCTCACCCTAAGCTATGCCCTCTAGTTCTGGACTCCCCGACCCCCAGGAAAAGACTTTGTCTATTTATCCTATCCATGCCCCTCATAATTTTGTAAACATCGATAGGCTCACCCCTCAGCCTCCAACGCTCCAGGGAAAACAGCCCCAGCCTGTTCAGCCTCTCCCTGTAGCTCAGATCCTCCAATCCTGGCAACATCCTAGTAAATCTTTTCTGAACCCTTTCAAATTTCACAATATCTTTCCGATAGGAAGGAGACCAGAATTGAACGCAATATTCCAACAGTGGCCGAACCAATGTCCAGTACAGCCGCAACATGACCTCCCAACTCCTGTACTCAATACTTTGACCAATAAAGGAAAGCATACCAAGCGCCTTCTTCACTATCCTATCTTCCTGTGACTCCACTTTCAAGGAGCTATGAACCTGCACTCCAAGGTCTCTTTGTTCAGCAACACTCCCTAGGACCTTACCATGAAGTGTATAAGTCCTGCTAAGATTTGCTTTCGCAAAATGCAGCACCTCGCATTTATCTGAATTAAACTCCATCTGCCACTTCTCAGCCCATTGGCACATCTGGTGCAGATCCTGTTGTAATCGTGTCCACTATACCTCCAATTTTGATGTCATCTGCAAACTTACTAACTGTACCTCTTATGCTCGCATCCAAATCATTTATGTAAATGACAAAAAGTAGAGGGCCCAGCACCGATCCATGTGGCACTCCACTAATCACAGGCCTCCAGTCTGAAAAACAACCCTCCACCACCACCCTCTGTCTTCTACCTTTGAGCCAGTTCTGTATCCAAATGGCTAGTTCTCCCTGTATTCCATGAGATCTAACCTTGCTAATCAGTCTCCCATGGAGAACCTTGTCGAACGCCTTACTGAAGTCCAAATAGATCACATCTACTGCTCTGCCCTCATCAATCTTCTTTGTTACTTCTTCAAAAAACTCAGTCAAGTTTGTGAGACATGATTTCCCATGCACAAAGCCATGTTGACTATCCCAAATCAGTCCTTGCCTTTCCAAGTACATGTACATCTTGTCCCTCAGGATTCCCTCCAACAACTTGCCCACCACCGAGGTCAGGCTCACTAGTCTATAGTTCCCTGGCTTGTCTTTACTGCCGCCTTAAACAGTGGCACCACGTTTGCCAACCTCCAGTCTTCTGGCACCTCACCTGTGACTATTGATGATACAAATATCTCAGCAAGAGGCCCAGCAATCACTTCTCTAGCTTAGAGTCATAGAGACATAGAGATGTACAGCATGGAAACAGACCCTTCGATCCAACCTGCCCATGCCGACCAGATATCCCAACCCAATCTAGTCAGACCTGCCAGCACTGGGCCCAGATCCCTCCAAACCCTTCAATTCATATACCCATCCAAATGCCTCTTAAAGGTTGTAATTGTACCAGCCTACCTTCCCACAGAGTTCTTAGGTACACCTGGTCAAGTCCTGGGGATTTATCCACTTTTATCTGTTTCAAGACATCCAGCACTTCCTCCTCTGTAATCTGGACATTTTGCAAGATGTCGCCATCTATTTCCGAACAGTCTATATCTTCCATATCCTTTTCCACAGTGAATACTGATTCAAAATATTCATTTAGTATCTCCCCGAATTTCTGTGGCTCCACACAAATGCCGCCTTGCTGATCTTTGAGGGGCCCTGCTCTCTCCTTAGTTACCCTTTTGTCCTTAATATATTTGTAAAAACCCTTTGGATTCTCCTTAATTCTATTTGCCAACACTATCTCATGTCCCCGTTTTGCCCTCTAATTTCCCTCTTAAGTATACTTTTACTTTCTTTATACTCTTCTAACGATTCACTCAACCTATCCTGTCTATACCTGACATATGCTTCCTTCTTTCTCTTAATCAAACCCTCAATTTCTTCAGCCATCCAGCATTCCCTATACCTACCAGCCTTTCCTTTCACCCTGACAGCAATATACTGGGCTGGATTCTTATCTCATTTCTGAAGGCTTCCCATTTTCCAGCCGTCCCTTTACCTGCGAACATCTGCCTCCAATCAACTTTCGAAAGTTCTTGCCTAATACCGTCAAAATTGGCTTTTCTCTAATTTACAACTTCAACTTTTAGATCTGGTCTATCCTTTTCCATCACAATTTTAAAACACTGACACCTCAGTCACCTGCCCTGCCTTATTTCCCAAGTTTTGCACCTTCTCGAGTAGGTACATCCACATACTGAATCAGAAAGTTGTCTTGTACACACTTAACAAATTTCTCTCCGTCTAAATCTTTAACATTATGGCAGTCCCAGTCGATGTTTGGAAAGTTAAAATTCCCGACCATAACTACCCTATTATTCTTACAGATAGCTGAGATCTCCTTACAAGTTTGTTTCTCAATTTCCCTCTGACTATTGGGGGATCTATAATACAATCCCAATAAGGTGATCATCCCTTTCTTATTTCTTAGTTCCACCCAAATAACTTCGCTGGACATTTTCTCTGGGAATATCCTCCCTCAGCACAGCTGTAATGCTATCCCTAATCAAAAATGCCACTCACCCTCCTCTCTTGCCTCCCTTTCTATCCTTCCTGTAGCATTTGTATCTTGAGACATTAAGCTGCCAGTCCTGCCCATCCCTGAGCCATGTTTCCGTAATTGCTATGATATCCCAGTCCCATGTTCCTAACCATGCCCTGAGTTCATCTGCCTTCCCTGTTCGGCCCCTTGCATTGAAATAAATGCAGTTTAATTTATTTGTCCAACCTTGTCCCTGCCTGCCCTGACTGTTTGACTCACTTCTGTTCTCAGCTGTACCCATCTCAGATCTATTGCTTTCCTCACTATCTCCCTGGGTCCCACCCCCCCCCACCTTACTAGTTTAAATCCTCCCAAGCAGTTCTAGCAAATTTCCCTGCCAGTATATTAGTCCCCTTCCAATTTAGATGCAATCCGTCCTTCTTGTACAGGTCAATTCCACCTCAAAAGAGATTCCAATGATCAAAAAATGTGAATCCTTCTCCCATACACCAGCTCCTCAGCCATGCATTCATCTGCTCTATCCTCCTATTCCTGCCCTCACTAGCTCATTGCACTGGGAGTAATCCAAATATTACTACCCTTGAGGACCTCCTTTATAAATTTCTGCCTAACTCTTTGTAATCTCCCTTCAGAGTCTGAACCTTTTTCCTTCCAATGTCGTTGGTTCCAATGTGGACAATGACTTCCTGCTGGCCCCTCTCCCCCGTGAGAACATTCTGCACCCTCTCTGAGACATCCTTGATCCTGGTATCAGGGAAACAACACACCATTCTGCTTTTTTTCTGCTGGCCACTGAAACGTCTGTCTGTACCTCTGACTACAGAATCCCCTAAAACAATTGATCTCTTGGAAGCCGACGTACCCGTCATTGCATTTGAGCCAGTCTCAGTACCAGAAACTTGGCTGTTCATGCTACATTCCCCTGAGAATCCATCACCCCCTACATTTTCCAAAACAGCATACCTGTTTGAAATGGGTATATCCACAAAAGACTCCTGCCCTAGGTGCCGACTGCTCTTACCCTTCCTGGAGTTAATCCATCTATGTGACTGTATCTGAGACTTTCCCCCTTCCTATAACTGCCATCCATCACATACTGTTGCTGTTGCAAACTCCTCATCGCTTCTATCTGTCTCTCCAACCAATCCACTCGATCTGATAAGATTCGCATCCAACAGCATTTATGGCAGATATAATCCACAGTAACCCTTAAACTTTCTTTAAACTCCCACATCTGACAAGAAGAACATATCACTGCAAAGGCCATTTTTGCTCCTTCACAATCTACAGACCCAGAAAATAATTCCATCTTATTCCTCTACAAACACTGCCCCAGGTTAAATTAATAGCTATGGCTTATATTTTAAGTTTAATCATGAGACTTATCTCCAAAAACATATAATCAAGAAAGAATCCACTATACTCACTACTGCAGCCTTTCTCTTGGACAGACTTAAAACAGTGAGTAACTTATTTGATTCTATGTTGTGAACTTCGCCCAAACCGGTTCCTCCAAGATTAGTTGTGAATTTCACTGTTTGTTGATTTTCCCAGATGCACTCCGATGTCCAGCGATACACAAATTCAAACAGCAAAGGCAATGACTGTGCAGGTTCGTTTTCTCTCTCTCTCTCTCTCTCCTGTACTGTCCTCACCATGTGCTTCCTTTGTCTGCTCTTCTCCCTTTTAAACTGCTGTTGTTTTGACTTTTTTTTTCCAAAGTTTCAAAACAATGCAACAACATATAAAACAATAATTGCTGCCCCTGGAATTCGAAGAAATCACCTCCAACCCCTAAAATACCTCAAAAAAAGGAGCATCTCTTACAGCCAGAAATTTTTCCCATCCTCCATCTTGGATTACCCAGGACTGCCTCACCGTTTTACAGAACTGATCTCTACTAATCTCTTACAAAGCACCATTGGCCAGAGTGTGATCGGGTGACTTCTGGAAACATTGGTTGATATTCCTGCGCAGCCTCATTGTATTTGGCACCAGGGAATAATTGGGATTTTTATAAAGCACATGGCAGGATAATTCAAGCAGACGTTCAAATGCTTGGATCAGTTAGTGATGAAGTGTGGGGGGAGGGATTGGTTTGATCTTGCAGAGATAACATTATACTTTGTTAGAGTCTGGTGCATAACATGGCAAATGGCATGCTTTTGGACAAGAAAGATCAATGTCAGATGTCTTCAAATAAGCAAAACTCTGAAGAAGGAAAGAACCAAGCTGAGGAGGAAAGGTCACATTACAATGTTGTATGTCAGGGATCAATTCATTCAACAATTTCACTGATGTGGAGATGCCAGAGTTGGACTGTGGTGGACATGGTCAAAAGTCAAATAACACCAGGTTAAAGTCCAACAAGTATTTTGAAATTGCAAGCTTTCGGAGCTCTGCTTCTTCCTTAGGCATGGTATGATACGGAGGTATAAGATATAATATCTATCAGCAAAAAGTTAACAACTTTAAAACTAGCTGCCCTTGCTGAATCCTTTAATCAGTTAGGAGGTAGACTGATGATTAAAATGCAGAATTCAGATTCCTTTCAAGTCTTCGTTCCTAGATCATTAAAGATTTTATCAATGCTTAAGAGGTGATACCTCAGGTTAGACAAATCACTTCAGGTGTGCGGTCCCACTTCAAATCTATGTTTTAAGCTGAGGTCCGGTTTTATTGTTTTGACGTAAAAGAATCTTGAATGAAATAATTTCCCCAGCACGTGTGCACGTGTGTGTAAGAGAGAGAGCACGTGTCTGAGTCTGTGCCTGTGATTGTATGTGTTATACTTGTTGGAATTTTCAAGGTATCACTATGTTGCTATTCTTTGTGTTCTTCCCCATTCTCTTCATCTTGCTTGACGGTGGCACAGTGGTTAGCACTGCTGCCTCACAGCGCCAGGGACCTGGGTTCAATTCCTGACTCAGGCGACTGACTGTGTGGAGTTTGCACGTTCTCCCTGTGTCTGCATGGGTTTCCTCCGGGTGTTCCGGTTTCCTCCCACAGTCCAAAGATGTGCTGGTCAGGTGATTTGGCCATGCTAAATTGCCCGTAGTGTTAGGTAAGTGGTAAATATAGGGGGTCTGGGCGGGTTGCGCTTCGGCGGGTCAGTGTGGACTTGTTGGGCCGAAGGGCCTGTTTCCACATTGTAAGTAATCTAATCTAAATAATACAAATCAATCATGCAACTTTCACATCAACGATACCCTGAATGTACAGATTAATATGCTATGAAGTTAAGCTACGGACCACAAAATGTGACATTCATGACTAATTTAATATCATACACAATATGCATTCTATTTATTTCTCACCTGGGTAATCAACCTTTCCAGAATACAATAGCCACTCCCCTTTCTCCCTAACACAGGCTATTTCAGTGGCACTCTAAATAACTTATATAACAAATTCACTGATCTGCACATGATAAAGCATCCATTAGCGGTGGGATACAGCAGCAATTGCTGGCAAAGTCAGCAAAGGAGACACCTCAGCAAGGCCTTGCAAAGCTCTGCTAAGGATGATGGACATGCGAATTTCTGAGCCCCAGAACAAACTTGCAGTCAGTGAGTGACCTCTGCACCCACCTCGCCAAATGCTGGAACCAGGTATTAGTTAAGTTCTGCCTGGTTTGATGCACTTGATGGTACAGTGCTCCATCATGTAGAAACTGATGTTCATTTTACTCAATGTCCTCATCTTCCTCCTCAGAAGACTATTGCAGCTCTCACAGGTCCATTGAGTCCATCACATTCCCTTTGCCTTTTCCAGTTTTGCAGGGCTTGGTATGTTGGAATTACTCAGATGTTCTGTTTGGCATTCATCGGAATGTCATCTTCAGCAAACCAATCCTCTGTTCCACCATGGCCCTAGTCAGAGATTGTGCTGCATTGTATCTAAACTCAACATGAGTCAGGGGTTTGCATAATGTAGTCCCCTGCCATTGTCGCATGAGTACCCCTTGTCTTTCGGTAACCATCTCTGTAAGGCATCTGGCCCTTGGAATAAAGCAGGAAGAAGAGCATTCTTGGGATGGCACGATGGCTCAGCAGTTAACACTGCTGCTCACAGCGCCAGGGACCTGGGTTCAATTCCCGCCTCTGACAACTGGATGTGTGGAGTTTGATCATTCTCCCCGTGTCTGCGTGGGTTTCCTCTGGGTGCTCCAGTTTCCTCCCACAGTCCAAAGATGTGCAGGTTTGGTGAATTAACCATGCTAAATTGCCAGTAGTGTTAGGTGGGATGAGTCAGCGGTAAATATAGGGGGGTGAGTTTCTCTTCGGAGGGTCAGTGTGGACTTGTTGGGCCTGTTTCCATACTGTACGTAATCTAATCTAATGTTAGAGCAATTTGCAGGGTACCTGACAATGACCTCGAAGATGTAGTATTTATAATCACACATGACTTACACTTTGATGGAATGGCTCAATAGAACAGTTGTCTATTGATGAAGTTAGCTGCATTTTGATATGGCGCTCTCAATGCAATATACATAAAGGCTGTAGTGCCATGCATCTAAGGGAAGATAGCTACGTTGTCAAAGCCTGTTGCCCAGGCTGCATCACTGACCTGGTCATGTGGAAATGAGATGAAGCGATGTGACCTGGCAATACTCATGCTGGTAATAGCCTTGATGCCTTTGTAGATTGAGAGCTGTGAAATTGCATACAAGTGTTACCTTTTCAGCTGCTCACAATGGCCACCAATAATTCAGGTTGCAGGTACCACTCAACTGGATGGCAGAGCTTTGTGACACTGTCCCAGGACATCCTCAGACTGCCAGGACATTGTACTTCCCTTATCCGGAGGAAATGGCATCAAGGGCTCTTGGCATTCCTGAGGGAACCATCAGCTCTGAATTCATGTGGAGCCTGTTTGCCAGGTTCTGGAGTTTACAGATCCTGGCTTGATTTCATAGGATCCCAATAGTGTGGAAGCAGGCCATTCAGTTCACACTGACCCTCTGAAGAGCATCCCACCCAGACCCACCACCACCCCAACCATGTTCCTGTAATCCTGCATTTTCCATAGCTAATCCACCTAGCCTGCACATTGCTGGACACAATGGGGAATTTAACATGGCCAATCCACCTCTCCTGCACATCTTTAGACTGTTGGAGAAAAATCAGAGCACCAGAGAAAATCCACACAGACACAGGTAGAATGTGTAAACTCCGCACAGACTGTTGCCCAAGGGTGGAATTGAATCCAGGTCCCTGGTGCTGTGAGGCAGCAGTGCTAACCACTGAGCTGCCATGCCACCTTTGTGCTTGCTCGCACATCTGTTGTTTCTAAGTTTCACTATGCCTTCATTGTTGATGCAGGCACAGTGCAATCATGTCTGCTGTAGTTGGATCTATCAGTTACTCTGCAGTGACTTAGTTGGGTGGATCGTAAGAAACGGATTTCTTAGTAATATGACCAGTCAGCATTCACTTCACTCAATTAGTAGTCTTCTCCATAGAGTGAGAAATGAAGGAATTAACAAGGAGGCCCATGGAATGCCTTTATTTCAATTCTTTGTAGCTGCATTTATCCATCAATACTGTCGAAGATATGTTACAACGAGACCGAGTTAATTGTAGGTGATGTATGAGGACTGAAAACCTGTTCTCCTGCCCTCTGTCACACAAGAAAGGCACCATAGTATTTAAGAACATGTTGGGGAATAAATACAACTGAAGGTGAGAGGAAATTCGCTCCATACCCTTATATAGCCAGAGATCTTGGAGTGTTTTTGTGCTTTGTGCCTGTAATCATTTCTGCTTCATAAAGATAACTGTCCTCAATCTGCACTGACCAACAAATTAGTTAGGATTGCTTGTGATCAGGATTTGTATCCCGGATTTGCATTCTGTTGCCATGCAGGCATTATGATTATACATGGCATCAAACCCTACTGTGAAAGGACGTCATTAATGAAATTCTGTCTTGAAAGGCCTCATGTCGTTCAAGTAGAACCAGTATGCTTAAATGGAAAAGAAACAGTCACTGTGCACATCTGGATGTGGTCATAGCCAATTTCCATTTCCAATTAGCATTTACAAGGGAATTGGACTGGAGGGCAGCACAGGTCATGCTTTGTACAGTGAGTCTCAGGCTCAGCCTACCCCCTCCCCCACCAATCTCCACATCCTGACATGCTGGCCAACCTCCCATACCACACATCTTCATGGCTCAATTTTACCCACTGAGCTCCCAGTCCCACAGTTTAGTGCCCACCATCAAGACCATGGTGGTGATGATGGTTGGTAAGCTCCCTCCTGTAGTATCCAAGTCCTCCTCTGCACTGTGCCCCCACCTGTTTATATATTGAGTTTCTTCCTTCACTATTACTTTCCCTTCTGCAATCTAACATGCTGCCTCCAATCCCCATAATTGAGTTTTCCCACTTCCACACCAAAGCATTGGCCTATGATACCTCCCCTCGCATTCCATTGAGCTGATCCCCTGAGCTGACCACAACTGACTTTGATGGACAGGCCTGATTGATGAAAGACCGGATCCCTGATTGCTCTGTGTGCAGCTCCCTGACTGAGTTACCATGAATCACCTGACTGCTTACTCTGGAACTGTTAGATCGACCGTAGCCCATTCTCTGGACCGTACAGGTCCTGATGAAGAGCTTTTGCCTGAAACATCGATTTTTCTGCTCCTCAGATGCTGCCTGACCTGCTGTGCTTTTCCAGCATCACTCTGATCTAAACAACATGTACTGGCATGCGCCCACTCACCAATACTTCCCGAAGTAATTGACTGGCTGTATCCAGACCTTACAAGCTGCCTGGCTTTGTGTGCACTAAATTGGGTGAAGCCCTTGACTTTCTGCATGGGACCCACTGACTGATGATTGACTGACTTTGAATTGACTGAGGTCTACTCCCCTTTGACTTTGAGAAATGGCTATTTGCTTGAAGCACATACAATGCTTTTGGCATGTGGTACAGGTGTGGGATTGATATAGCATAAAGCTGCACAGCAACATTTCCAACCCCTTAACTGATCACTGCTGACAGAGTTAGAGCACTCAAGGAAATAAATATTGATGTTTTGAAAACAATTCACATTAAAAAAGAGGAAGCGTAGGAGGTCTTAAAAAACGTAAAGGTGGCTAAATCTCCGGGACATAATCCAGTATATTCGAAGATATTATGGGAATCTAGGGAAGAATTTTCAGGGGCTCTGGCAGAAATATTTGTAAAGGTTGTAAGTTTGTTTGCTGAGCTGGTAGATTTGTTCTCAGATGTTTCATCACTACACTGGGTAACATCGTAGAAAGATTTGTATCATCTATAACCATGGGTGAGGTGCCAGAGGTCTGGAAGGTGGCTAACATTGTGCCTTTATTTCAGAAAGGCTGGAAGGAGAAGCCTGGGAACTATAGACCTGCAAAACTGACAATGGTGGTGGGTAAGTTTTTGGAGGTGATTCTAAAGAATAGGATTTACATGCATTTGGAGAGGCAAGAAGTGATTAGGGATATAATGTGAAAGTGCCGATGATGGACTGGGGTGGATAAAGCTAAAAATCACACATCACCAGTTATAGTCCAACAGGTTTATTTGGAAGTACCAGCTTTCAGAGCGCTGCTTCTTCATCAAGTGGTTGTGGAACAGGATCATAAGGCACAGAATTTATAGCAAAAGATCACAGTATCATGTAACTGAAATGACACATTGAACAAATCTAGATTGTTGTTAAGTCTTTCATCTTTTAGAATGATTTGCAGGTTTCAGTTGACTAATATGTAAATCCCAGAATTTTTTATGTCACGTTGTCGAGATAGCTTAACGTTATATGAAAAAAAAAGTGACATCTCAGTTCAGACAATGTTTTAAAGATGAAAGGTTAGAGTCTGTCTGTATCCCAATCTTGAGTCAGATTGGTTCTGTTTCCAAAGTAGGAACTTATAAAATGTTACATGGATTGATCCATATAACATCCATGTAACATTTCATATATTTTTGGAGGAAGTAACCAAAAATTTGATGAGGACAGAGTGGCAAATGTTGTTTACTTGGACCTGAGTAGAGTCTTTAGTAAGTTAGATCACGTGGGATTCGGGTGAACTTGCAAAATAGGCTTTACGGTAGGAGACAAAGGGTGGTGGTGGAAGGTTGTTTTGCAGACTGGAGGCCTGTGACCACTGATGTTCCACACAGATCAGTACTGCATCCACTTTTGTTTGTCATTTATATAAATTATTTGGATGAGAATATAGGAAGCAAGGTCAGTAAGTTTACGAATGATACAAAATTGGTAACATAATGGACAGCAAAGAGATTATCCAATAATGCAAAGGGATCTTGATCAAATAGGTCGATGGGCTGAGGAGTGGCAGATGGAGTTTAATTTGGATAAATGTGAGGTTTTGCATTTTGGTAAAATAAGCAAGGGGAGGACATAAACAATTAATGAGTAGGGCCCTGAGTAGTGTTGTAGAACAGCGAGACCAAGGGGTTCAGGTATTTAATTCTTTGAAATGAGTATTACAGGTAGACAGGGTGTTTAAAGTATTTAACACTCTTGCCTTAATTGCTCAGACCTTTATAGGAATTGAGACATCATGTGGAGGTTATACAAAAAGTTTGTGAGGCCTCTTTGAGATTATTGTGTCAGTTTCTGGTTGCCCTGTTATAGGCAATGTATTATTAGCCTGGAGAGAGTTCAGAAAAGATTTTCCAGGATGTTGCTGGGAATGGAGAATTTGACTTAAAAAAAGGTTGGATAGACTGGGACTTTTTTTACTGGAGTGTAGGAGGTTGAGGAGTGACCTGATATAGGGTTTTTTTTAAAGCATGAGGTGAATAGCTAAGGTATAGTCTCTAAGGTGGGGTAGTTGAAAATTAGGGGACACATTTTTAAGCTGAGGGGAGAAGGATTTTAAAAAGAACATGAGGGGCAACTTTACAACACACAATGTGGTTAGTGTGTGAAATGAATTGCCTTACGAAGTGGTGGATGCAGATATTGTGACAACATTTAAAAGACATTTGGGTAAGCGTATGAATTGGAAAGGTTTTCTAGGGATATGGACCTGGCAGGTGGAAATAGTTCAGTTTGGGAAAATGGTCAGTATGGAATAGTTAGACTGAAAATTCTGTTTCCATGCTGTATGACTCTAAATGGCATGTTAGCTCAGTGGTTAGCACTACTGCCTCACAGCACCAGGGACCCAGGTTAGTTTCCAGCCTCAGGCGACTGTCTGTGTAGAGTTTGCACGTTCTCCCTATGTCTGCATGGGTTTCTTCTGGGTGCTCCGGTTTCCTCCCACAATCCAAAGACGTGCAGGTCAGGTGAACCGGACATGCTAAATTGCTCATAGTGTTAGGTGCATTACTCAGCGGTAAATATGGGGTAGGGGAATGAGTCTGGGTGGGTTACTTTTCGGAGGGTCGATGTGGACTTGTTGGCCCGCAGGGCCTGTTTCCATACTGAAGGGAATCTAATCTTTAAAAAAAACTTGACAAGCTGCCTGGCTTTGTGTGCACTAAATTATTGTTTGTGAATTTTTATTGTCAGACTGAGGGGGCAAAAGTGCAAAAATGCAAAGCAAGGCAAAGGTATTAAGAGCATCCAAGTAAACATAAAAAAGTAAAACAAGCAAATGAGGAGCCCTGAGATACACCTATTTCAATCCATGATATGGGAACCTATTCCTGCAAGCAGAGTCCTTGCAACAGCATTGCAATGCAAGAAACTGGTATGCTCCAAAATGTAGCATTGAAGTGCAAAACCAACTTATAAGTGGATCGAAGGTGTGCCATGAAGGTGTAGGGAGGCTGGTATGCTACCAGTGTCAAGGTCTGTGGTTAGGGGGTGCATATGGTTGCTGTTCAGGTAGTGTACCCTGAGATTTTGGTGAATTGTGTCCAAGACAGAGGCCCAGAGGCACAAATGACAAACTGGAGTTACCAGGTTACTGCAAATACATTCATGTCAGCAATTGTCACCATCTAATTTCTAAAGACAGGCACGAAAATGAGCACATGTATATTAATGAGGTGATGGTTGATAATAATAAGATGTTAATACAAGGAGGCAAAGCGGCCTTTAACTTCTCACCAGTGAGAATCTCATCTCACTGTTTAACACTCGGTTTGGAAATTGGATTTTTTTTTAACTTTAATGTTGCAAAGCTCCTTGCTGACTGGCAATCTCATGGATTTTCCAAACTTTCTCAGCAATGCCTACTTTATTGAATGCTTGTGAAGATTCCACTGAGGATCTTGATTGAACATTCAGGAAGAAAAATAATCTGTAAGTGAAAAACTTGATCAACAGTTTTAGGTCATGCTAATGTGAGAGCTCTTGTGGTGCGACAGTAGTGATCCTACCTCTGGACCAGGAGGATCAAGTTCAAGTCCCACCTACTTCAGAGATGTATAATAACATCTTTGAACAGGTTGACTTAAAGAAATAAGTCATGCTTAAGTGCCTTCTTTGTTTTTTGCCTATTGCAGAAGACAACGTTGAAGGTACAGCTTGCTGTTAAGTAGATAAATCATCATTAAAAAGTGCGGCTTAACACATTTGAGAATGTCAAATAATCAAGATGTGTATTGGTTTGGTACTGAGCAAGGATAGGTCGTAGGCTTCAACAAAAACAGTGATTACTGAAGAAACTCAGAGACCCTTCTTCAGAACTGGACCCGAAACGTTGCCTCTGCTTTCTCTCTGCAGACACTGCCAGAAATCTTTGTTTCTCCTGCAATTTCAGTTTTTGTTCAGATTTCTAGCACCTGAAGTTCTTTCTTTTTTGTTAGATTTTCAGGTTTTTTTGTCAATATGTTAGTGTCTAAACTGAGACACAATAGACACATGAATTATAAATGTTTTAAAAAAACATTCAGATTTGCTTTCTAGATTTGGGTATGTCCGATGAAGAGAAACAAGTGCATAAACATGTAGGGATTAGGAGCAAGGTAGGCAATTCACTCCCTGCTCTACCATTTCATGCAATCACAGCTGATTCCATCTTAGCCTCAACTCAACTTTCCTGACCAATCTCAATAATCCTTCAACCTGCTACTAATTAAAACATTGGCTATCTCCTTCCATTTACTCAATGTCTCAGCAACCCCCATACTCCTGGGTCATGAATTCAAAAGATTTGTGGCCCTTTGAGAGAAGTAATTTCTCCTCATAAACACAATCAGAAATTACTCGAAAAACTCAGCAAGTCTGGCAGCATCTTTGAAGAGAAATCAGAGTTAATGTTTTGAATCCAGCAACCCTTTTTATCGAATTCAAATTTCACCATGTGCTGTGGCAGGATTTGAATCCAAGTACCCAAGACATTACCTGTGTCTCTGGATTAGCGGTCCAGCAATAATACTGTTGCCTCCCCAAATTACTCATTAAATGTGCAAAATGATGAATTATTACTTTTGGGTCTAGCTACAATTCTGTTATGTTGGATGTCTCTTCATGCTTGTTATAAGTTTCAGCAGGCTACAATGTCTGACTGTCGTGAAAAGGCCTGCAGAAACTAACTGCTTTTTCTGATACAGATGGCTTGTCCGATGATTTCTTATTCTTAAGTATGACCAGGAGAACGAGCAGCTGCCATTAATAGTTTAAGGAAGGCAAATGGTATATTGGCCTTTATTGCAAAATGATTTGAATTCTGAAGCAGGGATGTATTACTACAATTATGCATCATATTGGTGAGATTGCACCCGATGTTTTGTATGTTGTTTTGGTCTCCCTAACTAAGGAAGGCATGATTTGGAGACACCCGATTGGATCCACAACCGCCTGATGTAGGCGCAGCACTCCGAAAGCTAGTGCTTCCAAATAATCCTGTTGAACGATAACCTGGTGTTGTGTGATTTTTAACTAACTAAGGAAGGATATACTTGTCGTAGAAGGAGTGCAGCAGTGGTTAACTAGACTGATACCAGAGATGACAGAACTGTTCTCTGAAGACAGGTTAGAACAAGATTAGTTCAACTAGATGTGCATTCACTAGAGTCTAGAAGGATGAGAGTGGATAATATTCGACATAAAATTCCAGCAGGTGGACATACCAGATACAAGGTGGATTTTTTTCTTGTTTGAGCTGTCTAGAACAAGATGATATAATGTCAGGATATGGGCTATACCATATAGGACTGAGATGAGAAAGGAATTTTGTCACAATGCTTGTTGATGCATGTATCCATTGTAGAGTTGCAGAGAACATTGGCTGTACAAATCATGATAAAGGACAAAGAAGACTAAGTCCCTTCCATCTATCCACTCCACCCTCCCCTCTGACCTATCACCTCCATCCCCACCCCACTTATTGTACTCTTTGCTACCTTGCCCCACCCTCCTCCCTGACCTATCACCTCCATCCCCAACCCCATTCAGCTATTGTACTCTTTGCAACCCCAGCCTCATGATCCCCCCTCCCCCCCAATTTATCTCCCAACACTGGAGGCTTCCTGCCTCTATTCCTGATGAAGGGCTTTTGCCAGAAACATCGATTTTCCTGCTCCCTGGATGCTGCCTGACCTCCTGTCTTTTCTAGCACCACTCTGATCTAAACTCTAGTTTCCAGCATCTGCAGTCCTTGCTTTTGCTTAAGTTGGTGTTCTGCCTATATTCCAATCAACAATGGTGGAATAATAACAATCAGTCATTGCTGCTGAGTTTTACAGCCATTTCTGGTTTTGTTTGACTTCCAATATCCACAGTTTCTTTTTGTTTCTTTTTCTGTTTAATGGCAGATTAATCACGCAATTGCAATCTCTGTACCCATTTTAAGGATTATCCAATTAACCTCATCATTTTTATCCCACTACTACAGTTGAATTCAGGATCAAAACCTAGCACACACCTCACTCATCTCCATAGCTAAATTATTTTAGAGGTGCAGTCACTTTTTGGTGGGTAAAAAATGGCAGTCAATTTATTTTATCAAGCTTCTATAACCAGCAAACTTTTAAAATATCACAATTTGTTTTGAGTGGTTTAATTGAGGGATGAATGCTAAATTCGAGAGTGCGGTGCTGGAAAAGCACAGCAGGTCAGGCAGCATCCAAGGAGTAGGAAAGTCGACATTTCAAACATAAACCCTTCATCAGAAATGAGGCTTGTGGGCTGAGGTCTGAGAGATAAATGGGAGGAAGGTGGGGCTGGGGGGAAGGTAGCTGGGAATCTGACAGATAAATGAAGGTGGGAGTGAAAGTGATAGGGTGAAGCAGACAGGTGGGAAGGAAGATGAACAGGTCAAGAGAGTGGTGCCGAGTTGAGGGTTAGGACTGGGACAAGGTGGAGGGAGGGGAAATGAGGAAATTGATGAAATCCACATTGAGCCCATGTGGTTGGAGAGTCCCAAAGTGGAAGTGAGGAGTTCTTCCTCCAGGCGGCGGGTGGTTAGTCTTTGGCGATGGAGGAGGCCCCAGGACCTGCATGTCCTTGTTGGAGTGGGAGGGCGAGTTGAAGTGTTCAGTCACGGGATAGTGGGGTTGGTTGATGTGGGCATCCCAGAGATGTTCTCTGAAACAATCCGCAAGTTGGCATCCTTTCTCCCCGATGTAGAGGAGATCACATCGGGTGTAACGGATGCAGTAGATGACATGCGTGGAAGTATGGGTAATTTCTGTTGGATGGAAGGATCCTTTGGGGCCTCGGATGGAAGTGAGGCGGGAGGTGTGGGCGCAGGTTTTGCACTTCCTGCAGTGACAGGGGAAGGTGTTGGGAGTGTGTTGTGGGCTGGTGGAGCACATGGATCTGACTAAGGAGTCATGGAGGGAATTTTCTCTCCAGAACGCTGATAGGGAGGTTGGTGAAGTGGAAGGTGAGGTCTGGGTGTGGGGTGGGGGTGGCGGTTTGAATGTTGGACCAGAAATAAATTATGCCTCAACACAGTTGAGACATTCTGTTTTTTCAAACAATGCCCAAATGTTCTTACATGTTCCTCTAAACAGGTTATTTTTATTTCACTTGAAAGATGCCACATGCAATACTATTTCATTCTCAAAATTGACTTCCACTTTTAACCACCAAAAAGTGACTGCATCTCTAAAATAATTTAGCACTGGTGATGAGACAGGTCTGTACTAGGGTTTCTTTTCTGTGTTTTTGATGGTCCTGACACACAATTTCAATAAAGTCATCTTGGAGAATCCAAGGAGCCAGTGTAACAGTTTTGTTGTCTAATGGTTGGGAGTAGATCTTTAGCCAGATGATACCACAGGGAAATTTTCCATGCTTCTGGAAATTAAAGATTTTTCAGGGTAAAATGGACTGTTATTTGAGTATACGAGGTTTTTCTATTTATATAACACACCTGCTGACCACAAAATAGCTCAAAGTACTTCATAGCCACAGAAGCACTTTTTTTTTGAAATGTCGTTTTTTTTTGCAATTTAGGAAGGGCTGCAACATAGAGGTTTATAACAGAATTCCACAAAAAGTAATCTCCCAAATAATCTTTTTGTAGTGTTAACTAATATATTTATATTGGCCAGAATATTAAATATAATTTCCCTGCTCCCTTCCAAATAGTGCAATGGGATCTTTGATGTTCACTTGAGAATGTAGATGGGATCTTGTCACATTGAAAGATACCATATTGACAGTGTAACACTCTCAGTAATCATTAGAGTGTCAACCATGATCTTTGAGTTAAATTCCCAAAATGATAATTGAACCCAAACCTTTAAAAGTAATATAAACATGCAAAAACAAAATATTCATTGGGTCCTTTAAATTGCAAGAGTTTTCCTGGACGACCTTTGTGATGTTTCACTGTTTGTTCTATTGATTGCTTGATTTCAAGTAGAATACTACATTTCATGGTTGAAGGAAAACCAGCTGTTAAATGACAGGTGTAACATGAAACATTGGAATATACCTAAATGATTGACAATACACATTCTGAAATGCAAATTCTTGATCAGAGTTAACTCCTGCTGCAGTGAAACTTTGTTTTGTAATACAAAACAAAATATAGATAAGTTGCAGAGCTGGGCGGAAATGTGGCAAATGGAATTCAATGTAGCTAAGTGCGAAGTCGTTCACTTTGGTAGGAATAACAAGATGATGGATTACTGGGCTAATGGTAGGCTACTTGGTAGTGTGGATGAGCAGAGGGATCTTGGTGTCCATGTACACAGATCTCTGAAAGTTGCCACCCAGGTAAATAGTGCTGTGAGGAAGGCATATGGTGTACTGGGCTTTATTGGCAGAGGAATTGAGTTCCGGAGTCCTGAGGTCACGTTGCAGTTGTATAAGACTCTGGTGAGGCCTCATCTGGAGTATTGTGTGCAGTTTTGGTCGCCATACTATAGGAAGGATGTGGAAGCTTTAGAACGAGTGCAGAGGAGGTTTACCAGGATGTTGCCTGGTATGGTAGGAAAATCTTATGAGGAAAGGCTGAGGCACTTGGGGCTGTTCTCATTGGAGAAGAGAAGGTTTAGGGGAGATCTGATAGAAGTGTATAAGATGATTAGGGGTTTAGATAGGGTAGATACTAAGAACCTTTTACCGCTAATGGAGTCAGGTGTTACTAGGGGACATAGCTTTAAATTAAGGGGTGGTAGGTATAGGACAGATGTTAGGGGTAGATTCTTCACACAGCGGGTTGTGAGTTCATGGAATGCCCTGCCCGTATCAGTGGTGAACTCTCCTTCTTTATGGTCATTTAAGCGGGCATTGGATAGGCATTTGGAAGTTATTGGGCTAGTATAGGTTAGGTAGGATTCGGTCGGCGCAACATCGAGGGCCGAAGGGCCTGTACTGCGCTGTATCCTTCTATGTTCTACAAGTTCTATTGCTGATTCTTAGACTGGATGGTCATAAAAAGGTACATTATTAGATGAAATCCATCAGGTGAAGCTGAAAATGGTCACTATTTTATTCATGTCATTAAAGCTGCATGACACAATTGCTAGATGATAAAGTTTGAGATGGAAGTGGAAAGCTAAATTAATGAAATTATGGGGATCGAAACAGAAGGTAAACACAATCTTGTTTCTACTATAAGCAACTTTCACTTGACAGTCTCAAAGGAGGAAGAGAAAGAAACATTAAAAAGGGACTACGTCAGAGTATTTTTTCAATGAAAACTTGAGAAAATGAACTAAATTTAACCAAGAAAGAGTAATGAACAAAATAACTGGAAGGTGAGAAATAAGATTATGGCAAAGAGAATATGAAAAGATAGGAAATAATAACATCAAAATTATTCGTGAGTTTTGGAAATTTACAAGAAGTAGAATAGTTAAATCAGGTTAGAACCACTCTAGGAAGAAATAGGGAGTTATATTATTGACAGTAAAGCTATAGTGGAGGTATCACATGTTTTGTAAGACTGTTTCAGAAATAAAAGAACATAGAACAGTACAGCACAGAAATAGGCCCTACAGTCTACAATGTCTGTGCTGGTCATGATGAGGCCTAAACTAATTGCATCTGCCTGCACATGGTCTGTATCTCTCTATTGCTTGTCTGCCTATTAATATTACTATCACATCTGCTTCTACCACCTCCCCTGGTGACGCGTTCCAGGCACTTACCATCCTCTATGCAAAACAAAAACTCTTTCTGCGTGCTTCTCCTTTAATTTTATTCCCAGATCATCTTAAACCTATGTCCCCTAGTATTTGACATTTCAAACCTGGAAGGAAGGCTCTGACTATCCAACTAACTAGAATTTGGTGTGGATCAATTATTAGGATCTAATGGTTGCATGTACTTTATGCTGTTGGAAGAATTCTGAGAGAAATTTCCAGATACTCTGACCTTGCTGTTTCAATCCTCCTTGAGTATATAATCAGTACCTTTGGTTTTAAGAGTTGTTGATGTAACATCCATGTGAATGAAAAAAGGCAGAGTGAAGAATGGATGATGAAGTTATTAGTTTCATATCTGCTACAGACAATCTGAACTTCTATAAATTCTCCACTTATATGGCACCCTACCATCTAGCACCCTGACACTACACTTAACTTGTATAACCCAAACTTTGCCAGTACTTGTGAAAGGAATGTGCTACTGGACGTTTCAATCACAGAATATCATAACAATTGTTGGGAATAATGGGGTGCAATTGAATCCAAGGTTGAGGTAAACATAATCAACCTACATGCATTCAACAAATAAAAATACAAATTGCTGGAGAAACTCAACAGGCCTGGCAGCATCTATGAAAAGAAGCAATATTAATGTTTTGAGTCCAGTAACACATCTGTCCTGTATTTACGAAAGGGGCAGCATGGTGGCTCAGTGGTTAGCACTGCTGCCTCACAGCACCAGGGTCTCTAGTTCGATTCCAGCCTCGGGCAGCTATCTGTGTGTAGTCTCCCTGTGTCTGCGTGGGTTTCCTCCAGGTACTCCGGTTTCCTCCCACAGTCCAAAAATGTGCAGGCCAGGTAAATTGGCCATGCTAAATTGCCCATAGTATTGGTTGCATTAGTCAGAGGGTGGGTTACTCTTTGGAGAGTCAGTGTGGACTTGTTGGGCTAAAGGGCCTGTTTCCATACTGTAGGGAATCTAATCTAATGTTGTGCTTCATAAAGTAAATATTCTTTCTGTTGTAAACATGTTGTATATGTAATTACTGAAGCAACTTGACAGAGAGGCTTATAAGACAATTGATGTAAAAATAAATTCTTACTGTGTAAGAAATATAGCAGAATGGATAGAAAGTTGTTTAGACAATAAGTGAAAAATTGGGGTAAGTGGTGCTCATTGAATGAGAGAAAAAGGAGAGATGTTGTACTTGAAGTGCTTAGTGTGCTTTGGTTCTCAGGCTGTTAATGGATGATTTTTACCAGAGAGCATCATTTCACAGTGAAATGTAAAATTGAGATGTTTGTCAAATAATGAAGAAGACAGTAAAAGGTTTCGGGAAGACTAAGGCAGTTCGGTAGAATGGCCAGAGACATAGTGAATGTTAAGATAGAAGATGTGAGGCAATACATTCTGGGGAAGAAACAAGGAATTAGATTTAAACTTAGCACCAAATAGACCTGGCATCCTTTTACTTGACCATGGACAATTGGATGCTGGGTACCATTGTAGAGATTGCATTTTCAGATTGCATCAGATTTTCTGAGGAGTGGCAATAATTGTGAGTATGTCGCTGCATTCCTACTTTTCTTGTCTTGGGAAACAGCACCTGTGTTTCTGCAGAGGATTCTGATCACAAATCTTTCAGATATACAGATCATACTTTACATCTATCAGGTTTGTTATGCAAGACAGTTGTGGAAAGTAAAACTGCAACCCATTATTCCCAGCAATAGTTATGATATTCTGTGATTGAAATGTCCAGTTGCACATCCTTTCACAAGTATTGACAAAGATTTGGCTATGTAAGGTAAGTGCTGAATGATGGGCGCCAGATAAGTGGAAATTTTATGGAAGTTTGGGATGGTTGGAGATGTTTGGTCCAGTGGGGAAGGTGGATATTGTCTTTGGGAAGGAAGCGAGGGCCATCATGTTCCTGGGGAAGTGGGTTATGAGGTTTGCTGTGGTAGAGTGTGAGGTTGTTGGGTTCAATGGGGGTGGGGATGCTGGATCAGGCATTAGGACGTCATGTTGAGGTTGTACAGGACATTGGTGAGGCTTCTTCTGGAATACTGTGTGCAGTTCTGGTCACCCTGTTACAGGAAGGATATTATTAAATTGGAGAAGGTTCAGAAAATATTTACCAGAATGTTGCTGGGAATGGAAGGTTTGAAAAATAGACTGGAAAGGCTGGGACTATTTTTACTGGATGTCGGAGGTTGAGGGGTGACCTTTATTGAGGTTTGTAAAATCATGAGGGATATAGGTAAGGTGAATGACAAACATCTTTTCCCTAGGATGGGGGAGTTCAAAAGTAGGGCACATATTTTTAAGGTGAGAGGAGAAAGATTTAAAAAGGATATGAGCAGTCACCTTTTACATTGTGGTTTGTATTTGGAATGAACTCCCAGAGGAAGTGATGAATGCAAGTAGAGTTATATCGTCTAAAAGGCTTTTCGATAGGTACATAAATAGGAAGGCTTTGGAGGCATGCAGGCCAAACCCAGGCAGATGGGACTAGTTTAATTTGGACATATGGTCAGCATGGACTTGTGGGACTAAAGGATATTATTCAACTGGAGATGGTTCAGAAAATATTTACTAGGATGTTGCTGGGATTGGAAGATTTCAAATCTGCTTGTGATAGAAAGGGGTTTTGGGTCTGCAGTCACAAAATGGGATGATGTGCCCGGGGACAGGGTTTATCGGGTTCTGGGTGTTGGAGTATAGGGACCTGCAGGGGATGAGGGGCACCTGGTCAATCGGCAGGGTGGTGGAAAGATCTGGTGAAGGTTTGATTGGCTCTGCTAAGTCTGGGGGGTCAGTTCAATGCTTCCTCAGAAATTAGACTAGATTTTTAGTTGTCTTTTCCTTCAGTGCAGTGGAGCTCTCAGGTTCTCTGATTTAAATGGATACTTTTGAAGGGTTTCAGGAACAGGTGAATTGTCCGTTGGAATCTTCAGTTTTCTCCCTCTAATGGAGTCATGGAGTCATACAGCATGGTAGCAAGCTGCATTTCAAACCTTCCATTCCCAACAACATCCTGGTATATATTTTCAGAACCCTCTCCAGTTTAACAGTATTCTTTAGTCCAACAAGTCCATGCTGACCATGTGCCCAAACTAAATTAGTCCCACCTGCCTGTGTTTGGCCTATACACCTCCAAATGTTTCCTATTCATGTGCCTATCAAAAAGCTTTTTTAAATGGTGTAACCATACCTGCATCCACTACTTGCTCCGGCAGTTCATTCCACATATGAACCACTATGTAAAAAGTGACCCCTCATTTCCTATTTAAATCCTTCTCCTCTCACCTTAAAAATATGCGCTCTAGTTTTGAACTCCCCCACCCTTGGGATAAGACCCTTGTCTTTCACTGTATTCGGGGATTCCATAGGTCCCTGATGTACAACTCCAAATTCACTGCAGGAACTATTATCTGGCCATTAGAAATTCAGAGTCAAAAGATGCGGCACTAGAAAAGCACAACAGGTCAGATAGCATCTGACGATTAGGAGAATCAACATTTTGGGCATAAGCTCTTCAGGCCATCGTGTCAAAGGCTTTACTCATACTTTCATTTAGATTACCTGGAATAATTTTATGAAGTAAAGTGAAGTATGAATTGTACTTGTGTCAACTTGGCTTTACGGAAATAAATGTTGTCACTGACTCAGGAATTTGTGGGTTCAAGCTCCATCATTAGATTTCAGTAAATCATCTACACCGATGCTCACATGCAATTGTGAGAGAGTGCTGTTTTGTTCCTGTTAATATACTTTGGATAAGAAATTAAAACAAAGCTAAATGTAATTATTTAGCTGGCTGCACATAACCTTGGATAATGATTTGAAGGACAACTGCAAGGTCTCCGTAATAAATATTGCCTATCAAATGCTACATTTGCTTCCACAACAAAATTACTACTCTTTAAAAAGATCATTATTCTGAAGAATATTCAGTTCGCATAATAATGTAATAACAAGAGAATATCGAGAACATAAAGAATTCAGAAGAAACCCCTTTATGAAGTGAATGGTGAACTGACCAACCCAGGGAAGTGATTATTCCAGGAGTTTTGAAGGGTGAGTTAGATAAGCAATGGAAGAGAGTTATGCTGATCAAGTTAGATGAGGAAGGGTGAGTTGTGAATTAAATGAAGCATAAACATATTGGATCAAATTGTCTCTTGCTGTATGTATTCTAGGTAATGAATCTAGGTTTATTTTGTTCTTCAGACTGCATTTCTGCTTCTCTCCAATCCTCCATTGTCAGCAGGCCGGTCAATCACCAACCTTCACAATGTTTTTTCTTTCATTTAAAAAAAACGTTATGTTTCTTCTGAACCTTCTTTCTTGACCAAGGATTCCCCAGTACCGCTCTTGACAGGGCCATCAGCTGGGTCCAACTCATCTCCCACACTTCGGCCCTCACCCCCTCTCTTCCCTTCCACAACAGCGATAGGGACGCCCTTGTCCTTACCTACCATCCCACCAGCACCCCTATGAAGAGAATCATGAGCAACCTTTCTGCCACCTCAGGTGAGATACCACCACCAGACACAAATTCCCCTTCCCTCACTTCCCTTGTCAGCCTCCTGCAGGCACCATTCCCTCTGGGATACTCTGGTCCACTCTTCTTTCACTTGCAACATTGCCCTCACAGCCTCATGGCCTTCCGCTGCAACTGCAGAAGGTGTAATACCTGTCCATTTACTTCCTCCCTCCTCAGTGTGCAAAAGCCTAAATACACCTGCACTCCACAAAATCTAGTCTACTGTATTCACTGTTCATAATGTGATCTCCTCTACTTTGGGGAAATGAAGCATAGACTGGGTGATTGCTTCACAGAACACTTGCAAAAAAGACACTGAACTTCCAATTGCCCGCCACTTCAAAATACCACTCTGTTCCCTAGCCAACTCTCTGTCTCAGGCTTGCTGCATTGATCCAGTGAAGATCAGGGACCCCACAGCCTTCTGGACTCAACATCGAGTTCAATAACTTTAGAGCTTGAGCCCTTCTGCGTACTTACTCAAACCCACACATCAGGCCATGTTTTCACATAATCTGTTATTATATGCTTCCTATTATTAGCCATTGACAGTACCCATTAATATACACCTTCCTAGCCAGATCGTTATCCACTTCTTCATCTGTCCACCTGTTCTTCTCTCCCTCTTCACTATCCCCACCTTTTGTTTACGCCTTACCGTCTCTCTCTCTCCCTATTGTCTGCACGTAAGCTGACGTTTTCTGAGCTACCATCAACTCTGAGGAAGGGTCACTCAACCTGAAATGTTAATTCTGATTTCTCTCTACCGACTGCTGCCAGACCTGCTGAGCTTTTCCAGCCATTTCTGTTTTTGTTTCTGATTTACAGCATCTGCAGTTGTTTTGTTTTTGGTTTAATCTTTCTTTTATTTGTATCTCAATGTCTGAATCCTCCTGCAAATTACCTCAAAGCATTTTGTCCTGTGAAGGCATTATATAAATGCAGTTGTCAATGTACCATCAGATGGTGCAATGGAAGACCCTCTGTATCTGTGTCCACATGACACTTGAAATGGCCAGTTTGTGAACAACATGAAGAGCATTCTTGCAAGAGTGAAAAAAACTACAGCCAGTTCGGTGGTGTTGCCATTGAACTTGATATAATTTATAGTTTGCAACTTTCAAGAATGTGATGTGGATACAATCTGCAACTATTCCAGAGGATGATAATTAGAAAATTATAACGACCTTGACGAATAATATAATGCCTGATGCTCCCAAAATAGTCCAGTAAGGTTTCAATATTAGAGAATTATTTTGCAAGCGATACATGACCTTGAATTTCCCCATGTGATTTCTTTTCCCCTCTGGCATCTGAATAAGCATGTTAAATTGTTCATGTCAATTAATGTAAAAAGAAATTCAGAACAGCAAGCAGTGTGGACTGATAAGATGGACTCATTTATTTTGAAACTCAGAATGCTATCACTTAAAAATGGACCTTAATTTTCTCTCCTTGGGCTAACTGATCCTGGATATTTGCTGTCGAAGGTCAATGAGACAAAGTTGTTGTAACCTTTGATATTGCTAAGAGCCAGAACTTATCTTGCTAGATCAATCATTCCTGCCATCCATACCTATTTCATTCTTTCCAATTATTTGGATTCCCTCATTGGAATTTGGTGAATGCATGAAATGTAATCCTGTGACATTATGTCAATTACATTTAGATCTATTAAAAACTCTGTTCAGATCATAGCACAATGTGTAATGCTTAAATCAATATGGTAATTACTGTGGTATGTGAAAGATGAAACTGACAGAATTGGGGCTTTTCTTACTCCCTTAAGATAAAACTATGTTAACAATTCATATTATTGAATCTTTAAAAATGTCACTCTGGATTTTAATTGACAGCTATCCTGATTCTTGTCCTTTGCAATTAATACTAATAGATTCTTCACTGATTTTGAAACGGCTCTATCTTTGTATGTACTATTTGATCAAGGGTCTGTCAGGTTGTATAACAGCTGCAATAATTGTGGAATCAATTCAAAGATTTGGAGATATTTGAAACCATAAAACAATGGGCATATTCTTTTTTTAGTTTAAGAAGGAAGGTTTCCAATAAACAGTGCAAGTATGCTGGCAAATGATTTTCATGATGTCCGATCATCTATGATCTTGGTGAATGAAGGACAATCTTAAGGGCACAAACGGCCCACTGCTGCTACTATTTCTATAGTCTTACTCCATAATTATGCAACTGTGCATTGCTTAAGAGGCCGTGTCTATGCCTCCAGTGCCATATCAAAGACAGAGCTGCATATCACTGAAGATGCTGCAAGCCAAGAATGGCCCATGCACCTAAATCCAAATCACTGAGAGCATGGCTCTGAAGAAAGGCAGGCCAACTCCCCACTTCATAGATAGGTGGGGTGTAAGTTTAGTTAATGGGGTAGCAGAAAGGCAGGCAGTCCTTTACCCTATGAATTTGCATCAGGAGGCTATCTGTATTCAGATTGCGTCCTGGTCAGTACCCATTAGTATGGAAAGAATATCAATTATCTTCATCACTCTGCATCGTCAAGTGCCAATATCACATCTCTCTTTTCTCAGACTCACAGAGCCTGCACTCATTCTAACTCTGCTGCTGCACACACCTATTACCAAAGCCCATGGTGCCTCTAGCACCAATCTCTGTGGCTCTCCATTAGTTACAAATTGCCATCCTGAAAATGCTCCCATTATCCCAACTCTTTCTGTTTTCTATTAATTAGCCCATCTCTATCCATGCTAATTCATTACCTCCATCACCATGGGCTCTTATCATGTAGCCCAATGTGTGGTACCTTCTCAAACACCTTCTAAAAGTCTAAATATATTACATCCACTGCTTCCTCTTCATTGATCCTGCTTGTTACTTCTTCAAAGGATTCTAATAAATGTTTTAAGCATAATTTCCCCTTCATGAAACCATGCTGATAAACTTGACTATATTAAGTATTTCTAAATGCTCTGCTATTATGACCTTTACAACAGAATTTAACATCTTCCCAACAACAGACATTAAGATAATTAGCCTAAAGCTCCCAACTTTTGTCCCTTTTCCCTTTTAAATAAAAGATTTTACGTGACAGTTTCTCAATCCTTTGGGACTTACTCAAAATCCAGTGATTCATGGAAGTTTACTACCAGCGTGTTCAGTATCTCTGTAGTATTCTCTCTACTATCCAAGGATACATCCATCAGATCCAGGGGACATATCCAGCTTTAGCCCTATTAGTTTCTTTGGAACTTTTTTTCTCTAGTTATGTTATTTGTATTAATTTACCCTCTTCTTTGCTTCTTCTATATACTGTATTGTAATTTTGGGAAAGTCCTTGTACATGCGACATTGTCACCACAATAAAGCAGAAGCAACAATAGCAACAATGGCTTAAAAATAGGCCAAAGGTAATTACTTTTCTCATGTCCAAGACTGCTTTGAACAGTCTTGGGCATCATCTGACATGGAAGTGAAATGCTGGCCTGCATGGAATGTGGTTAGGGGTTGAATGATAGATGTTGGGGATGGGAAAGGTGTCTGTAGTGCATCAGGCATTCCTTTTAGATGTTATGTGTCGGTCATTCACCTAATCAATGTGCCACTTCTTCAAGTTTGCACATGCTGAAGTTGAGGCTGACGGATTGATGGAGACATGCTTCTTGTTAATCGGGGTGAACCTTTCTCACACTATGAAGAATTGTGCTTGAACCTCATCTGCTGGGAACACCACTGCTGACTCATCTGAGAGTGAAGATTTCTATTGTTTCTCATGTTTTCAACTAAGATTATTTCCAGAGAGAATCTTGTACCTGGCTCCTAGTGGGACGTTGGTCACTGTGGCTACTTTTCTAAGAAGGTGTATGTGAATGCAAGATGATCAGAGCAAGCACAGGTGCAGCAAAAGGCCATTCCAGTTTACAGGGAGTTCCTATCTTAGGAAAACATTACAGCCATAGAATCGCTTAATGGTAGGCCCCTGGGGAGTATTGATGAACAAAAAGACCTAAGGGTTCAGGTGCATAATTCCTTGAAAGTGGAGTCACAGGGAGAGAGGGTGGTGAAGAAGGCATTATATGCTTGTCTTCATTGGCCAGAATATTGAGTGCAAGAGTTGGGAGGGCATGTTGCGACATTGGTTAGGCCACTTTCAGAATACTGCATACAATTCTATAGAAATAGGCCCTTCTATTGGAAAGATGTTGTAAACTTCAGAGGGTGCAGAAAAGCTTTGCAAGGATGTTGCCAAGTTGGGAGCAGCTGATTTTCCCTGGATCATTGGAGGCTGAGGGGTCACCTTATAGAGATTTACAAAATTATGAGAGGCATGTACAGGGTGAATAGCCAAGGTCTTCTCCCCAGGGTAGGGAAGTCCAAAAGAGGACATGGATTTAAGGTGAGGGAAAAGATTTAAAAAGGACCCAAGGGGTAATCTTTTCATGTAGAGGAAGTGGTGGAGGTGGCATAATTATAAGCTTTAGAAAGCATCAGGATGGGTAGATGAATAGAAAAGGTTTGGAAGAATATTGCCCAAAGGCTCGGAAAATGGGACTAGGTCAGATTGGCTTGGCTGGTCAGTGAAGACACATTGTTTTCATACTGTATCACTGATTCTATGAATCAGGCTGTATGGGATCCACAGGAGATGAGAATCTTCAGTCCTAACTCCATTTCCTGGGACTGAGTGAAGGGCAGTACAGACACAGGCTCCATATGTCCCAGGATAATGTGCTGGAAATATGTCCATTGCCAGATTGGGTCCTGAGGGCTGTAAGAGTGGGTGGCCATCCTTTTCCAGCAAAGATAACAGTTGCTTTGAAATACTATGTGACTGTCTCCATGCAGGAGTGTTGGGTGATTTGTGTAGAATTTTCCATTTTTACATCTACAAATGCAGCAGGGCAGTGACTGAAGCCCTCTGTGCAAGATCACACAGTTTGTTTCCTGAGGATGAGGTCAGTGTTGCAATCAGGGCAGTAGCATTCTGAAACATATGTGGGTTCCCCATTGAGATGGAATTGAGAGCAGCAGAATTCGACAATGGGAAGGGGTTCCATTCCATTAATGGTCAGGTGATCAGTGACCACCATTACTACCCCCCGGCAGCTGCCATGTCTCCTACATCTTGGAATACTCTGCAGCTGGTGTATTTGGGTGTCCAGGTGCCTTACAGAGCTGGCATCTGGCGGACAACAGCTATCCACTATGACCACAGTTCATGACACCATTGCACAACCCCCTGATTGATGTGGAGCACAGATACAGTGCTGCCCATGCTTTGACCAGGGGTGTGCTACAGCAGATAGCAGGGCTGCTGACGGTTTGGTAAAATGCTTGGACTAATGTGGGAAGGCCCATCATTCTGACATACTTCACATTTAGAGTACACAATGAGGTGATGTGACACATGCTGAGAAAATGGAGGAACAAGAGCAGGCTTCTGAAGAATTTAATGTGGACACTGGGGAAGAATACTCTCTTTGTGCATAACAGAGCTCAGTTTTATCCAGCACTCCAAGCAAATAGGACCTGATTGACACCCAGTTCCAGTAATTGAGAGCTGGGTGCAGCAAACAATCATGCAATGCAAATTTGCCAGCATTTGGTTTGAATTGTCGGAATGGATTACAGTCTCTATTTATTTTTTCTGTGTTCACCTTGATGGCTGCAAATACAAATTCTTGTTTGGGTTTGTCTAATTGCTTGCCTATATGTGATACTATCTATTAGACAATGGCAGGATGCAGGTGTCCAGTAGGCATTGGGGACAGTGTTGAAAATGTTTTGCTGGAAAAGCGCAGCAGGTCAGGCAGCATCCAAGGAACAGGAAATTCGACGTTTTGGGCATAAGCCCTTCATCAGGAATGAGGAAAATGTGTCCAGCAGGCCAAGACAAAAGGTAGGGAGGAGGGACCTGGGGGAGGGGCGATGGAGATGCGATAGGTGGAAGGAGGTCAAGGTGAGGGTGACAGGCCAGAGTGGGGTGGGGGCGGTGTAATGGTTACCTAAAGAAGGTGTCTAGATGGGATGTAGCTCAGGACAGTTAAACTGAGTGGCCTAGTGTTTAAACAGCAGTGAGAGTTGGAGTGTATGTGCAAAGACATGTTAGTGATGCTGGCTATATACCTTGAGCAGAATCGCGTTGTAGCTGCTGTGCCATTTTTCTACCTATGACAGATGATGTCAGTTCGCCAACACTTGTCTGGGTATATAATGGCATTTCAAAGCTGCGCACAAGGGATGCTGGGTGTTTGGTGTTTGCTAAGTATCTTGTGAGTGGTGAAATGGTAAGATCGAGATGGAATCAGATAAAAGGAAACCATTGGGCAGGCAGGTAGTTAATGAAGACTCACAAAAACTTGGAGGAAGAAGTTTAGTTCACCAAGTTCATGCCTAATATATATTATATAGCTTATGAACATGTTTTTCCTGACAAGATTGCTCTCGTTAATGGAATTCCAGCAGCTGGAGGTATTAATGAATTTAATGGAGTGGAAGGGCTGCTGCAGAAGGCAGACCTATCTAAAAGAATATTGTTAATACCAAAAGTTTAACAAACTAATTTTGCCCTCCATGCAAGAAGTTTCCCTGCCATCTCTGCTGAAACATTTCTGCAAGCGGGGTAAATTCACCCTTCGGGTGGGTTTTTGTCTTGTCATCATTCCTATGCATTCATCTTGATTAAAACAAGTGTTATTCCTGTGGTGATGTATTTGAGGTGTGTGTGTGTGTGTGTGTGTGTGTGTGTGTGTGTGTGTGTGTGTGTGTGTGTGTGTGTGTGTGTGATATATTGAAATGCCATTGTTTAATGAGAATTCACTGAATATTAGAATTTTGTATGTGTTGATGATTTGACACAAATGCCTTGCAGCCTCTTTAGTTTTCAGATGATACAAAGTATTTATATGGGTTGCACACCAATTGAAAATCTTTGTAGTTTGCATGTTCTGCTGTATGCTTCAAAATAAACATTTGTTAATTGGATATTAATGTTGAAATGCCAAATTTTAAGATGTAATTTTAACTAAGTACAACCTGTCAACCTGCTTGGTAACATTTGAATGGAATTTCTCATACAAATAACCATGTCCTGTAATGATTGCCTGTCATGGCAGTAGATGGTGTGTTATTAATTTACCACCATAAACCACTTACACTGCTTTTATACAAAAAATTCCATCTTTACATTTATTTTGTACAAATCATTTTGAATCAAAACAAGAAGTTACATTTCAAAGTGTTTGAATGAAACGTCCCTAAATTGCCTTTTGTATCTTCTGGTACTTCATCCACACTATCTTAATTGATACTTTTAAGTCTCAACAATTACGAGCATTTTAATTGCATCTATGCATTCTAAGCATGTGCAAATTGCTGGAAATTTTTAGCTTGCCAGTGTTACGACACAATGGTGAACCTTTCTGTTATTTAAACCAAACACCCAGAAAAGCTCACCTCACCTCATAATCTATTAAAATATGAGTGAGAGAACTCCCAAATTCTACTATGTAACAAAAAAATCAATGTATTCCTTAACTCTAAAAGTGAACATTAAACAACAACTATTCATAACTCTAAGCCCCCCTTTCTCTTAACTGCCCCAACTCTATAACAATGTATTGTTCCAATTAAACACTTATTAAAATTACATCAACTTAATCTCAAAACCATGTAGTAGCTGTTGTCGTTGGTGTCCCTTCTTCTGGATGAAGATCTTCCTGGGTCATCGTCTTTCTTTTACTGCGAATAAATTTCATGTGAAAAGGTACCTTTGATAGAGAGTGTTTTGATGGCAATTACCCTGTCTGACATTCAAAAGAGCTGCTTTTTTATATACCCCCAACATCAGATCATCTCATTGGCTCGATGTTGGCAAAAACAATAAATTCAAAATTCATTGAGTTTTAATATCCTGGGGCATAATTTAAACTGATTGGTTAGATTCGAATTGTTGTCAAAATAGCAACAAACTCAGGTACCTATTTCACATCCAAATGTTACATTTTTTCAATTTTCCAGTACACTCAGGGACTGCTAGATCATCATATGATAGGTACTTGGAAGCTGTCAATGCAAAACAGCATGCACTCTCTCTTAAAGATACAGTGCACGCCTTCAACTTCATAACATCAGCACATATTGGACAATATAACAGGGGTGTGTTTGCTCATCCTGAGCATAGAACAATTGATTAAGGGTAGGAAAACTGATGAGGAAAGGTAATTTAGTGAAATTAAGGTCCAGAGATACTTTCACGGAGATTGATGAATAAAATTGTTGATAGATGGAAATATCAAATGTGTTTGGGACCTAATAGGTAATGACATTATGAACTATGCTTTCCAATTAAAAATCTTCTCCAATGTTCCTTGGAGAATGTTTAGTTGCCTTCTTCAGTATTTCTTCAACTTTCAGAGTCCCAGTAATTGGGTCCCTCTGAAAAAAAAACTGCAGGAGCTTGAAATTCCTGCCAGGTTCTGCCATTTCAGTATCTAACAATGAGTAGCTTTCAGCTGCTAAGCAAGTATAACAACAAGCACCAAGCTGCCAACTGGAAATAGTGTCATCTGAAGAGAGGGACAGTTATTATATGAATAAAGGGTGGCTTTGGGGCATTCACATTTCTAAATAACGTCATTCTCTGTATTATTTTTAATTTCCTACTACAGTGTGCAATTCCCACTTTCTGCATCAATTTTCATAAGTGCAACCATTACTAAAATATGGTCGCAGATTTCTACATACCAGGAATTAGACAAAGATTGACTCATCTTATTTTCTTGAAGGGCATTAAAATCTCATTCTATCTAGCTCATCACAATTTGAATTAAGAACTCTTCGAGATACGATAGCTAACATTGAGCCATCCAGTCTTTTGATGGGGGATAAATTAAAATTTGATACCTTACCCATGAAATGAATTATACAAGTCCTGAAAGACAGTACTGTTGCAAATTGAAGCTCTGTTATTACTATTCCTCCAAGAACTACCTTCATTTGCATAAAACAGTCTGAGGCACTTTGCCAGAATAAAGAAAAAAGTGCATGCCAAAGGAAGAAGTATTACATGTGCTGACCAAAAAATCTTGGTTAATGAGGTGGATTGAATAAAAGTCTTAAAGAAGTAGAGGGGAGCAGATAGATTTTAAGGGGGAAGTTTGAATGCAAGATTTGGGCAGCTGGTGATCCAGATGTTGATAATTGACAAAGTGCGGTGGATTGTATAAGAAGCTTGAGTGAGAGGAGCAATGCACTCAACTGTTGTGCCTTTGCTGCATCCAAATAGAACAAATGTGCCCATATGAAACCCTGTGAATGTTATAAGAGGCAAATGTACCTGAAGGTGGTGCATGAATTACCTTTAGAATTTGTACAAATCATTCAGAAGAAATTTCTGTTAACACTGTCATATAATTAAGTTGTCATCATTCTTCAAAGCATTGAATTTAACAGCATGAATGTTTTATCTCTTCTTTTGATATTCCTTTGGTATTTTTTTTTTAATTATAAATTTAGTTGGTTCATTTGAGAACACACAGCTGCTTCAGTTGCTTTGTTCCAAGAGCAAAGTCCAAGTGGGAATTAAAAAAAATACTTCAGCTGATATTTTTGAAAGCATAAATATGCACTTGTAATATTTAAGAAAATACAACACTATGAATATTGGAGCAGGACTGAAGAGACAAACAAGGTGTCAATATTGTAAAATCTAAATATTCCATTCCTGCAAAATAAAATGAACACTCAAACTCTGAACAGGGTAGACCTCTTGGCTCCTTAAACCTATTCAGCAGTTCAATAACACCATGGCTGATCTGATTGAAACTTCAAATCCAAATTAGGACTTACCCCAACAGCCCATTTACCCCCTTACCTAACAAATCTCTACCTGTCTCTACCTTAACAATATTAAAAATTCTGCTTCCATCAACTTTTTCAGAAAGAGAGTTTGAAAGACTAATAACCCAATTAGAGAAAAGCTTTGGTCTTATCTCTAAATATGTGATACCTGATTAAAAACCATGACCCCTAGTTCTAGATTCTAACAATGAAAGGAAACATCCTCTTCCCACCTACCCATCTTTGTCAAAATCCCTCAGGGTTCTTGCATGTTTCAATCAGGGCTTCTCTCAATCTTTTATCCTCCAGTAGGAATAAGCCTGGGCTTTTCAATCTTTCCTCACAAGACAATCCATTCTTTTCAGGTGTCAGCCTGATTAAACCATTTCTGAGCTGCTTCCAATACACACTTCCTTAAAAAAGGTAACCACCACTGTGCATAGTATTCTGGATGTGTTCTCACCAGTGCCTTATGTAACTGAAACATTCCTACTTCTATATTCAAATCAACGTACGACAAATAGTAACATTTTATTAACTTTTCTAAATAGACATTGAATGACAATACTTAACAGTGATATCTGATTAAATTTTCCATGGGGTTATCAGAGCATAACGTAAAAAAGACTCTCAGTGTCAGCCAGACTGAGGGGTTTATCAGGGAAAACACTTAACTAGGAATTTTATGCTGTTCAAAAGGGAGAGGCTAATTTCCAAGCAGAGTCCAAGTGAGAATGGAACACCTGTTCAGTTAATGGAAGATTATGAAGAGACAAAAAGCAGCAAATCATCAGATGATACCTATTACTGGAAGTCCAAATGATAATGCTCAGATGATTAACTGAATGGGATTTTGTTTAAAAGGGTGCTAACAAAACACTGGTATAGTAGGGCAAGAAGATCCTGCTAAAGTTAGGAGAGGCTTGGGATTTTTAAACATAACATTACTGCTGGGAATGTAATATAATATGTGTGGCATTTTTGGTTGTGTGAATGAATTAATAAGAAATACTTTTTTGTATATCATTATATTAATTGCCTACTAAAATTAACAATTGATTATGTAGATTTTAAGTTGAATGTGACAGTAAAAGCTTGAAAACATCAAACCACGTGCATTGTTTTGCACAGGTCACTGGAAAACTTATAGATCTTTCAGTCCCTATAGGATTGTAAATCAGCTAACTGGTGATATTGGCTTGATTGCCCATGTATACCTCTCTCCCATTCATGTATTCATTTATTTTGCCACAGATGAGTACTTTTTCTTTGCCGTATTACTCTAAATTAATCCCTTCACTGAAATATTAACAAGAAGTTTACGTGAAACCGTGCAATAATCTTTCACTTTTAAATGAAGAATATATAATTCAGAATTTTTCAATGTTTATTTAGCTTGGATGTGGGAATGAAAGTTTGGTGTTGGGGTTCCTAATATTTCCCTGTTGAAAAAATGAGTTAATTAATGTTTGGGAAGTGGTGTTTATGCTACAAATCACAAAAAGGAACTTTGTAATTCTCAGCTACCTTTCTGACCATGTCAGTGTTCACTCCCCTGAAAATTGATCTGTCTCTATTAACTTAAATCTTAAATTTACCTTAATGTGTTAGAGCTTCTACAATTTCGAACGACCATTCCAAAATTCCAAAATGAATTCATTCTGATCAACTCACAAAATGCAAAACTTTGAACTAATGTGACATCGACTCAATAAAGCTCATTTAAAAGCACCTGTATTTTTTTTTTGTCATTTATGGGATGTGAACATCACTGCCAAGAGAGCTTGAAAGACTAAATAACCCCATCAGAGAAAAGCTTTGGTCTAATCTCTGATTTAAATGAGTGATACCTGATTTTAAAACCATGACCCCTAGTTCTAGATTCTACCATGAAAGAAAACGTCCTCTTCCCACCTCACCATCTGTATTAAGTTCCCTCAGAATCTTGCATGTTTCAACCAAGGCCTCTCTTAATCTTCTATCCTTCCTCACAAGACAATGCATGCTTTCCAGATATCAGCTTGATTAAACCATTTCTGAGCTGCTTCCAATATACCTTTTGTTGTTCGTGCCTTATTGCACTTGAAGTGAGTGGCCTGTTGGGCCATTTCAACATGTAGTTTAGAGTCAACACATTTCAATCCACATCACATCAATGAAACTGGCTACAAAGATGACATTAAACTACTATTATATTTGGAAATTTGGTAACATAGCCAGATATGTTTGAGAGACTTAGTTGACTCTATTCACATGTTCAAGTGTGTACATGTGTACATCTTATTTTTCCAAACATGTTGCAGGGAATAGCATGCAACAGGAGAAGTGAGAGCATTCAGAAGCCTACCATTATATAGCGTGCCTCCCTCTAACTGCAGAGGGAATGTAACTTTAATGAGTAGCATTATGTGAAAGAGTCAGGCTCTTTTCAGAAAGTTATAAATGAATAATTACAGAAAAGTATCAAAATACACACTTGTATACCAATAAAGAAAAAGGGACTGAGTTTTAGATTCCTCCAGACAACAACACGAGACTCCTCAAAAACATAATAAGAAATGGTGTGGAGTCACAGAGGGTTCTTGGGATCCAGGTACATGTTGTTGGATTAGAATGACTAAATAAATCACTCAACACCCAAAGTTTGCTTCTAGCATCAAAGAGTTTATTGAAATTACAATGGGGAAAGAAACATCTGGGTGTCAGAAGCTTTTTTAATGAACAAAGGAAAGATATAAATTATGACATTTTTTTCAGCCCATCTTGGGCAGTTACAGACCAATCATATTCCTAATCGAGTATGCACATACCCAATCAAATTAATCAAGTGACTGCATG
This sequence comes from Hemiscyllium ocellatum, assembly GCF_020745735.1. Taxonomy (NCBI): domain Eukaryota; kingdom Metazoa; phylum Chordata; class Chondrichthyes; order Orectolobiformes; family Hemiscylliidae; genus Hemiscyllium; species Hemiscyllium ocellatum. The sequence continues at coordinate 21,315,387 of NC_083415.1, read as the reverse complement.
ATCAATAATAGACAGGATTTTGGACAATACTTGGTCCTCCATGATCTCATAATGTTTACCAGTAACCCTTATCTTTATTCTTGGGGATTTCAGAATGCATGCTATATTAAACTACATTCTAATACTGCTGATTTTTGCACCTGTAAATCCATTCTCTCTGTAAGGAATACTGGGGCCCTCCCTTACTGTCTAAGCCTGTTCTGTCCATTGGATTTTTAGTGGAATCTCATTAATGCTTATTGTGTTTTTTAAGGTTATGTGTGTATACATTCAAAATCTACCACCATGGTTATCTGAAAGTCTGAACTAAAATCAATCTGATTATGGTAGATTTCAGACTTTAAAATCAGCTTGGAACAGAATTTTTCTATCAGCATACTCAAGGGTGTCCTTATCCAGCTGTCCCTGTATATAAAGCTGCAGCTGGATGTTTGCTCCAAGACCCTTTTTGCATAATTATAATCTTGTTTCCTTGAATGTATTTTGATTGCAAAGCTACAATTGTCCTAACTTATGGTTTACTTTAATACTACACTAAACAAGCTGTTTAAAGTCAACTAAAAGCCATTTTTGAGAAAAGTGAGGACTGCAAATGCTGGAGATCAGAGTTGAGAGTGTGGTGCTGGAAAGGCGCAGCAGGTCAGGCAGCATCCAAGGAGCAGGAGAATCGACATTTCAGGCATATGCCCTTCATCAGGAAGGGCTATCAGATTCCTGGTGAAGGGCGCGTGCCCGAAATATCGATTCTACTGCTTCTCAGATGCTGCCTGACCTGCTGTGCTTTTCTAGCACCACACTCTCGACTAAAAAACACTTTGGGATATCTTGTGGTGTTTTCAGCCACGGGCCACCCCAACACAGGATTTGGAAAATGTTTAATAATTTGAACACAAAGTATATTATTCACTTGTATTAGCCTTAAAGAAAAAAAAATCTGAAAAGCACTGTCTGGTAGTCCAATGGAGGTAGAGTCAATTGAGACATTCAAAAACTTTCATTTTCTGGAAAGGAATAAAGTTAAACAGGCAAGAGGGAAAGGGATATGATTTAAATGATTTGTTGCTCCAAAAGGCCTGTGCACTACAATGGGCTGAATGGTTATAGCAGAGAAGGAGACCACACAATGATTTTCTGCAAAGAAGATAGTTTAGTTCATGCTTCTGTCGAAATCTATTGTCTTCCCATGTTTGTAGATAAATGCCAGTTGAACACTTTTCACTGAGGAATACACAGACTGCTCACTTTGAGAAGTACTTGCTGATATCATTCTTTGTGAAACAGCCATTCAGATGGAACTTTATCAAAGGTATTGATAGTACCGGTTTCTAAATCACTAAGGGAAAGGTTAGAGAATTGCTGAGTTGCTTTAATTAAAACTCGAGGAGCAGAAGGTTGTGGATGTGTCAGAGATGAAGCAATCCTATAATGATGTTGAAGACATGAGGTTAGTCAAGGCATGCTCAATATTAACAGTGATGCAAGTTGCCTATTGTTTAAAGGTCACAGGGAAGGAGGTTGATTGAAGGAAATAGCAACAAATCAATGCATAAAATATTGTTGAGAAAGGAATTGATTCCAACCATGACATCTCGATAAGAAACTGTTGCAAGGACATTGAAAAACTGGCATTGGGTAACACAATTATTGTTGAATTAATAAATTGACTTTTTTTGCTAGTGTTTGTAATGAATTTGTTTTAAATTGTACTTTTGCAATATAATACCTTTTTTTGTGTAACAAACTTCAATATTCTTTGTTTAAAAGTCATCAGTAGCCACTTGTGAATATGTTCAAAGACTGATCTCCATGGAAAACTAAATGAAAAAAAAATGAAATTTATGGCAAATCAAGTCAGTTCTCACTTTGGGATCTGGCATGTATGGTATTAGTATCATTGCTTCAAATCAGTTGATTTGTGTACGTGCAGCTTGAAAAGCCCCAACGCAGACTAAATAGTTGGCAGTGTGACAATATGTGCCTTCAATAAGGATTTGTTCTGTCCTGTTCCTCTTGAAGAAAAGCATTGTAAACCAAGGTGTCTGTTCCTTCGAAAGCAAATTAAGTAGTTTTGGGTTATTTTATTTAAGTAGACAAAGCACACATGAGTGGATGGAGTCACGTGCACACAGACTCAAGGTTTTAGTTTTTGCTTTCAGTTGCTGAAGTTGGGGTTTGTGAGTTGAACCTGCTAGATACAGGTCTCTCTCTCTGCTCCTACAAAAGCTTGAGTTCTCTGACTGATTCATTCTGTCAGCATTCCTTCTCCTAGCCTGGAGCAGATAGCAAGTGAGGAACATCTGTTTTGCTGAATTTGCTTTTGCCAACAATGTATTTATGAAATGCTGCTATATTGGAACAGTATTGAATAGTAGTTAAATAATATGCTATTTTAAGTATTTTGATAGAGTTGGAAATTATGCAATTGCTTTTATTTGTATTTTAACTCTGCTGTAAGAATAAAATAGGTTTTGCTTAAAACCTAGTAGTTTGACAAATCAAATCACATCTGGAATGTAGCATCTTACACTTGCCTTAGATAAAAGTTAAGGCCTGGTCTATCTTCTTCGCATGTTTTGAGGGAATTTGGTCTGATTCGTAACAGAGTCACAACATTGTACACACAGAGTATGTGGAGTCCTTAAAGGCGAACTCTCTTAAAGGCAATATCTCCAAAAAACACTCATAATTTCATTACTTGTTAGTTACTAATATTAAAACTAATTGATCTGTACTTGTCCAGATTGCTTTGTTTTGGCAAGAGTTACTGCAGTTGCCTGTTGCTGGCCAGTGCTGTACAATTGGTTCCATCATAAGCAACGGGAGAGGTGATATTCTGAGTCCAGAATGTTATTAATAACACACAGTGGGCCGTGGGTTTTAAGGATCTCTACACAGGTGTCCTAAATGTAACATCTATGGAAAGTTTGTAAGAATGTTTTTTGACTGAACTGTGCATTGAAATGTGCATTGTACTAGTGATCTTTACTATTCTGCACATTCTGCCCGCTCCATCTCAACTCCCTCCTTTCCACGTCACGGGACCTGACCCTCCCTTTCTTAACACAGAAAGGCCCTGCTCTGGTCCTGACACTTTCTAAGGATCTAACTCTCCAAACCCCCTTCCTAATATCCTGATATCTTTCCTGCCACCCTACCTCAATCAGCTGGCAGTGAATCTATCTGGCACCCTACCTCCTTAGCACTCAGCTTATCTGCTGACCTACCTCCTACCGAATTGGTACCCTAGCCTCCAACTATCATAACCTCTCACTTTTACCTTATACACTTCGCGTTTTACAGGAGATGTCAAACTGAATGGACCTTTAACCTATACAATGAGCAAATTGATTGCTGTGTGTAAGTATAGTTTGCCCTCTCCTGATGTTCTGTACTATGAGGGGCTATTCAGAATGGAGCTTTGGCTCTGCATTCCTGAGAGAGCCCTGATCAGAATCTCCCATCAGAAATGTGGATTTCTTTTCTTTCGTTAAAAAAAAGTGGAATGGTTATTTGCATATGCTTGTCACTCTTCAGAAAATCTGGCACAAATCTCAATTAATTATTGTTGGCTGTGCATTTACATTGTCCAAGATACTGGCAAGAACTCTCCACCTCCTCTTTGAAATAGTAGCAGGAGATCCTTTAGTTCCATTGGGAGGATAGGCAGCATCTTGGCTCCACAATTCGTCTGATAACTCAGCACTCTGAAAGCGCAATACTCTGATGGTACAGCACTCCTCAGAACTGCATTTGTGCCAGCCTGGATTATTTGCTCAAGGTTTTGGATTGAAGCTTGAACTCACAATCATTTGAGTCGGAGGCAAGAGTATTATCACCGAGCTAAGGCCATTGCATAGCTTTTGAGCTTGGTGAACAGTACTTACGTTAGTTTGATGACAAACTTGGTAATTAGTTTTAATACACCCATGCTTGGAAGTGAACAATGTTGTGTATATTCTGTAACATAGCTTAAATCTTTTAAATTCATTTTAAACAACCATTTCATGCCCTTTCTGCAAGCTATCTGGAATTACTTAAACTCTTAGGGTTGGGTTTAAAAAACATAAAATGAAACTATTACCCTTTTTCACATTTGGAAATTTTGAAAGGTTATGCTCCCTGGAAGTGAGAACAAGTAACAGTTAAGACTACAGCATATTAAAGTTCATTCTGCCTAATGAGGTGCCAATCCAGTCATGAAACTTTGCAAAATTAGCCCATTGATCTGCAAATTGTCTATATCTCTGTCTTAATTAAGATACCAAACAGAAAAAGAAGCTGTGTTCAATTTCAGTTTTGTTTGAATATACATTTATGTCCTGAAATTCAACCTCAAATAACCAAAATACAGATGATTGGAGGTAAAATTAGACGTAAGCTGGTGCATTGATCTTTGCACCTTTTGTTGATGGTGAATTATATAAACTGCTTGAAAAGTTGTGACATAATTACATATTTGGTTCTGTTTGCCCATAAAATCAACTTGTCATTTCAAAAGTGGACATGTTCATGAAGTTTTATTAACTCATGTTTTGTTTATATTTGTTTTGATAAATTATTTAGGCAATGGAAACAAAAGTATTAGTACACACTTATCTGTGAATTACGTTTCACATACAGAAAAATAAAATTTGAGATGTAATGTCTTAACAATTGATAGTGTATCAGAGAGATTACTGTTGTGGAAACTAAGGTTATGTTTTTTTTATTTGTGTAGTGGAGATCTGGGCTGTGCAAAAGAGGCCAATGACAGATTTTGTAGGGTGCCTTGAACTGCCATCTACCTTTTGTAAAGATGGCACACAGTTTGGTAATGAGAAGGACACATGTAGCAGTGTCCACACTGTGCCCTAGAAGGCTTAAAACAATATTCCTCTGGCATCATATGGCCTAACCAGCTGCTATAACTCAAGAGAGCTAATTTGGATAAAACTAATCCTGACTACAGATCCATAGCTCACACTGCAAATGTGTGTTCTGATCATAAAAAGGAGATTCCATAAGTATTATTTCAAGGACACGATACTCAAATTGTAAGCAAGATAGATTTCAAGAACTTGTTTCTTTTGTAAAGCATTTAGAGGTTCTCTGCAGAAGTTTTGGATGTACTATTGTGAGTTCTGAAATTTGCAAGATGTGGTGTTGTGTATTCTTGGAGGAACCGATGCATAGATAACTTTTGATTTGGTCAAGTCTGTGCCATGTCCTCTGCCAAATTATAACTGTAGTTCTATATGAGCCTTGGTAATGACAGAAGGCACCCTGACCAGTCAATGCACCTAGTAACTCAGTGTTCATAAATACTGTTCTGTATGACATCCCATTATCGTTTGCATCTATTTCTCCACAACAAAAGTTGTCTGTGCCTTTGCCCTCTGCTAACAACTGAGCTATCTTGATCTCTATGGCTGCCGTTCTTTCATGTCCGAATGTCTCACCAGATACTGCTCACACCTACATCCTAGACTCCAGCTGATGTGTAAGAACAATAACTGAGCTGGTTATTGTGACCCAGATCAGTTGAAAGGGTCTCCTCATCATTGCTGTTCTGTTGTTCTATGTCCACCTCTTGGGTCACCTGTGGCTCAGAGGTCCTTTGGTCCACCCTCCAAATGTTGACTTCTCTGATCACATGTTACACTCTGTTTTGAAACTTGTTCTGAAGGACTTCCAAGACCCTCAGAAAACATAACTCGTTTGTCCTGCCCACCTCGAGCACTGACGTCTTCAGTGCAGCATCCTTCACATTGGAATCCTCTTTCTGCCATATTGATCACTTTAATTTTTTTGAATGTGAGTTATATGCTTCAGTGCAGCTTCCTTTTAAAAACACCACATAATTAATGAACAAATGTTTGTGGGCTACTGGGATTAATGTTTTAGTGTAGAAGTAGCTAAACGATTAAAATAGAACAGCAGCATGGGACCCACATGGCTTAAAATACAATTATTCAGTTGAGTTGGATTAATCAAATTTACACATGAAAAGACATGGCTGTGTTGCAAATCACATCCAGAGGTGGGCAACCCACTTTCTAGTCCTGGAGTGTTTTATCATGCATTAGATAAGATTAGATTCTCTACAGTATAGAAACGTGCCCTTTGGCCCAACAAGTCCACACCAACTCTCCGAAGAACCCAACCAGATTGGGCTTAGGAAACTGTTAATAATGAGGATAGAATTGAATACAAAAGGAGGGAAGTTATACTTTAGTTATACAGAGTATTGGTGGAACCAATAGAAAGTATTGTGTTCAGTATCAGTCTTTTATCTAAGGAAGGATGCAAATATGTTGGAAGGAGCTGAGAAAAGTTTTAATAGTCTAATGTCTAGGATATTGCGTTGTCTAATGAGGAAAGGTTCGATAGGCTAGGCATGTATTCCACTGGAGCTACAAGGAGGAAGAGTCAACTTGATTGAAACATTCAAGATCCTGAAACAATAGCAGAAATTGCTGGCGAAACTCAGCAGGCCTGGCAGCACCTTTGGGGAGAAAGCATAGTAACTATTTTGAGCCCAATGACTCTTCATCAGAACTTTGGGTGTGAGTCACTGGACTTGAAACGTTCACTCTGTTTTCTCCCCACCAATGCTGCCAGTCCTGCAGAGATTCAGCAGCAATTTCCATTTTTATTTCAGATCTCTGGCATTTGCAGTTCTTTGTTTTATTATATAAGATCCTAAGGGTGGATATGAAAAGGAGGTTTCCTCTTGAGGGAAATTCGGAACTGGGATTACTGCTTCAAAATAACTGGATGCCCATTTAAGACAGAGATGATGTGAGGTTGTGCTTCTAATGAGCATTGTTCACCAGCAGGCCTTTCAAACAGAGTTCATGCATATTTTTTAAGGCAGAGGTAGATTCCTGAAAGGCAAGGGGATGAAAGGTTATTGATGACAGTCAGGAATTTTATGTAATCAGATCAGCCATGATCTTTATTGGCACCAGCAGGATTAAAGGCTGAGTGGCCTACTCTTGGTCCTATTTTGTATGTTTGTAGAATGTAAGTGGTAATGCTACTCTGACATCACTCGAAATCAATTTAGCAGAGCAGAGAGCAAGAAATATGCAGTAAAGACGGAGAACACTATTGGAGAACTGACTTTATTATGATATATAGCATATTATTAATAAAACTTTTATAGTATTATAGAGAATGGAGGAGCCTCATTTTAAGTGAGGGTGAAGCTTGAGATATAAAATGAAATTGATGAGTCATGGTTTAGAAAAACAAACACTAAGAATGACAGTCTAGACACAAAATACCCAAGAGAACCAAGAGCATATAATCCACAAAGAGATAATCAGCAGGCAAGAGTCTGCAGGAGAAGCAGAATTCATAGACTTGCCTACAGCAGTCCATGGCATGGTCACTGCATTGTTCTCTTAAAGCGTTATTGACTGGTAAGGAACAGTAATGGCACTTCAATTCATTGCATCAAACTTCACTCTTGTCCTCTATTTATCTCATGAAGGACATGTTCTTTTAAATATTCTATATAGGAAACAAGTGTATTGTAGCTCAAGTTTTGGTGAAAAGTTGCATAAAAAATATAAGTTGTAATGTTCACCCATGACTTGCTATCTGATGTAGGTTGACCAGGCCATATTTATCTCTGGGTCTATGATGGATTGCAAATGTCAGCTTTGCTGTCAGTTTAATGACTGTGTTTACAGGACATTTCACACAGAGAACAATGGTATATGTAGACACACGCAGTATTTCATTCTTCAGTTCTATGTACATACTTTGTTCCATTAAACTCACTCATTGCTTTTGGGTTTTATCATTGATTGTTAACAAACTATTCAATAACAATTTATGTATGTAAATTACCTTTAAATTTGCAAAACATCCCAGCATGCTTAATAAGAGCATTATAAAGTGTGATTTGATACCAAGCAACATGAGCAAAGAAATATACTTCAAATTAAGTAAAATGAGATGGAGAATTGTGAAGATTTTAAAGAATATACCTTTCTAAATTTTCTATATTATTGATTGTAGACAGAAATAGGCAAAAGATAGTTTAAAAACCGAGGATTCTGGAAAGGATCACTGAACTCAGCAAACTACCTGACACCTGTTGTAAGTGCTGTTTGTTCAAGTAGTGAAAGACATTTAGTTGCAGATGAACTGGAGGCAAGTGATATGCACCAATGAAGATTTAGATGGCATGAAATATTTGATTGGTCTGGGCAATGTTATTCAGTTTTTCAATGACATAATGACCTTCTGCTTGCCAATGACTGTGATTGGCTTCCAGATAGCTGAATAGATTATGGCTGTGAATGTTTGTTGAAAAGCCACCAGTCCTCTGATACCAACCACACACCCCCCCACCACCACCCCCCTCCCAAGCCACCAACACCACCACCTCAAGCCTAAAGAAAACTAGTTTATTTACCCTCATCATTTGCTTTTAACCAATGAGTCAGTTAATTTATGCGTGAACCAAATCACCAGTGCCTCCTACAAACAAGTAAAAGGAGAAGGAAGATCAAGGTGCAGCAAATCCTGACCAGCCAAAATGATCATCTCAGCAACCCTGTTGTCAGGGCCCACTGAATGGTTTTCCCAGTCTTTCCCTCTGTCCAAGATGCCATGTAGTGTTTGTGTTTGTCTGTGTTTGTATGCAGGTTACGTTTTTTAAAGGGGTTAGGTTTGAAGCTGGTAGAGTTACAAATTAACGGTTCATAATTGTTTATCTGTAGCTAGAACCTCTTTATTTGTAATAAATAGCAACTCTTCTTCAATACAGAAACCTTGTCTCTGCTTTCTGTTAAACTTGGTCTAAAAGACAGATAAATCTTTAACTTGTATCATGACTCTGGGAATAATGGTATTGCTTTGCAGCATGCTACGCCGATGAAGTATAACAGGAGGAAATTTCAGAGCTGAGGCCTAGGAATGTATGGGAAAGACCACAAATTATGAGCCAATTAATAGCAGGATGTCCGGGAATCTGGATTGACACAGATATCTGAGTGTTGTAGGATATGAAGGAGTTTATAGAATCTGGGAGGGGTAAGTCCAAGAAGGGGTTTGAAAAATGGATGATAAGTTTACAATTTAGCCTGTCTGAACTATGACCAGCAAGGGCAGAATGTGATGAGAGAATGGGCCATGAGCAACAAAGTATAGAATGGGAAACTGGACAGGTTTGAGAATAATAGAGTAAAACTATTATTATGGCATGTGTTGAGTTTTTTTTTTCCACAGATGATTTGACAGTGGGGTGAAGTTGAGAGATAACTGAGTGGAAACAGGTAGTCTTAGACACACAGATAATGTTTGTGGCCAGGAACTCTGATCAGAAACAAATATGGCATCAGGTTTGAGAACATCCTAGTTCAGACTCAAACAGTTGTCAGGGAGACTGATGGAGTTGATTGCACTGTTCAATCATTGCAGCAAATTAAATGTGCATTGTTCAATTTCATATTGCAGCATGGAGCTGCTATCGCAAATTCAATGACATTGCAGCAAGAATTTCTAGTGTAGACTGCTTCTGCAAACTAGTGTAATGACTTATTTTAAACAGTTTCTTTTTTTTTTCTGAGGATCTAAATGACATTGTATCTGAAGAAGACTGACAGTTGATATTTAGCCCAGTAGAAAGGTAAGTACATCACTGGAGAAAGATGGTGCTGGACATTTGGAGGGTTAGGGTTAGGGAAGGAAATGGTGATATTTAGCCAATGCACAACCTACGTTTGATTACACTTTGAAGACACATGTTAAAAAAATGATCTGGATGAGGAGATGTGGACCAGAATCTGATGGAAAAGTTTCATTTAGCGCCAGGGACATTTATAAAATTGAGGTGCCAAGTAAAAGGAACATTAGAAATAATAGGCGATATTTTATGGGACAATGTGTGTGGTTCTTACCTTCCTGGATAAAACACCTGGGGATGTAAACAAGGGATGGTAGAGGAGTGCCCACCCATGATCCCAGTGATGTTAATTTAACTCTGGGAGCAGTCTTAATTGTTTTATGGAGAGAACTCTGTTCTTATCTTGAAGCCCCAGTTGAGAACTAATAACCAGTATTTCTGTAGTTGCAGCAGCACCAGCCAGGAACAATGGCCACTGTTGGAATAAAAGGCAATCCCAATATAGTGAGGAGTCCAGGTAACTCTCAGGGTTGAATGGAGTGTGAAAGAGGTGAAGGGTCAAATTTAAAATGTCAGAAGGGGGGGTTAAAGGAGAGATGACTTTGTAGAGGAAGAGCACCCATGATAGGTTCAAGGGACCACAACCTTCTACCAGGTTTCATGGTGAGGGCCTCAGCTTGCAATGGGTAAAATTGATATTTTAAGGCCTAGTAGGGCAGACTGGGCATGGGCTGTTGGGTAGTGGGAAGGCCACCTACTAGATTTTACATACCATCCTACCTTATACCCTGCTGGTGGGAGAATGTACATTTTAGTATAGTGCTACCAAAATTAGAGTTTACTTGTATAGATATTTTCTAACCAACATTTTCAGAGCTATTATTACACACCTCTGGGACATGAACCTGAGCCTCTTGGCTCAGAGATAGAGACACTACCATTGTATCATACAAATCCTCAAACAGTTTACTTGCATAAATGCAGATTGACAATTGAGAATTTGTGTTGCTAATTAAGTTAGGAACTACATCCTTCATAGAAGCATGTACAAAGATAGTAAACTTAACATTTGTTTAAGGACATTACAGTAACTGAACTGTAATAAGATTCTATTATTTTAAGTGATTTTTTTACTTGATTATATTTGTTCACTCAAACCACTTTTAGATTATTGGTTTGATCTTTAAGTAACTAGTTTATAATGCTTTAATTTTGATTCAGATATGTGGAATATTTCCTGGAGGCTGATTACGCACTCTGTAGAAGTTAGCATATTGTGAAAATGCTAATACATACCATTAAGGAGGAGCAGCTCAAGTCAGACATGAAATGGCATTCAAAACTATACCATTTACAGATAAGTAGATTGTGATGCTTGTATTGTGCCTCTCAACTTGTAGGTCACATTAACATTAACTTGTTCAACCACCAGTGGACCATGAGGTCCTCATTAATCACTGCCACAGTCTGCATTCCATATACACAGGCAAATGCGGCTGCACTGGTGAGATTTTGAGCAATATTTTAATTGTCCTATATTTATAATAATGTTCACAACTCTCTCACATACAGAAGCTCAATCCTCAATAAACACCAACTTCAGTTTTTAATGAATCATGATTTTCTTACTGCATGCTTATTGTTTATTTTAGAAATTTGACATTATTATGACAGTTTTAGAAATAATTATTCCACAGAGTAGCATTTAATTCTCATTCTTACATTCCCTATGGACATCAAGAATTAAACATTAGTCAAAGGGAAGATTCATGTGAAATGGAGACGAGATAGAGGTGGCCAGTTCCCTTCCCTGAAGGATATGAGGCATTCAGAGGCATTTCTTCCTCACCTACTGTCAGCCTAAAAATCGCCAGATTTATTGATTTTAATTTCATAGCTGCCATGGTAAGATTTAAACTTGTAGCCTCTGGTCTGCCTTACCCAAACTCATTTTAATGATCCTTCATCCATGTAGATGTAGACTGAAGCATTGTTAAGAATTATAAATGATGTTCCGAGTCTAACATTTTCCTATTGAAAGCTGATGATATTTTGACCTGAGGTGGCTGAACTCATCAGACAAGTTAACTTGAATGATAACTCACTTTTAATGGGTACGGAAAGAAGAACTTTTGTTTTAGAATTGTAACTAAATTATGAAAGCATACATTGCAAGAATTATATAATAAAGTATCCTGATGAATTTAAATGAAAGCAGTTCAGATTAGCACCAGCAGAATCATGGAGTATTTCAAAAGTTATATATCAGTGTTTTCCAAATTACGTATGACTTTATCTTTTTGAAAATAACTTGGCAAGGACTGACAGCAGAATCTTGTTCCAGATAATTACATTTTATTTATTTGAGGTATGTTATGTCTGACTGGGGTAGCATGTTGGGAATCAAGCTTTGTTATTCCCAGAGTCATTACTGAAGTTATTTTTATCAAAATTGCAATTTTTTTCAATTTGCCAGTCTTTTTTATAATCTACGTTGACAGAAAACATGGACAAGGTTTCTGTACTCAACAAGAATTACTATTTAGTACAATTAATAGATTCTAGCCACAGATAAACTATGACCTGCTGACTTAACACTTTACTAATTCCAATTCTAATCCCTTTTTAAGACTTCCCCTACATACACTGGCATACAGCCAGAAGGGGAAAAAAATGATGTTATGGATGGAGAGAAAAACTGAAAGGCAGTTCAGTTGCCTTTCACAAAGTTCATTGAGATTATCCTTTTTTGCTTGTCGTTGTTTGTTAACCTCTCTTCTTGGAGCACATTCACTTGTTTACAGGAGGCACAGAGTGACTGATTTACAAATTATAAAATCTCTAACATATTGGTTAAACGCCACAGTAATTGGTGAGAGAAAATAAACTGGTCTTCTTCAGGCTTTAGGTTTATTTTACAGCAGAGAGACACTAGCTCCCCTACTCGGAGGTTCAAAGGATTCTGACGATATTATTCACACCCACATGCTGTTGCATTACTTGGGAGCTGATCATACTGTTGTTGGCAGGTAGAAAGTCTTTATCATCAACAACTGAATATTATTCCAAAGACCAATCAGCTATTTGTTACCTGCTGGATCCTACTTTGTACACACTACCTCGCGCCAGGCTATTGGTAGTTACCTTGCCCCACTACTTGATTTAGCAGCATTGTAGTCGACATTTGAAACGAGCTGCTAACTTGCTTGAAAAAAAACAAAAATCCCTTCGACATTCTTTGTTATTTCAGACCACTGTCAAAAATACAGAAAAATAATAAGATGTGGTCTTTCCAATACCTTAGTATAGCCAATAGTTTTTAGATACTGCGCTCAGTGGTTTGTTGTACAAAGCCAAATGTTCCAACATTCAAAAAAAGGAGTCTTTTTTATCCACTGTGTGCTCACCAGTCAAGCCTTCCCCATATAATGTGAACTACCATAAGCTCTTGGACTGTGAAAGGGGTGATGAGCAGAGAAGCATATCTTTATTGCTCTCACATCCACAAATAATGACAAGGTTTCTATACTCAACAAGAATGACTATTTATTACAAATAAATAGATTCTAGCCACAGATCAACTATGAACTATTGACCTAATACTTCTATGACTGACAGAAAAATACACACATGGAAGAATTTCTGTTTAGTACTTCTTGCAATGATGAATTGTAATTATTTTATGTAGTTTTATTGAATAGTATACAAGTGTAAAAGATGGATTTACATTCTTTTATATTGTGAATTGCAAAGAAAACTTGGAACAGCAACTAAACCCTGAAGTATTGCTTTTTCCTTCATTTTATTCGAGAAATGTTGACCAAAGAAAAAAAATATTGCCAACATATCTTCCTCTTTCATTTCTTCTGGCATATATTTATTGGTACAGCTATAATATATCAGTGTAACCTAACAAAATTGTCCATATAACAGTGATTCATTAGTTGTTAAGTGCTTTGGGACATTTTTCTCTGTAACAGGCCATACCCAGTTGACAGGTGCCAAATGCAATCTTTTGGCTGTGGCAGATGCTCCACAATTGATCACGTCAGTTCAAGAAGAGAAATAATTAGCTGAGGGTAATTGTTGCTGATTTTTATCCAGTGGTCTCTGTGGCAGTATGCTAGAATGATTGACAGGTGGGGATAGGTTAGAACCTCAATGTGATCCCCACCTAAGTTGAATAAACTCTTAAAGTTTAAAATGTACAGTGACAAATGATGAAATGGCCTCTTAAGCAAGGCAGTCCAGGGCTCTTTACATCCAAGAGACTGTCATTCTCTATGAATCATCAGCTCCCAAAGGAGAAGAAAAATTGAGTGAGATTGATGGGAGGGCAATGTAAAAGTGGACCTATCCACCAGAGAATCAGGTTAATCTGTTTCTGTTTTAGAGAAAGATCTTAACAGATGTCCTTAAGTTTAGTTGTTATGATTCAATCTTGTTAAGTGCAAAATATGTTACATGTAAAATATTCTTGTGTTAGGACTTCTAGAAAAACAGCCAAAATGTGTGCAGCCTGTTTCAATGTTTGCAAATCGGAAAGAGGTAGTGGCTGGGACAAACACTTGCATACAGGCAAAATAGACAATATTCAGTATAGACAGGTTAGTTTGTTTAGATTGTACAGACTAAGTAAATGAAAGTTTTCAATGTACCAATTGAAGCAAAAGGCATTGATAATGGTTACTTGATTACACATGAGAAACCTGTGGGAGAGTGGCCAAGTCGAAGGCTCGTTTCATGGGTCTGTTCTTGGGCCCAGTCAAGATAGTCATTAACAAGTCCAGACAGCATTCTGTCGAAGAATCATCAGATGTGACAGCTTGCCTCTCTTCCCTGGTTATGTTCAGCAATGGACAGGAAGTAGGCCGAGTCCACTGACACACTTGAGATCTCTTGTGGACACTGTTGGCAACTGGAGTTTGTCATCTCCCACCAAAACCAAATTTAATTTAATTTGATAAGCTTCCTTTGATTTGAGTGTTTTTGTCATGGCCTTTTCAAAGCTGTAGCTTGTTTTTTTCAGTTGTCAATTTGATTCTTTAAAAGAGTACAAAGGGATGTTTCATGACAAAGGAATAGAGTGGAGTCAGTGACACAGCTCCACATGTATGATACGTGCCTTCCATGATCCATAGATAATATGTAGGCAAGGCTGTATTAGGATATTTTAGAATAAATTGGTGTGTTTCCTTTGTGACTTGCTTTTTGTAATAGTGGCCCTTATTGGCTATCTGCTCTCATTATGGTTAAATCTATTCCAAATAAACACTGACTTTGGATTCTTCTGTCACCAATTGATTATCAGAAATATAACATGCAAGCAGCATATTGACAGACAATTCTCCTACTATTCTGAGAAAGGTGTAGATTCAGAAAAACTTTTAAAAGGTTAAAATCACTAAAATTGAAAGCTGAGAGCATAAACAATTAAAGATAACAACTGAATTAAAAACGTGTTTTATAAATTTAGATCATTCTGTTAAATTTGTTGTGAAACTTGAAAGGGTTCAAAAAAGATTTATAAGGATGATGCCAGGGTTGGAGGATTGAATCTATAAGGAGAGGCTGAACAGACTGGGGCTGTTTTCCCTGGAGCGTTGGAGGCAGGGGTGACCTTACAGAGGTTTGCAAAATTATGAGGGGCATGGTAGGTTAAATAGACAAAGTTTTTTTTTCCCTTGGTGTGGGAGAGACATAGGTTCAAGCTGAGAGTGGAAAGATATAAAAGAGACCTACGGGGCAACTTTTTCACACAGCGGATAGTGCATGTATGGAATGAGCTGCCAGCGGAAGTGGTTGAGGCCAGTAGAATTGCAACATTTAAAAGGCATTTGAATGCGTATCGCCAGCATGGTGTGGAGCCAGGGCCTGGTGCAGACTGAAAGCTAGGTGCCAGTGTGGTCTGTTATATTGAACTTTTCTTTCTGTAATGCTGGACATTTTATTTTTATTGGAGGAGAAAATGAGGACTGCAGATGCTGGAGATCAGAGCTGAAGATGTGTTGCTGGAAAAGCGCAGCAGGTCAGGCAGCATCCAAGGAGCAGGAGAATCGACGTTTCGGGAATAAGCCCTTCTTCAGGAATTTTATTTTTATTGTCTTGTAACTGAAGAAGCTGTGCTTCTGTATTTAAATTGGCTCTGTAATTGCTAACATTTAAACTTTTCATGATATTCATTGCAACAATAAAGGTGATTCTACTCTATTCAAGTTCTCTAAGTGTTCCTTATTAGCTTTCCCTATTAGAACTTCACCTCGGTAAATGGTGACTTGAGTTGACCTTGCAAAATGTTCTCCACCATCTGCTGAAAAATTGCACAGGCTGACATTTCCCCAAATAGTAGTCTCGTATATTTGTACAGGCCCTTATGGGTATTAATTGTTGTAGCATTCTTCTGGGAATCCTAGTCTAAATGCAATTGCAAGTAAGCATGGCTCACGTCCAGCTTCATGAAGGACAGTCAGCTTTACATATAAACCCTCGATCCAAGAGATTGGGTATTTAACCAGCTGTGAAAAGTAATTTATTGTCTGTTTAAAATCTGCTTGGGCTTCAAAATCCATATGACCAGTACTGCCCATTCTGCAAACTGGACTGGTTTGATGATTCCAGGCTTCTGATTTTTGCCTCTATGTTTGACCACAAGGCAAATGGTACTGGGTGCGCCCTGCAGAATCATGGAATTCCTTACTGGTTAACATGCTTAGTGGCCTTGATTTGACAGTCCCTCGATGTTCCTGAAAAACATCTGGGTATTTAATTAGGACTTCACTCAGGCAGCCATTTTCTAATTGAAAAATGTTAACCCAATCTAGATGGATCTTGCAACCAATTTTATTCCATCAAGTCCAGGGTATGCACTCTCCTGGATACTGTCCTATGAGGCATCTTGGCTGCAAATGTGTTGCTGGTCAAAGCACAGCAGGCCAGGCAGCATCTCAGGAATAGAGAATTCGACGTTTCGAGCATAAGCCCTTCATCAGGAATAAGAGAGAGAGAGCCAAGCAGGCTAAGATGAAAGGTAGGGAGGAGGGACTAGGGGGAGGGGTGATGGAGGTGGGATAGGTGGAAGGAGGTCAAGGTGAGGGTGATAGGCCGGAGTGGGGTGGGGGCGGAGAGGTCAGGAAGAGGATTGCAGGTTAGGAGGGCGGTGCTGAGTTGAGGGAACCAACTGAGACAAGGTGGGGGGAGGGGAAATGAGGAAGCTGGAGAAATCTGAATTCATACCTTGTGGTTGGAGGGTTCCCAGGCGGAAGATGAGGCGCTCCTCCTCCAGCCGTCGTGTAGTTGTGTTCTGCCGGTGGAGGAGTCCAAGGACCTGCATGTCCTCGGTGGAGTGGGAGGGAGAGTTAAATTGTTGAGCCACGGGGTGATTGGGTTGGTTGGTTCGGGCGGCCCGGAGGTGTTCTCTGAAGCGTTCCGCAAGTAAGCGGCCTGTCTCACCAATATAGAGGAGGCCACATCGGGTGCAGCGGATGCAATAGATGATGTGTGTGGAGGTACAGGTGAACTTGTGGCGGATATGGAAGGATCCCTTGGGGCCTTGGAGGGAAGTGAGTGTGGAGGTGTGGGTGCAAGTTTTACATTTCCTGCGGTTGCAGGGGAAGGTGCCGGGGGTGGAGGTTGGGTTGGTGGGGGCTGTGGATCTGACAAGGGAGTCACGAAGGGAGTGGTCCTTGCGGAACGCTGATAGGGGAGGGGAGGGAAATATATCCTTGGTGGTGGGGTCCGTTTGGAGGTGGCGGAAATGGCGGCGGATGATACGTTGTATGCGCAGGTTGGTGGGGTGGTAGGTGAGAACCAGTGGGGTTCTGTCTTGGTGGCGGTTGGAGGAGCGGGGCTCAAGGGCGGAGGAGCGGGAAGTGGAGGAGATGCGGTGGAGGGCATCGTCGATCACGTCTGGGGGGAATCTGCAGTCCTTGAAGAAGGAGGCCATCTGGGCTGTGCGGTGTTGGAATTGGTCCTCCTGGGAGCAGATGCGGCGGAGACGAAGGAATTGGGAATATGGGATGGCGTTTTTACAGGGGGCAGGGTGGGAGGAGGTGTAGTCCAGGTAGCTGTGGGAGTCAGTCGGTTTATAATAGATGTCTGTGTTGAGTCGGTCGCCCGAGATAGAAATGGAAAGGTCTAGGAAGGGGAGGGAGGAGTCTGAGACAGTCCAGGTGAATTTCAGGTCGGGATGGAAGGTGTTAGTAAAGTTGATGAACTGTTCAACCTCCTCGTGGGAGCACGAGGCAGCGCCGATACAGTCATCGATGTAGCGGAGGAAAAGGTGGGGGGTGGTGCCAGTGTAGTTGCGGAAGATGGACTGTTCCACATATCCTACGAAGAGGCAGGCATAGCTGGGGCCCATGCGGGTGCCCATGGCAACTCCTTTAGTTTGGAGGAAGTGGGAGGATTGAAAAGAGAAGTTATTCAGGGTGAGGACCAGTTCAGTCAGTCGAAGGAGGGTGTCAGTGGAAGGGTACTGGTTGGTGCGGCGGGAAAGGAAGAAGCGGAGGGCTTTGAGTCCTTCGTGATGGGGGATGGAGGTGTACAGGGACTGGATGTCCATAGTGAAAATAAGGCGTTGGGGACTGGGGAAGCGAAAATCCTGGAGGAGGTGGAGGGCGTGGGTGGTGTCCCGAACGTAGGTGGGGAGTTCTTGGACTAAAGGGGACAGGACCGTGTCGAGGTATTGGGAGATGAGTTCGGTGGGGCAGGAGCAGGCTGAGGCATCTTACT